>NW_028324180.1:5701287-6324431 GCF_054372755.1 Phalangium opilio | reverse complement strand
GTACTAGTGGGTGCTTGTAGGTACTAGTGGGTGCTTGTAGGTACTAGTGGGTGCTTGTAGGTACTTGTGGGTGCATGTAGGTACTTGTGGGTGCTTGTAGGTACTTGTGGGTGCATGTAGGTACTTGTGGATGCTTGTAGGTACTTGTGGGTGCTTGTGGGTGCTTATTGGTACTTGTGGGCACTTGTGGGTGCTTGTGGGAACTTGTGGGTGCTTGGGGGTACTTGTGGGTGCTTGTAGGTACTTGTGGGTGCTTGCAGGTACTTAAGGGTGCTTGTGGGTGCTTGTAGGTACTTGTGGGTGCTTAAAGGAACTTGTGGGTGCTTGTGGGTACTTGTGGGTGCTTGTAGGTACTTGAGGGTGCTTGTAGGTACTTGTGGGTGCTTGTAGGTACTTGTGGGTGCTTGTAGGTGCTTGTGGGTGCTTGTAGGTGCTTGTGGGTGCCTTTCGGTGCTTGTGGATGCTTTTAGGTGCTTGTGATACTTGTGGGTGCTTGAAGGTACTTGTGGGTGCTTGTAGGTGCTTGTGGGTACTTGTGGGTGCTTCTAGGTGCTTGTGGGTGCTTGTAGGTGTTTGTAGGTGCTTGTAGGTACTTGTGGGTGCTTGTAGGTACTTGTGGGTGCTTGTAGGTACTTGTGGGTGCTTGTGGGTGCTTGTAGGTACTTGTGGGTGCTTGTGGGTGCTTGTGGGTACTTGTGGGTACTTGTGGGTGCTTGTAGGTACTTGTGGATGCTTGTGGGTGCTTGTAGGTACTTGCCCCGGGTGCTTGTAGGTACTTCTGTCTACTTGTAGGTACTTGTGGGTGCTTGTAGGTACTTGTGGGTGCTTGTAGGTACTTGTGGGTGCTTGTAGGTACTTGTGGGTGCTTGTAGGTACTTGTGGGTGCTTGTAGGTACTTGTGGGTGCTTGTAGGTACTTGTGGGTGCTTGTAGGTACTTGTGGGTGCTTGTAGGTACTTGTGGGTGCTAGTAGGTACTTGTGGGTGCTAGTAGGTACTTGTGGGTGCTTGTAGGTGCTTGTAGGTACTAGTGGGTGCTTGTAGGTACTAGTGGGTGCTTGTAGGTACTAGTGGGTGCTTGTAGGTACTTGTGGGTGCATGTAGGTACTTGTGGGTGCTTGTAGGTACTTGTGGGTGCAAGTAGGTACTTGTGGATGCTTGTAGGTACTTGTGGGTGCTTGTGGGTGCTTATTGGTACTTGTGGGCACTTGTGGGTGCTTGTGGGCACTTGTGGGTGCTTGGGGGTACTTGTGGGTGCTTGTAGGTACTTGTGGGTGCTTGTAGGTACTTAAGGGTGCTTGTGGGTGCTTGTAGGTACTTGTGGGTGCTTGAAGGAACTTGTGGGTGCTTGTGGGTACTTGTGGGTGCTTGTAGGTACTTGTGGGTGCTTGTAGGTACTTGTGGGTGCTTGTAGGTACTTGTGGGTGCTCTTAGGTACTTGTGGGTGCTTGTAGGTACTTGTGGGTGCTTGTAGGTACTTGTGGGTGCTTGTAGGTACTTGTGGGTGCTTGTAGGTACTTAAGGGTGCTTGTGGGTGCTTGTGGGTACTTGTGGGTGCTTGTAGGTACTTGAGGGTGCTTGTAGGTACTTGTGGGTGCTTGTAGGTACTTGTGGGTGCTTGTAGGTACTTGTGGGTGCTTGTAGGTACTTGTGGGTGCTTGTAGGTACTTGTAGGTGTTGTAGGTACTTGTGGGTGCTTGTAGGTACTTGTGGGTGCTTGTAGGTACTTGTGGGTGCTTGTGGGTGCTTATTGGTACTTGTGGGCACTTGTGGGTGCTTGTGGGCACTTGTGGGTGCTTGGGGGTACTTGTGGGTGCTTGTAGGTACTTGTGGGTGCTTGTAGGTACTTAAGGGTGCTTGTGGGTGCTTGTAGGTACTTGTGGGTGCTTGAAAGAACTTGTGGGTGCTTGTGGGTACTTGTGGGTGCTTGTAGGTACTTGAGGGTGCTTGTAGGTACTTGTGGGTGCTTGTAGGTACTTGTGGGTGCTTGTAGGTACTTGTGGGTGTTGTAGGTACTTGTGGGTGCTTGTAGGTACTTGTGGGTGCTTGTAGGTACTTGTGGGTGCTTGTAGGTACTTGTGGGTGCTTGTAGGTACTTGTAGGTGTTGTAGGTACTTGTGGGTGCTTGTAGGTACTTGTGGGTGCTTGTACGTACTTGTGGGTGCTTGTAGGTACTTGTGGGTGCTTGTAGGTACTTGTGGGTGCTTGTAGGTACTTGTGGGTGCTTGTAGGTACTTGTGGGTGCTTGTAGGTACTTGTGGGTGCTTGTAGGTACTTGTGGGTGCTTGTAGGTACTTGTGGGGGCTTGTAGGTACTTGTAGGTGTTGTAGGTACTTGTGGGTGCTTGTAGGTACTTGTGGGTGCTTGTAGGTACTTGTGGGTGCTTGTAGGTACTTGTGGGTGCTTGTAGGTACTTGTGGGTGCTTGTAGGTACTTGTGGGTGCTTGTAGGTACTTGTGCCTGCTTGTAGGTAATTTTGCCTGCTTGTAGGTAATTGTGCGTGCTTGTAGGTACTTGTGGGTGCTTGTGGGTTCTTGTGGGTGCTTGTGGGTTCTTGTGGGTGCTTATGGGTGCTTGTAGGTGCTTGTGGGTGCTTGAAGGTACTTGTGGGTGCTTGTAGGTGCTTGTGGGTGCTTGTAGGTGCTTGTGGGTGCTTGTAGGAGCTTGTGGGTGCCTTTCGGTGCTTGTGGATGCTTTTAGGTGCTTGTGATACTTGTGGGTGCTTGTAGGTACTTGTGGGTGCTTGTAGGTGCTTGTGGGTACTTGTGGGTGCTTCTAGGTGCTTGTGGGTGCTTGTAGGTGTTTGTAGGTGCTTGTAGGTACTTGTGGGTGCTTGTAGGTACTTGTGGGTGCTTGTAGGTACTTGTGGGTGCTTGTGGGTGCTTGTAGGTACTTGTGGGTGCTTGTGGGTGCTTGTGGGTACTTGTGGGTGCTTGTAGGTACTTTTGGGTACTTGTGGTTGCTTGTGGGTACTTGTGGGTGCTTGTAGGTACTTGTGGATGCTTGTGGGTGCTTGTAGGTACTTGCCCCGGGTGCTTGTAGGTACTTCTGGGTACTTGTGGGTGCTTGTGGGTGCTTGTGGGTACTTGTAGGTACTTGTGGGTGCTTGTAGGTACTTGTGGGTGCTTGTAGGTACTTAAGGGTGCTTGTGGGTGCTTGTAGGTACTTGTGGGTGCTTGAAGGAACTTGTGGGTGCTTGTGGGTACTTGTGGGTGCTTGTAGGTACTTGTGGGTGCTTGTAGGTACTTGTGGGTGCTTGTAGGTACTTGTGGGTGCTCTAAGGTACTTGTGGGTGCTTGTAGGTACTTGTGGGTGCTTGTAGGTACTTGTGGGTGCTTGTAGGTACTTAAGGGTGCTTGTGGGTGCTTGTAGGTACTTGTGGGTGCTTGAAGGAACTTGTGGGTGCTTGTGGGTACTTGTGGGTGCTTGTAGGTACTTGAGGGTGCTTGTAGGTACTTGTGGGTGCTTGTAGGTACTTGTGGGTGCTTGTAGGTACTTGTGGGTGCTTGTAGGTACTTGTGGGTGCTTGTAGGTACTTGTAGGTGTTGTAGGTACTTGTGGGTGCTTGTAGGTACTTGTGGGTGCTTGTAGGTACTTGTGGGTGCTTGTGGGTGCTTATTGGTACTTGTGGGCACTTGTGGGTGCTTGTGGGCACTTGTGGGTGCTTGGGGGTACTTGTGGGTGCTTGTAGGTACTTGTGGGTGCTTGTAGGTACTTAAGGGTGCTTGTGGGTGCTTGTAGGTACTTGTGGGTGCTTGAAAGAACTTGTGGGTGCTTGTGGGTACTTGTGGGTGCTTGTAGGTACTTGAGGGTGCTTGTAGGTACTTGTGGGTGCTTGTAGGTACTTGTGGGTGCTTGTAGGTACTTGTGGGTGTTGTAGGTACTTGTGGGTGCTTGTAGGTACTTGTGGGTGCTTGTAGGTACTTGTGGGTGCTTGTAGGTACTTGTGGGTGCTTGTAGGTACTTGTAGGTGTTGTAGGTACTTGTGGGTGCTTGTAGGTACTTGTGGGTGCTTGTACGTACTTGTGGGTGCTTGTAGGTACTTGTGGGTGCTTGTAGGTACTTGTGGGTGCTTGTAGGTACTTGTGGGTGCTTGTAGGTACTTGTGGGTGCTTGTAGGTACTTGTGGGTGCTTGTAGGTACTTGTGGGTGCTTGTAGGTACTTGTGGGGGCTTGTAGGTACTTGTAGGTGTTGTAGGTACTTGTGGGTGCTTGTAGGTACTTGTGGGTGCTTGTAGGTACTTGTGGGTGCTTGTAGGTACTTGTGGGTGCTTGTAGGTACTTGTGGGTGCTTGTAGGTACTTGTGGGTGCTTGTAGGTACTTGTGCCTGCTTGTAGGTAATTTTGCCTGCTTGTAGGTAATTGTGCGTGCTTGTAGGTACTTGTGGGTGCTTGTGGGTTCTTGTGGGTGCTTGTGGGTTCTTGTGGGTGCTTATGGGTGCTTGTAGGTGCTTGTGGGTGCTTGAAGGTACTTGTGGGTGCTTGTAGGTGCTTGTGGGTGCTTGTAGGAGCTTGTGGGTGCCTTTCGGTGCTTGTGGATGCTTTTAGGTGCTTGTGATACTTGTGGGTGCTTGTAGGTACTTGTGGGTGCTTGTAGGTGCTTGTGGGTACTTGTGGGTGCTTCTAGGTGCTTGTGGGTGCTTGTAGGTGTTTGTAGGTGCTTGTAGGTACTTGTGGGTGCTTGTAGGTACTTGTGGGTGCTTGTAGGTACTTGTGGGTGCTTGTGGGTGCTTGTAGGTACTTGTGGGTGCTTGTGGGTGCTTGTGGGTACTTGTGGGTGCTTGTAGGTACTTTTGGGTACTTGTGGTTGCTTGTGGGTACTTGTGGGTGCTTGTAGGTACTTGTGGATGCTTGTGGGTGCTTGTAGGTACTTGCCCCGGGTGCTTGTAGGTACTTCTGGGTACTTGTGGGTGCTTGTGGGTGCTTGTGGGTACTTGTAGGTACTTGTGGGTGCTTGTAGGTACTTGTGGGTGCTTGTAGGTACTTGTGGGTGCTTGTAGGTACTTGTGGGTGCTTGTAGGTACTTGTGGGTGCTTGTAGGTACTTGTGGGTGCTTGTAGGTACTTGTGGGTGCTAGTAGGTACTTGTGGGTGCTAGTAGGTACTTGTGGGTGCTTGTAGGTGCTTGTAGGTACTAGTGGGTGCTTGTAGGTACTAGTGGGTGCTTGTAGGTACTAGTGGGTGCTTGTAGGTACTTGTGGGTGCATGTAGGTACTTGTGGGTGCTTGTAGGTACTTGTGGGTGCAAGTAGGTACTTGTGGATGCTTGTAGGTACTTGTGGGTGCTTGTGGGTGCTTATTGGTACTTGTGGGCACTTGTGGGTGCTTGTGGGCACTTTTGGGTGCTTGGGGGTACTTGTGGGTGCTTGTAGGTACTTGTGGGTGCTTGTAGGTACTTAAGGGTGCTTGTGGGTGCTTGTAGGTACTTGTGGGTGCTTGAAGGAACTTGTGGGTGCTTGTGGGTACTTGTGGGTGCTTGTAGGTACTTGTGGGTGCTTGTAGGTACTTGTGGGTGCTTGTAGGTACTTGTGGGTGCTCTTAGGTACTTGTGGGTGCTTGTAGGTACTTGTGGGTGCTTGTAGGTACTTGTGGGTGCTTGTAGGTACTTGTGGGTGCTTGTAGGTACTTAAGGGTGCTTGTGGGTGCTTGTAGGTACTTGTGGGTGCTTGAAGGAACTTGTGGGTGCTTGTGGGTACTTGTGGGTGCTTGTAGGTACTTGTGGGTGCTTGTAGGTACTTGTGGGTGCTTGTGGGTGCTTATTGGTACTTTTGGGCACTTGTGGGTGCTTGTGGGCACTTGTGGGTGCTTGGGGGTACTTGTGGGTGCTTGTAGGTACTTGTGGGTGCTTGTAGGTACTTAAGGGTGCTTGTGGGTGCTTGTAGGTACTTGTGGGTGCTTGAAAGAACTTGTGGGTGCTTGTGGGTACTTGTGGGTGCTTGTAGGTACTTGAGGGTGCTTGTAGGTACTTGTGGGTGCTTGTAGGTACTTGTGGGTGCTTGTAGGTACTTGTGGGTGTTGTAGGTACTTGTGGGTGCTTGTAGGTACTTGTGGGTGCTTGTAGGTACTTGTGGGTGCTTGTAGGTACTTGTGGGTGCTTGTGGGTACTTGTGGGTGCTTGTAGGTACTTGAGGGTGCTTGTAGGTACTTGTGGGTGCTTGTAGGTACTTGTGGGTGCTTGTAGGTACTTGTGGGTGCTTGTAGGTACTTGTGGGTGCTTGTAGGTACTTGTGGGTGCTTGTAGGTACTTAAGGGTGCTTGTGGGTGCTTGTAGGTGCTTGTAGGTACTTGTGGGTGCTTGAAGGAACTTGTGGGTGCTTGTAGGTACTTGTGGGTGTTGTAGGTACTTGTGGGTGCTTGTAGGTACTTGTGGGTGCTTGTAGGTACTTGTGGGTGCTTGTAGGTACTTGTGGGTGCTTGTGGGTACTTGTGGGTGCTTGTAGGTGCTTGTGGGTGCTTGTAGGTGTTTGTAGGTGCTTGTAGGTACTTGTGGGTGCTTGTAGGTACTTGTGGGTGCTTGTAGGTACTTGTGGGTGCTTGTGGGTGCTTGTAGGTACTTGTGGGTGCTTGTGGGTGCTTGTGGGTACTTGTGGGTGCTTGTAGGTACTTTTGGGTACTTGTGGTTGCTTGTGGGTACTTGTGGGTGCTTGTAGGTACTTGTGGATGCTTGTGGGTGCTTGTAGGTACTTGCCCCGGGTGCTTGTAGGTACTTCTGGGTACTTGTGGGTGCTTGTGGGTGCTTGTGGGTACTTGTAGGTACTTGTGGGTGCTTGTAGGTACTTGTGGGTGCTTGTAGGTACTTGTGGGTGCTTGTAGGTACTTGTGGGTGCTTGTAGGTACTTGTGGGTGCTTGTAGGTACTTGTGGGTGCTTGTAGGTACTTGTGGGTGCTAGTAGGTACTTGTGGGTGCTAGTAGGTACTTGTGGGTGCTTGTAGGTGCTTGTAGGTACTAGTGGGTGCTTGTAGGTACTAGTGGGTGCTTGTAGGTACTAGTGGGTGCTTGTAGGTACTTGTGGGTGCATGTAGGTACTTGTGGGTGCTTGTAGGTACTTGTGGGTGCAAGTAGGTACTTGTGGATGCTTGTAGGTACTTGTGGGTGCTTGTGGGTGCTTATTGGTACTTGTGGGCACTTGTGGGTGCTTGTGGGCACTTTTGGGTGCTTGGGGGTACTTGTGGGTGCTTGTAGGTACTTGTGGGTGCTTGTAGGTACTTAAGGGTGCTTGTGGGTGCTTGTAGGTACTTGTGGGTGCTTGAAGGAACTTGTGGGTGCTTGTGGGTACTTGTGGGTGCTTGTAGGTACTTGTGGGTGCTTGTAGGTACTTGTGGGTGCTTGTAGGTACTTGTGGGTGCTCTTAGGTACTTGTGGGTGCTTGTAGGTACTTGTGGGTGCTTGTAGGTACTTGTGGGTGCTTGTAGGTACTTGTGGGTGCTTGTAGGTACTTAAGGGTGCTTGTGGGTGCTTGTAGGTACTTGTGGGTGCTTGAAGGAACTTGTGGGTGCTTGTGGGTACTTGTGGGTGCTTGTAGGTACTTGTGGGTGCTTGTAGGTACTTGTGGGTGCTTGTGGGTGCTTATTGGTACTTTTGGGCACTTGTGGGTGCTTGTGGGCACTTGTGGGTGCTTGGGGGTACTTGTGGGTGCTTGTAGGTACTTGTGGGTGCTTGTAGGTACTTAAGGGTGCTTGTGGGTGCTTGTAGGTACTTGTGGGTGCTTGAAAGAACTTGTGGGTGCTTGTGGGTACTTGTGGGTGCTTGTAGGTACTTGAGGGTGCTTGTAGGTACTTGTGGGTGCTTGTAGGTACTTGTGGGTGCTTGTAGGTACTTGTGGGTGTTGTAGGTACTTGTGGGTGCTTGTAGGTACTTGTGGGTGCTTGTAGGTACTTGTGGGTGCTTGTAGGTACTTGTGGGTGCTTGTGGGTACTTGTGGGTGCTTGTAGGTACTTGAGGGTGCTTGTAGGTACTTGTGGGTGCTTGTAGGTACTTGTGGGTGCTTGTAGGTACTTGTGGGTGCTTGTAGGTACTTGTGGGTGCTTGTAGGTACTTGTGGGTGCTTGTAGGTACTTAAGGGTGCTTGTGGGTGCTTGTAGGTGCTTGTAGGTACTTGTGGGTGCTTGAAGGAACTTGTGGGTGCTTGTAGGTACTTGTGGGTGTTGTAGGTACTTGTGGGTGCTTGTAGGTACTTGTGGGTGCTTGTAGGTACTTGTGGGTGCTTGTAGGTACTTGTGGGTGCTTGTGGGTACTTGTGGGTGCTTGTAGGTACTTGAGGGTGCTTGTAGGTACTTGTGGGTGCTTGTAGGTACTTGTGGGTGCTTGTAGGTACTTGTGGGTGCTTGTAGGTACTTGTGGGTGCTTGTAGGTACTTGTGGGTGCTTGTAGGTACTTAAGGGTGCTTGTGGGTGCTTGTAGGTGCTTGTAGGTACTTGTGGGTGCTTGAAGGAACTTGTGGGTGCTTGTGGGTACTTGTGGGTGCTTGTAGGTACTTGTGGGTGCTTGTAGGTACTTGTGGGTGCTTGTAGGTACTTGTGGGTGCTTGTAGGCACTTGTGGGTGCTTGTAGGTACTTGTGGGTGCTTGTAGGTACTTGTAGGTGTTGTAGGTACTTGTGGGTGCTTGTAGGTACTTGTGGGTGCTAGTAGGTACTTGTGGGTGCTTGTAGGTACTTGTGGGTGCTTGTAGGTACTTGTGGGTGCTTGTAGGTACTTGTGGGTGCTTGTAGGTACTTGTGGGTGCTTGTAGGTACTTGTGGGTGCTTGTAGGTACTTGTGGGTGCTTGTAGGTACTTGTAGGTGTTGTAGGTACTTGTGGGTGCTTGTAGGTACTTGTGGGTGCTTGTACGTACTTGTGGGTGCTTGTAGGTACTTGTGGGTGCTTGTAGGTACTTGTGGGTGCTTGTAGGTACTTGTGGGTGCTTGTAGGTACTTGTGGGTGCTTGTAGGTACTTGTGGGTGCTTGTAGGTACTTGTGGGTGCTTGTAGGTACTTGTGGGTGCTTGTAGGTACTTGTAGGTGTTGTAGGTACTTGTGGGTGCTTGTAGGTACTTGTGGGTGCTTGTAGGTACTTGTGGGTGCTTGTAGGTACTTGTGGGTGCTTGTAGGTACTTGTGGGTGCTTGTAGGTACTTGTGGGTGCTTGTAGGTACTTGTGCCTGCTTGTAGGTAATTTTGCCTGCTTGTAGGTAATTGTGCGTGCTTGTAGGTACTTGTGGGTGCTTGTGGGTTCTTGTGTGTGCTTGTGGGTTCTTGTGGGTGCTTATGTGTGCTTGTAGGTGCTTGTGGGTGCTTGAAGGTACTTGTGGGTGCTTGTAGGTGCTTGTGGGTGCTTGTAGGTGCTTGTGGGTGCTTGTAGGTGCTTGTGGGTGCCTTTCGGTGCTTGTGGATGCTTTTAGGTGCTTGTGATACTTGTGGGTGCTTGTAGGTACTTGTGGGTGCTTGTAGGTGCTTGTGAGTACTTGTGGGTGCTTCTAGGTGCTTGTGGGTGCTTGTAGGTGTTTGTAGGTGCTTGTAGGTACTTGTGGGTGCTTGTAGGTACTTGTGGGTGCTTGTAGGTACTTGTGGGTGCTTGTGGGTGCTTGTAGGTACTTGTGGGTGCTTGTGGGTGCTTGTGGGTACTTGTGGGTACTTGTGGGTGCTTGTAGGTACTTTTGGGTACTTGTGGTTGCTTGTGGGTACTTGTGGGTGCTTGTAGGTACTTGTGGATGCTTGTGGGTGCTTGTAGGTACTTGCCCCGGGTGCTTGTAGGTACTTCTGGGTACTTGTGGGTGCTTGTGGGTGCTTGTGGGTGCTTGTGGGTACTTGTAGGTACTTGTGGGTGCTTGTAGGTACTTGTGGGTGCTTGTAGGTACTTGTGGGTGCTTGTAGGTACTTGTGGGTGCTTGTAGGTACTTGTGGGTGCTTGTAGGTACTTGTGGGTGCTTGTAGGTACTTGTGGGTGCTAGTAGGTACTTGTGGGTGCTAGTAGGTACTTGTGGGTGCTTGTAGGTGCTTGTAGGTACTAGTGGGTGCTTGTAGGTACTAGTGGGTGCTTGTAGGTACTAGTGGGTGCTTGTAGGTACTTGTGGGTGCATGTAGGTACTTGTGGGTGCTTGTAGGTACTTGTGGGTGCATGTAGGTACTTGTGGATGCTTGTAGGTACTTGTGGGTGCTTGTGGGTGCTTATTGGTACTTGTGGGCACTTGTGGGTGCTTGTGGGCACTTGTGGGTGCTTGGGGGTACTTGTGGGTGCTTGTAGGTACTTGTGGGTGCTTGCAGGTACTTAAGGGTGCTTGTGGGTGCTTGTAGGTACTTGTGGGTGCTTAAAGGAACTTGTGGGTGCTTGTGGGTACTTGTGGGTGCTTGTAGGTACTTGAGGGTGCTTGTAGGTACTTGTGGGTGCTTGTAGGTACTTGTGGGTGCTTGTAGGTACTTGTGGGTGCTTGTAGGTGCTTGTGGGTGCTTGTAGGTGCTTGTGGGTGCCTTTCGGTGCTTGTGGATGCTTTTAGGTGCTTGTGATACTTGTGGGTGCTTGAAGGTACTTGTGGGTGCTTGTAGGTGCTTGTGGGTACTTGTGGGTGCTTCTAGGTGCTTGTGGGTGCTTGTAGGTGTTTGTAGGTGCTTGTAGGTACTTGTGGGTGCTTGTAGGTACTTGTGGGTGCTTGTAGGTACTTGTGGGTGCTTGTGGGTGCTTGTAGGTACTTGTGGGTGCTTGTGGGTGCTTGTGGGTACTTGTGGGTACTTGTGGGTGCTTGTAGGTACTTGTGGATGCTTGTGGGTGCTTGTAGGTACTTGCCCCGGGTGCTTGTAGGTACTTCTGGGTACTTGTAGGTACTTGTGGGTGCTTGTAGGTACTTGTGGGTGCTTGTAGGTACTTGTGGGTGCTTGTAGGTACTTGTGGGTGCTTGTAGGTACTTGTGGGTGCTTGTAGGTACTTGTGGGTGCTTGTAGGTACTTGTGGGTGCTTGTAGGTACTTGTGGGTGCTTGTAGGTACTTGTGGGTGCTAGTAGGTACTTGTGGGTGCTAGTAGGTACTTGTGGGTGCTTGTAGGTGCTTGTAGGTACTAGTGGGTGCTTGTAGGTACTAGTGGGTGCTTGTAGGTACTAGTGGGTGCTTGTAGGTACTTGTGGGTGCATGTAGGTACTTGTGGGTGCTTGTAGGTACTTGTGGGTGCAAGTAGGTACTTGTGGATGCTTGTAGGTACTTGTGGGTGCTTGTGGGTGCTTATTGGTACTTGTGGGCACTTGTGGGTGCTTGTGGGCACTTGTGGGTGCTTGGGGGTACTTGTGGGTGCTTGTAGGTACTTGTGGGTGCTTGTAGGTACTTAAGGGTGCTTGTGGGTGCTTGTAGGTACTTGTGGGTGCTTGAAGGAACTTGTGGGTGCTTGTGGGTACTTGTGGGTGCTTGTAGGTACTTGTGGGTGCTTGTAGGTACTTGTGGGTGCTTGTAGGTACTTGTGGGTGCTCTTAGGTACTTGTGGGTGCTTGTAGGTACTTGTGGGTGCTTGTAGGTACTTGTGGGTGCTTGTAGGTACTTGTGGGTGCTTGTAGGTACTTAAGGGTGCTTGTGGGTGCTTGTAGGTACTTGTGGGTGCTTGAAGGAACTTGTGGGTGCTTGTGGGTACTTGTGGGTGCTTGTAGGTACTTGAGGGTGCTTGTAGGTACTTGTGGGTGCTTGTAGGTACTTGTGGGTGCTTGTAGGTACTTGTGGGTGCTTGTAGGTACTTGTGGGTGCTTGTAGGTACTTGTAGGTGTTGTAGGTACTTGTGGGTGCTTGTAGGTACTTGTGGGTGCTTGTAGGTACTTGTGGGTGCTTGTGGGTGCTTATTGGTACTTGTGGGCACTTGTGGGTGCTTGTGGGCACTTGTGGGTGCTTGGGGGTACTTGTGGGTGCTTGTAGGTACTTGTGGGTGCTTGTAGGTACTTAAGGGTGCTTGTGGGTGCTTGTAGGTACTTGTGGGTGCTTGAAAGAACTTGTGGGTGCTTGTGGGTACTTGTGGGTGCTTGTAGGTACTTGAGGGTGCTTGTAGGTACTTGTGGGTGCTTGTAGGTACTTGTGGGTGCTTGTAGGTACTTGTGGGTGTTGTAGGTACTTGTGGGTGCTTGTAGGTACTTGTGGGTGCTTGTAGGTACTTGTGGGTGCTTGTAGGTACTTGTGGGTGCTTGTAGGTACTTGTAGGTGTTGTAGGTACTTGTGGGTGCTTGTAGGTACTTGTGGGTGCTTGTACGTACTTGTGGGTGCTTGTAGGTACTTGTGGGTGCTTGTAGGTACTTGTGGGTGCTTGTAGGTACTTGTGGGTGCTTGTAGGTACTTGTGGGTGCTTGTAGGTACTTGTGGGTGCTTGTAGGTACTTGTGGGTGCTTGTAGGTACTTGTGGGGGCTTGTAGGTACTTGTAGGTGTTGTAGGTACTTGTGGGTGCTTGTAGGTACTTGTGGGTGCTTGTGGGTGCTTATTGGTACTTGTGGGCACTTGTGGGTGCTTGTGGGCACTTGTGGGTGCTTGGGGGTACTTGTGGGTGCTTGTAGGTACTTGTGGGTGCTTGTAGGTACTTAAGGGTGCTTGTGGGTGCTTGTAGGTACTTGTGGGTGCTTGAAGGAACTTGTGGGTGCTTGTGGGTACTTGTGGGTGCTTGTAGGTACTTGTGGGTGCTTGTAGGTACTTGTGGGTGCTTGTAGGTACTTGTGGGTGCTCTTAGGTACTTGTGGGTGCTTGTAGGTACTTGTGGGTGCTTGTAGGTACTTGTGGGTGCTTGTAGGTACTTGTGGGTGCTTGTAGGTACTTAAGGGTGCTTGTGGGTGCTTGTAGGTACTTGTGGGTGCTTGAAGGAACTTGTGGGTGCTTGTGGGTACTTGTGGGTGCTTGTAGGTACTTGAGGGTGCTTGTAGGTACTTGTGGGTGCTTGTAGGTACTTGTGGGTGCTTGTAGGTACTTGTGGGTGCTTGTAGGTACTTGTGGGTGCTTGTAGGTACTTGTAGGTGTTGTAGGTACTTGTGGGTGCTTGTAGGTACTTGTGGGTGCTTGTAGGTACTTGTGGGTGCTTGTGGGTGCTTATTGGTACTTGTGGGCACTTGTGGGTGCTTGTGGGCACTTGTGGGTGCTTGGGGGTACTTGTGGGTGCTTGTAGGTACTTGTGGGTGCTTGTAGGTACTTAAGGGTGCTTGTGGGTGCTTGTAGGTACTTGTGGGTGCTTGAAAGAACTTGTGGGTGCTTGTGGGTACTTGTGGGTGCTTGTAGGTACTTGAGGGTGCTTGTAGGTACTTGTGGGTGCTTGTAGGTACTTGTGGGTGCTTGTAGGTACTTGTGGGTGTTGTAGGTACTTGTGGGTGCTTGTAGGTACTTGTGGGTGCTTGTAGGTACTTGTGGGTGCTTGTAGGTACTTGTGGGTGCTTGTAGGTACTTGTAGGTGTTGTAGGTACTTGTGGGTGCTTGTAGGTACTTGTGGGTGCTTGTACGTACTTGTGGGTGCTTGTAGGTACTTGTGGGTGCTTGTAGGTACTTGTGGGTGCTTGTAGGTACTTGTGGGTGCTTGTAGGTACTTGTGGGTGCTTGTAGGTACTTGTGGGTGCTTGTAGGTACTTGTGGGTGCTTGTAGGTACTTGTGGGGGCTTGTAGGTACTTGTAGGTGTTGTAGGTACTTGTGGGTGCTTGTAGGTACTTGTGGGTGCTTGTAGGTACTTGTGGGTGCTTGTAGGTACTTGTGGGTGCTTGTAGGTACTTGTGGGTGCTTGTAGGTACTTGTGGGTGCTTGTAGGTACTTGTGCCTGCTTGTAGGTAATTTTGCCTGCTTGTAGGTAATTGTGCGTGCTTGTAGGTACTTGTGGGTGCTTGTGGGTTCTTGTGGGTGCTTGTGGGTTCTTGTGGGTGCTTATGGGTGCTTGTAGGTGCTTGTGGGTGCTTGAAGGTACTTGTGGGTGCTTGTAGGTGCTTGTGGGTGCTTGTAGGTGCTTGTGGGTTCTTGTGGGTGCTTATGGGTGCTTGTAGGTGCTTGTGGGTGCTTGAAGGTACTTGTGGGTGCTTGTAGGTGCTTGTGGGTGCTTGTAGGTGCTTGTGGGTGCTTGTAGGAGCTTGTGGGTGCCTTTCGGTGCTTGTGGATGCTTTTAGGTGCTTGTGATACTTGTGGGTGCTTGTAGGTACTTGTGGGTGCTTGTAGGTGCTTGTGGGTACTTGTGGGTGCTTCTAGGTGCTTGTGGGTGCTTGTAGGTGTTTGTAGGTGCTTGTAGGTACTTGTGGGTGCTTGTAGGTACTTGTGGGTGCTTGTAGGTACTTGTGGGTGCTTGTGGGTGCTTGTAGGTACTTGTGGGTGCTTGTGGGTGCTTGTGGGTACTTGTGGGTGCTTGTAGGTACTTTTGGGTACTTGTGGTTGCTTGTGGGTACTTGTGGGTGCTTGTAGGTACTTGTGGATGCTTGTGGGTGCTTGTAGGTACTTGCCCCGGGTGCTTGTAGGTACTTCTGGGTACTTGTGGGTGCTTGTGGGTGCTTGTGGGTACTTGTAGGTACTTGTGGGTGCTTGTAGGTACTTGTGGGTGCTTGTAGGTACTTAAGGGTGCTTGTGGGTGCTTGTAGGTACTTGTGGGTGCTTGAAGGAACTTGTGGGTGCTTGTGGGTACTTGTGGGTGCTTGTAGGTACTTGTGGGTGCTTGTAGGTACTTGTGGGTGCTTGTAGGTACTTGTGGGTGCTCTTAGGTACTTGTGGGTGCTTGTAGGTACTTGTGGGTGCTTGTAGGTACTTGTGGGTGCTTGTAGGTACTTGTGGGTGCTTGTAGGTACTTAAGGGTGCTTGTGGGTGCTTGTAGGTACTTGTGGGTGCTTGAAGGAACTTGTGGGTGCTTGTGGGTACTTGTGGGTGCTTGTAGGTACTTGAGGGTGCTTGTAGGTACTTGTGGGTGCTTGTAGGTACTTGTGGGTGCTTGTAGGTACTTGTGGGTGCTTGTAGGTACTTGTGGGTGCTTGTAGGTACTTGTAGGTGTTGTAGGTACTTGTGGGTGCTTGTAGGTACTTGTGGGTGCTTGTAGGTACTTGTGGGTGCTTGTGGGTGCTTATTGGTACTTGTGGGCACTTGTGGGTGCTTGTGGGCACTTGTGGGTGCTTGGGGGTACTTGTGGGTGCTTGTAGGTACTTGTGGGTGCTTGTAGGTACTTAAGGGTGCTTGTGGGTGCTTGTAGGTACTTGTGGGTGCTTGAAAGAACTTGTGGGTGCTTGTGGGTACTTGTGGGTGCTTGTAGGTACTTGAGGGTGCTTGTAGGTACTTGTGGGTGCTTGTAGGTACTTGTGGGTGCTTGTAGGTACTTGTGGGTGTTGTAGGTACTTGTGGGTGCTTGTAGGTACTTGTGGGTGCTTGTAGGTACTTGTGGGTGCTTGTAGGTACTTGTGGGTGCTTGTAGGTACTTGTAGGTGTTGTAGGTACTTGTGGGTGCTTGTAGGTACTTGTGGGTGCTTGTACGTACTTGTGGGTGCTTGTAGGTACTTGTGGGTGCTTGTAGGTACTTGTGGGTGCTTGTAGGTACTTGTGGGTGCTTGTAGGTACTTGTGGGTGCTTGTAGGTACTTGTGGGTGCTTGTAGGTACTTGTGGGTGCTTGTAGGTACTTGTGGGGGCTTGTAGGTACTTGTAGGTGTTGTAGGTACTTGTGGGTGCTTGTAGGTACTTGTGGGTGCTTGTAGGTACTTGTGGGTGCTTGTAGGTACTTGTGGGTGCTTGTAGGTACTTGTGGGTGCTTGTAGGTACTTGTGGGTGCTTGTAGGTACTTGTGCCTGCTTGTAGGTAATTTTGCCTGCTTGTAGGTAATTGTGCGTGCTTGTAGGTACTTGTGGGTGCTTGTGGGTTCTTGTGGGTGCTTGTGGGTTCTTGTGGGTGCTTATGGGTGCTTGTAGGTGCTTGTGGGTGCTTGAAGGTACTTGTGGGTGCTTGTAGGTGCTTGTGGGTGCTTGTAGGTGCTTGTGGGTGCTTGTAGGAGCTTGTGGGTGCCTTTCGGTGCTTGTGGATGCTTTTAGGTGCTTGTGATACTTGTGGGTGCTTGTAGGTACTTGTGGGTGCTTGTAGGTGCTTGTGGGTACTTGTGGGTGCTTCTAGGTGCTTGTGGGTGCTTGTAGGTGTTTGTAGGTGCTTGTAGGTACTTGTGGGTGCTTGTAGGTACTTGTGGGTGCTTGTAGGTACTTGTGGGTGCTTGTGGGTGCTTGTAGGTACTTGTGGGTGCTTGTGGGTGCTTGTGGGTACTTGTGGGTGCTTGTAGGTACTTTTGGGTACTTGTGGTTGCTTGTGGGTACTTGTGGGTGCTTGTAGGTACTTGTGGATGCTTGTGGGTGCTTGTAGGTACTTGCCCCGGGTGCTTGTAGGTTCTTCTGGGTACTTGTGGGTGCTTGTGGGTGCTTGTGGGTACTTGTAGGTACTTGTGGGTGCTTGTAGGTACTTGTGGGTGCTTGTAGGTACTTGTGGGTGCTTGTAGGTACTTGTGGGTGCTTGTAGGTACTTGTGGGTGCTTGTAGGTACTTGTGGGTGCTTGTAGGTACTTGTGGGTGCTAGTAGGTACTTGTGGGTGCTAGTAGGTACTTGTGGGTGCTTGTAGGTGCTTGTAGGTACTAGTGGGTGCTTGTAGGTACTAGTGGGTGCTTGTAGGTACTAGTGGGTGCTTGTAGGTACTTGTGGGTGCATGTAGGTACTTGTGGGTGCTTGTAGGTACTTGTGGGTGCAAGTATGTACTTGTGGATGCTTGTAGGTACTTGTGGGTGCTTGTGGGTGCTTATTGGTACTTGTGGGCACTTGTGGGTGCTTGTGGGCACTTGTGGGTGCTTGGGGGTACTTGTGGGTGCTTGTAGGTACTTGTGGGTGCTTGTAGGTACTTAAGGGTGCTTGTGGGTGCTTGTAGGTACTTGTGGGTGCTTGAAGGAACTTGTGGGTGCTTGTGGGTACTTGTGGGTGCTTGTAGGTACTTGTGGGTGCTTGTAGGTACTTGTGGGTGCTTGTAGGTACTTGTGGGTGCTCTTAGGTACTTGTGGGTGCTTGTAGGTACTTGTGGGTGCTTGTAGGTACTTGTGGGTGCTTGTAGGTACTTGTGGGTGCTTGTAGGTACTTAAGGGTGCTTGTGGGTGCTTGTAGGTACTTGTGGGTGCTTGAAGGAACTTGTGGGTGCTTGTGGGTACTTGTGGGTGCTTGTAGGTACTTGAGGGTGCTTGTAGGTACTTGTGGGTGCTTGTAGGTACTTGTGGGTGCTTGTAGGTACTTGTGGGTGCTTGTAGGTACTTGTGGGTGCTTGTAGGTACTTGTAGGTGTTGTAGGTACTTGTGGGTGCTTGTAGGTACTTGTGGGTGCTTGTAGGTACTTGTGGGTGCTTGTGGGTGCTTATTGGTACTTTTGGGCACTTGTGGGTGCTTGTGGGCACTTGTGGGTGCTTGGGGGTACTTGTGGGTGCTTGTAGGTACTTGTGGGTGCTTGTAGGTACTTAAGGGTGCTTGTGGGTGCTTGTAGGTACTTGTGGGTGCTTGAAAGAACTTGTGGGTGCTTGTGGGTACTTGTGGGTGCTTGTAGGTACTTGTGGGTGCTTGTAGGTACTTGTGGGTGCTTGTAGGTACTTGTGGGTGTTGTAGGTACTTGTGGGTGCTTGTAGGTACTTGTGGGTGCTTGTAGGTACTTGTGGGTGCTTGTAGGTACTTGTGGGTGCTTGTGGGTACTTGTGGGTGCTTGTAGGTACTTGAGGGTGCTTGTAGGTACTTGTGGGTGCTTGTAGGTACTTGTGGGTGCTTGTAGGTACTTGTGGGTGTTGTAGGTACTTGTGGGTGCTCGTAGGTACTTGTGGGTGCTTGTAGGTACTTGTGGGTGCTTGTAGGTACTTGTGGGTGCTTGTAGGTACTTGTAGGTGTTGTAGGTACTTGTGGGTGCTTGTAGGTACTTGTGGGTGCTTGTACGTACTTGTGGGTGCTTGTAGGTACTTGTGGGTGCTTGTAGGTACTTGTGGGTGCTTGTAGGTACTTGTGGGTGCTTGTAGGTACTTGTGGGTGCTTGTAGGTACTTGTGGGTGCTTGTAGGTACTTGTGGGTGCTTGTAGGTACTTGTGGGGGCTTGTAGGTACTTGTAGGTGTTGTAGGTACTTGTGGGTGCTTGTAGGTACTTGTGGGTGCTTGTAGGTACTTGTGGGTGCTTGTAGGTACTTGTGGGTGCTTGTAGGTACTTGTGGGTGCTTGTAGGTACTTGTGGGTGCTTGTAGGTACTTGTGCCTGCTTGTAGGTAATTTTGCCTGCTTGTAGGTAATTGTGCGTGCTTGTAGGTACTTGTGGGTGCTTGTGGGTTCTTGTGGGTGCTTGTGGGTTCTTGTGGGTGCTTATGGGTGCTTGTAGGTGCTTGTGGGTGCTTGAAGGTACTTGTGGGTGCTTGTAGGTGCTTGTGGGTGCTTGTAGGTGCTTGTGGGTGCTTGTAGGAGCTTGTGGGTGCCTTTCGGTGCTTGTGGATGCTTTTAGGTGCTTGTGATACTTGTGGGTGCTTGTAGGTACTTGTGGGTGCTTGTAGGTGCTTGTGGGTACTTGTGGGTGCTTCTAGGTGCTTGTGGGTGCTTGTAGGTGTTTGTAGGTGCTTGTAGGTACTTGTGGGTGCTTGTAGGTACTTGTGGGTGCTTGTAGGTACTTGTGGGTGCTTGTGGGTGCTTGTAGGTACTTGTGGGTGCTTGTGGGTGCTTGTGGGTACTTGTGGGTACTTGTGGGTGCTTGTAGGTACTTTTGGGTACTTGTGGTTGCTTGTGGGTACTTGTGGGTGCTTGTAGGTACTTGTGGATGCTTGTGGGTGCTTGTAGGTACTTGCCCCGGGTGCTTGTAGGTACTTCTGGGTACTTGTGGGTGCTTGTGGGTGCTTGTGGGTACTTGTAGGTACTTGTGGGTGCTTGTAGGTACTTGTGGGTGCTTGTAGGTACTTGTGGGTGCTTGTAGGTACTTGTGGGTGCTTGTAGGTACTTGTGGGTGCTTGTAGGTACTTGTGGGTGCTTGTAGGTACTTGTGGGTGCTTGTAGGTACTTGTGGGTGCTAGTAGGTACTTGTGGGTGCTAGTAGGTACTTGTGGGTGCTTGTAGGTGCTTGTAGGTACTAGTGGGTGCTTGTAGGTACTAGTGGGTGCTTGTAGGTACTAGTGGGTGCTTGTAGGTACTTGTGGGTGCATGTAGGTACTTGTGGGTGCTTGTAGGTACTTGTGGGTGCAAGTAGGTACTTGTGGATGCTTGTAGGTACTTGTGGGTGCTTGTGGGTGCTTATTGGTACTTGTGGGCACTTGTGGGTGCTTGTGGGCACTTGTGGGTGCTTGGGGGTACTTGTGGGTGCTTGTAGGTACTTGTGGGTGCTTGTAGGTACTTAAGGGTGCTTGTGGGTGCTTGTAGGTACTTGTGGGTGCTTGAAGGAACTTGTGGGTGCTTGTGGGTACTTGTGGGTGCTTGTAGGTACTTGTGGGTGCTTGTAGGTACTTGTGGGTGCTTGTAGGTACTTGTGGGTGCTCTTAGGTACTTGTGGGTGGTTGTAGGTACTTGTGGGTGCTTGTAGGTACTTGTGGGTGCTTGTAGGTACTTGTGGGTGCTTGTAGGTACTTAAGGGTGCTTGTGGGTGCTTGTAGGTACTTGTGGGTACTTGTGGTTGCTTGTGGGTACTTGTGGGTGCTTGTAGGTACTTGTGGATGCTTGTGGGTGCTTGTAGGTACTTGCCCCGGGTGCTTGTAGGTACTTCTGGGTACTTGTGGGTGCTTGTGGGTGCTTGTGGGTACTTGTAGGTACTTGTGGGTGCTTGTAGGTACTTGTGGGTGCTTGTAGGTACTTGTGGGTGCTTGTAGGTACTTGTGGGTGCTTGTAGGTACTTGTGGGTGCTTGTAGGTACTTGTGGGTGCTTGTAGGTACTTGTGGGTGCTTGTAGGTACTTGTGGGTGCTAGTAGGTACTTGTGGGTGCTAGTAGGTACTTGTGGGTGCTTGTAGGTGCTTGTAGGTACTAGTGGGTGCTTGTAGGTACTAGTGGGTGCTTGTAGGTACTAGTGGGTGCTTGTAGGTACTTGTGGGTGCATGTAGGTACTTGTGGGTGCAAGTAGGTACTTGTGGGTGCAAGTAGGTACTTGTGGATGCTTGTAGGTACTTGTGGGTGCTTGTGGGTGCTTATTGGTACTTGTGGGCACTTGTGGGTGCTTGTGGGCACTTGTGGGTGCTTGGGGGTACTTGTGGGTGCTTGTAGGTACTTGTGGGTGCTTGTAGGTACTTAAGGGTGCTTGTGGGTGCTTGTAGGTACTTGTGGGTGCTTGAAGGAACTTGTGGGTGCTTGTGGGTACTTGTGGGTGCTTGTAGGTACTTGTGGGTGCTTGTAGGTACTTGTGGGTGCTTGTAGGTACTTGTGGGTGCTCTTAGGTACTTGTGGGTGGTTGTAGGTACTTGTGGGTGCTTGTAGGTACTTGTGGGTGCTTGTAGGTACTTGTGGGTGCTTGTAGGTACTTAAGGGTGCTTGTGGGTGCTTGTAGGTACTTGTGGGTGCTTGAAGGAACTTGTGGGTGCTTGTGGGTACTTGTGGGTGCTTGTAGGTACTTGAGGGTGCTTGTAGGTACTTGTGGGTGCTTGTAGGTACTTGTGGGTGCTTGTAGGTACTTGTGGGTGCTTGTAGGTACTTGTGGGTGCTTGTAGGTACTTGTAGGTGTTGTAGGTACTTGTGGGTGCTTGTAGGTACTTGTGGGTGCTTGTAGGTACTTGTGGGTGCTTGTGGGTGCTTATTGGTACTTGTGGGCACTTGTGGGTGCTTGTGGGCACTTGTGGGTGCTTGGGGGTACTTGTGGGTGCTTGTAGGTACTTGTGGGTGCTTGTAGGTACTTAAGGGTGCTTGTGGGTGCTTGTAGGTACTTGTGGGTGCTTGAAAGAACTTGTGGGTGCTTGTGGGTACTTGTGGGTGCTTGTAGGTACTTGAGGGTGCTTGTAGGTACTTGTGGGTGCTTGTAGGTACTTGTGGGTGCTTGTAGGTACTTGTGGGTGTTGTAGGTACTTGTGGGTGCTTGTAGGTACTTGTGGGTGCTTGTAGGTACTTGTGGGTGCTTGTAGGTACTTGTGGGTGCTTGTGGGTACTTGTGGGTGCTTGTAGGTACTTGAGGGTGCTTGTAGGTACTTGTGGGTGCTTGTAGGTACTTGTGGGTGCTTGTAGGTACTTGTGGGTGTTGTAGGTACTTGTGGGTGCTTGTAGGTACTTGTGGGTGCTTGTAGGTACTTGTGGGTGCTTGTAGGTACTTGTGGGTGCTTGTAGGTACTTGTAGGTGTTGTAGGTACTTGTGGGTGCTTGTAGGTACTTGTGGGTGCTTGTACGTACTTGTGGGTGCTTGTAGGTACTTGTGGGTGCTTGTAGGTACTTGTGGGTGCTTGTAGGTACTTGTGGGTGCTTGTAGGTACTTGTGGGTGCTTGTAGGTACTTGTGGGTGCTTGTAGGTACTTGTGGGTGCTTGTAGGTACTTGTGGGGGCTTGTAGGTACTTGTAGGTGTTGTAGGTACTTGTGGGTGCTTGTAGGTACTTGTGGGTGCTTGTAGGTACTTGTGGGTGCTTGTAGGTACTTGTGGGTGCTTGTAGGTACTTGTGGGTGCTTGTAGGTACTTGTGGGTGCTTGTAGGTACTTGTGCCTGCTTGTAGGTAATTTTGCCTGCTTGTAGGTAATTGTGCGTGCTTGTAGGTACTTGTGGGTGCTTGTGGGTTCTTGTGGGTGCTTGTGGGTTCTTGTGGGTGCTTATGGGTGCTTGTAGGTGCTTGTGGGTGCTTGAAGGTACTTGTGGGTGCTTGTAGGTGCTTGTGGGTGCTTGTAGGTGCTTGTGGGTGCTTGTAGGAGCTTGTGGGTGCCTTTCGGTGCTTGTGGATGCTTTTAGGTGCTTGTGATACTTGTGGGTGCTTGTAGGTACTTGTGGGTGCTTGTAGGTGCTTGTGGGTACTTGTGGGTGCTTCTAGGTGCTTGTGGGTGCTTGTAGGTGTTTGTAGGTGCTTGTAGGTACTTGTGGGTGCTTGTAGGTACTTGTGGGTGCTTGTAGGTACTTGTGGGTGCTTGTGGGTGCTTGTAGGTACTTGTGGATGCTTGTGGGTGCTTGTAGGTACTTGCCCCGGGTGCTTGTAGGTACTTCTGGGTACTTGTGGGTGCTTGTGGGTGCTTGTGGGTACTTGTAGGTACTTGTGGGTGCTTGTAGGTACTTGTGGGTGCTTGTAGGTACTTGTGGGTGCTTGTAGGTACTTGTGGGTGCTTGTAGGTACTTGTGGGTGCTTGTAGGTACTTGTGGGTGCTTGTAGGTACTTGTGGGTGCTTGTAGGTACTTGTGGGTGCTAGTAGGTACTTGTGGGTGCTAGTAGGTACTTGTGGGTGCTTGTAGGTGCTTGTAGGTACTAGTGGGTGCTTGTAGGTACTAGTGGGTGCTTGTAGGTACTAGTGGGTGCTTGTAGGTACTTGTGGGTGCATGTAGGTACTTGTGGGTGCTTGTAGGTACTTGTGGGTGCAAGTAGGTACTTGTGGATGCTTGTAGGTACTTGTGGGTGCTTGTGGGTGCTTATTGGTACTTGTGGGCACTTGTGGGTGCTTGTGGGCACTTGTGGGTGCTTGGGGGTACTTGTGGGTGCTTGTAGGTACTTGTGGGTGCTTGTAGGTACTTAAGGGTGCTTGTGGGTGCTTGTGGGTGCTTGTAGGTACTTGTGGGTGCTTGAAGGAACTTGTGGGTGCTTGTGGGTACTTGTGGGTGCTTGTAGGTACTTGTGGGTGCTTGTAGGTACTTGTGGGTGCTTGTAGGTACTTGTGGGTGCTCTTAGGTACTTGTGGGTGCTTGTAGGTACTTGTGGGTGCTTGTAGGTACTTGTGGGTGCTTGTAGGTACTTGTGGGTGCTTGTAGGTACTTAAGGGTGCTTGTGGGTGCTTGTAGGTACTTGTGGGTGCTTGAAGGTACTTGTGGGTGCTTGTAGGTACTTGTGGGTGCTTGTAGGTACTTGTGGGTGCTTGTAGGTACTTGTGGGTGCTTGTAGGTACTTGTGGGTGCTTGTAGGTACTTGTGGGTGCTTGTAGGTACTTGTGCCTGCTTGTAGGTAATTTTGCCTGCTTGTAGGTAATTGTGCGTGCTTGTAGGTACTTGTGGGTGCTTGTGGGTTCTTGTGGGTGCTTGTGGGTTCTTGTGGGTGCTTGTGGGTGCTTATTGGTACTTGTGGGCACTTGTGGGTGCTTGTGGGCACTTGTGGGTGCTTGGGGGTACTTGTGGGTGCTTGTAGGTACTTGTGGGTGCTTGTAGGTACTTAAGGGTGCTTGTGGGTGCTTGTAGGTACTTGTGGGTGCTTGAAGGAACTTGTGGGTGCTTGTGGGTACTTGTGGGTGCTTGTAGGTACTTGTGGGTGCTTGTAGGTACTTGTGGGTGCTTGTAGGTACTTGTGGGTGCTCTTAGGTACTTGTGGGTGGTTGTAGGTACTTGTGGGTGCTTGTAGGTACTTGTGGGTGCTTGTAGGTACTTGTGGGTGCTTGTAGGTACTTAAGGGTGCTTGTGGGTGCTTGTAGGTACTTGTGGGTGCTTGAAGGAACTTGTGGGTGCTTGTGGGTACTTGTGGGTGCTTGTAGGTACTTGAGGGTGCTTGTAGGTACTTGTGGGTGCTTGTAGGTACTTGTGGGTGCTTGTAGGTATTTGTGGGTGCTTGTAGGTACTTGTGGGTGCTTGTAGGTACTTGTAGGTGTTGTAGGTACTTGTGGGTGCTTGTAGGTACTTGTGGGTGCTTGTAGGTACTTGTGGGTGCTTGTGGGTGCTTATTGGTACTTGTGGGCACTTGTGGGTGCTTGTGGGCACTTGTGGGTGCTTGGGGGTACTTGTGGGTGCTTGTAGGTACTTGTGGGTGCTTGTAGGTACTTAAGGGTGCTTGTGGGTGCTTGTAGGTACTTGTGGGTGCTTGAAAGAACTTGTGGGTGCTTGTGGGTACTTGTGGGTGCTTGTAGGTACTTGAGGGTGCTTGTAGGTACTTGTGGGTGCTTGTAGGTACTTGTGGGTGCTTGTAGGTACTTGTGGGTGTTGTAGGTACTTGTGGGTGCTTGTAGGTACTTGTGGGTGCTTGTAGGTACTTGTGGGTGCTTGTAGGTACTTGTGGGTGCTTGTGGGTACTTGTGGGTGCTTGTAGGTACTTGAGGGTGCTTGTAGGTACTTGTGGGTGCTTGTAGGTACTTGTGGGTGCTTGTAGGTACTTGTGGGTGTTGTAGGTACTTGTGGGTGCTTGTAGGTACTTGTGGGTGCTTGTAGGTACTTGTGGGTGCTTGTAGGTACTTGTGGGTGCTTGTAGGTACTTGTAGGTGTTGTAGGTACTTGTGGGTGCTTGTAGGTACTTGTGGGTGCTTGTACGTACTTGTGGGTGCTTGTAGGTACTTGTGGGTGCTTGTAGGTACTTGTGGGTGCTTGTAGGTACTTGTGGGTGCTTGTAGGTACTTGTGGGTGCTTGTAGGTACTTGTGGGTGCTTGTAGGTACTTGTGGGTGCTTGTAGGTACTTGTGGGGGCTTGTAGGTACTTGTAGGTGTTGTAGGTACTTGTGGGTGCTTGTAGGTACTTGTGGGTGCTTGTAGGTACTTGTGGGTGCTTGTAGGTACTTGTGGGTGCTTGTAGGTACTTGTGGGTGCTTGTAGGTACTTGTGGGTGCTTGTAGGTACTTGTGCCTGCTTGTAGGTAATTTTGCCTGCTTGTAGGTAATTGTGCGTGCTTGTAGGTACTTGTGGGTGCTTGTGGGTTCTTGTGGGTGCTTGTGGGTTCTTGTGGGTGCTTATGGGTGCTTGTAGGTGCTTGTGGGTGCTTGAAGGTACTTGTGGGTGCTTGTAGGTGCTTGTGGGTGCTTGTAGGTGCTTGTGGGTGCTTGTAGGAGCTTGTGGGTGCCTTTCGGTGCTTGTGGATGCTTTTAGGTGCTTGTGATACTTGTGGGTGCTTGTAGGTACTTGTGGGTGCTTGTAGGTGCTTGTGGGTACTTGTGGGTGCTTCTAGGTGCTTGTGGGTGCTTGTAGGTGTTTGTAGGTGCTTGTA
Source organism: Phalangium opilio (assembly GCF_054372755.1). Lineage (NCBI taxonomy): Eukaryota > Metazoa > Arthropoda > Arachnida > Opiliones > Phalangiidae > Phalangium > Phalangium opilio. The sequence goes on along the minus strand of NW_028324180.1, from coordinate 6,299,491 downwards.
GGTACTTGTGGGTGCTTGTAGGTACTTGTGGGTGCTTGTAGGTACTTGTGGGTGCTTGTGGGTGCTTGTAGGTACTTGTGGATGCTTGTGGGTGCTTGTAGGTACTTGCCCCGGGTGCTTGTAGGTACTTCTGGGTACTTGTGGGTGCTTGTGGGTGCTTGTGGGTACTTGTAGGTACTTGTGGGTGCTTGTAGGTACTTGTGGGTGCTTGTAGGTACTTGTGGGTGCTTGTAGGTACTTGTGGGTGCTTGTAGGTACTTGTGGGTGCTTGTAGGTACTTGTGGGTGCTTGTAGGTACTTGTGGGTGCTTGTAGGTACTTGTGGGTGCTAGTAGGTACTTGTGGGTGCTAGTAGGTACTTGTGGGTGCTTGTAGGTGCTTGTAGGTACTAGTGGGTGCTTGTAGGTACTAGTGGGTGCTTGTAGGTACTAGTGGGTGCTTGTAGGTACTTGTGGGTGCATGTAGGTACTTGTGGGTGCTTGTAGGTACTTGTGGGTGCAAGTAGGTACTTGTGGATGCTTGTAGGTACTTGTGGGTGCTTGTGGGTGCTTATTGGTACTTGTGGGCACTTGTGGGTGCTTGTGGGCACTTGTGGGTGCTTGGGGGTACTTGTGGGTGCTTGTAGGTACTTGTGGGTGCTTGTAGGTACTTAAGGGTGCTTGTGGGTGCTTGTGGGTGCTTGTAGGTACTTGTGGGTGCTTGAAGGAACTTGTGGGTGCTTGTGGGTACTTGTGGGTGCTTGTAGGTACTTGTGGGTGCTTGTAGGTACTTGTGGGTGCTTGTAGGTACTTGTGGGTGCTCTTAGGTACTTGTGGGTGCTTGTAGGTACTTGTGGGTGCTTGTAGGTACTTGTGGGTGCTTGTAGGTACTTGTGGGTGCTTGTAGGTACTTAAGGGTGCTTGTGGGTGCTTGTAGGTACTTGTGGGTGCTTGAAGGTACTTGTGGGTGCTTGTGGGTTCTTGTGGGTGCTTGTGGGTTCTTGTGGGTGCTTATGGGTGCTTGTAGGTGCTTGTGGGTGCTTGAAGGTACTTGTGGGTGCTTGTAGGTGCTTGTGGGTGCTTGTAGGTGCTTGTGGGTTCTTGTGGGTGCTTATGGGTGCTTGTAGGTGCTTGTGGGTGCTTGAAGGTACTTGTGGGTGCTTGTAGGTGCTTGTGGGTGCTTGTAGGTGCTTGTGGGTGCTTGTAGGAGCTTGTGGGTGCCTTTCGGTGCTTGTGGATGCTTTTAGGTGCTTGTGATACTTGTGGGTGCTTGTAGGTACTTGTGGGTGCTTGTAGGTGCTTGTGGGTACTTGTGGGTGCTTCTAGGTGCTTGTGGGTGCTTGTAGGTGTTTGTAGGTGCTTGTAGGTACTTGTGGGTGCTTGTAGGTACTTGTGGGTGCTTGTAGGTACTTGTGGGTGCTTGTGGGTGCTTGTAGGTACTTGTGGGTGCTTGTGGGTGCTTGTGGGTACTTGTGGGTGCTTGTAGGTACTTTTGGGTACTTGTGGTTGCTTGTGGGTACTTGTGGGTGCTTGTAGGTACTTGTGGATGCTTGTGGGTGCTTGTAGGTACTTGCCCCGGGTGCTTGTAGGTACTTCTGGGTACTTGTGGGTGCTTGTGGGTGCTTGTGGGTACTTGTAGGTACTTGTGGGTGCTTGTAGGTACTTGTGGGTGCTTGTAGGTACTTAAGGGTGCTTGTGGGTGCTTGTAGGTACTTGTGGGTGCTTGAAGGAACTTGTGGGTGCTTGTGGGTACTTGTGGGTGCTTGTAGGTACTTGTGGGTGCTTGTAGGTACTTGTGGGTGCTTGTAGGTACTTGTGGGTGCTCTTAGGTACTTGTGGGTGCTTGTAGGTACTTGTGGGTGCTTGTAGGTACTTGTGGGTGCTTGTAGGTACTTGTGGGTGCTTGTAGGTACTTAAGGGTGCTTGTGGGTGCTTGTAGGTACTTGTGGGTGCTTGAAGGAACTTGTGGGTGCTTGTGGGTACTTGTGGGTGCTTGTAGGTACTTGAGGGTGCTTGTAGGTACTTGTGGGTGCTTGTAGGTACTTGTGGGTGCTTGTAGGTACTTGTGGGTGCTTGTAGGTACTTGTGGGTGCTTGTAGGTACTTGTAGGTGTTGTAGGTACTTGTGGGTGCTTGTAGGTACTTGTGGGTGCTTGTAGGTACTTGTGGGTGCTTGTGGGTGCTTATTGGTACTTGTGGGCACTTGTGGGTGCTTGTGGGCACTTGTGGGTGCTTGGGGGTACTTGTGGGTGCTTGTAGGTACTTGTGGGTGCTTGTAGGTACTTAAGGGTGCTTGTGGGTGCTTGTAGGTACTTGTGGGTGCTTGAAAGAACTTGTGGGTGCTTGTGGGTACTTGTGGGTGCTTGTAGGTACTTGAGGGTGCTTGTAGGTACTTGTGGGTGCTTGTAGGTACTTGTGGGTGCTTGTAGGTACTTGTGGGTGTTGTAGGTACTTGTGGGTGCTTGTAGGTACTTGTGGGTGCTTGTAGGTACTTGTGGGTGCTTGTAGGTACTTGTGGGTGCTTGTAGGTACTTGTAGGTGTTGTAGGTACTTGTGGGTGCTTGTAGGTACTTGTGGGTGCTTGTACGTACTTGTGGGTGCTTGTAGGTACTTGTGGGTGCTTGTAGGTACTTGTGGGTGCTTGTAGGTACTTGTGGGTGCTTGTAGGTACTTGTGGGTGCTTGTAGGTACTTGTGGGTGCTTGTAGGTACTTGTGGGTGCTTGTAGGTACTTGTGGGGGCTTGTAGGTACTTGTAGGTGTTGTAGGTACTTGTGGGTGCTTGTAGGTACTTGTGGGTGCTTGTAGGTACTTGTGGGTGCTTGTAGGTACTTGTGGGTGCTTGTAGGTACTTGTGGGTGCTTGTAGGTACTTGTGGGTGCTTGTAGGTACTTGTGCCTGCTTGTAGGTAATTTTGCCTGCTTGTAGGTAATTGTGCGTGCTTGTAGGTACTTGTGGGTGCTTGTGGGTTCTTGTGGGTGCTTGTGGGTTCTTGTGGGTGCTTATGGGTGCTTGTAGGTGCTTGTGGGTGCTTGAAGGTACTTGTGGGTGCTTGTAGGTGCTTGTGGGTGCTTGTAGGTGCTTGTGGGTGCTTGTAGGAGCTTGTGGGTGCCTTTCGGTGCTTGTGGATGCTTTTAGGTGCTTGTGATACTTGTGGGTGCTTGTAGGTACTTGTGGGTGCTTGTAGGTGCTTGTGGGTACTTGTGGGTGCTTCTAGGTGCTTGTGGGTGCTTGTAGGTGTTTGTAGGTGCTTGTAGGTACTTGTAGGTGTTGTAGGTACTTGTGGGTGCTTGTAGGTACTTGTGGGTGCTTGTACGTACTTGTGGGTGCTTGTAGGTACTTGTGGGTGCTTGTAGGTACTTGTGGGTGCTTGTAGGTACTTGTGGGTGCTTGTAGGTACTTGTGGGTGCTTGTAGGTACTTGTGGGTGCTTGTAGGTACTTGTGGGTGCTTGTAGGTACTTGTGGGGGCTTGTAGGTACTTGTAGGTGTTGTAGGTACTTGTGGGTGCTTGTAGGTACTTGTGGGTGCTTGTAGGTACTTGTGGGTGCTTGTAGGTACTTGTGGGTGCTTGTAGGTACTTGTGGGTGCTTGTAGGTACTTGTGGGTGCTTGTAGGTACTTGTGCCTGCTTGTAGGTAATTTTGCCTGCTTGTAGGTAATTGTGCGTGCTTGTAGGTACTTGTGGGTGCTTGTGGGTTCTTGTGGGTGCTTGTGGGTTCTTGTGGGTGCTTATGGGTGCTTGTAGGTGCTTGTGGGTGCTTGAAGGTACTTGTGGGTGCTTGTAGGTGCTTGTGGGTGCTTGTAGGTGCTTGTGGGTGCTTGTAGGAGCTTGTGGGTGCCTTTCGGTGCTTGTGGATGCTTTTAGGTGCTTGTGATACTTGTGGGTGCTTGTAGGTACTTGTGGGTGCTTGTAGGTGCTTGTGGGTACTTGTGGGTGCTTCTAGGTGCTTGTGGGTGCTTGTAGGTGTTTGTAGGTGCTTGTAGGTACTTGTGGGTGCTTGTAGGTACTTGTGGGTGCTTGTAGGTACTTGTGGGTGCTTGTGGGTGCTTGTAGGTACTTGTGGGTGCTTGTGGGTGCTTGTGGGTACTTGTGGGTGCTTGTAGGTACTTTTGGGTACTTGTGGTTGCTTGTGGGTACTTGTGGGTGCTTGTAGGTACTTGTGGATGCTTGTGGGTGCTTGTAGGTACTTGCCCCGGGTGCTTGTAGGTACTTCTGGGTACTTGTGGGTGCTTGTGGGTGCTTGTGGGTACTTGTAGGTACTTGTGGGTGCTTGTAGGTACTTGTGGGTGCTTGTAGGTACTTGTGGGTGCTTGTAGGTACTTGTGGGTGCTTGTAGGTACTTGTGGGTGCTTGTAGGTACTTGTGGGTGCTTGTAGGTACTTGTGGGTGCTAGTAGGTACTTGTGGGTGCTAGTAGGTACTTGTGGGTGCTTGTAGGTGCTTGTAGGTACTAGTGGGTGCTTGTAGGTACTAGTGGGTGCTTGTAGGTACTAGTGGGTGCTTGTAGGTACTTGTGGGTGCATGTAGGTACTTGTGGGTGCTTGTAGGTACTTGTGGGTGCAAGTAGGTACTTGTGGATGCTTGTAGGTACTTGTGGGTGCTTGTGGGTGCTTATTGGTACTTGTGGGCACTTGTGGGTGCTTGTGGGCACTTGTGGGTGCTTGGGGGTACTTGTGGGTGCTTGTAGGTACTTGTGGGTGCTTGTAGGTACTTAAGGGTGCTTGTGGGTGCTTGTAGGTACTTGTGGGTGCTTGAAGGAACTTGTGGGTGCTTGTGGGTACTTGTGGGTGCTTGTAGGTACTTGTGGGTGCTTGTAGGTACTTGTGGGTGCTTGTAGGTACTTGTGGGTGCTCTTAGGTACTTGTGGGTGCTTGTAGGTACTTGTGGGTGCTTGTAGGTACTTGTGGGTGCTTGTAGGTACTTGTGGGTGCTTGTAGGTACTTAAGGGTGCTTGTGGGTGCTTGTAGGTACTTGTGCGTGCTTGAAGGAACTTGTGGGTGCTTGTGGGTACTTGTGGGTGCTTGTAGGTACTTGAGGGTGCTTGTAGGTACTTGTGGGTGCTTGTAGGTACTTGTGGGTGCTTGTAGGTACTTGTGGGTGCTTGTAGGTACTTGTGGGTGCTTGTAGGTACTTGTAGGTGTTGTAGGTACTTGTGGGTGCTTGTAGGTACTTGTGGGTGCTTGTAGGTACTTGTGGGTGCTTGTGGGTGCTTATTGGTACTTTTGGGCACTTGTGGGTGCTTGTGGGCACTTGTGGGTGCTTGGGGGTACTTGTGGGTGCTTGTAGGTACTTGTGGGTGCTTGTAGGTACTTAAGGGTGCTTGTGGGTGCTTGTAGGTACTTGTGGGTGCTTGAAAGAACTTGTGGGTGCTTGTGGGTACTTGTGGGTGCTTGTAGGTACTTGAGGGTGCTTGTAGGTACTTGTGGGTGCTTGTAGGTACTTGTGGGTGCTTGTAGGTACTTGTGGGTGTTGTAGGTACTTGTGGGTGCTTGTAGGTACTTGTGGGTGCTTGTAGGTACTTGTGGGTGCTTGTAGGTACTTGTGGGTGCTTGTGGGTACTTGTGGGTGCTTGTAGGTACTTGAGGGTGCTTGTAGGTACTTGTGGGTGCTTGTAGGTACTTGTGGGTGCTTGTAGGTACTTGTGGGTGTTGTAGGTACTTGTGGGTGCTCGTAGGTACTTGTGGGTGCTTGTAGGTACTTGTGGGTGCTTGTAGGTACTTGTGGGTGCTTGTAGGTACTTGTAGGTGTTGTAGGTACTTGTGGGTGCTTGTAGGTACTTGTGGGTGCTTGTACGTACTTGTGGGTGCTTGTAGGTACTTGTGGGTGCTTGTAGGTACTTGTGGGTGCTTGTAGGTACTTGTGGGTGCTTGTAGGTACTTGTGGGTGCTTGTAGGTACTTGTGGGTGCTTGTAGGTACTTGTGGGTGCTTGTAGGTACTTGTGGGGGCTTGTAGGTACTTGTAGGTGTTGTAGGTACTTGTGGGTGCTTGTAGGTACTTGTGGGTGCTTGTAGGTACTTGTGGGTGCTTGTAGGTACTTGTGGGTGCTTGTAGGTACTTGTGGGTGCTTGTAGGTACTTGTGGGTGCTTGTAGGTACTTGTGCCTGCTTGTAGGTAATTTTGCCTGCTTGTAGGTAATTGTGCGTGCTTGTAGGTACTTGTGGGTGCTTGTGGGTTCTTGTGGGTGCTTGTGGGTTCTTGTGGGTGCTTATGGGTGCTTGTAGGTGCTTGTGGGTGCTTGAAGGTACTTGTGGGTGCTTGTAGGTGCTTGTGGGTGCTTGTAGGTGCTTGTGGGTGCTTGTAGGAGCTTGTGGGTGCCTTTCGGTGCTTGTGGATGCTTTTAGGTGCTTGTGATACTTGTGGGTGCTTGTAGGTACTTGTGGGTGCTTGTAGGTGCTTGTGGGTACTTGTGGGTGCTTCTAGGTGCTTGTGGGTGCTTGTAGGTGTTTGTAGGTGCTTGTAGGTACTTGTGGGTGCTTGTAGGTACTTGTGGGTGCTTGTAGGTACTTGTGGGTGCTTGTGGGTGCTTGTAGGTACTTGTGGGTGCTTGTGGGTGCTTGTGGGTACTTGTGGGTACTTGTGGGTGCTTGTAGGTACTTTTGGGTACTTGTGGTTGCTTGTGGGTACTTGTGGGTGCTTGTAGGTACTTGTGGATGCTTGTGGGTGCTTGTAGGTACTTGCCCCGGGTGCTTGTAGGTACTTCTGGGTACTTGTGGGTGCTTGTGGGTGCTTGTGGGTACTTGTAGGTACTTGTGGGTGCTTGTAGGTACTTGTGGGTACTTGTAGGTACTTGTGGGTGCTAGTAGGTACTTGTGGGTGCTTGTAGGTACTTGTGGGTGCTTGTAGGTACTTGTGGGTGCTTGTAGGTACTTGTGGGTACTTGTAGGTACTTGTGGGTGCTAGTAGGTACTTGTGGGTGCTAGTAGGTACTTGTGGGTGCTTGTAGGTGCTTGTAGGTACTAGTGGGTGCTTGTAGGTACTAGTGGGTGCTTGTAGGTACTAGTGGGTGCTTGTAGGTACTTGTGGGTGCATGTAGGTACTTGTGGGTGCTTGTAGGTACTTGTGGGTGCAAGTAGGTACTTGTGGATGCTTGTAGGTACTTGTGGGTGCTTGTGGGTGCTTATTGGTACTTGTGGGCACTTGTGGGTGCTTGTGGGCACTTGTGGGTGCTTGGGGGTACTTGTGGGTGCTTGTAGGTACTTGTGGGTGCTTGTAGGTACTTAAGGGTGCTTGTGGGTGCTTGTAGGTACTTGTGGGTGCTTGAAGGAACTTGTGGGTGCTTGTGGGTACTTGTGGGTGCTTGTAGGTACTTGTGGGTGCTTGTAGGTACTTGTGGGTGCTTGTAGGTACTTGTGGGTGCTCTTAGGTACTTGTGGGTGGTTGTAGGTACTTGTGGGTGCTTGTAGGTACTTGTGGGTGCTTGTAGGTACTTGTGGGTGCTTGTAGGTACTTAAGGGTGCTTGTGGGTGCTTGTAGGTACTTGTGGGTACTTGTGGTTGCTTGTGGGTACTTGTGGGTGCTTGTAGGTACTTGTGGATGCTTGTGGGTGCTTGTAGGTACTTGCCCCGGGTGCTTGTAGGTACTTCTGGGTACTTGTGGGTGCTTGTGGGTGCTTGTGGGTACTTGTAGGTACTTGTGGGTGCTTGTAGGTACTTGTGGGTGCTTGTAGGTACTTGTGGGTGCTTGTAGGTACTTGTGGGTGCTTGTAGGTACTTGTGGGTGCTTGTAGGTACTTGTGGGTGCTTGTAGGTACTTGTGGGTGCTTGTAGGTACTTGTGGGTGCTAGTAGGTACTTGTGGGTGCTAGTAGGTACTTGTGGGTGCTTGTAGGTGCTTGTAGGTACTAGTGGGTGCTTGTAGGTACTAGTGGGTGCTTGTAGGTACTAGTGGGTGCTTGTAGGTACTTGTGGGTGCATGTAGGTACTTGTGGGTGCTTGTAGGTACTTGTGGGTGCAAGTAGGTACTTGTGGATGCTTGTAGGTACTTGTGGGTGCTTGTGGGTGCTTATTGGTACTTGTGGGCACTTGTGGGTGCTTGTGGGCACTTGTGGGTGCTTGGGGGTACTTGTGGGTGCTTGTAGGTACTTGTGGGTGCTTGTAGGTACTTAAGGGTGCTTGTGGGTGCTTGTAGGTACTTGTGGGTGCTTGAAGGAACTTGTGGGTGCTTGTGGGTACTTGTGGGTGCTTGTAGGTACTTGTGGGTGCTTGTAGGTACTTGTGGGTGCTTGTAGGTACTTGTGGGTGCTCTTAGGTACTTGTGGGTGGTTGTAGGTACTTGTGGGTGCTTGTAGGTACTTGTGGGTGCTTGTAGGTACTTGTGGGTGCTTGTAGGTACTTAAGGGTGCTTGTGGGTGCTTGTAGGTACTTGTGGGTGCTTGAAGGAACTTGTGGGTGCTTGTGGGTACTTGTGGGTGCTTGTAGGTACTTGAGGGTGCTTGTAGGTACTTGTGGGTGCTTGTAGGTACTTGTGGGTGCTTGTAGGTACTTGTGGGTGCTTGTAGGTACTTGTGGGTGCTTGTAGGTACTTGTAGGTGTTGTAGGTACTTGTGGGTGCTTGTAGGTACTTGTGGGTGCTTGTAGGTACTTGTGGGTGCTTGTGGGTGCTTATTGGTACTTGTGGGCACTTGTGGGTGCTTGTGGGCACTTGTGGGTGCTTGGGGGTACTTGTGGGTGCTTGTAGGTACTTGTGGGTGCTTGTAGGTACTTAAGGGTGCTTGTGGGTGCTTGTAGGTACTTGTGGGTGCTTGAAAGAACTTGTGGGTGCTTGTGGGTACTTGTGGGTGCTTGTAGGTACTTGAGGGTGCTTGTAGGTACTTGTGGGTGCTTGTAGGTACTTGTGGGTGCTTGTAGGTACTTGTGGGTGTTGTAGGTACTTGTGGGTGCTTGTAGGTACTTGTGGGTGCTTGTAGGTACTTGTGGGTGCTTGTAGGTACTTGTGGGTGCTTGTGGGTACTTGTGGGTGCTTGTAGGTACTTGAGGGTGCTTGTAGGTACTTGTGGGTGCTTGTAGGTACTTGTGGGTGCTTGTAGGTACTTGTGGGTGTTGTAGGTACTTGTGGGTGCTTGTAGGTACTTGTGGGTGCTTGTAGGTACTTGTGGGTGCTTGTAGGTACTTGTGGGTGCTTGTAGGTACTTGTAGGTGTTGTAGGTACTTGTGGGTGCTTGTAGGTACTTGTGGGTGCTTGTACGTACTTGTGGGTGCTTGTAGGTACTTGTGGGTGCTTGTAGGTACTTGTGGGTGCTTGTAGGTACTTGTGGGTGCTTGTAGGTACTTGTGGGTGCTTGTAGGTACTTGTGGGTGCTTGTAGGTACTTGTGGGTGCTTGTAGGTACTTGTGGGGGCTTGTAGGTACTTGTAGGTGTTGTAGGTACTTGTGGGTGCTTGTAGGTACTTGTGGGTGCTTGTAGGTACTTGTGGGTGCTTGTAGGTACTTGTGGGTGCTTGTAGGTACTTGTGGGTGCTTGTAGGTACTTGTGGGTGCTTGTAGGTACTTGTGCCTGCTTGTAGGTAATTTTGCCTGCTTGTAGGTAATTGTGCGTGCTTGTAGGTACTTGTGGGTGCTTGTGGGTTCTTGTGGGTGCTTGTGGGTTCTTGTGGGTGCTTATGGGTGCTTGTAGGTGCTTGTGGGTGCTTGTGGGTTCTTGTGGGTGCTTATGGGTGCTTGTAGGTGCTTGTGGGTGCTTGAAGGTACTTGTGGGTGCTTGTAGGTGCTTGTGGGTGCTTGTAGGTGCTTGTGGGTGCTTGTAGGAGCTTGTGGGTGCCTTTCGGTGCTTGTGGATGCTTTTAGGTGCTTGTGATACTTGTGGGTGCTTGTAGGTACTTGTGGGTGCTTGTAGGTGCTTGTGGGTACTTGTGGGTGCTTCTAGGTGCTTGTGGGTGCTTGTAGGTGTTTGTAGGTGCTTGTAGGTACTTGTGGGTGCTTGTAGGTACTTGTGGGTGCTTGTAGGTACTTGTGGGTGCTTGTGGGTGCTTGTAGGTACTTGTGGGTGCTTGTGGGTGCTTGTGGGTACTTGTGGGTGCTTGTAGGTACTTTTGGGTACTTGTGGTTGCTTGTGGGTACTTGTGGGTGCTTGTAGGTACTTGTGGATGCTTGTGGGTGCTTGTAGGTACTTGCCCCGGGTGCTTGTAGGTACTTCTGGGTACTTGTGGGTGCTTGTGGGTGCTTGTGGGTACTTGTAGGTACTTGTGGGTGCTTGTAGGTACTTGTGGGTGCTTGTAGGTACTTAAGGGTGCTTGTGGGTGCTTGTAGGTACTTGTGGGTGCTTGAAGGAACTTGTGGGTGCTTGTGGGTACTTGTGGGTGCTTGTAGGTACTTGTGGGTGCTTGTAGGTACTTGTGGGTGCTTGTAGGTACTTGTGGGTGCTCTTAGGTACTTGTGGGTGCTTGTAGGTACTTGTGGGTGCTTGTAGGTACTTGTGGGTGCTTGTAGGTACTTGTGGGTGCTTGTAGGTACTTAAGGGTGCTTGTGGGTGCTTGTAGGTACTTGTGGGTGCTTGAAGGAACTTGTGGGTGCTTGTGGGTACTTGTGGGTGCTTGTAGGTACTTGAGGGTGCTTGTAGGTACTTGTGGGTGCTTGTAGGTACTTGTGGGTGCTTGTAGGTACTTGTGGGTGCTTGTAGGTACTTGTGGGTGCTTGTAGGTACTTGTAGGTGTTGTAGGTACTTGTGGGTGCTTGTAGGTACTTGTGGGTGCTTGTAGGTACTTGTGGGTGCTTGTGGGTGCTTATTGGTACTTGTGGGCACTTGTGGGTGCTTGTGGGCACTTGTGGGTGCTTGGGGGTACTTGTGGGTGCTTGTAGGTACTTGTGGGTGCTTGTAGGTACTTAAGGGTGCTTGTGGGTGCTTGTAGGTACTTGTGGGTGCTTGAAAGAACTTGTGGGTGCTTGTGGGTACTTGTGGGTGCTTGTAGGTACTTGAGGGTGCTTGTAGGTACTTGTGGGTGCTTGTAGGTACTTGTGGGTGCTTGTAGGTACTTGTGGGTGTTGTAGGTACTTGTGGGTGCTTGTAGGTACTTGTGGGTGCTTGTAGGTACTTGTGGGTGCTTGTAGGTACTTGTGGGTGCTTGTAGGTACTTGTAGGTGTTGTAGGTACTTGTGGGTGCTTGTAGGTACTTGTGGGTGCTTGTACGTACTTGTGGGTGCTTGTAGGTACTTGTGGGTGCTTGTAGGTACTTGTGGGTGCTTGTAGGTACTTGTGGGTGCTTGTAGGTACTTGTGGGTGCTTGTAGGTACTTGTGGGTGCTTGTAGGTACTTGTGGGTGCTTGTAGGTACTTGTGGGGGCTTGTAGGTACTTGTAGGTGTTGTAGGTACTTGTGGGTGCTTGTAGGTACTTGTGGGTGCTTGTAGGTACTTGTGGGTGCTTGTAGGTACTTGTGGGTGCTTGTAGGTACTTGTGGGTGCTTGTAGGTACTTGTGGGTGCTTGTAGGTACTTGTGCCTGCTTGTAGGTAATTTTGCCTGCTTGTAGGTAATTGTGCGTGCTTGTAGGTACTTGTGGGTGCTTGTGGGTTCTTGTGGGTGCTTGTGGGTTCTTGTGGGTGCTTATGGGTGCTTGTAGGTGCTTGTGGGTGCTTGAAGGTACTTGTGGGTGCTTGTAGGTGCTTGTGGGTGCTTGTAGGTGCTTGTGGGTGCTTGTAGGAGCTTGTGGGTGCCTTTCGGTGCTTGTGGATGCTTTTAGGTGCTTGTGATACTTGTGGGTGCTTGTAGGTACTTGTGGGTGCTTGTAGGTGCTTGTGGGTACTTGTGGGTGCTTCTAGGTGCTTGTGGGTGCTTGTAGGTGTTTGTAGGTGCTTGTAGGTACTTGTAGGTGTTGTAGGTACTTGTGGGTGCTTGTAGGTACTTGTGGGTGCTTGTACGTACTTGTGGGTGCTTGTAGGTACTTGTGGGTGCTTGTAGGTACTTGTGGGTGCTTGTAGGTACTTGTGGGTGCTTGTAGGTACTTGTGGGTGCTTGTAGGTACTTGTGGGTGCTTGTAGGTACTTGTGGGTGCTTGTAGGTACTTGTGGGGGCTTGTAGGTACTTGTAGGTGTTGTAGGTACTTGTGGGTGCTTGTAGGTACTTGTGGGTGCTTGTAGGTACTTGTGGGTGCTTGTAGGTACTTGTGGGTGCTTGTAGGTACTTGTGGGTGCTTGTAGGTACTTGTGGGTGCTTGTAGGTACTTGTGCCTGCTTGTAGGTAATTTTGCCTGCTTGTAGGTAATTGTGCGTGCTTGTAGGTACTTGTGGGTGCTTGTGGGTTCTTGTGGGTGCTTGTGGGTTCTTGTGGGTGCTTATGGGTGCTTGTAGGTGCTTGTGGGTGCTTGAAGGTACTTGTGGGTGCTTGTAGGTGCTTGTGGGTGCTTGTAGGTGCTTGTGGGTGCTTGTAGGAGCTTGTGGGTGCCTTTCGGTGCTTGTGGATGCTTTTAGGTGCTTGTGATACTTGTGGGTGCTTGTAGGTACTTGTGGGTGCTTGTAGGTGCTTGTGGGTACTTGTGGGTGCTTCTAGGTGCTTGTGGGTGCTTGTAGGTGTTTGTAGGTGCTTGTAGGTACTTGTGGGTGCTTGTAGGTACTTGTGGGTGCTTGTAGGTACTTGTGGGTGCTTGTGGGTGCTTGTAGGTACTTGTGGGTGCTTGTGGGTGCTTGTGGGTACTTGTGGGTGCTTGTAGGTACTTTTGGGTACTTGTGGTTGCTTGTGGGTACTTGTGGGTGCTTGTAGGTACTTGTGGATGCTTGTGGGTGCTTGTAGGTACTTGCCCCGGGTGCTTGTAGGTACTTCTGGGTACTTGTGGGTGCTTGTGGGTGCTTGTGGGTACTTGTAGGTACTTGTGGGTGCTTGTAGGTACTTGTGGGTGCTTGTAGGTACTTGTGGGTGCTTGTAGGTACTTGTGGGTGCTTGTAGGTACTTGTGGGTGCTTGTAGGTACTTGTGGGTGCTTGTAGGTACTTGTGGGTGCTAGTAGGTACTTGTGGGTGCTAGTAGGTACTTGTGGGTGCTTGTAGGTGCTTGTAGGTACTAGTGGGTGCTTGTAGGTACTAGTGGGTGCTTGTAGGTACTAGTGGGTGCTTGTAGGTACTTGTGGGTGCATGTAGGTACTTGTGGGTGCTTGTAGGTACTTGTGGGTGCAAGTAGGTACTTGTGGATGCTTGTAGGTACTTGTGGGTGCTTGTGGGTGCTTATTGGTACTTGTGGGCACTTGTGGGTGCTTGTGGGCACTTGTGGGTGCTTGGGGGTACTTGTGGGTGCTTGTAGGTACTTGTGGGTGCTTGTAGGTACTTAAGGGTGCTTGTGGGTGCTTGTAGGTACTTGTGGGTGCTTGAAGGAACTTGTGGGTGCTTGTGGGTACTTGTGGGTGCTTGTAGGTACTTGTGGGTGCTTGTAGGTACTTGTGGGTGCTTGTAGGTACTTGTGGGTGCTCTTAGGTACTTGTGGGTGCTTGTAGGTACTTGTGGGTGCTTGTAGGTACTTGTGGGTGCTTGTAGGTACTTGTGGGTGCTTGTAGGTACTTAAGGGTGCTTGTGGGTGCTTGTAGGTACTTGTGGGTGCTTGAAGGAACTTGTGGGTGCTTGTGGGTACTTGTGGGTGCTTGTAGGTACTTGAGGGTGCTTGTAGGTACTTGTGGGTGCTTGTAGGTACTTGTGGGTGCTTGTAGGTACTTGTGGGTGCTTGTAGGTACTTGTGGGTGCTTGTAGGTACTTGTAGGTGTTGTAGGTACTTGTGGGTGCTTGTAGGTACTTGTGGGTGCTTGTAGGTACTTGTGGGTGCTTGTGGGTGCTTATTGGTACTTTTGGGCACTTGTGGGTGCTTGTGGGCACTTGTGGGTGCTTGGGGGTACTTGTGGGTGCTTGTAGGTACTTGTGGGTGCTTGTAGGTACTTAAGGGTGCTTGTGGGTGCTTGTAGGTACTTGTGGGTGCTTGAAAGAACTTGTGGGTGCTTGTGGGTACTTGTGGGTGCTTGTAGGTACTTGAGGGTGCTTGTAGGTACTTGTGGGTGCTTGTAGGTACTTGTGGGTGCTTGTAGGTACTTGTGGGTGCTCTTAGGTACTTGTGGGTGCTTGTAGGTACTTGTGGGTGCTTGTAGGTACTTGTGGGTGCTTGTAGGTACTTGTGGGTGCTTGTAGGTACTTAAGGGTGCTTGTGGGTGCTTGTAGGTACTTGTGGGTGCTTGAAGGAACTTGTGGGTGCTTGTGGGTACTTGTGGGTGCTTGTAGGTACTTGAGGGTGCTTGTAGGTACTTGTGGGTGCTTGTAGGTACTTGTGGGTGCTTGTAGGTACTTGTGGGTGCTTGTAGGTACTTGTGGGTGCTTGTAGGTACTTGTAGGTGTTGTAGGTACTTGTGGGTGCTTGTAGGTACTTGTGGGTGCTTGTAGGTACTTGTGGGTGCTTGTGGGTGCTTATTGGTACTTTTGGGCACTTGTGGGTGCTTGTGGGCACTTGTGGGTGCTTGGGGGTACTTGTGGGTGCTTGTAGGTACTTGTGGGTGCTTGTAGGTACTTAAGGGTGCTTGTGGGTGCTTGTAGGTACTTGTGGGTGCTTGAAAGAACTTGTGGGTGCTTGTGGGTACTTGTGGGTGCTTGTAGGTACTTGAGGGTGCTTGTAGGTACTTGTGGGTGCTTGTAGGTACTTGTGGGTGCTTGTAGGTACTTGTGGGTGTTGTAGGTACTTGTGGGTGCTTGTAGGTACTTGTGGGTGCTTGTAGGTACTTGTGGGTGCTTGTAGGTACTTGTGGGTGCTTGTGGGTACTTGTGGGTGCTTGTAGGTACTTGAGGGTGCTTGTAGGTACTTGTGGGTGCTTGTAGGTACTTGTGGGTGCTTGTAGGTACTTGTGGGTGTTGTAGGTACTTGTGGGTGCTCGTAGGTACTTGTGGGTGCTTGTAGGTACTTGTGGGTGCTTGTAGGTACTTGTGGGTGCTTGTAGGTACTTGTGGGTGCTTGTACGTACTTGTGGGTGCTTGTAGGTACTTGTGGGTGCTTGTAGGTACTTGTGGGTGCTTGTAGGTACTTGTGGGTGCTTGTAGGTACTTGTGGGTGCTTGTAGGTACTTGTGGGTGCTTGTAGGTACTTGTGGGTGCTTGTAGGTACTTGTGGGGGCTTGTAGGTACTTGTAGGTGTTGTAGGTACTTGTGGGTGCTTGTAGGTACTTGTGGGTGCTTGTAGGTACTTGTGGGTGCTTGTAGGTACTTGTGGGTGCTTGTAGGTACTTGTGGGTGCTTGTAGGTACTTGTGGGTGCTTGTAGGTACTTGTGCCTGCTTGTAGGTAATTTTGCCTGCTTGTAGGTAATTGTGCGTGCTTGTAGGTACTTGTGGGTGCTTGTGGGTTCTTGTGGGTGCTTGTGGGTTCTTGTGGGTGCTTATGGGTGCTTGTAGGTGCTTGTGGGTGCTTGTGGGTTCTTGTGGGTGCTTATGGGTGCTTGTAGGTGCTTGTGGGTGCTTGAAGGTACTTGTGGGTGCTTGTAGGTGCTTGTGGGTGCTTGTAGGTGCTTGTGGGTGCTTGTAGGAGCTTGTGGGTGCCTTTCGGTGCTTGTGGATGCTTTTAGGTGCTTGTGATACTTGTGGGTGCTTGTAGGTACTTGTGGGTGCTTGTAGGTGCTTGTGGGTACTTGTGGGTGCTTCTAGGTGCTTGTGGGTGCTTGTAGGTGTTTGTAGGTGCTTGTAGGTACTTGTGGGTGCTTGTAGGTACTTGTGGGTGCTTGTAGGTACTTGTGGGTGCTTGTGGGTGCTTGTAGGTACTTGTGGGTGCTTGTGGGTGCTTGTGGGTACTTGTGGGTGCTTGTAGGTACTTTTGGGTACTTGTGGTTGCTTGTGGGTACTTGTGGGTGCTTGTAGGTACTTGTGGATGCTTGTGGGTGCTTGTAGGTACTTGCCCCGGGTGCTTGTAGGTACTTCTGGGTACTTGTGGGTGCTTGTGGGTGCTTGTGGGTACTTGTAGGTACTTGTGGGTGCTTGTAGGTACTTGTGGGTGCTTGTAGGTACTTAAGGGTGCTTGTGGGTGCTTGTAGGTACTTGTGGGTGCTTGAAGGAACTTGTGGGTGCTTGTGGGTACTTGTGGGTGCTTGTAGGTACTTGTGGGTGCTTGTAGGTACTTGTGGGTGCTTGTAGGTACTTGTGGGTGCTCTTAGGTACTTGTGGGTGCTTGTAGGTACTTGTGGGTGCTTGTAGGTACTTGTGGGTGCTTGTAGGTACTTGTGGGTGCTTGTAGGTACTTAAGGGTGCTTGTGGGTGCTTGTAGGTACTTGTGGGTGCTTGAAGGAACTTGTGGGTGCTTGTGGGTACTTGTGGGTGCTTGTAGGTACTTGAGGGTGCTTGTAGGTACTTGTGGGTGCTTGTAGGTACTTGTGGGTGCTTGTAGGTACTTGTGGGTGCTTGTAGGTACTTGTGGGTGCTTGTAGGTACTTGTAGGTGTTGTAGGTACTTGTGGGTGCTTGTAGGTACTTGTGGGTGCTTGTAGGTACTTGTGGGTGCTTGTGGGTGCTTATTGGTACTTGTGGGCACTTGTGGGTGCTTGTGGGCACTTGTGGGTGCTTGGGGGTACTTGTGGGTGCTTGTAGGTACTTGTGGGTGCTTGTAGGTACTTAAGGGTGCTTGTGGGTGCTTGTAGGTACTTGTGGGTGCTTGAAAGAACTTGTGGGTGCTTGTGGGTACTTGTGGGTGCTTGTAGGTACTTGAGGGTGCTTGTAGGTACTTGTGGGTGCTTGTAGGTACTTGTGGGTGCTTGTAGGTACTTGTGGGTGTTGTAGGTACTTGTGGGTGCTTGTAGGTACTTGTGGGTGCTTGTAGGTACTTGTGGGTGCTTGTAGGTACTTGTGGGTGCTTGTAGGTACTTGTAGGTGTTGTAGGTACTTGTGGGTGCTTGTAGGTACTTGTGGGTGCTTGTACGTACTTGTGGGTGCTTGTAGGTACTTGTGGGTGCTTGTAGGTACTTGTGGGTGCTTGTAGGTACTTGTGGGTGCTTGTAGGTACTTGTGGGTGCTTGTAGGTACTTGTGGGTGCTTGTAGGTACTTGTGGGGGCTTGTAGGTACTTGTAGGTGTTGTAGGTACTTGTGGGTGCTTGTAGGTACTTGTGGGTGCTTGTAGGTACTTGTGGGTGCTTGTAGGTACTTGTGGGTGCTTGTAGGTACTTGTGGGTGCTTGTAGGTACTTGTGGGTGCTTGTAGGTACTTGTGCCTGCTTGTAGGTAATTTTGCCTGCTTGTAGGTAATTGTGCGTGCTTGTAGGTACTTGTGGGTGCTTGTGGGTTCTTGTGGGTGCTTGTGGGTTCTTGTGGGTGCTTATGGGTGCTTGTAGGTGCTTGTGGGTGCTTGAAGGTACTTGTGGGTGCTTGTAGGTGCTTGTGGGTGCTTGTAGGTGCTTGTGGGTGCTTGTAGGAGCTTGTGGGTGCCTTTCGGTGCTTGTGGATGCTTTTAGGTGCTTGTGATACTTGTGGGTGCTTGTAGGTACTTGTGGGTGCTTGTAGGTGCTTGTGGGTACTTGTGGGTGCTTCTAGGTGCTTGTGGGTGCTTGTAGGTGTTTGTAGGTGCTTGTAGGTACTTGTAGGTGTTGTAGGTACTTGTGGGTGCTTGTAGGTACTTGTGGGTGCTTGTACGTACTTGTGGGTGCTTGTAGGTACTTGTGGGTGCTTGTAGGTACTTGTGGGTGCTTGTAGGTACTTGTGGGTGCTTGTAGGTACTTGTGGGTGCTTGTAGGTACTTGTGGGTGCTTGTAGGTACTTGTGGGTGCTTGTAGGTACTTGTGGGGGCTTGTAGGTACTTGTAGGTGTTGTAGGTACTTGTGGGTGCTTGTAGGTACTTGTGGGTGCTTGTAGGTACTTGTGGGTGCTTGTAGGTACTTGTGGGTGCTTGTAGGTACTTGTGGGTGCTTGTAGGTACTTGTGGGTGCTTGTAGGTACTTGTGCCTGCTTGTAGGTAATTTTGCCTGCTTGTAGGTAATTGTGCGTGCTTGTAGGTACTTGTGGGTGCTTGTGGGTTCTTGTGGGTGCTTGTGGGTTCTTGTGGGTGCTTATGGGTGCTTGTAGGTGCTTGTGGGTGCTTGAAGGTACTTGTGGGTGCTTGTAGGTGCTTGTGGGTGCTTGTAGGTGCTTGTGGGTGCTTGTAGGAGCTTGTGGGTGCCTTTCGGTGCTTGTGGATGCTTTTAGGTGCTTGTGATACTTGTGGGTGCTTGTAGGTACTTGTGGGTGCTTGTAGGTGCTTGTGGGTACTTGTGGGTGCTTCTAGGTGCTTGTGGGTGCTTGTAGGTGTTTGTAGGTGCTTGTAGGTACTTGTGGGTGCTTGTAGGTACTTGTGGGTGCTTGTAGGTACTTGTGGGTGCTTGTGGGTGCTTGTAGGTACTTGTGGGTGCTTGTGGGTGCTTGTGGGTACTTGTGGGTGCTTGTAGGTACTTTTGGGTACTTGTGGTTGCTTGTGGGTACTTGTGGGTGCTTGTAGGTACTTGTGGATGCTTGTGGGTGCTTGTAGGTACTTGCCCCGGGTGCTTGTAGGTACTTCTGGGTACTTGTGGGTGCTTGTGGGTGCTTGTGGGTACTTGTAGGTACTTGTGGGTGCTTGTAGGTACTTGTGGGTGCTTGTAGGTACTTGTGGGTGCTTGTAGGTACTTGTGGGTGCTTGTAGGTACTTGTGGGTGCTTGTAGGTACTTGTGGGTGCTTGTAGGTACTTGTGGGTGCTAGTAGGTACTTGTGGGTGCTAGTAGGTACTTGTGGGTGCTTGTAGGTGCTTGTAGGTACTAGTGGGTGCTTGTAGGTACTAGTGGGTGCTTGTAGGTACTAGTGGGTGCTTGTAGGTACTTGTGGGTGCATGTAGGTACTTGTGGGTGCTTGTAGGTACTTGTGGGTGCAAGTAGGTACTTGTGGATGCTTGTAGGTACTTGTGGGTGCTTGTGGGTGCTTATTGGTACTTGTGGGCACTTGTGGGTGCTTGTGGGCACTTGTGGGTGCTTGGGGGTACTTGTGGGTGCTTGTAGGTACTTGTGGGTGCTTGTAGGTACTTAAGGGTGCTTGTGGGTGCTTGTAGGTACTTGTGGGTGCTTGAAGGAACTTGTGGGTGCTTGTGGGTACTTGTGGGTGCTTGTAGGTACTTGTGGGTGCTTGTAGGTACTTGTGGGTGCTTGTAGGTACTTGTGGGTGCTCTTAGGTACTTGTGGGTGCTTGTAGGTACTTGTGGGTGCTTGTAGGTACTTGTGGGTGCTTGTAGGTACTTGTGGGTGCTTGTAGGTACTTAAGGGTGCTTGTGGGTGCTTGTAGGTACTTGTGGGTGCTTGAAGGAACTTGTGGGTGCTTGTGGGTACTTGTGGGTGCTTGTAGGTACTTGAGGGTGCTTGTAGGTACTTGTGGGTGCTTGTAGGTACTTGTGGGTGCTTGTAGGTACTTGTGGGTGCTTGTAGGTACTTGTGGGTGCTTGTAGGTACTTGTAGGTGTTGTAGGTACTTGTGGGTGCTTGTAGGTACTTGTGGGTGCTTGTAGGTACTTGTGGGTGCTTGTGGGTGCTTATTGGTACTTTTGGGCACTTGTGGGTGCTTGTGGGCACTTGTGGGTGCTTGGGGGTACTTGTGGGTGCTTGTAGGTACTTGTGGGTGCTTGTAGGTACTTAAGGGTGCTTGTGGGTGCTTGTAGGTACTTGTGGGTGCTTGAAAGAACTTGTGGGTGCTTGTGGGTACTTGTGGGTGCTTGTAGGTACTTGAGGGTGCTTGTAGGTACTTGTGGGTGCTTGTAGGTACTTGTGGGTGCTTGTAGGTACTTGTGGGTGCTCTTAGGTACTTGTGGGTGCTTGTAGGTACTTGTGGGTGCTTGTAGGTACTTGTGGGTGCTTGTAGGTACTTGTGGGTGCTTGTAGGTACTTAAGGGTGCTTGTGGGTGCTTGTAGGTACTTGTGGGTGCTTGAAGGAACTTGTGGGTGCTTGTGGGTACTTGTGGGTGCTTGTAGGTACTTGAGGGTGCTTGTAGGTACTTGTGGGTGCTTGTAGGTACTTGTGGGTGCTTGTAGGTACTTGTGGGTGCTTGTAGGTACTTGTGGGTGCTTGTAGGTACTTGTAGGTGTTGTAGGTACTTGTGGGTGCTTGTAGGTACTTGTGGGTGCTTGTAGGTACTTGTGGGTGCTTGTGGGTGCTTATTGGTACTTTTGGGCACTTGTGGGTGCTTGTGGGCACTTGTGGGTGCTTGGGGGTACTTGTGGGTGCTTGTAGGTACTTGTGGGTGCTTGTAGGTACTTAAGGGTGCTTGTGGGTGCTTGTAGGTACTTGTGGGTGCTTGAAAGAACTTGTGGGTGCTTGTGGGTACTTGTGGGTGCTTGTAGGTACTTGAGGGTGCTTGTAGGTACTTGTGGGTGCTTGTAGGTACTTGTGGGTGCTTGTAGGTACTTGTGGGTGTTGTAGGTACTTGTGGGTGCTTGTAGGTACTTGTGGGTGCTTGTAGGTACTTGTGGGTGCTTGTAGGTACTTGTGGGTGCTTGTGGGTACTTGTGGGTGCTTGTAGGTACTTGAGGGTGCTTGTAGGTACTTGTGGGTGCTTGTAGGTACTTGTGGGTGCTTGTAGGTACTTGTGGGTGTTGTAGGTACTTGTGGGTGCTCGTAGGTACTTGTGGGTGCTTGTAGGTACTTGTGGGTGCTTGTAGGTACTTGTGGGTGCTTGTAGGTACTTGTAGGTGTTGTAGGTACTTGTGGGTGCTTGTAGGTACTTGTGGGTGCTTGTACGTACTTGTGGGTGCTTGTAGGTACTTGTGGGTGCTTGTAGGTACTTGTGGGTGCTTGTAGGTACTTGTGGGTGCTTGTAGGTACTTGTGGGTGCTTGTAGGTACTTGTGGGTGCTTGTAGGTACTTGTGGGTGCTTGTAGGTACTTGTGGGGGCTTGTAGGTACTTGTAGGTGTTGTAGGTACTTGTGGGTGCTTGTAGGTACTTGTGGGTGCTTGTAGGTACTTGTGGGTGCTTGTAGGTACTTGTGGGTGCTTGTAGGTACTTGTGGGTGCTTGTAGGTACTTGTGGGTGCTTGTAGGTACTTGTGCCTGCTTGTAGGTAATTTTGCCTGCTTGTAGGTAATTGTGCGTGCTTGTAGGTACTTGTGGGTGCTTGTGGGTTCTTGTGGGTGCTTGTGGGTTCTTGTGGGTGCTTATGGGTGCTTGTAGGTGCTTGTGGGTGCTTGAAGGTACTTGTGGGTGCTTGTAGGTGCTTGTGGGTGCTTGTAGGTGCTTGTGGGTGCTTGTAGGAGCTTGTGGGTGCCTTTCGGTGCTTGTGGATGCTTTTAGGTGCTTGTGATACTTGTGGGTGCTTGTAGGTACTTGTGGGTGCTTGTAGGTGCTTGTGGGTACTTGTGGGTGCTTCTAGGTGCTTGTGGGTGCTTGTAGGTGTTTGTAGGTGCTTGTAGGTACTTGTGGGTGCTTGTAGGTACTTGTGGGTGCTTGTAGGTACTTGTGGGTGCTTGTGGGTGCTTGTAGGTACTTGTGGGTGCTTGTGGGTGCTTGTGGGTACTTGTGGGTACTTGTGGGTGCTTGTAGGTACTTTTGGGTACTTGTGGTTGCTTGTGGGTACTTGTGGGTGCTTGTAGGTACTTGTGGATGCTTGTGGGTGCTTGTAGGTACTTGCCCCGGGTGCTTGTAGGTACTTCTGGGTACTTGTGGGTGCTTGTGGGTGCTTGTGGGTACTTGTAGGTACTTGTGGGTGCTTGTAGGTACTTGTGGGTGCTTGTAGGTACTTGTGGGTGCTTGTAGGTACTTGTGGGTGCTTGTAGGTACTTGTGGGTGCTTGTAGGTACTTGTGGGTGCTTGTAGGTACTTGTGGGTGCTTGTAGGTACTTGTGGGTGCTAGTAGGTACTTGTGGGTGCTAGTAGGTACTTGTGGGTGCTTGTAGGTGCTTGTAGGTACTAGTGGGTGCTTGTAGGTACTAGTGGGTGCTTGTAGGTACTAGTGGGTGCTTGTAGGTACTTGTGGGTGCATGTAGGTACTTGTGGGTGCTTGTAGGTACTTGTGGGTGCAAGTAGGTACTTGTGGATGCTTGTAGGTACTTGTGGGTGCTTGTGGGTGCTTATTGGTACTTGTGGGCACTTGTGGGTGCTTGTGGGCACTTGTAGGTACTTGTGGGTGCTTGTAGGTACTTGTGGGTGCTTGTAGGTACTTGTAGGTGTTGTAGGTACTTGTGGGTGCTTGTAGGTACTTGTGGGTGCTTGTAGGTACTTGTGGGTGCTTGTGGGTGCTTATTGGTACTTTTGGGCACTTGTGGGTGCTTGTGGGCACTTGTGGGTGCTTGGGGGTACTTGTGGGTGCTTGTAGGTACTTGTGGGTGCTTGTAGGTACTTAAGGGTGCTTGTGGGTGCTTGTAGGTACTTGTGGGTGCTTGAAAGAACTTGTGGGTGCTTGAAGGAACTTGTGGGTGCTTGTAGGTACTTGAGGGTGCTTGTAGGTACTTGTGGGTGCTTGTAGGTACTTGTGGGTGCTTGTAGGTACTTGTGGGTGCTCTTAGGTACTTGTGGGTGCTTGTAGGTACTTGTGGGTGCTTGTAGGTACTTGTGGGTGCTTGTAGGTACTTGTGGGTGCTTGTAGGTACTTAAGGGTGCTTGTGGGTGCTTGTAGGTACTTGTGGGTGCTTGAAGGAACTTGTGGGTGCTTGTGGGTACTTGTGGGTGCTTGTAGGTACTTGAGGGTGCTTGTAGGTACTTGTGGGTGCTTGTAGGTACTTGTGGGTGCTTGTAGGTACTTGTGGGTGCTTGTAGGTACTTGTGGGTGCTTGTAGGTACTTGTAGGTGTTGTAGGTACTTGTGGGTGCTTGTAGGTACTTGTGGGTGCTTGTAGGTACTTGTGGGTGCTTGTGGGTGCTTATTGGTACTTTTGGGCACTTGTGGGTGCTTGTGGGCACTTGTGGGTGCTTGGGGGTACTTGTGGGTGCTTGTAGGTACTTGTGGGTGCTTGTAGGTACTTAAGGGTGCTTGTGGGTGCTTGTAGGTACTTGTGGGTGCTTGAAAGAACTTGTGGGTGCTTGTGGGTACTTGTGGGTGCTTGTAGGTACTTGAGGGTGCTTGTAGGTACTTGTGGGTGCTTGTAGGTACTTGTGGGTGCTTGTAGGTACTTGTGGGTGTTGTAGGTACTTGTGGGTGCTTGTAGGTACTTGTGGGTGCTTGTAGGTACTTGTGGGTGCTTGTAGGTACTTGTGGGTGCTTGTGGGTACTTGTGGGTGCTTGTAGGTACTTGAGGGTGCTTGTAGGTACTTGTGGGTGCTTGTAGGTACTTGTGGGTGCTTGTAGGTACTTGTGGGTGTTGTAGGTACTTGTGGGTGCTCGTAGGTACTTGTGGGTGCTTGTAGGTACTTGTGGGTGCTTGTAGGTACTTGTGGGTGCTTGTAGGTACTTGTAGGTGTTGTAGGTACTTGTGGGTGCTTGTAGGTACTTGTGGGTGCTTGTACGTACTTGTGGGTGCTTGTAGGTACTTGTGGGTGCTTGTAGGTACTTGTGGGTGCTTGTAGGTACTTGTGGGTGCTTGTAGGTACTTGTGGGTGCTTGTAGGTACTTGTGGGTGCTTGTAGGTACTTGTGGGTGCTTGTAGGTACTTGTGGGGGCTTGTAGGTACTTGTAGGTGTTGTAGGTACTTGTGGGTGCTTGTAGGTACTTGTGGGTGCTTGTAGGTACTTGTGGGTGCTTGTAGGTACTTGTGGGTGCTTGTAGGTACTTGTGGGTGCTTGTAGGTACTTGTGGGTGCTTGTAGGTACTTGTGCCTGCTTGTAGGTAATTTTGCCTGCTTGTAGGTAATTGTGCGTGCTTGTAGGTACTTGTGGGTGCTTGTGGGTTCTTGTGGGTGCTTGTGGGTTCTTGTGGGTGCTTATGGGTGCTTGTAGGTGCTTGTGGGTGCTTGAAGGTACTTGTGGGTGCTTGTAGGTGCTTGTGGGTGCTTGTAGGTGCTTGTGGGTGCTTGTAGGAGCTTGTGGGTGCCTTTCGGTGCTTGTGGATGCTTTTAGGTGCTTGTGATACTTGTGGGTGCTTGTAGGTACTTGTGGGTGCTTGTAGGTGCTTGTGGGTACTTGTGGGTGCTTCTAGGTGCTTGTGGGTGCTTGTAGGTGTTTGTAGGTGCTTGTAGGTACTTGTGGGTGCTTGTAGGTACTTGTGGGTGCTTGTAGGTACTTGTGGGTGCTTGTGGGTGCTTGTAGGTACTTGTGGGTGCTTGTGGGTGCTTGTGGGTACTTGTGGGTACTTGTGGGTGCTTGTAGGTACTTTTGGGTACTTGTGGTTGCTTGTGGGTACTTGTGGGTGCTTGTAGGTACTTGTGGATGCTTGTGGGTGCTTGTAGGTACTTGCCCCGGGTGCTTGTAGGTACTTCTGGGTACTTGTGGGTGCTTGTGGGTGCTTGTGGGTACTTGTAGGTACTTGTGGGTGCTTGTAGGTACTTGTGGGTGCTTGTAGGTACTTGTGGGTGCTTGTAGGTACTTGTGGGTGCTTGTAGGTACTTGTGGGTGCTTGTAGGTACTTGTGGGTGCTTGTAGGTACTTGTGGGTGCTTGTAGGTACTTGTGGGTGCTAGTAGGTACTTGTGGGTGCTAGTAGGTACTTGTGGGTGCTTGTAGGTGCTTGTAGGTACTAGTGGGTGCTTGTAGGTACTAGTGGGTGCTTGTAGGTACTAGTGGGTGCTTGTAGGTACTTGTGGGTGCATGTAGGTACTTGTGGGTGCTTGTAGGTACTTGTGGGTGCAAGTAGGTACTTGTGGATGCTTGTAGGTACTTGTGGGTGCTTGTGGGTGCTTATTGGTACTTGTGGGCACTTGTGGGTGCTTGTGGGCACTTGTGGGTGCTTGGGGGTACTTGTGGGTGCTTGTAGGTACTTGTGGGTGCTTGTAGGTACTTAAGGGTGCTTGTGGGTGCTTGTAGGTACTTGTGGGTGCTTGAAGGAACTTGTGGGTGCTTGTGGGTACTTGTGGGTGCTTGTAGGTACTTGTGGGTGCTTGTAGGTACTTGTGGGTGCTTGTAGGTACTTGTGGGTGCTCTTAGGTACTTGTGGGTGGTTGTAGGTACTTGTGGGTGCTTGTAGGTACTTGTGGGTGCTTGTAGGTACTTGTGGGTGCTTGTAGGTACTTAAGGGTGCTTGTGGGTGCTTGTAGGTACTTGTGGGTACTTGTGGTTGCTTGTGGGTACTTGTGGGTGCTTGTAGGTACTTGTGGATGCTTGTGGGTGCTTGTAGGTACTTGCCCCGGGTGCTTGTAGGTACTTCTGGGTACTTGTGGGTGCTTGTAGGTACTTGTGGGTGCTTGTAGGTACTTGTGGGTGCTAGTAGGTACTTGTGGGTGCTAGTAGGTACTTGTGGGTGCTTGTAGGTGCTTGTAGGTACTAGTGGGTGCTTGTAGGTACTAGTGGGTGCTTGTAGGTACTAGTGGGTGCTTGTAGGTACTTGTGGGTGCATGTAGGTACTTGTGGGTGCTTGTAGGTACTTGTGGGTGCAAGTAGGTACTTGTGGATGCTTGTAGGTACTTGTGGGTGCTTGTGGGTGCTTATTGGTACTTGTGGGCACTTGTGGGTGCTTGTGGGCACTTGTGGGTGCTTGGGGGTACTTGTGGGTGCTTGTAGGTACTTGTGGGTGCTTGTAGGTACTTAAGGGTGCTTGTGGGTGCTTGTAGGTACTTGTGGGTGCTTGAAGGAACTTGTGGGTGCTTGTGGGTACTTGTGGGTGCTTGTAGGTACTTGTGGGTGCTTGTAGGTACTTGTGGGTGCTTGTAGGTACTTGTGGGTGCTCTTAGGTACTTGTGGGTGGTTGTAGGTACTTGTGGGTGCTTGTAGGTACTTGTGGGTGCTTGTAGGTACTTGTGGGTGCTTGTAGGTACTTAAGGGTGCTTGTGGGTGCTTGTAGGTACTTGTGGGTACTTGTGGTTGCTTGTGGGTACTTGTGGGTGCTTGTAGGTACTTGTGGATGCTTGTGGGTGCTTGTAGGTACTTGCCCCGGGTGCTTGTAGGTACTTCTGGGTACTTGTGGGTGCTTGTGGGTGCTTGTGGGTACTTGTAGGTACTTGTGGGTGCTTGTAGGTACTTGTGGGTGCTTGTAGGTACTTGTGGGTGCTTGTAGGTACTTGTGGGTGCTTGTAGGTACTTGTGGGTGCTTGTAGGTACTTGTGGGTGCTTGTAGGTACTTGTGGGTGCTTGTAGGTACTTGTGGGTGCTAGTAGGTACTTGTGGGTGCTAGTAGGTACTTGTGGGTGCTTGTAGGTGCTTGTAGGTACTAGTGGGTGCTTGTAGGTACTAGTGGGTGCTTGTAGGTACTAGTGGGTGCTTGTAGGTACTTGTGGGTGCATGTAGGTACTTGTGGGTGCTTGTAGGTACTTGTGGGTGCAAGTAGGTACTTGTGGATGCTTGTAGGTACTTGTGGGTGCTTGTGGGTGCTTATTGGTACTTGTGGGCACTTGTGGGTGCTTGTGGGCACTTGTGGGTGCTTGGGGGTACTTGTGGGTGCTTGTAGGTACTTGTGGGTGCTTGTAGGTACTTAAGGGTGCTTGTGGGTGCTTGTAGGTACTTGTGGGTGCTTGAAGGAACTTGTGGGTGCTTGTGGGTACTTGTGGGTGCTTGTAGGTACTTGTGGGTGCTTGTAGGTACTTGTGGGTGCTTGTAGGTACTTGTGGGTGCTCTTAGGTACTTGTGGGTGGTTGTAGGTACTTGTGGGTGCTTGTAGGTACTTGTGGGTGCTTGTAGGTACTTGTGGGTGCTTGTAGGTACTTAAGGGTGCTTGTGGGTGCTTGTAGGTACTTGTGGGTGCTTGAAGGAACTTGTGGGTGCTTGTGGGTACTTGTGGGTGCTTGTAGGTACTTGAGGGTGCTTGTAGGTACTTGTGGGTGCTTGTAGGTACTTGTGGGTGCTTGTAGGTACTTGTGGGTGCTTGTAGGTACTTGTGGGTGCTTGTAGGTACTTGTAGGTGTTGTAGGTACTTGTGGGTGCTTGTAGGTACTTGTGGGTGCTTGTAGGTACTTGTGGGTGCTTGTGGGTGCTTATTGGTACTTGTGGGCACTTGTGGGTGCTTGTGGGCACTTGTGGGTGCTTGGGGGTACTTGTGGGTGCTTGTAGGTACTTGTGGGTGCTTGTAGGTACTTAAGGGTGCTTGTGGGTGCTTGTAGGTACTTGTGGGTGCTTGAAAGAACTTGTGGGTGCTTGTGGGTACTTGTGGGTGCTTGTAGGTACTTGAGGGTGCTTGTAGGTACTTGTGGGTGCTTGTAGGTACTTGTGGGTGCTTGTAGGTACTTGTGGGTGTTGTAGGTACTTGTGGGTGCTTGTAGGTACTTGTGGGTGCTTGTAGGTACTTGTGGGTGCTTGTAGGTACTTGTGGGTGCTTGTGGGTACTTGTGGGTGCTTGTAGGTACTTGAGGGTGCTTGTAGGTACTTGTGGGTGCTTGTAGGTACTTGTGGGTGCTTGTAGGTACTTGTGGGTGTTGTAGGTACTTGTGGGTGCTTGTAGGTACTTGTGGGTGCTTGTAGGTACTTGTGGGTGCTTGTAGGTACTTGTGGGTGCTTGTAGGTACTTGTAGGTGTTGTAGGTACTTGTGGGTGCTTGTAGGTACTTGTGGGTGCTTGTACGTACTTGTGGGTGCTTGTAGGTACTTGTGGGTGCTTGTAGGTACTTGTGGGTGCTTGTAGGTACTTGTGGGTGCTTGTAGGTACTTGTGGGTGCTTGTAGGTACTTGTGGGTGCTTGTAGGTACTTGTGGGTGCTTGTAGGTACTTGTGGGGGCTTGTAGGTACTTGTAGGTGTTGTAGGTACTTGTGGGTGCTTGTAGGTACTTGTGGGTGCTTGTAGGTACTTGTGGGTGCTTGTAGGTACTTGTGGGTGCTTGTAGGTACTTGTGGGTGCTTGTAGGTACTTGTGGGTGCTTGTAGGTACTTGTGCCTGCTTGTAGGTAATTTTGCCTGCTTGTAGGTAATTGTGCGTGCTTGTAGGTACTTGTGGGTGCTTGTGGGTTCTTGTGGGTGCTTGTGGGTTCTTGTGGGTGCTTATGGGTGCTTGTAGGTGCTTGTGGGTGCTTGAAGGTACTTGTGGGTGCTTGTAGGTGCTTGTGGGTGCTTGTAGGTGCTTGTGGGTGCTTGTAGGAGCTTGTGGGTGCCTTTCGGTGCTTGTGGATGCTTTTAGGTGCTTGTGATACTTGTGGGTGCTTGTAGGTACTTGTGGGTGCTTGTAGGTGCTTGTGGGTACTTGTGGGTGCTTCTAGGTGCTTGTGGGTGCTTGTAGGTGTTTGTAGGTGCTTGTAGGTACTTGTGGGTGCTTGTAGGTACTTGTGGGTGCTTGTAGGTACTTGTGGGTGCTTGTGGGTGCTTGTAGGTACTTGTGGATGCTTGTGGGTGCTTGTAGGTACTTGCCCCGGGTGCTTGTAGGTACTTCTGGGTACTTGTGGGTGCTTGTGGGTGCTTGTGGGTACTTGTAGGTACTTGTGGGTGCTTGTAGGTACTTGTGGGTGCTTGTAGGTACTTGTGGGTGCTTGTAGGTACTTGTGGGTGCTTGTAGGTACTTGTGGGTGCTTGTAGGTACTTGTGGGTGCTTGTAGGTACTTGTGGGTGCTTGTAGGTACTTGTGGGTGCTAGTAGGTACTTGTGGGTGCTAGTAGGTACTTGTGGGTGCTTGTAGGTGCTTGTAGGTACTAGTGGGTGCTTGTAGGTACTAGTGGGTGCTTGTAGGTACTAGTGGGTGCTTGTAGGTACTTGTGGGTGCATGTAGGTACTTGTGGGTGCTTGTAGGTACTTGTGGGTGCAAGTAGGTACTTGTGGATGCTTGTAGGTACTTGTGGGTGCTTGTGGGTGCTTATTGGTACTTGTGGGCACTTGTGGGTGCTTGTGGGCACTTGTGGGTGCTTGGGGGTACTTGTGGGTGCTTGTAGGTACTTGTGGGTGCTTGTAGGTACTTAAGGGTGCTTGTGGGTGCTTGTAGGTACTTGTGGGTGCTTGAAGGAACTTGTGGGTGCTTGTGGGTACTTGTGGGTGCTTGTAGGTACTTGTGGGTGCTTGTAGGTACTTGTGGGTGCTTGTAGGTACTTGTGGGTGCTCTTAGGTACTTGTGGGTGCTTGTAGGTACTTGTGGGTGCTTGTAGGTACTTGTGGGTGCTTGTAGGTACTTGTGGGTGCTTGTAGGTACTTAAGGGTGCTTGTGGGTGCTTGTAGGTACTTGTGGGTGCTTGAAGGTACTTGTGGGTGCTTGTAGGTACTTGTGGGTGCTTGTAGGTACTTGTGGGTGCTTGTAGGTACTTGTGGGTGCTTGTAGGTACTTGTGGGTGCTTGTAGGTACTTGTGGGTGCTTGTAGGTACTTGTGCCTGCTTGTAGGTAATTTTGCCTGCTTGTAGGTAATTGTGCGTGCTTGTAGGTACTTGTGGGTGCTTGTGGGTTCTTGTGGGTGCTTGTGGGTTCTTGTGGGTGCTTGTGGGTGCTTATTGGTACTTGTGGGCACTTGTGGGTGCTTGTGGGCACTTGTGGGTGCTTGGGGGTACTTGTGGGTGCTTGTAGGTACTTGTGGGTGCTTGTAGGTACTTAAGGGTGCTTGTGGGTGCTTGTAGGTACTTGTGGGTGCTTGAAGGAACTTGTGGGTGCTTGTGGGTACTTGTGGGTGCTTGTAGGTACTTGTGGGTGCTTGTAGGTACTTGTGGGTGCTTGTAGGTACTTGTGGGTGCTCTTAGGTACTTGTGGGTGGTTGTAGGTACTTGTGGGTGCTTGTAGGTACTTGTGGGTGCTTGTAGGTACTTGTGGGTGCTTGTAGGTACTTAAGGGTGCTTGTGGGTGCTTGTAGGTACTTGTGGGTGCTTGAAGGAACTTGTGGGTGCTTGTGGGTACTTGTGGGTGCTTGTAGGTACTTGAGGGTGCTTGTAGGTACTTGTGGGTGCTTGTAGGTACTTGTGGGTGCTTGTAGGTACTTGTGGGTGCTTGTAGGTACTTGTGGGTGCTTGTAGGTACTTGTAGGTGTTGTAGGTACTTGTGGGTGCTTGTAGGTACTTGTGGGTGCTTGTAGGTACTTGTGGGTGCTTGTGGGTGCTTATTGGTACTTGTGGGCACTTGTGGGTGCTTGTGGGCACTTGTGGGTGCTTGGGGGTACTTGTGGGTGCTTGTAGGTACTTGTGGGTGCTTGTAGGTACTTAAGGGTGCTTGTGGGTGCTTGTAGGTACTTGTGGGTGCTTGAAAGAACTTGTGGGTGCTTGTGGGTACTTGTGGGTGCTTGTAGGTACTTGAGGGTGCTTGTAGGTACTTGTGGGTGCTTGTAGGTACTTGTGGGTGCTTGTAGGTACTTGTGGGTGTTGTAGGTACTTGTGGGTGCTTGTAGGTACTTGTGGGTGCTTGTAGGTACTTGTGGGTGCTTGTAGGTACTTGTGGGTGCTTGTGGGTACTTGTGGGTGCTTGTAGGTACTTGAGGGTGCTTGTAGGTACTTGTGGGTGCTTGTAGGTACTTGTGGGTGCTTGTAGGTACTTGTGGGTGTTGTAGGTACTTGTGGGTGCTTGTAGGTACTTGTGGGTGCTTGTAGGTACTTGTGGGTGCTTGTAGGTACTTGTGGGTGCTTGTAGGTACTTGTAGGTGTTGTAGGTACTTGTGGGTGCTTGTAGGTACTTGTGGGTGCTTGTACGTACTTGTGGGTGCTTGTAGGTACTTGTGGGTGCTTGTAGGTACTTGTGGGTGCTTGTAGGTACTTGTGGGTGCTTGTAGGTACTTGTGGGTGCTTGTAGGTACTTGTGGGTGCTTGTAGGTACTTGTGGGTGCTTGTAGGTACTTGTGGGGGCTTGTAGGTACTTGTAGGTGTTGTAGGTACTTGTGGGTGCTTGTAGGTACTTGTGGGTGCTTGTAGGTACTTGTGGGTGCTTGTAGGTACTTGTGGGTGCTTGTAGGTACTTGTGGGTGCTTGTAGGTACTTGTGGGTGCTTGTAGGTACTTGTGCCTGCTTGTAGGTAATTTTGCCTGCTTGTAGGTAATTGTGCGTGCTTGTAGGTACTTGTGGGTGCTTGTGGGTTCTTGTGGGTGCTTGTGGGTTCTTGTGGGTGCTTATGGGTGCTTGTAGGTGCTTGTGGGTGCTTGAAGGTACTTGTGGGTGCTTGTAGGTGCTTGTGGGTGCTTGTAGGTGCTTGTGGGTGCTTGTAGGAGCTTGTGGGTGCCTTTCGGTGCTTGTGGATGCTTTTAGGTGCTTGTGATACTTGTGGGTGCTTGTAGGTACTTGTGGGTGCTTGTAGGTGCTTGTGGGTACTTGTGGGTGCTTCTAGGTGCTTGTGGGTGCTTGTAGGTGTTTGTAGGTGCTTGTAGGTACTTGTGGGTGCTTGTAGGTACTTGTGGGTGCTTGTAGGTACTTGTGGGTGCTTGTGGGTGCTTGTAGGTACTTGTGGATGCTTGTGGGTGCTTGTAGGTACTTGCCCCGGGTGCTTGTAGGTACTTCTGGGTACTTGTGGGTGCTTGTGGGTGCTTGTGGGTACTTGTAGGTACTTGTGGGTGCTTGTAGGTACTTGTGGGTGCTTGTAGGTACTTGTGGGTGCTTGTAGGTACTTGTGGGTGCTTGTAGGTACTTGTGGGTGCTTGTAGGTACTTGTGGGTGCTTGTAGGTACTTGTGGGTGCTTGTAGGTACTTGTGGGTGCTAGTAGGTACTTGTGGGTGCTAGTAGGTACTTGTGGGTGCTTGTAGGTGCTTGTAGGTACTAGTGGGTGCTTGTAGGTACTAGTGGGTGCTTGTAGGTACTAGTGGGTGCTTGTAGGTACTTGTGGGTGCATGTAGGTACTTGTGGGTGCTTGTAGGTACTTGTGGGTGCAAGTAGGTACTTGTGGATGCTTGTAGGTACTTGTGGGTGCTTGTGGGTGCTTATTGGTACTTGTGGGCACTTGTGGGTGCTTGTGGGCACTTGTGGGTGCTTGGGGGTACTTGTGGGTGCTTGTAGGTACTTGTGGGTGCTTGTAGGTACTTAAGGGTGCTTGTGGGTGCTTGTGGGTGCTTGTAGGTACTTGTGGGTGCTTGAAGGAACTTGTGGGTGCTTGTGGGTACTTGTGGGTGCTTGTAGGTACTTGTGGGTGCTTGTAGGTACTTGTGGGTGCTTGTAGGTACTTGTGGGTGCTCTTAGGTACTTGTGGGTGCTTGTAGGTACTTGTGGGTGCTTGTAGGTACTTGTGGGTGCTTGTAGGTACTTGTGGGTGCTTGTAGGTACTTAAGGGTGCTTGTGGGTGCTTGTAGGTACTTGTGGGTGCTTGTAGGTACTTGTGGGTGCTTGTAGGTACTTGTAGGTGTTGTAGGTACTTGTGGGTGCTTGTAGGTACTTGTGGGTGCTTGTAGGTACTTGTGGGTGCTTGTGGGTGCTTATTGGTACTTGTGGGCACTTGTGGGTGCTTGTGGGCACTTGTGGGTGCTTGGGGGTACTTGTGGGTGCTTGTAGGTACTTGTGGGTGCTTGTAGGTACTTAAGGGTGCTTGTGGGTGCTTGTAGGTACTTGTGGGTGCTTGAAAGAACTTGTGGGTGCTTGTGGGTACTTGTGGGTGCTTGTAGGTACTTGAGGGTGCTTGTAGGTACTTGTGGGTGCTTGTAGGTACTTGTGGGTGCTTGTAGGTACTTGTGGGTGTTGTAGGTACTTGTGGGTGCTTGTAGGTACTTGTGGGTGCTTGTAGGTACTTGTGGGTGCTTGTAGGTACTTGTGGGTGCTTGTGGGTACTTGTGGGTGCTTGTAGGTACTTGAGGGTGCTTGTAGGTACTTGTGGGTGCTTGTAGGTACTTGTGGGTGCTTGTAGGTACTTGTGGGTGTTGTAGGTACTTGTGGGTGCTTGTAGGTACTTGTGGGTGCTTGTAGGTACTTGTGGGTGCTTGTAGGTACTTGTGGGTGCTTGTAGGTACTTGTAGGTGTTGTAGGTACTTGTGGGTGCTTGTAGGTACTTGTGGGTGCTTGTACGTACTTGTGGGTGCTTGTAGGTACTTGTGGGTGCTTGTAGGTACTTGTGGGTGCTTGTAGGTACTTGTGGGTGCTTGTAGGTACTTGTGGGTGCTTGTAGGTACTTGTGGGTGCTTGTAGGTACTTGTGGGTGCTTGTAGGTACTTGTGGGGGCTTGTAGGTACTTGTAGGTGTTGTAGGTACTTGTGGGTGCTTGTAGGTACTTGTGGGTGCTTGTAGGTACTTGTGGGTGCTTGTAGGTACTTGTGGGTGCTTGTAGGTACTTGTGGGTGCTTGTAGGTACTTGTGGGTGCTTGTAGGTACTTGTGCCTGCTTGTAGGTAATTTTGCCTGCTTGTAGGTAATTGTGCGTGCTTGTAGGTACTTGTGGGTGCTTGTGGGTTCTTGTGGGTGCTTGTGGGTTCTTGTGGGTGCTTATGGGTGCTTGTAGGTGCTTGTGGGTGCTTGAAGGTACTTGTGGGTGCTTGTAGGTGCTTGTGGGTGCTTGTAGGTGCTTGTGGGTGCTTGTAGGAGCTTGTGGGTGCCTTTCGGTGCTTGTGGATGCTTTTAGGTGCTTGTGATACTTGTGGGTGCTTGTAGGTACTTGTGGGTGCTTGTAGGTGCTTGTGGGTACTTGTGGGTGCTTCTAGGTGCTTGTGGGTGCTTGTAGGTGTTTGTAGGTGCTTGTAGGTACTTGTGGGTGCTTGTAGGTACTTGTGGGTGCTTGTAGGTACTTGTGGGTGCTTGTGGGTGCTTGTAGGTACTTGTGGATGCTTGTGGGTGCTTGTAGGTACTTGCCCCGGGTGCTTGTAGGTACTTCTGGGTACTTGTGGGTGCTTGTGGGTGCTTGTGGGTACTTGTAGGTACTTGTGGGTGCTTGTAGGTACTTGTGGGTGCTTGTAGGTACTTGTGGGTGCTTGTAGGTACTTGTGGGTGCTTGTAGGTACTTGTGGGTGCTTGTAGGTACTTGTGGGTGCTTGTAGGTACTTGTGGGTGCTTGTAGGTACTTGTGGGTGCTAGTAGGTACTTGTGGGTGCTAGTAGGTACTTGTGGGTGCTTGTAGGTGCTTGTAGGTACTAGTGGGTGCTTGTAGGTACTAGTGGGTGCTTGTAGGTACTAGTGGGTGCTTGTAGGTACTTGTGGGTGCATGTAGGTACTTGTGGGTGCTTGTAGGTACTTGTGGGTGCAAGTAGGTACTTGTGGATGCTTGTAGGTACTTGTGGGTGCTTGTGGGTGCTTATTGGTACTTGTGGGCACTTGTGGGTGCTTGTGGGCACTTGTGGGTGCTTGGGGGTACTTGTGGGTGCTTGTAGGTACTTGTGGGTGCTTGTAGGTACTTAAGGGTGCTTGTGGGTGCTTGTGGGTGCTTGTAGGTACTTGTGGGTGCTTGAAGGAACTTGTGGGTGCTTGTGGGTACTTGTGGGTGCTTGTAGGTACTTGTGGGTGCTTGTAGGTACTTGTGGGTGCTTGTAGGTACTTGTGGGTGCTCTTAGGTACTTGTGGGTGCTTGTAGGTACTTGTGGGTGCTTGTAGGTACTTGTGGGTGCTTGTAGGTACTTGTGGGTGCTTGTAGGTACTTAAGGGTGCTTGTGGGTGCTTGTAGGTACTTGTGGGTGCTTGAAGGTACTTGTGGGTGCTTGTAGGTACTTGTGGGTGCTTGTAGGTACTTGTGGGTGCTTGTAGGTACTTGTGGGTGCTTGAAGGTACTTGTGGGTGCTTGTAGGTACTTGTGGGTGCTTGTAGGTACTTGTGGGTGCTTGTAGGTACTTGTGGGTGCTTGTAGGTACTTGTGGGTGCTTGTAGGTACTTGTGGGTGCTTGTAGGTACTTGTGCCTGCTTGTAGGTAATTTTGCCTGCTTGTAGGTAATTGTGCGTGCTTGTAGGTACTTGTGGGTGCTTGTGGGTTCTTGTGGGTGCTTGTGGGTTCTTGTGGGTGCTTATGGGTGCTTGTAGGTGCTTGTGGGTGCTTGAAGGTACTTGTGGGTGCTTGTAGGTGCTTGTGGGTGCTTGTAGGTGCTTGTGGGTGCTTGTAGGAGCTTGTGGGTGCCTTTCGGTGCTTGTGGATGCTTTTAGGTGCTTGTGATACTTGTGGGTGCTTGTAGGTACTTGTGGGTGCTTGTAGGTGCTTGTGGGTACTTGTGGGTGCTTCTAGGTGCTTGTGGGTGCTTGTAGGTGTTTGTAGGTGCTTGTAGGTACTTGTGGGTGCTTGTAGGTACTTGTGGGTGCTTGTAGGTACTTGTGGGTGCTTGTGGGTGCTTGTAGGTACTTGTGGGTGCTTGTGGGTGCTTGTGGGTACTTGTGGGTACTTGTGGGTGCTTGTAGGTACTTTTGGGTACTTGTGGTTGCTTGTGGGTACTTGTGGGTGCTTGTAGGTACTTGTGGATGCTTGTGGGTGCTTGTAGGTACTTGCCCCGGGTGCTTGTAGGTACTTCTGGGTACTTGTGGGTGCTTGTGGGTGCTTGTGGGTACTTGTAGGTACTTGTGGGTGCTTGTAGGTACTTGTGGGTGCTTGTAGGTACTTGTGGGTGCTTGTAGGTACTTGTGGGTGCTTGTAGGTACTTGTGGGTGCTTGTAGGTACTTGTGGGTGCTTGTAGGTACTTGTGGGTGCTTGTAGGTACTTGTGGGTGCTAGTAGGTACTTGTGGGTGCTAGTAGGTACTTGTGGGTGCTTGTAGGTGCTTGTAGGTACTAGTGGGTGCTTGTAGGTACTAGTGGGTGCTTGTAGGTACTAGTGGGTGCTTGTAGGTACTTGTGGGTGCATGTAGGTACTTGTGGGTGCTTGTAGGTACTTGTGGGTGCAAGTAGGTACTTGTGGATGCTTGTAGGTACTTGTGGGTGCTTGTGGGTGCTTATTGGTACTTGTGGGCACTTGTGGGTGCTTGTGGGCACTTGTGGGTGCTTGGGGGTACTTGTGGGTGCTTGTAGGTACTTGTGGGTGCTTGTAGGTACTTAAGGGTGCTTGTGGGTGCTTGTAGGTTCTTGTGGGTGCTTGAAGGAACTTGTGGGTGCTTGTGGGTACTTGTGGGTGCTTGTAGGTACTTGTGGGTGCTTGTAGGTACTTGTGGGTGCTTGTAGGTACTTGTGGGTGCTCTTAGGTACTTGTGGGTGCTTGTAGGTACTTGTGGGTGCTTGTAGGTACTTGTGGGTGCTTGTAGGTACTTGTGGGTGCTTGTAGGTACTTAAGGGTGCTTGTGGGTGCTTGTAGGTACTTGTGGGTGCTTGAAGGAACTTGTGGGTGCTTGTGGGTACTTGTGGGTGCTTGTAGGTACTTGAGGGTGCTTGTAGGTACTTGTGGGTGCTTGTAGGTACTTGTGGGTGCTTGTAGGTACTTGTGGGTGCTTGTAGGTACTTGTGGGTGCTTGTAGGTACTTGTAGGTGTTGTAGGTACTTGTGGGTGCTTGTAGGTACTTGTGGGTGCTTGTAGGTACTTGTGGGTGCTTGTGGGTGCTTATTGGTACTTGTGGGCACTTGTGGGTGCTTGTGGGCACTTGTGGGTGCTTGGGGGTACTTGTGGGTGCTTGTAGGTACTTGTGGGTGCTTGTAGGTACTTAAGGGTGCTTGTGGGTGCTTGTAGGTACTTGTGGGTGCTTGAAAGAACTTGTGGGTGCTTGTGGGTACTTGTGGGTGCTTGTAGGTACTTGAGGGTGCTTGTAGGTACTTGTGGGTGCTTGTAGGTACTTGTGGGTGCTTGTAGGTACTTGTGGGTGTTGTAGGTACTTGTGGGTGCTTGTAGGTACTTGTGGGTGCTTGTAGGTACTTGTGGGTGCTTGTAGGTACTTGTGGGTGCTTGTGGGTACTTGTGGGTGCTTGTAGGTACTTGAGGGTGCTTGTAGGTACTTGTGGGTGCTTGTAGGTACTTGTGGGTGCTTATAGGTACTTGTGGGTGTTGTAGGTACTTGTGGGTGCTTGTAGGTACTTGTGGGTGCTTGTAGGTACTTGTGGGTGCTTGTAGGTACTTGTGGGTGCTTGTAGGTACTTGTAGGTGTTGTAGGTACTTGTGGGTGCTTGTAGGTACTTGTGGGTGCTTGTACGTACTTGTGGGTGCTTGTAGGTACTTGTGGGTGCTTGTAGGTACTTGTGGGTGCTTGTAGGTACTTGTGGGTGCTTGTAGGTACTTGTGGGTGCTTGTAGGTACTTGTGGGTGCTTGTAGGTACTTGTGGGTGCATGTAGGTACTTGTGGGGGCTTGTAGGTACTTGTAGGTGTTGTAGGTACTTGTGGGTGCTTGTAGGTACTTGTGGGTGCTTGTAGGTACTTGTGGGTGCTTGTAGGTACTTGTGGGTGCTTGTAGGTACTTGTGGGTGCTTGTAGGTACTTGTGGGTGCTTGTAGGTACTTGTGCCTGCTTGTAGGTAATTTTGCCTGCTTGTAGGTAATTGTGCGTGCTTGTAGGTACTTGTGGGTGCTTGTGGGTTCTTGTGGGTGCTTGTGGGTTCTTGTGGGTGCTTATGGGTGCTTGTAGGTGCTTGTGGGTGCTTGAAGGTACTTGTGGGTGCTTGTAGGTGCTTGTGGGTGCTTGTAGGTGCTTGTGGGTGCTTGTAGGAGCTTGTGGGTGCCTTTCGGTGCTTGTGGATGCTTTTAGGTGCTTGTGATACTTGTGGGTGCTTGTAGGTACTTGTGGGTGCTTGTAGGTGCTTGTGGGTACTTGTGGGTGCTTCTAGGTGCTTGTGGGTGCTTGTAGGTGTTTGTAGGTGCTTGTAGGTACTTTTGGGTGCTTGTAGGTACTTGTGGGTGCTTGTAGGTACTTGTGGGTGCTTGTGGGTGCTTGTAGGTACTTGTGGATGCTTGTGGGTGCTTGTAGGTACTTGCCCCGGGTGCTTGTAGGTACTTCTGGGTACTTGTGGGTGCTTGTGGGTGCTTGTGGGTACTTGTAGGTACTTGTGGGTGCTTGTAGGTACTTGTGGGTGCTTGTAGGTACTTGTGGGTGCTTGTAGGTACTTGTGGGTGCTTGTAGGTACTTGTGGGTGCTTGTAGGTACTTGTGGGTGCTTGTAGGTACTTGTGGGTGCTTGTAGGTACTTGTGGGTGCTAGTAGGTACTTGTGGGTGCTAGTAGGTACTTGTGGGTGCTTGTAGGTGCTTGTAGGTACTAGTGGGTGCTTGTAGGTACTAGTGGGTGCTTGTAGGTACTAGTGGGTGCTTGTAGGTACTTGTGGGTGCATGTAGGTACTTGTGGGTGCTTGTAGGTACTTGTGGGTGCAAGTAGGTACTTGTGGATGCTTGTAGGTACTTGTGGGTGCTTGTGGGTGCTTATTGGTACTAGTGGGCACTTGTGGGTGCTTGTGGGCACTTGTGGGTGCTTGGGGGTACTTTTGGGTGCTTGTAGGTACTTGTGGGTGCTTGTAGGTACTTAAGGGTGCTTGTGGGTGCTTGTGGGTGCTTGTAGGTACTTGTGGGTGCTTGAAGGAACTTGTGGGTGCTTGTGGGTACTTGTGGGTGCTTGTAGGTACTTGTGGGTGCTTGTAGGTACTTGTGGGTGCTTGTAGGTACTTGTGGGTGCTCTTAGGTACTTGTGGGTGCTTGTAGGTACTTGTGGGTGCTTGTAGGTACTTGTGGGTGCTTGTAGGTACTTGTGGGTGCTTGTAGGTACTTAAGGGTGCTTGTGGGTGCTTGTAGGTACTTGTGGGTGCTTGAAGGAACTTGTGGGTGCTTGTGGGTACTTGTGGGTGCTTGTAGGTACTTGAGGGTGCTTGTAGGTACTTGTGGGTGCTTGTAGGTACTTGTGGGTGCTTGTAGGTACTTGTGGGTGCTTGTAGGTACTTGTGGGTGCTTGTAGGTACTTGTAGGTGTTGTAGGTACTTGTGGGTGCTTGTAGGTACTTTTGGGTGCTTGTAGGTACTTGTGGGTGCTTGTGGGTGCTTATTGGTACTTGTGGGCACTTGTGGGTGCTTGTGGGCACTTGTGGGTGCTTGGGGGTACTTGTGGGAGCTTGTAGGTACTTGTGGGTGCTTGTAGGTACTTAAGGGTGCTTGTGGGTGCTTGTAGGTACTTGTGGGTGCTTGAAAGAACTTGTGGGTGCTTGTGGGTACTTGTGGGTGCTTGTAGGTACTTGAGGGTGCTTGTAGGTACTTGTGGGTGCTTGTAGGTACTTGTGGGTGCTTGTAGGTACTTGTGGGTGTTGTAGGTACTTGTGGGTGCTTGTAGGTACTTGTGGGTGCTTGTAGGTACTTGTGGGTGCTTGTAGGTACTTGTGGGTGCTTGTGGATACTTGTGGGTGCTTGTAGGTACTTGAGGGTGCTTGTAGGTACTTGTGGGTGCTTGTAGGTACTTGTGGGTGCTTGTAGGTACTTGTGGGTGTTGTAGGTACTTGTGGGTGCTTGTAGGTACTTGTGGGTGCTTGTAGGTACTTGTGGGTGCTTGTAGGTACTTGTGGGTGCTTGTAGGTACTTGTAGGTGTTGTAGGTACTTGTGGGTGCTTGTAGGTACTTGTGGGTGCTTGTACGTACTTGTGGGTGCTTGTAGGTACTTGTGGGTGCTTGTAGGTACTTGTGGGTGCTTGTAGGTACTTGTGGGTGCTTGTAGGTACTTGTGGGTGCTTGTAGGTACTTGTGGGTGCTTGTAGGTACTTGTGGGTGCTTGTAGGTACTTGTGGGGGCTTGTAGGTACTTGTAGGTGTTGTAGGTACTTGTGGGTGCTTGTAGGTACTTGTGGGTGCTTGTAGGTACTTGTGGGTGCTTGTAGGTACTTGTGGGTGCTTGTAGGTACTTGTGGGTGCTTGTAGGTACTTGTGGGTGCTTGTAGGTACTTGTGCCTGCTTGTAGGTAATTTTGCCTGCTTGTAGGTAATTGTGCGTGCTTGTAGGTACTTGTGGGTGCTTGTGGGTTCTTGTGGGTGCTTGTGGGTTCTTGTGGGTGCTTATGGGTGCTTGTAGGTGCTTGTGGGTGCTTGAAGGTACTTGTGGGTGCTTGTAGGTGCTTGTGGGTGCTTGTAGGTGCTTGTGGGTGCTTGTAGGAGCTTGTGGGTGCCTTTCGGTGCTTGTGGATGCTTTTAGGTGCTTGTGATACTTGTGGGTGCTTGTAGGTACTTGTGGGTGCTTGTAGGTGCTTGTGGGTACTTGTGGGTGCTTCTAGGTGCTTGTGGGTGCTTGTAGGTGTTTGTAGGTGCTTGTAGGTACTTGTGGGTGCTTGTAGGTACTTGTGGGTGCTTGTAGGTACTTGTGGGTGCTTGTGGGTGCTTGTAGGTACTTGTGGGTGCTTGTGGGTGCTTGTGGGTACTTGTGGGTGCTTGTAGGTACTTTTGGGTACTTGTGGTTGCTTGTGGGTACTTGTGGGTGCTTGTAGGTACTTGTGGATGCTTGTGGGTGCTTGTAGGTACTTGCCCCGGGTGCTTGTAGGTACTTCTGGGTACTTGTGGGTGCTTGTGGGTGCTTGTGGGTACTTGTAGGTACTTGTGGGTACTTGTAGGTACTTGTGGGTGCTTGTAGGTACTTGTTGGTGCTTGTAGGTACTTGTGGGTGCTTGGGGGTACTTGTGGGTGCTTGTAGGTACTTGTGGGTGCTTGTAGGTACTTAAGGGTGCTTGTGGGTGCTTGTAGGTACTTGTGGGTGCTTGAAAGAACTTGTGGGTGCTTGTGGGTACTTGTGGGTGCTTGTAGGTACTTGAGGGTGCTTGTAGGTACTTGTGGGTGCTTGTAGGTACTTGTGGGTGCTTGTAGGTACTTGTGGGTGTTGTAGGTACTTGTGGGTGCTTGTAGGTACTTGTGGGTGCTTGTAGGTACTTGTGGGTGCTTGTAGGTACTTGTGGGTGCTTGTAGGTACTTGTAGGTGTTGTAGGTACTTGTGGGTGCTTGTAGGTACTTGTGGGTGCTTGTACGTACTTGTGGGTGCTTGTAGGTACTTGTGGGTGCTTGTAGGTACTTGTGGGTGCTTGTAGGTACTTGTGGGTGCTTGTAGGTACTTGTGGGTGCTTGTAGGTACTTGTGGGTGCTTGTAGGTACTTGTGGGTGCTTGTAGGTACTTGTGGGGGCTTGTAGGTACTTGTGGGTGCTTGTAGGTACTTGTGGGTGCTTGTAGGTACTTGTGGGTGCTTGTAGGTACTTGTGGGTGCTTGTAGGTACTTGTGGGTGCTTGTAGGTACTTGTGCCTGCTTGTAGGTAATTTTGCCTGCTTGTAGGTAATTGTGCGTGCTTGTAGGTACTTGTGGGTGCTTGTGGGTTCTTGTGGGTGCTTGTGGGTTCTTGTGGGTGCTTATGGGTGCTTGTAGGTGCTTGTGGGTGCTTGAAGGTACTTGTGGGTGCTTGTAGGTGCTTGTGGGTGCTTGTAGGTGCTTGTGGGTGCTTGTAGGAGCTTGTGGGTGCCTTTCGGTGCTTGTGGATGCTTTTAGGTGCTTGTGATACTTGTGGGTGCTTGTAGGTACTTGTGGGTGCTTGTAGGTGCTTGTGGGTACTTGTGGGTGCTTCTAGGTGCTTGTGGGTGCTTGTAGGTGTTTGTAGGTGCTTGTAGGTACTTGTGGGTGCTTGTAGGTACTTGTGGGTGCTTGTAGGTACTTGTGGGTGCTTGTGGGTGCTTGTAGGTACTTGTGGGTGCTTGTGGGTGCTTGTGGGTACTTGTGGGTACTTGTGGGTGCTTGTAGGTACTTTTGGGTACTTGTGGTTGCTTGTGGGTACTTGTGGGTGCTTGTAGGTACTTGTGGATGCTTGTGGGTGCTTGTAGGTACTTGCCCCGGGTGCTTGTAGGTACTTCTGGGTACTTGTGGGTGCTTGTGGGTGCTTGTGGGTACTTGTAGGTACTTGTGGGTGCTTGTAGGTACTTGTGGGTGCTTGTAGGTACTTGTGGGTGCTTGTAGGTACTTGTGGGTGCTTGTAGGTACTTGTGGGTGCTTGTAGGTACTTGTGGGTGCTTGTAGGTACTTGTGGGTGCTTGTAGGTACTTGTGGGTGCTAGTAGGTACTTGTGGGTGCTAGTAGGTACTTGTGGGTGCTTGTAGGTGCTTGTAGGTACTAGTGGGTGCTTGTAGGTACTAGTGGGTGCTTGTAGGTACTAGTGGGTGCTTGTAGGTACTTGTGGGTGCATGTAGGTACTTGTGGGTGCTTGTAGGTACTTGTGGGTGCAAGTAGGTACTTGTGGATGCTTGTAGGTACTTGTGGGTGCTTGTGGGTGCTTATTGGTACTTGTGGGCACTTGTGGGTGCTTGTGGGCACTTGTGGGTGCTTGGGGGTACTTGTGGGTGCTTGTAGGTACTTGTGGGTGCTTGTAGGTACTTAAGGGTGCTTGTGGGTGCTTGTAGGTACTTGTGGGTGCTTGAAGGAACTTGTGGGTGCTTGTGGGTACTTGTGGGTGCTTGTAGGTACTTGTGGGTGCTTGTAGGTACTTGTGGGTGCTTGTAGGTACTTGTGGGTGCTCTTAGGTACTTGTGGGTGCTTGTAGGTACTTGTGGGTGCTTGTAGGTACTTGTGGGTGCTTGTAGGTACTTGTGGGTGCTTGTAGGTACTTAAGGGTGCTTGTGGGTGCTTGTAGGTACTTGTGGGTGCTTGAAGGAACTTGTGGGTGCTTGTGGGTACTTGTGGGTGCTTGTAGGTACTTGAGGGTGCTTGTAGGTACTTGTGGGTGCTTGTAGGTACTTGTGGGTGCTTGTAGGTACTTGTGGGTGCTTGTAGGTACTTGTGGGTGCTTGTAGGTACTTGTAGGTGTTGTAGGTACTTGTGGGTGCTTGTAGGTACTTGTGGGTGCTTGTAGGTACTTGTGGGTGCTTGTGGGTGCTTATTGGTACTTGTGGGCACTTGTGGGTGCTTGTGGGCACTTGTGGGTGCTTGGGGGTACTTGTGGGTGCTTGTAGGTACTTGTGGGTGCTTGTAGGTACTTAAGGGTGCTTGTGGGTGCTTGTAGGTACTTGTGGGTGCTTGAAAGAACTTGTGGGTGCTTGTGGGTACTTGTGGGTGCTTGTAGGTACTTGAGGGTGCTTGTAGGTACTTGTGGGTGCTTGTAGGTACTTGTGGGTGCTTGTAGGTACTTGTGGGTGTTGTAGGTACTTGTGGGTGCTTGTAGGTACTTGTGGGTGCTTGTAGGTACTTGTGGGTGCTTGTAGGTACTTGTGGGTGCTTGTGGGTACTTGTGGGTGCTTGTAGGTACTTGAGGGTGCTTGTAGGTACTT
This sequence comes from Phalangium opilio, assembly GCF_054372755.1. Taxonomy (NCBI): domain Eukaryota; kingdom Metazoa; phylum Arthropoda; class Arachnida; order Opiliones; family Phalangiidae; genus Phalangium; species Phalangium opilio. The sequence goes on along the minus strand of NW_028324180.1, from coordinate 6,256,677 downwards.
GTGGGTGCTTGTAGGTACTTGTGGGTGCTTGTAGGTACTTGTGGGTGTTGTAGGTACTTGTGGGTGCTTGTAGGTACTTGTGGGTGCTTGTAGGTACTTGTGGGTGCTTGTAGGTACTTGTGGGTGCTTGTAGGTACTTGTAGGTGTTGTAGGTACTTGTGGGTGCTTGTAGGTACTTGTGGGTGCTTGTACGTACTTGTGGGTGCTTGTAGGTACTTGTGGGTGCTTGTAGGTACTTGTGGGTGCTTGTAGGTACTTGTGGGTGCTTGTAGGTACTTGTGGGTGCTTGTAGGTACTTGTGGGTGCTTGTAGGTACTTGTGGGTGCTTGTAGGTACTTGTGGGGGCTTGTAGGTACTTGTAGGTGTTGTAGGTACTTGTGGGTGCTTGTAGGTACTTGTGGGTGCTTGTAGGTACTTGTGGGTGCTTGTAGGTACTTGTGGGTGCTTGTAGGTACTTGTGGGTGCTTGTAGGTACTTGTGGGTGCTTGTAGGTACTTGTGGGTGCTTGTAGGTACTTGTGGGTGCTTGTGGGTGCTTGTAGGTACTTGTGGGTGCTTGTGGGTGCTTGTGGGTACTTGTGGGTACTAGTGGGTGCTTGTAGGTACTTTTGGGTACTTGTGGTTGCTTGTGGGTACTTGTGGGTGCTTGTAGGTACTTGTGGATGCTTGTGGGTGCTTGTAGGTACTTGCCCCGGGTGCTTGTAGGTACTTCTGGGTACTTGTGGGTGCTTGTGGGTGCTTGTGGGTACTTGTAGGTACTTGTGGGTGCTTGTAGGTACTTGTGGGTGCTTGTAGGTACTTGTGGGTGCTTGTAGGTACTTGTGGGTGCTTGAAGTAACTTGTGGGTGCTTGTAGGTACTTGTGGGTGCTTGTAGGTACTTGTGGGTGCTTGTAGGTACTTGTGGGTGCTAGTAGGTACTTGTGGGTGCTAGTAGGTACTTGTGGGTGCTTGTAGGTGCTTGTAGGTACTAGTGGGTGCTTGTAGGTACTAGTGGGTGCTTGTAGGTACTAGTGGGTGCTTGTAGGTACTTGTGGGTGCATGTAGGTACTTGTGGGTGCTTGTAGGTACTTGTGGGTGCATGTAGGTACTTGTGGATGCTTGTAGGTACTTGTGGGTGCTTGTGGGTGCTTATTGGTACTTGTGGGTACTTGTGGGTGCTTGTGGGCACTTGTGGGTGCTTGGGGGTACTTGTGGGTGCTTGTAGGTACTTGTGGGTGCTTGCAGGTACTTAAGGGTGCTTGTGGGTGCTTGTAGGTACTTGTGGGTGCTTGTAGGTACTTGTGGGTGTTGTAGGTACTTGTGGGTGCTTGTAGGTACTTGTGGGTGCTTGTAGGTACTTGTGGGTGCTTGTAGGTACTTGTGGGTGCTTGTAGGTACTTGTGCCTGCTTGTAGGTAATTTTGCCTGCTTGTAGGTAATTGTGCGTGCTTGTAGGTACTTGTGGGTGCTTGTGGGTTCTTGTGGGTGCTTGTGGGTTCTTGTGGGTGCTTATGGGTGCTTGTAGGTGCTTGTGGGTGCTTGAAGGTACTTGTGGGTGCTTGTAGGTGCTTGTGGGTGCTTGTAGGTGCTTGTGGGTGCTTGTAGGAGCTTGTGGGTGCCTTTCGGTGCTTGTGGATGCTTTTAGGTGCTTGTGATACTTGTGGGTGCTTGTAGGTACTTGTGGGTGCTTGTAGGTGCTTGTGGGTACTTGTGGGTGCTTCTAGGTGCTTGTGGGTGCTTGTAGGTGTTTGTAGGTGCTTGTAGGTACTTGTGGGTGCTTGTAGGTACTTGTGGGTGCTTGTAGGTACTTGTGGGTGCTTGTGGGTGCTTGTAGGTACTTGTGGATGCTTGTGGGTGCTTGTAGGTACTTGCCCCGGGTGCTTGTAGGTACTTCTGGGTACTTGTGGGTGCTTGTGGGTGCTTGTGGGTACTTGTAGGTACTTGTGGGTGCTTGTAGGTACTTGTGGGTGCTTGTAGGTACTTGTGGGTGCTTGTAGGTACTTGTGGGTGCTTGTAGGTACTTGTGGGTGCTTGTAGGTACTTGTGGGTGCTTGTAGGTACTTGTGGGTGCTTGTAGGTACTTGTGGGTGCTAGTAGGTACTTGTGGGTGCTAGTAGGTACTTGTGGGTGCTTGTAGGTGCTTGTAGGTACTAGTGGGTGCTTGTAGGTACTAGTGGGTGCTTGTAGGTACTAGTGGGTGCTTGTAGGTACTTGTGGGTGCATGTAGGTACTTGTGGGTGCTTGTAGGTACTTGTGGGTGCAAGTAGGTACTTGTGGATGCTTGTAGGTACTTGTGGGTGCTTGTGGGTGCTTATTGGTACTTGTGGGCACTTGTGGGTGCTTGTGGGCACTTGTGGGTGCTTGGGGGTACTTGTGGGTGCCTGTAGGTACTTGTGGGTGCTTGTAGGTACTTAAGGGTGCTTGTGGGTGCTTGTAGGTACTTGTGGGTGCTTGAAGGAACTTGTGGGTGCTTGTGGGTACTTGTGGGTGCTTGTAGGTACTTGTGGGTGCTTGTAGGTACTTGTGGGTGCTTGTAGGTACTTGTGGGTGCTCTTAGGTACTTGTGGGTGCTTGTAGGTACTTGTGGGTGCTTGTAGGTACTTGTGGGTGCTTGTAGGTACTTGTGGGTGCTTGTAGGTACTTAAGGGTGCTTGTGGGTGCTTGTAGGTACTTGTGGGTGCTTGAAGGAACTTGTGGGTGCTTGTGGGTACTTGTGGGTGCTTGTAGGTACTTGAGGGTGCTTGTAGGTACTTGTGGGTGCTTGTAGGTACTTGTGGGTGCTTGTAGGTACTTGTGGGTGCTTGTAGGTACTTGTGGGTGCTTGTAGGTACTTGTAGGTGTTGTAGGTACTTGTGGGTGCTTGTAGGTACTTGTGGGTGCTTGTGGGTGCTTATTGGTACTTGTGGGCACTTGTGGGTGCTTGTGGGCACTTGTGGGTGCTTGGGGGTACTTGTGGGTGCTTGTAGGTACTTGTGGGTGCTTGTAGGTACTTAAGGGTGCTTGTGGGTGCTTGTAGGTACTTGTGGGTGCTTGAAAGAACTTGTGGGTGCTTGTGGGTACTTGTGGGTGCTTGTAGGTACTTGAGGGTGCTTGTAGGTACTTGTGGGTGCTTGTAGGTACTTGTGGGTGCTTGTAGGTACTTGTGGGTGTTGTAGGTACTTGTGGGTGCTTGTAGGTACTTGTGGGTGCTTGTAGGTACTTGTGGGTGCTTGTAGGTACTTGTGGGTGCTTGTGGGTACTTGTGGGTGCTTGTAGGTACTTGAGGGTGCTTGTAGGTACTTGTGGGTGCTTGTAGGTACTTGTGGGTGCTTGTAGGTACTTGTGGGTGTTGTAGGTACTTGTGGGTGCTTGTAGGTACTTGTGGGTGCTTGTAGGTACTTGTGGGTGCTTGTAGGTACTTGTGGGTGCTTGTAGGTACTTGTAGGTGTTGTAGGTACTTGTGGGTGCTTGTAGGTACTTGTGGGTGCTTGTACGTACTTGTGGGTGCTTGTAGGTACTTGTGGGTGCTTGTAGGTACTTGTGGGTGCTTGTAGGTACTTGTGGGTGCTTGTAGGTACTTGTGGGTGCTTGTAGGTACTTGTGGGTGCTTGTAGGTACTTGTGGGTGCTTGTAGGTACTTGTGGGGGCTTGTAGGTACTTGTAGGTGTTGTAGGTACTTGTGGGTGCTTGTAGGTACTTGTGGGTGCTTGTAGGTACTTGTGGGTGCTTGTAGGTACTTGTGGGTGCTTGTAGGTACTTGTGGGTGCTTGTAGGTACTTGTGGGTGCTTGTAGGTACTTGTGCCTGCTTGTAGGTAATTTTGCCTGCTTGTAGGTAATTGTGCGTGCTTGTAGGTACTTGTGGGTGCTTGTGGGTTCTTGTGGGTGCTTGTGGGTTCTTGTGGGTGCTTATGGGTGCTTGTAGGTGCTTGTGGGTGCTTGAAGGTACTTGTGGGTGCTTGTAGGTGCTTGTGGGTGCTTGTAGGTGCTTGTGGGTGCTTGTAGGAGCTTGTGGGTGCCTTTCGGTGCTTGTGGATGCTTTTAGGTGCTTGTGATACTTGTGGGTGCTTGTAGGTACTTGTGGGTGCTTGTAGGTGCTTGTGGGTACTTGTGGGTGCTTCTAGGTGCTTGTGGGTGCTTGTAGGTGTTTGTAGGTGCTTGTAGGTACTTGTGGGTGCTTGTAGGTACTTGTGGGTGCTTGTAGGTACTTGTGGGTGCTTGTGGGTGCTTGTAGGTACTTGTGGGTGCTTGTGGGTGCTTGTGGGTACTTGTGGGTGCTTGTAGGTACTTTTGGGTACTTGTGGTTGCTTGTGGGTACTTGTGGGTGCTTGTAGGTACTTGTGGATGCTTGTGGGTGCTTGTAGGTACTTGCCCCGGGTGCTTGTAGGTACTTCTGGGTACTTGTGGGTGCTTGTGGGTGCTTGTGGGTACTTGTAGGTACTTGTGGGTACTTGTAGGTACTTGTGGGTGCTTGTAGGTACTTGTTGGTGCTTGTAGGTACTTGTGGGTGCTTGGGGGTACTTGTGGGTGCTTGTAGGTACTTGTGGGTGCTTGTAGGTACTTAAGGGTGCTTGTGGGTGCTTGTAGGTACTTGTGGGTGCTTGAAAGAACTTGTGGGTGCTTGTGGGTACTTGTGGGTGCTTGTAGGTACTTGAGGGTGCTTGTAGGTACTTGTGGGTGCTTGTAGGTACTTGTGGGTGCTTGTAGGTACTTGTGGGTGTTGTAGGTACTTGTGGGTGCTTGTAGGTACTTGTGGGTGCTTGTAGGTACTTGTGGGTGCTTGTAGGTACTTGTGGGTGCTTGTAGGTACTTGTAGGTGTTGTAGGTACTTGTGGGTGCTTGTAGGTACTTGTGGGTGCTTGTACGTACTTGTGGGTGCTTGTAGGTACTTGTGGGTGCTTGTAGGTACTTGTGGGTGCTTGTAGGTACTTGTGGGTGCTTGTAGGTACTTGTGGGTGCTTGTAGGTACTTGTGGGTGCTTGTAGGTACTTGTGGGTGCTTGTAGGTACTTGTGGGGGCTTGTAGGTACTTGTAGGTGTTGTAGGTACTTGTGGGTGCTTGTAGGTACTTGTGGGTGCTTGTAGGTACTTGTGGGTGCTTGTAGGTACTTGTGGGTGCTTGTAGGTACTTGTGGGTGCTTGTAGGTACTTGTGGGTGCTTGTAGGTACTTGTGCCTGCTTGTAGGTAATTTTGCCTGCTTGTAGGTAATTGTGCGTGCTTGTAGGTACTTGTGGGTGCTTGTGGGTTCTTGTGGGTGCTTGTGGGTTCTTGTGGGTGCTTATGGGTGCTTGTAGGTGCTTGTGGGTGCTTGAAGGTACTTGTGGGTGCTTGTAGGTGCTTGTGGGTGCTTGTAGGTGCTTGTGGGTGCTTGTAGGAGCTTGTGGGTGCCTTTCGGTGCTTGTGGATGCTTTTAGGTGCTTGTGATACTTGTGGGTGCTTGTAGGTACTTGTGGGTGCTTGTAGGTGCTTGTGGGTACTTGTGGGTGCTTCTAGGTGCTTGTGGGTGCTTGTAGGTGTTTGTAGGTGCTTGTAGGTACTTGTGGGTGCTTGTAGGTACTTGTGGGTGCTTGTAGGTACTTGTGGGTGCTTGTGGGTGCTTGTAGGTACTTGTGGATGCTTGTGGGTGCTTGTAGGTACTTGCCCCGGGTGCTTGTAGGTACTTCTGGGTACTTGTGGGTGCTTGTGGGTGCTTGTGGGTACTTGTAGGTACTTGTGGGTGCTTGTAGGTACTTGTGGGTGCTTGTAGGTACTTGTGGGTGCTTGTAGGTACTTGTGGGTGCTTGTAGGTACTTGTGGGTGCTTGTAGGTACTTGTGGGTGCTTGTAGGTACTTGTGGGTGCTTGTAGGTACTTGTGGGTGCTAGTAGGTACTTGTGGGTGCTAGTAGGTACTTGTGGGTGCTTGTAGGTGCTTGTAGGTACTAGTGGGTGCTTGTAGGTACTAGTGGGTGCTTGTAGGTACTAGTGGGTGCTTGTAGGTACTTGTGGGTGCATGTAGGTACTTGTGGGTGCTTGTAGGTACTTGTGGGTGCAAGTAGGTACTTGTGGATGCTTGTAGGTACTTGTGGGTGCTTGTGGGTGCTTATTGGTACTTGTGGGCACTTGTGGGTGCTTGTGGGCACTTGTGGGTGCTTGGGGGTACTTGTGGGTGCTTGTAGGTACTTGTGGGTGCTTGTAGGTACTTAAGGGTGCTTGTGGGTGCTTGTAGGTACTTGTGGGTGCTTGAAGGAACTTGTGGGTGCTTGTGGGTACTTGTGGGTGCTTGTAGGTACTTGTGGGTGCTTGTAGGTACTTGTGGGTGCTTGTAGGTACTTGTGGGTGCTCTTAGGTACTTGTGGGTGCTTGTAGGTACTTGTGGGTGCTTGTAGGTACTTGTGGGTGCTTGTAGGTACTTGTGGGTGCTTGTAGGTACTTAAGGGTGCTTGTGGGTGCTTGTAGGTACTTGTGGGTGCTTGAAGGAACTTGTGGGTGCTTGTGGGTACTTGTGGGTGCTTGTAGGTACTTGAGGGTGCTTGTAGGTACTTGTGGGTGCTTGTAGGTACTTGTGGGTGCTTGTAGGTACTTGTGGGTGCTTGTAGGTACTTGTGGGTGCTTGTAGGTACTTGTAGGTGTTGTAGGTACTTGTGGGTGCTTGTAGGTACTTGTGGGTGCTTGTAGGTACTTGTGGGTGCTTGTGGGTGCTTATTGGTACTTGTGGGCACTTGTGGGTGCTTGTGGGCACTTGTGGGTGCTTGGGGGTACTTGTGGGTGCTTGTAGGTACTTGTGGGTGCTTGTAGGTACTTAAGGGTGCTTGTGGGTGCTTGTAGGTACTTGTGGGTGCTTGAAAGAACTTGTGGGTGCTTGTGGGTACTTGTGGGTGCTTGTAGGTACTTGAGGGTGCTTGTAGGTACTTGTGGGTGCTTGTAGGTACTTGTGGGTGCTTGTAGGTACTTGTGGGTGTTGTAGGTACTTGTGGGTGCTTGTAGGTACTTGTGGGTGCTTGTAGGTACTTGTGGGTGCTTGTAGGTACTTGTGGGTGCTTGTGGGTACTTGTGGGTGCTTGTAGGTACTTGAGGGTGCTTGTAGGTACTTGTGGGTGCTTGTAGGTACTTGTGGGTGCTTGTAGGTACTTGTGGGTGTTGTAGGTACTTGTGGGTGCTTGTAGGTACTTGTGGGTGCTTGTAGGTACTTGTGGGTGCTTGTAGGTACTTGTGGGTGCTTGTAGGTACTTGTAGGTGTTGTAGGTACTTGTGGGTGCTTGTAGGTACTTGTGGGTGCTTGTACGTACTTGTGGGTGCTTGTAGGTACTTGTGGGTGCTTGTAGGTACTTGTGGGTGCTTGTAGGTACTTGTGGGTGCTTGTAGGTACTTGTGGGTGCTTGTAGGTACTTGTGGGTGCTTGTAGGTACTTGTGGGTGCTTGTAGGTACTTGTGGGGGCTTGTAGGTACTTGTAGGTGTTGTAGGTACTTGTGGGTGCTTGTAGGTACTTGTGGGTGCTTGTAGGTACTTGTGGGTGCTTGTAGGTACTTGCGGGTGCTTGTAGGTACTTGTGGGTGCTTGTAGGTACTTGTGGGTGCTTGTAGGTACTTGTGCCTGCTTGTAGGTAATTTTGCCTGCTTGTAGGTAATTGTGCGTGCTTGTAGGTACTTGTGGGTGCTTGTGGGTTCTTGTGGGTGCTTGTGGGTTCTTGTGGGTGCTTATGGGTGCTTGTAGGTGCTTGTGGGTGCTTGAAGGTACTTGTGGGTGCTTGTAGGTGCTTGTGGGTGCTTGTAGGTGCTTGTGGGTGCTTGTAGGAGCTTGTGGGTGCCTTTCGGTGCTTGTGGATGCTTTTAGGTGCTTGTGATACTTGTGGGTGCTTGTAGGTACTTGTGGGTGCTTGTAGGTGCTTGTGGGTACTTGTGGGTGCTTCTAGGTGCTTGTGGGTGCTTGTAGGTGTTTGTAGGTGCTTGTAGGTACTTGTGGGTGCTTGTAGGTACTTGTGGGTGCTTGTAGGTACTTGTGGGTGCTTGTGGGTGCTTGTAGGTACTTGTGGGTGCTTGTGGGTGCTTGTGGGTACTTGTGGGTGCTTGTAGGTACTTTTGGGTACTTGTGGTTGCTTGTGGGTACTTGTGGGTGCTTGTAGGTACTTGTGGATGCTTGTGGGTGCTTGTAGGTACTTGCCCCGGGTGCTTGTAGGTACTTCTGGGTACTTGTGGGTGCTTGTGGGTGCTTGTGGGTACTTGTAGGTACTTGTGGGTACTTGTAGGTACTTGTGGGTGCTTGTAGGTACTTGTTGGTGCTTGTAGGTACTTGTGGGTGCTTGGGGGTACTTGTGGGTGCTTGTAGGTACTTGTGGGTGCTTGTAGGTACTTAAGGGTGCTTGTGGGTGCTTGTAGGTACTTGTGGGTGCTTGAAAGAACTTGTGGGTGCTTGTGGGTACTTGTGGGTGCTTGTAGGTACTTGAGGGTGCTTGTAGGTACTTGTGGGTGCTTGTAGGTACTTGTGGGTGCTTGTAGGTACTTGTGGGTGTTGTAGGTACTTGTGGGTGCTTGTAGGTACTTGTGGGTGCTTGTAGGTACTTGTGGGTGCTTGTAGGTACTTGTGGGTGCTTGTAGGTACTTGTAGGTGTTGTAGGTACTTGTGGGTGCTTGTAGGTACTTGTGGGTGCTTGTACGTACTTGTGGGTGCTTGTAGGTACTTGTGGGTGCTTGTAGGTACTTGTGGGTGCTTGTAGGTACTTGTGGGTGCTTGTAGGTACTTGTGGGTGCTTGTAGGTACTTGTGGGTGCTTGTAGGTACTTGTGGGTGCTTGTAGGTACTTGTGGGGGCTTGTAGGTACTTGTAGGTGTTGTAGGTACTTGTGGGTGCTTGTAGGTACTTGTGGGTGCTTGTAGGTACTTGTGGGTGCTTGTAGGTACTTGTGGGTGCTTGTAGGTACTTGTGGGTGCTTGTAGGTACTTGTGGGTGCTTGTAGGTACTTGTGCCTGCTTGTAGGTAATTTTGCCTGCTTGTAGGTAATTGTGCGTGCTTGTAGGTACTTGTGGGTGCTTGTGGGTTCTTGTGGGTGCTTGTGGGTTCTTGTGGGTGCTTATGGGTGCTTGTAGGTGCTTGTGGGTGCTTGAAGGTACTTGTGGGTGCTTGTAGGTGCTTGTGGGTGCTTGTAGGTGCTTGTGGGTGCTTGTAGGAGCTTGTGGGTGCCTTTCGGTGCTTGTGGATGCTTTTAGGTGCTTGTGATACTTGTGGGTGCTTGTAGGTACTTGTGGGTGCTTGTAGGTGCTTGTGGGTACTTGTGGGTGCTTCTAGGTGCTTGTGGGTGCTTGTAGGTGTTTGTAGGTGCTTGTAGGTACTTGTGGGTGCTTGTAGGTACTTGTGGGTGCTTGTAGGTACTTGTGGGTGCTTGTGGGTGCTTGTAGGTACTTGTGGATGCTTGTGGGTGCTTGTAGGTACTTGCCCCGGGTGCTTGTAGGTACTTCTGGGTACTTGTGGGTGCTTGTGGGTGCTTGTGGGTACTTGTAGGTACTTGTGGGTGCTTGTAGGTACTTGTGGGTGCTTGTAGGTACTTGTGGGTGCTTGTAGGTACTTGTGGGTGCTTGTAGGTACTTGTGGGTGCTTGTAGGTACTTGTGGGTGCTTGTAGGTACTTGTGGGTGCTTGTAGGTACTTGTGGGTGCTAGTAGGTACTTGTGGGTGCTAGTAGGTACTTGTGGGTGCTTGTAGGTGCTTGTAGGTACTAGTGGGTGCTTGTAGGTACTAGTGGGTGCTTGTAGGTACTAGTGGGTGCTTGTAGGTACTTGTGGGTGCATGTAGGTACTTGTGGGTGCTTGTAGGTACTTGTGGGTGCAAGTAGGTACTTGTGGATGCTTGTAGGTACTTGTGGGTGCTTGTGGGTGCTTATTGGTACTTGTGGGCACTTGTGGGTGCTTGTGGGCACTTGTGGGTGCTTGGGGGTACTTGTGGGTGCTTGTAGGTACTTGTGGGTGCTTGTAGGTACTTAAGGGTGCTTGTGGGTGCTTGTAGGTACTTGTGGGTGCTTGAAGGAACTTGTGGGTGCTTGTGGGTACTTGTGGGTGCTTGTAGGTACTTGTGGGTGCTTGTAGGTACTTGTGGGTGCTTGTAGGTACTTGTGGGTGCTCTTAGGTACTTGTGGGTGCTTGTAGGTACTTGTGGGTGCTTGTAGGTACTTGTGGGTGCTTGTAGGTACTTGTGGGTGCTTGTAGGTACTTAAGGGTGCTTGTGGGTGCTTGTAGGTACTTGTGGGTGCTTGAAGGAACTTGTGGGTGCTTGTGGGTACTTGTGGGTGCTTGTAGGTACTTGAGGGTGCTTGTAGGTACTTGTGGGTGCTTGTAGGTACTTGTGGGTGCTTGTAGGTACTTGTGGGTGCTTGTAGGTACTTGTGGGTGCTTGTAGGTACTTGTAGGTGTTGTAGGTACTTGTGGGTGCTTGTAGGTACTTGTGGGTGCTTGTAGGTACTTGTGGGTGCTTGTGGGTGCTTATTGGTACTTGTGGGCACTTGTGGGTGCTTGTGGGCACTTGTGGGTGCTTGGGGGTACTTGTGGGTGCTTGTAGGTACTTGTGGGTGCTTGTAGGTACTTAAGGGTGCTTGTGGGTGCTTGTAGGTACTTGTGGGTGCTTGAAAGAACTTGTGGGTGCTTGTGGGTACTTGTGGGTGCTTGTAGGTACTTGAGGGTGCTTGTAGGTACTTGTGGGTGCTTGTAGGTACTTGTGGGTGCTTGTAGGTACTTGTGGGTGTTGTAGGTACTTGTGGGTGCTTGTAGGTACTTGTGGGTGCTTGTAGGTACTTGTGGGTGCTTGTAGGTACTTGTGGGTGCTTGTGGGTACTTGTGGGTGCTTGTAGGTACTTGAGGGTGCTTGTAGGTACTTGTGGGTGCTTGTAGGTACTTGTGGGTGCTTGTAGGTACTTGTGGGTGTTGTAGGTACTTGTGGGTGCTTGTAGGTACTTGTGGGTGCTTGTAGGTACTTGTGGGTGCTTGTAGGTACTTGTGGGTGCTTGTAGGTACTTGTAGGTGTTGTAGGTACTTGTGGGTGCTTGTAGGTACTTGTGGGTGCTTGTACGTACTTGTGGGTGCTTGTAGGTACTTGTGGGTGCTTGTAGGTACTTGTGGGTGCTTGTAGGTACTTGTGGGTGCTTGTAGGTACTTGTGGGTGCTTGTAGGTACTTGTGGGTGCTTGTAGGTACTTGTGGGTGCTTGTAGGTACTTGTGGGTGCTTGTAGGTACTTGTGGGGGCTTGTAGGTACTTGTAGGTGTTGTAGGTACTTGTGGGTGCTTGTAGGTACTTGTGGGTGCTTGTAGGTACTTGTGGGTGCTTGTAGGTACTTGCGGGTGCTTGTAGGTACTTGTGGGTGCTTGTAGGTACTTGTGGGTGCTTGTAGGTACTTGTGCCTGCTTGTAGGTAATTTTGCCTGCTTGTAGGTAATTGTGCGTGCTTGTAGGTACTTGTGGGTGCTTGTGGGTTCTTGTGGGTGCTTGTGGGTTCTTGTGGGTGCTTATGGGTGCTTGTAGGTGCTTGTGGGTGCTTGAAGGTACTTGTGGGTGCTTGTAGGTGCTTGTGGGTGCTTGTAGGTGCTTGTGGGTGCTTGTAGGAGCTTGTGGGTGCCTTTCGGTGCTTGTGGATGCTTTTAGGTGCTTGTGATACTTGTGGGTGCTTGTAGGTACTTGTGGGTGCTTGTAGGTGCTTGTGGGTACTTGTGGGTGCTTCTAGGTGCTTGTGGGTGCTTGTAGGTGTTTGTAGGTGCTTGTAGGTACTTGTGGGTGCTTGTAGGTACTTGTGGGTGCTTGTAGGTACTTGTGGGTGCTTGTGGGTGCTTGTAGGTACTTGTGGGTGCTTGTGGGTGCTTGTGGGTACTTGTGGGTGCTTGTAGGTACTTTTGGGTACTTGTGGTTGCTTGTGGGTACTTGTGGGTGCTTGTAGGTACTTGTGGATGCTTGTGGGTGCTTGTAGGTACTTGCCCCGGGTGCTTGTAGGTACTTCTGGGTACTTGTGGGTGCTTGTGGGTGCTTGTGGGTACTTGTAGGTACTTGTGGGTACTTGTAGGTACTTGTGGATGCTTGTAGGTACTTGTTGGTGCTTGTAGGTACTTGTGGGTGCTTGGGGGTACTTGTGGGTGCTTGTAGGTACTTGTGGGTGCTTGTAGGTACTTAAGGGTGCTTGTGGGTGCTTGTAGGTACTTGTGGGTGCTTGAAAGAACTTGTGGGTGCTTGTGGGTACTTGTGGGTGCTTGTAGGTACTTGAGGGTGCTTGTAGGTACTTGTGGGTGCTTGTAGGTACTTGTGGGTGCTTGTAGGTACTTGTGGGTGTTGTAGGTACTTGTGGGTGCTTGTAGGTACTTGTGGGTGCTTGTAGGTACTTGTGGGTGCTTGTAGGTACTTGTGGGTGCTTGTAGGTACTTGTAGGTGTTGTAGGTACTTGTGGGTGCTTGTAGGTACTTGTGGGTGCTTGTACGTACTTGTGGGTGCTTGTAGGTACTTGTGGGTGCTTGTAGGTACTTGTGGGTGCTTGTAGGTACTTGTGGGTGCTTGTAGGTACTTGTGGGTGCTTGTAGGTACTTGTGGGTGCTTGTAGGTACTTGTGGGTGCTTGTAGGTACTTGTGGGGGCTTGTAGGTACTTGTGGGTGCTTGTAGGTACTTGTGGGTGCTTGTAGGTACTTGTGGGTGCTTGTAGGTACTTGTGGGTGCTTGTAGGTACTTGTGGGTGCTTGTAGGTACTTGTGCCTGCTTGTAGGTAATTTTGCCTGCTTGTAGGTAATTGTGCGTGCTTGTAGGTACTTGTGGGTGCTTGTGGGTTCTTGTGGGTGCTTGTGGGTTCTTGTGGGTGCTTATGGGTGCTTGTAGGTGCTTGTGGGTGCTTGAAGGTACTTGTGGGTGCTTGTAGGTGCTTGTGGGTGCTTGTAGGTGCTTGTGGGTGCTTGTAGAAGCTTGTGGGTGCCTTTCGGTGCTTGTGGATGCTTTTAGGTGCTTGTGATACTTGTGGGTGCTTGTAGGTACTTGTGGGTGCTTGTAGGTGCTTGTGGGTACTTGTGGGTGCTTCTAGGTGCTTGTGGGTGCTTGTAGGTGTTTGTAGGTGCTTGTAGGTACTTGTGGGTGCTTGTAGGTACTTGTGGGTGCTTGTAGGTACTTGTGGGTGCTTGTGGGTGCTTGTAGGTACTTGTGGGTGCTTGTGGGTGCTTGTGGGTACTTGTGGGTACTTGTGGGTGCTTGTAGGTACTTTTGGGTACTTGTGGTTGCTTGTGGGTACTTGTGGGTGCTTGTAGGTACTTGTGGATGCTTGTGGGTGCTTGTAGGTACTTGCCCCGGGTGCTTGTAGGTACTTCTGGGTACTTGTGGGTGCTTGTGGGTGCTTGTGGGTACTTGTAGGTACTTGTGGGTACTTGTAGGTACTTGTGGGTGCTTGTAGGTACTTGTTGGTGCTTGTAGGTACTTGTGGGTGCTTGTAGGTACTTGTGGGTGCTTGTAGGTACTTGTGGGTGCTTGTAGGTACTTGTGGGTGCTTGTAGGTACTTGTGGGTGCTAGTAGGTACTTGTGGGTGCTAGTAGGTACTTGTGGGTGCTTGTAGGTGCTTGTAGGTACTAGTGGGTGCTTGTAGGTACTAGTGGGTGCTTGTAGGTACTAGTGGGTGCTTGTGGGTTCTTGTGGGTGCTTATGGGTGCTTGTAGGTGCTTGTGGGTGCTTGAAGGTACTTGTGGGTGCTTGTAGGTGCTTGTGGGTGCTTGTAGGTGCTTGTGGGTGCTTGTAGGAGCTTGTGGGTGCCTTTCGGTGCTTGTGGATGCTTTTAGGTGCTTGTGATACTTGTGGGTGCTTGTAGGTACTTGTGGGTGCTTGTAGGTGCTTGTGGGTACTTGTGGGTGCTTCTAGGTGCTTGTGGGTGCTTGTAGGTGTTTGTAGGTGCTTGTAGGTACTTGTGGGTGCTTGTAGGTACTTGTGGGTGCTTGTAGGTACTTGTGGGTGCTTGTGGGTGCTTGTAGGTACTTGTGGGTGCTTGTGGGTGCTTGTGGGTACTTGTGGGTGCTTGTAGGTACTTTTGGGTACTTGTGGTTGCTTGTGGGTACTTGTGGGTGCTTGTAGGTACTTGTGGATGCTTGTGGGTGCTTGTAGGTACTTGCCCCGGGTGCTTGTAGGTACTTCTGGGTACTTGTGGGTGCTTGTGGGTGCTTGTGGGTACTTGTAGGTACTTGTGGGTACTTGTAGGTACTTGTGGATGCTTGTAGGTACTTGTTGGTGCTTGTAGGTACTTGTGGGTGCTTGGGGGTACTTGTGGGTGCTTGTAGGTACTTGTGGGTGCTTGTAGGTACTTAAGGGTGCTTGTGGGTGCTTGTAGGTACTTGTGGGTGCTTGAAAGAACTTGTGGGTGCTTGTGGGTACTTGTGGGTGCTTGTAGGTACTTGAGGGTGCTTGTAGGTACTTGTGGGTGCTTGTAGGTACTTGTGGGTGCTTGTAGGTACTTGTGGGTGTTGTAGGTACTTGTGGGTGCTTGTAGGTACTTGTGGGTGCTTGTAGGTACTTGTGGGTGCTTGTAGGTACTTGTGGGTGCTTGTAGGTACTTGTAGGTGTTGTAGGTACTTGTGGGTGCTTGTAGGTACTTGTGGGTGCTTGTACGTACTTGTGGGTGCTTGTAGGTACTTGTGGGTGCTTGTAGGTACTTGTGGGTGCTTGTAGGTACTTGTGGGTGCTTGTAGGTACTTGTGGGTGCTTGTAGGTACTTGTGGGTGCTTGTAGGTACTTGTGGGTGCTTGTAGGTACTTGTGGGGGCTTGTAGGTACTTGTGGGTGCTTGTAGGTACTTGTGGGTGCTTGTAGGTACTTGTGGGTGCTTGTAGGTACTTGTGGGTGCTTGTAGGTACTTGTGGGTGCTTGTAGGTACTTGTGCCTGCTTGTAGGTAATTTTGCCTGCTTGTAGGTAATTGTGCGTGCTTGTAGGTACTTGTGGGTGCTTGTGGGTTCTTGTGGGTGCTTGTGGGTTCTTGTGGGTGCTTATGGGTGCTTGTAGGTGCTTGTGGGTGCTTGAAGGTACTTGTGGGTGCTTGTAGGTGCTTGTGGGTGCTTGTAGGTGCTTGTGGGTGCTTGTAGAAGCTTGTGGGTGCCTTTCGGTGCTTGTGGATGCTTTTAGGTGCTTGTGATACTTGTGGGTGCTTGTAGGTACTTGTGGGTGCTTGTAGGTGCTTGTGGGTACTTGTGGGTGCTTCTAGGTGCTTGTGGGTGCTTGTAGGTGTTTGTAGGTGCTTGTAGGTACTTGTGGGTGCTTGTAGGTACTTGTGGGTGCTTGTAGGTACTTGTGGGTGCTTGTGGGTGCTTGTAGGTACTTGTGGGTGCTTGTGGGTGCTTGTGGGTACTTGTGGGTACTTGTGGGTGCTTGTAGGTACTTTTGGGTACTTGTGGTTGCTTGTGGGTACTTGTGGGTGCTTGTAGGTACTTGTGGATGCTTGTGGGTGCTTGTAGGTACTTGCCCCGGGTGCTTGTAGGTACTTCTGGGTACTTGTGGGTGCTTGTGGGTGCTTGTGGGTACTTGTAGGTACTTGTGGGTACTTGTAGGTACTTGTGGGTGCTTGTAGGTACTTGTTGGTGCTTGTAGGTACTTGTGGGTGCTTGTAGGTACTTGTGGGTGCTTGTAGGTACTTGTGGGTGCTTGTAGGTACTTGTGGGTGCTTGTAGGTACTTGTGGGTGCTAGTAGGTACTTGTGGGTGCTAGTAGGTACTTGTGGGTGCTTGTAGGTGCTTGTAGGTACTAGTGGGTGCTTGTAGGTACTAGTGGGTGCTTGTAGGTACTAGTGGGTGCTTGTAGGTACTTGTGGGTGCATGTAGGTACTTGTGGGTGCTTGTAGGTACTTGTGGGTGCATGTAGGTACTTGTGGATGCTTGTGGGTGCTTATTGGTACTTGTGGGCACTTGTGGGTGCTTGTGGGCACTTGTGGGTGCTTGGGGGTACTTGTGGGTGCTTGTAGGTACTTGTGGGTGCTTGCAGGTACTTAAGGGTGCTTGTGGGTGCTTGTAGGTACTTGTGGGTGCTTAAAGGAACTTGTGGG
Source organism: Phalangium opilio (assembly GCF_054372755.1). Taxonomy (NCBI): domain Eukaryota; kingdom Metazoa; phylum Arthropoda; class Arachnida; order Opiliones; family Phalangiidae; genus Phalangium; species Phalangium opilio. Next base: position 6,240,730 of record NW_028324180.1, on the reverse strand, counting down.
TGCTTGTGGGTACTTGTGGGTGCTTGTAGGTACTTGAGGGTGCTTGTAGGTACTTGTGGGTGCTTGTAGGTACTTGTGGGTGCTTGTAGGTACTTGTGGGTGCTTGTAGGTACTTGTGGGTGCTTGTAGGTACTTGTGGGTGCTCCTAGGTACTTGTGGGTGCTTGTAGGTACTTGTGGGTGCTTGTAGGTACTTGTGGGTGCTTGTAGGTACTTGTGGGTGCTTGTAGGTACTTAAGGGTGCTTGTGGGTGCTTGTAGGTACTTGTGGGTGCTTGAAGGAACTTGTGGGTGCTTGTGGGTACTTGTGGGTGCTTGTAGGTACTTGAGGGTGCTTGTAGGTACTTGTGGGTGCTTGTAGGTACTTGTGGGTGCTTGTACGTACTTGTGGGTGCTTGTAGGTACTTGTGGGTGCTTGTAGGTACTTGTGGGTGCTTGTAGGTACTTGTGGGTGCTTGTAGGTACTTGTGGGTGCTTGTAGGTACTTGTGGGTGCTTGTAGGTACTTGTGGGTGCTTGTAGGTACTTGTGGGGGCTTGTAGGTACTTGTGGGTGCTTGTAGGTACTTGTGGGTGCTTGTAGGTACTTGTGGGTGCTTGTAGGTACTTGTGGGTGCTTGTAGGTACTTGTGGGTGCTTGTAGGTACTTGTGCCTGCTTGTAGGTAATTTTGCCTGCTTGTAGGTAATTGTGCGTGCTTGTAGGTACTTGTGGGTGCTTGTGGGTTCTTGTGGGTGCTTGTGGGTTCTTGTGGGTGCTTATGGGTGCTTGTAGGTGCTTGTGGGTGCTTGAAGGTACTTGTGGGTGCTTGTAGGTGCTTGTGGGTGCTTGTAGGTGCTTGTGGGTGCTTGTAGAAGCTTGTGGGTGCCTTTCGGTGCTTGTGGATGCTTTTAGGTGCTTGTGATACTTGTGGGTGCTTGTAGGTACTTGTGGGTGCTTGTAGGTGCTTGTGGGTACTTGTGGGTGCTTCTAGGTGCTTGTGGGTGCTTGTAGGTGTTTGTAGGTGCTTGTAGGTACTTGTGGGTGCTTGTAGGTACTTGTGGGTGCTTGTAGGTACATGTGGGTGCTTGTGGGTGCTTGTAGGTACTTGTGGGTGCTTGTGGGTGCTTGTGGGTACTTGTGGGTACTTGTGGGTGCTTGTAGGTACTTTTGGGTACTTGTGGTTGCTTGTGGGTACTTGTGGGTGCTTGTAGGTACTTGTGGATGCTTGTGGGTGCTTGTAGGTACTTGCCCCGGGTGCTTGTAGGTACTTCTGGGTACTTGTGGGTGCTTGTGGGTGCTTGTGGGTACTTGTAGGTACTTGTGGGTACTTGTAGGTACTTGTGGGTGCTTGTAGGTACTTGTTGGTGCTTGTAGGTACTTGTGGGTGCTTGTAGGTACTTGTGGGTGCTTGTAGGTACTTGTGGGTGCTTGTAGGTACTTGTGGGTGCTTGTAGGTACTTGTGGGTGCTAGTAGGTACTTGTGGGTGCTAGTAGGTACTTGTGGGTGCTTGTAGGTGCTTGTAGGTACTAGTGGGTGCTTGTAGGTACTAGTGGGTGCTTGTAGGTACTAGTGGGTGCTTGTAGGTACTTGTGGGTGCATGTAGGTACTTGTGGGTGCTTGTAGGTACTTGTGGGTGCATGTAGGTACTTGTGGATGCTTGTGGGTGCTTATTGGTACTTGTGGGCACTTGTGGGTGCTTGTGGGCACTTGTGGGTGCTTGGGGGTACTTGTGGGTGCTTGTAGGTACTTGTGGGTGCTTGCAGGTACTTAAGGGTGCTTGTGGGTGCTTGTAGGTACTTGTGGGTGCTTAAAGGAACTTGTGGGTGCTTGTGGGTACTTGTGGGTGCTTGTAGGTACTTGAGGGTGCTTGTAGGTACTTGTGGGTGCTTGTAGGTACTTGTGGGTGCTTGTAGGTACTTGTGGGTGCTTGTAGGTACTTGTGGGTGCTTGTAGGTACTTGTGGGTGCTCCTAGGTACTTGTGGGTGCTTGTAGGTACTTGTGGGTGCTTGTAGGTACTTGTGGGTGCTTGTAGGTACTTGTGGGTGCTTGTAGGTACTTAAGGGTGCTTGTGGGTGCTTGTAGGTACTTGTGGGTGCTTGAAGGAACTTGTGGGTGCTTGTGGGTACTTGTGGGTGCTTGTAGGTACTTGAGGGTGCTTGTAGGTACTTGTGGGTGCTTGTAGGTACTTGTGGGTGCTTGTATGTACTTGTGGGTGCTTGTAGGTACTTGTGGGTGCTTGTAGGTACTTGTGGGTGCTTGTAGGTACTTGTAGGTGTTGTAGGTACTTGTGGGTGCTTGTAGGTACTTGTGGGTGCTTGTAGGTACTTGTGGGTGCTTGTGGGTGCTTATTGGTACTTGTGGGCACTTGTGGGTGCTTGTGGGCACTTGTGGGTGCTTGGGGGTACTTGTGGGTGCTTGTAGGTACTTGTGGGTGCTTGTAGGTACTTAAGGGTGCTTGTGGGTGCTTGTAGGTACTTGTGGGTGCTTGAAAGAACTTGTGGGTGCTTGTGGGTACTTGTGGGTGCTTGTAGGTACTTGAGGGTGCTTGTAGGTACTTGTGGGTGCTTGTAGGTACTTGTGGGTGCTTGTAGGTACTTGTGGGTGTTGTAGGTACTTGTGGGTGCTTGTAGGTACTTGTGGGTGCTTGTAGGTACTTGTGGGTGCTTGTAGGTACTTGTGGGTGCTTGTAGGTACTTGTAGGTGTTGTAGGTACTTGTGGGTGCTTGTAGGTACTTGTGGGTGCTTGTACGTACTTGTGGGTGCTTGTAGGTACTTGTGGGTGCTTGTAGGTACTTGTGGGTGCTTGTAGGTACTTGTGGGTGCTTGTAGGTACTTGTGGGTGCTTGTAGGTACTTGTGGGTGCTTGTAGGTACTTGTGGGTGCTTGTAGGTACTTGTGGGTGCTTGTGGGTGCTTGTAGGTACTTGTGGGTGCTTGTGGGTGCTTGTGGGTACTTGTGGGTACTAGTGGGTGCTTGTAGGTACTTTTGGGTACTTGTGGTTGCTTGTGGGTACTTGTGGGTGCTTGTAGGTACTTGTGGATGCTTGTGGGTGCTTGTAGGTACTTGCCCCGGGTGCTTGTAGGTACTTCTGGGTACTTGTGGGTGCTTGTGGGTGCTTGTGGGTACTTGTAGGTACTTGTGGGTGCTTGTAGGTACTTGTGGGTGCTTGTAGGTACTTGTGGGTGCTTGTAGGTACTTGTGGGTGCTTGTAGGTACTTGTGGGTGCTTGTAGGTACTTGTGGGTGCTTGTAGGTACTTGTGGGTGCTTGTAGGTACTTGTGGGTGCTAGTAGGTACTTGTGGGTGCTAGTAGGTACTTGTGGGTGCTTGTAGGTGCTTGTAGGTACTAGTGGGTGCTTGTAGGTACTAGTGGGTGCTTGTAGGTACTAGTGGGTGCTTGTAGGTACTTGTGGGTGCATGTAGGTACTTGTGGGTGCTTGTAGGTACTTGTGGGTGCATGTAGGTACTTGTGGATGCTTGTAGGTACTTGTGGGTGCTTGTGGGTGCTTATTGGTACTTGTGGGTACTTGTGGGTGCTTGTGGGCACTTGTGGGTGCTTGGGGGTACTTGTGGGTGCTTGTATTTACTTGTGGGTGCTTGCAGGTACTTAAGGGTGCTTGTGGGTGCTTGTAGGTACTTGTGGGTGCTTAAAGGAACTTGTGGGTGCTTGTGGGTACTTGTAGGTAATTGTGCGTGCTTGTAGGTGTTTGTAGGTGTTTGTAGGTACTTGTGGGTGCTTGTAGGTACTTGTGGGTGCTTGTAGGTACTTATGGGTGCTTGTGGGTGCTTGTAGGTACTTGTGGGTGCTTGTGGGTGCTTGTGGGTACTTGTGGGTACTTGTGGGTGCTTGTAGGTACTTTTGGGTACTTTTGGTTCCTTGTGGGTACTTGTGGGTGCTTGAAGGTACTTGTGGATGCTTGTGGGTGCTTGTAGGTACTTGCCCCGGGTGCTTGTAGGTACTTCTGGGTACTTGTGGGTGCTAGTAGGTACTTGTGGGTGCTTGTAGGTGCTTGTAGGTACTAGTGGGTGCTTGTAGGTACTAGTGGGTGCTTCTAGGTACTAGTGGGTGCTTGTAGGTACTTGTGGGTGCATGTAGGTACTTGTGGGTGCTTGTAGGTACTTGTGGGTGCTTGTAGGTACTTGTGGGTGCTTGTGGGTGCTTGTGGGTACTTGTGGGTACTAGTGGGTGCTTGTAGGTACTTTTGGGTACTTGTGGTTGCTTGTGGGTACTTGTGGGTGCTTGTAGGTACTTGTGGATGCTTGTGGGTGCTTGTAGGTACTTGCCCCGGGTGCTTGTAGGTACTTCTGGGTACTTGTGGGTGCTTGTGGGTGCTTGTGGGTACTTGTAGGTACTTGTGGGTGCTTGTAGGTACTTGTGGGTGCTTGTAGGTACTTGTGGGTGCTTGTAGGTACTTGTGGGTGCTTGTAGGTACTTGAGGGTGCTTGTAGGTACTTGTGGGTGCTTGTAGGTACTTGTGGGTGCTTGTAGGTACTTGTGGGTGCTTGTAGGTACTTGTGGGTGCTTGTAGGTACTTGTAGGTGTTGTAGGTACTTGTGGGTGCTTGTAGGTACTTGTGGGTGCTTGTAGGTACTTGTGGGTGCTTGTGGGTGCTTATTGGTACTTGTGGGCACTTGTGGGTGCTTGTGGGCACTTGTGGGTGCTTGGGGGTACTTGTGGGTGCTTGTAGGTACTTGTGGGTGCTTGTAGGTACTTAAGGGTGCTTGTGGGTGCTTGTAGGTACTTGTGGGTGCTTGAAAGAACTTGTGGGTGCTTGTGGGTACTTGTGGGTGCTTGTAGGTACTTGAGGGTGTTGTAGGTACTTGTGGGTGCTTGTAGGTACTTAAGGGTGCTTGTGGGTGCTTGTAGGTACTTGTGGGTGCTTGAAAGAACTTGTGGGTGCTTGTGGGTACTTGTGGGTGCTTGTAGGTACTTGAGGGTGCTTGTAGGTACTTGTGGGTGCTTGTAGGTACTTGTGGGTGCTTGTAGGTACTTGTGGGTGTTGTAGGTACTTGTGGGTGCTTGTAGGTACTTGTGGGTGCTTGTAGGTACTTGTGGGTGCTTGTAGGTACTTGTGGGTGCTTGTAGGTACTTGTAGGTGTTGTAGGTACTTGTGGGTGCTTGTAGGTACTTGTGGGTGCTTGTACGTACTTGTGGGTGCTTGTAGGTACTTGTGGGTGCTTGTAGGTACTTGTGGGTGCTTGTAGGTACTTGTGGGTGCTTGTAGGTACTTGTGGGTGCTTGTAGGTACTTGTGGGTGCTTGTAGGTACTTGTGGGTGCTTGTAGGTACTTGTGGGGGCTTGTAGGTACTTGTGGGTGCTTGTAGGTACTTGTGGGTGCTTGTAGGTACTTGTGGGTGCTTGTAGGTACTTGTGGGTGCTTGTAGGTACTTGTGGGTGCTTGTAGGTACTTGTGCCTGCTTGTAGGTAATTTTGCCTGCTTGTAGGTAATTGTGCGTGCTTGTAGGTACTTGTGGGTGCTTGTGGGTTCTTGTGGGTGCTTGTGGGTTCTTGTGGGTGCTTATGGGTGCTTGTAGGTGCTTGTGGGTGCTTGAAGGTACTTGTGGGTGCTTGTAGGTGCTTGTGGGTGCTTGTAGGTGCTTGTGGGTGCTTGTAGAAGCTTGTGGGTGCCTTTCGGTGCTTGTGGATGCTTTTAGGTGCTTGTGATACTTGTGGGTGCTTGTAGGTACTTGTGGGTGCTTGTAGGTGCTTGTGGGTACTTGTGGGTGCTTCTAGGTGCTTGTGGGTGCTTGTAGGTGTTTGTAGGTGCTTGTAGGTACTTGTGGGTGCTTGTAGGTACTTGTGGGTGCTTGTAGGTACTTGTGGGTGCTTGTGGGTGCTTGTAGGTACTTGTGGGTGCTTGTGGGTGCTTGTGGGTACTTGTGGGTACTTGTGGGTGCTTGTAGGTACTTTTGGGTACTTGTGGTTGCTTGTGGGTACTTGTGGGTGCTTGTAGGTACTTGTGGATGCTTGTGGGTGCTTGTAGGTACTTGCCCCGGGTGCTTGTAGGTACTTCTGGGTACTTGTGGGTGCTTGTGGGTGCTTGTGGGTACTTGTAGGTACTTGTGGGTACTTGTAGGTACTTGTGGGTGCTTGTAGGTACTTGTTGGTGCTTGTAGGTACTTGTGGGTGCTTGTAGGTACTTGTGGGTGCTTGTAGGTACTTGTGGGTGCTTGTAGGTACTTGTGGGTGCTTGTAGGTACTTGTGGGTGCTAGTAGGTACTTGTGGGTGCTAGTAGGTACTTGTGGGTGCTTGTAGGTGCTTGTAGGTACTAGTGGGTGCTTGTAGGTACTAGTGGGTGCTTGTAGGTACTAGTGGGTGCTTGTAGGTACTTGTGGGTGCATGTAGGTACTTGTGGGTGCTTGTAGGTACTTGTGGGTGCATGTAGGTACTTGTGGATGCTTGTGGGTGCTTATTGGTACTTGTGGGCACTTGTGGGTGCTTGTGGGCACTTGTGGGTGCTTGGGGGTACTTGTGGGTGCTTGTAGGTACTTGTGGGTGCTTGCAGGTACTTAAGGGTGCTTGTGGGTGCTTGTAGGTACTTGTGGGTGCTTAAAGGAACTTGTGGGTGCTTGTGGGTACTTGTGGGTGCTTGTAGGTACTTGAGGGTGCTTGTAGGTACTTGTGGGTGCTTGTAGGTACTTGTGGGTGCTTGTAGGTACTTGTGGGTGCTTGTAGGTACTTGTGGGTGCTTGTAGGTACTTGTGGGTGCTCTTAGGTACTTGTGCGTGCTTGTAGGTACTTGTGGGTGCTTGTGGGTTCTTGTGGGTGCTTGTGGGTTCTTGTGGGTGCTTATGGGTGCTTGTAGGTGCTTGTGGGTGCTTGAAGGTACTTGTGGGTGCTTGTAGGTGCTTGTGGGTGCTTGTAGGTGCTTGTGGGTGCTTGTAGGAGCTTGTGGGTGCCTTTCGGTGCTTGTGGATGCTTTTAGGTGCTTGTGATACTTGTGGGTGCTTGTAGGTACTTGTGGGTGCTTGTAGGTGCTTGTGGGTACTTGTGGGTGCTTCTAGGTGCTTGTGGGTGCTTGTAGGTGTTTGTAGGTGCTTGTAGGTACTTGTGGGTGCTTGTAGGTACTTGTGGGTGCTTGTAGGTACTTGTGGGTGCTTGTGGGTGCTTGTAGGTACTTGTGGGTGCTTGTGGGTGCTTGTGGGTACTTGTGGGTGCTTGTAGGTACTTTTGGGTACTTGTGGTTGCTTGTGGGTACTTGTGGGTGCTTGTAGGTACTTGTGGATGCTTGTGGGTGCTTGTAGGTACTTGCCCCGGGTGCTTGTAGGTACTTCTGGGTACTTGTGGGTGCTTGTGGGTGCTTGTGGGTACTTGTAGGTACTTGTGGGTACTTGTAGGTACTTGTGGGTGCTTGTAGGTACTTGTTGGTGCTTGTAGGTACTTGTGGGTGCTTGGGGGTACTTGTGGGTGCTTGTAGGTACTTGTGGGTGCTTGTAGGTACTTAAGGGTGCTTGTGGGTGCTTGTAGGTACTTGTGGGTGCTTGAAAGAACTTGTGGGTGCTTGTGGGTACTTGTGGGTGCTTGTAGGTACTTGAGGGTGCTTGTAGGTACTTGTGGGTGCTTGTAGGTACTTGTGGGTGCTTGTAGGTACTTGTGGGTGTTGTAGGTACTTGTGGGTGCTTGTAGGTACTTGTGGGTGCTTGTAGGTACTTGTGGGTGCTTGTAGGTACTTGTGGGTGCTTGTAGGTACTTGTGGGTGCTTGTAGGTACTTAAGGGTGCTTGTGGGTGCTTGTAGGTACTTGTGGGTGCTTGAAGGAACTTGTGGGTGCTTGTGGGTACTTGTGGGTGCTTGTAGGTACTTGAGGGTGCTTGTAGGTACTTGTGGGTGCTTGTAGGTACTTGTGGGTGCTTGTAGGTACTTGAGGGTGCTTGTGGGTGCTTGTAGGTACTTGTGGGTGCTTGTGGGTGCTTGTGGGTACTTGTGGGTACTTGTGGGTGCTTGTAGGTACTTGTGGGTACTTGTGGTTGCTTGTGGGTACTTGTGGGTGCTTGTAGGTACTTGTGGGTGTTGTAGGTACTTTTGGGTGCTTGTAGGTACTTGTGGGTGCTTGTGGGTTCTTGTGGGTGCTTGTGGGTTCTTGTGGGTGCTTATGGGTGCTTGTAGGTACTAGTGGGTGCTTGTAGGTACTAGTGGGTGCTTGTAGGTACTTGTGGGTGCATGTAGGTACTTGTGGGTGCTTGTAGGTACTTGTGGGTGCATGTAGGTACTTGTGGATGCTTGTGGGTGCTTATTGGTACTTGTGGGCACTAGTGGGTGCTTGTAGGTACTTGTGGGTGCTTGTAGGTACTTGTGGGTGTTGTAGGTACTTGTGGGTGCTTGTAGGTACTTGTGGGTGCTTGTAGGTACTTGTGGGTGCTTGTAGGTACTTGTGGGTGCTTGTGGGTACTTGTGGGTGCTTGTAGGTACTTGAGGGTGCTTGTAGGTACTTGTGGGTGCTTGTAGGTACTTGTGGGTGCTTGTAGGTACTTGTGGGTGTTGTAGGTACTTGTGGGTGCTTGTAGGTACTTGTGGGTGCTTGTAGGTACTTGTGGGTGCTTGTAGGTACTTGTGGGTGCTTGTAGGTACTTGTAGGTGTTGTAGGTACTTGTGGGTGCTTGTAGGTACTTGTGGGTGCTTGTACGTACTTGTGGGTGCTTGTAGGTACTTGTGGGTGCTTGTAGGTACTTGTGGGTGCTTGTAGGTACTTGTGGGTGCTTGTAGGTACTTGTGGGTGCTTGTAGGTACTTGTGGGTGCTTGTAGGTACTTGTGGGTGCTTGTAGGTACTTGTGGGGGCTTGTAGGTACTTGTAGGTGTTGTAGGTACTTGTGGGTGCTTGTAGGTACTTGTGGGTGCTTGTAGGTACTTGTGGGTGCTTGTAGGTACTTGTGGGTGCTTGTAGGTACTTGTGGGTGCTTGTAGGTACTTGTGGGTGCTTGTAGGTACTTGTGCCTGCTTGTAGGTAATTTTGCCTGCTTGTAGGTAATTGTGCGTGCTTGTAGGTACTTGTGGGTGCTTGTGGGTTCTTGTGGGTGCTTGTGGGTTCTTGTGGGTGCTTATGGGTGCTTGTAGGTGCTTGTGGGTGCTTGAAGGTACTTGTGGGTGCTTGTAGGTGCTTGTGGGTGCTTGTAGGTGCTTGTGGGTGCTTGTAGGAGCTTGTGGGTGCCTTTCGGTGCTTGTGGATGCTTTTAGGTGCTTGTGATACTTGTGGGTGCTTGTAGGTACTTGTGGGTGCTTCTAGGTGCTTGTGGGTGCTTGTAGGTGTTTGTAGGTGCTTGTAGGTACTTGTGGGTGCTTGTAGGTACTTGTGGGTGCTTGTAGGTACTTGTGGGTGCTTGTGGGTGCTTGTAGGTACTTGTGGGTGCTTGTGGGTGCTTGTAGGTACTTTTGGGTACTTGTGGTTGCTTGTGGGTACTTGTGGGTGCTTGTAGGTACTTGTGGATGCTTGTGGGTGCTTGTAGGTACTTGCCCCGGGTGCTTGTAGGTACTTCTGGGTACTTGTGGGTGCTTGTGGGTGCTTGTGGGTACTTGTAGGTACTTGTGGGTACTTGTAGGTACTTGTGGGTGCTTGTAGGTACTTGTTGGTGCTTGTAGGTACTTGTGGGTGCTTGGGGGTACTTGTGGGTGCTTGTAGGTACTTGTGGGTGCTTGTAGGTACTTAAGGGTGCTTGTGGGTGCTTGTAGGTACTTGTGGGTGCTTGAAAGAACTTGTGGGTGCTTGTGGGTACTTGTGGGTGCTTGTAGGTACTTGAGGGTGCTTGTAGGTACTTGTGGGTGCTTGTAGGTACTTGTGCGTGCTTGTAGGTACTTGTGGGTGCTTGTGGGTTCTTGTGGGTGCTTGTGGGTTCTTGTGGGTGCTTATGGGTGCTTGTAGGTGCTTGTGGGTGCTTGAAGGTACTTGTGGGTGCTTGTAGGTGCTTGTGGGTGCTTGTAGGTGCTTGTGGGTGCTTGTAGGAGCTTGTGGGTGCCTTTCGGTGCTTGTGGATGCTTTTAGGTGCTTGTGATACTTGTGGGTGCTTGTAGGTACTTGTGGGTGCTTGTAGGTGCTTGTGGGTACTTGTGGGTGCTTCTAGGTGCTTGTGGGTGCTTGTAGGTGTTTGTAGGTGCTTGTAGGTACTTGTGGGTGCTTGTAGGTACTTGTGGGTGCTTGTAGGTACTTGTGGGTGCTTGTGGGTGCTTGTAGGTACTTGTGGGTGCTTGTGGGTGCTTGTGGGTACTTGTGGGTGCTTGTAGGTACTTTTGGGTACTTGTGGTTGCTTGTGGGTACTTGTGGGTGCTTGTAGGTACTTGTGGATGCTTGTGGGTGCTTGTAGGTACTTGCCCCGGGTGCTTGTAGGTACTTCTGGGTACTTGTGGGTGCTTGTGGGTGCTTGTGGGTACTTGTAGGTACTTGTGGGTACTTGTAGGTACTTGTGGGTGCTTGTAGGTACTTGTTGGTGCTTGTAGGTACTTGTGGGTGCTTGGGGGTACTTGTGGGTGCTTGTAGGTACTTGTGGGTGCTTGTAGGTACTTAAGGGTGCTTGTAGGTACTTGTTGGTGCTTGTAGGTACTTGTGGGTGCTTGGGGGTACTTGTGGGTGCTTGTAGGTACTTGTGGGTGCTTGTAGGTACTTAAGGGTGCTTGTGGGTGCTTGTAGGTACTTGTGGGTGCTTGAAAGAACTTGTGGGTGCTTGTGGGTACTTGTGGGTGCTTGTAGGTACTTGAGGGTGCTTGTAGGTACTTGTGGGTGCTTGTAGGTACTTGTGGGTGCTTGTAGGTACTTGTGGGTGTTGTAGGTACTTGTGGGTGCTTGTAGGTACTTGTGGGTGCTTGTAGGTACTTGTGGGTGCTTGTAGGTACTTGTGGGTGCTTGTAGGTACTTGTGGGTGCTTGTAGGTACTTAAGGGTGCTTGTGGGTGCTTGTAGGTACTTGTGGGTGCTTGAAGGAACTTGTGGGTGCTTGTGGGTACTTGTGGGTGCTTGTAGGTACTTGAGGGTGCTTGTAGGTACTTGTGGGTGCTTGTAGGTACTTGTGGGTGCTTGTAGGTACTTGAGGGTGCTTGTGGGTGCTTGTAGGTACTTGTGGGTGCTTGTGGGTGCTTGTGGGTACTTGTGGGTACTTGTGGGTGCTTGTAGGTACTTGTGGGTACTTGTGGTTGCTTGTGGGTACTTGTGGGTGCTTGTAGGTACTTGTGGGTGTTGTAGGTACTTTTGGGTGCTTGTAGGTACTTGTGGGTGCTTGTGGGTTCTTGTGGGTGCTTGTGGGTTCTTGTGGGTGCTTATGGGTGCTTGTAGGTACTAGTGGGTGCTTGTAGGTACTAGTGGGTGCTTGTAGGTACTTGTGGGTGCATGTAGGTACTTGTGGGTGCTTGTAGGTACTTGTGGGTGCATGTAGGTACTAGTGGATGCTTGTGGGTGCTTATTGGTACTTGTGGGCACTAGTGGGTGCTTGTAGGTACTTGTGGGTGCTTGTAGGTACTTGTGGGTGCTTGTAGGTACTTGTGGGTGCTTGTAGGTACTTGTGGGTGTTGTAGGTACTTGTGGGTGCTTGTAGGTACTTGTGGGTGCTTGTAGGTACTTGTGGGTGCTTGTAGGTACTTGTGGGTGTTGTAGGTACTTGTGGGTGCTTGTAGGTACTTGTGGGTGCTTGTAGGTACTTGTGGGTGCTTGTAGGTACTTGTGGGTGCTTGTAGGTACTTGTAGGTGTTGTAGGTACTTGTGGGTGCTTGTAGGTACTTGTGGGTGCTTGTACGTACTTGTGGGTGCTTGTAGGTACTTGTGGGTGCTTGTAGGTACTTGTGGGTGCTTGTAGGTACTTGTGGGTGCTTGTAGGTACTTGTGGGTGCTTGTAGGTACTTGTGGGTGCTTGTAGGTACTTGTGGGTGCTTGTAGGTACTTGTGGGGGCTTGTAGGTACTTGTAGGTGTTGTAGGTACTTGTGGGTGCTTGTAGGTACTTGTGGGTGCTTGTAGTTACTTGTGGGTGCTTGTAGGTACTTGTGGGTGCTTGTAGGTACTTGTGGGTGCTTGTAGGTACTTGTGGGTGCTTGTAGGTACTTGTGCCTGCTTGTAGGTAATTTTGCCTGCTTGTAGGTAATTGTGCGTGCTTGTAGGTACTTGTGGGTGCTTGTGGGTTCTTGTGGGTGCTTGTGGGTTCTTGTGGGTGCTTATGGGTGCTTGTAGGTGCTTGTGGGTGCTTGAAGGTACTTGTGGGTGCTTGTAGGTGCTTGTGGGTGCTTGTAGGTGCTTGTGGGTGCTTGTAGGAGCTTGTGGGTGCCTTTCGGTGCTTGTGGATGCTTTTAGGTGCTTGTGATACTTGTGGGTGCTTGTAGGTACTTGTGGGTGCTTCTAGGTGCTTGTGGGTGCTTGTAGGTGTTTGTAGGTGCTTGTAGGTACTTGTGGGTGCTTGTAGGTACTTGTGGGTGCTTGTAGGTACTTGTGGGTGCTTGTGGGTGCTTGTAGGTACTTGTGGGTGCTTGTGGGTGCTTGTAGGTACTTTTGGGTACTTGTGGTTGCTTGTGGGTACTTGTGGGTGCTTGTAGGTACTTGTGGATGCTTGTGGGTGCTTGTAGGTACTTGCCCCGGGTGCTTGTAGGTACTTCTGGGTACTTGTGGGTGCTTGTGGGTGCTTGTGGGTACTTGTAGGTACTTGTGGGTACTTGTAGGTACTTGTGGGTGCTTGTAGGTACTTGTTGGTGCTTGTAGGTACTTGTGGGTGCTTGGGGGTACTTGTGGGTGCTTGTAGGTACTTGTGGGTGCTTGTAGGTACTTAAGGGTGCTTGTGGGTGCTTGTAGGTACTTGTGGGTGCTTGAAAGAACTTGTGGGTGCTTGTGGGTACTTGTGGGTGCTTGTAGGTACTTGAGGGTGCTTGTAGGTACTTGTGGGTGCTTGTAGGTACTTGTGGGTGCTTGTAGGTACTTGTGGGTGTTGTAGGTACTTGTGGGTGCTTGTAGGTACTTGTGGGTGCTTGTAGGTACTTGTGGGTGCTTGTAGGTACTTGTGGGTGCTTGTAGGTACTTGTAGGTGTTGTAGGTACTTGTGGGTGCTTGTAGGTACTTGTGGGTGCTTGTACGTACTTGTGGGTGCTTGTAGGTACTTGTGGGTGCTTGTAGGTACTTGTGGGTGCTTGTAGGTACTTGTGGGTGCTTGTAGGTACTTGTGGGTGCTTGTAGGTACTTGTGGGTGCTTGTAGGTACTTGTGGGTGCTTGTAGGTACTTGTGGGGGCTTGTAGGTACTTGTGGGTGCTTGTAGGTACTTGTGGGTGCTTGTAGGTACTTGTGGGTGCTTGTAGGTACTTGTGGGTGCTTGTAGGTACTTGTGGGTGCTTGTAGGTACTTGTGCCTGCTTGTAGGTAATTTTGCCTGCTTGTAGGTAATTGTGCGTGCTTGTAGGTACTTGTGGGTGCTTGTGGGCTCTTGTGGGTGCTTGTGGGTTCTTGTGGGTGCTTATGGGTGCTTGTAGGTGCTTGTGGGTGCTTGAAGGTACTTGTGGGTGCTTGTAGGTGCTTGTGGGTGCTTGTAGGTGCTTGTGGGTGCTTGTAGGAGCTTGTGGGTGCCTTTCGGTGCTTGTGGATGCTTTTAGGTGCTTGTGATACTTGTGGGTGCTTGTAGGTACTTGTGGGTGCTTGTAGGTGCTTGTGGGTACTTGTGGGTGCTTCTAGGTGCTTGTGGGTGCTTGTAGGTGTTTGTAGGTGCTTGTAGGTACTTGTGGGTGCTTGTAGGTACTTGTGGGTGCTTGTAGGTACTTGTGGGTGCTTGTGGGTGCTTGTAGGTACTTGTGGGTGCTTGTGGGTGCTTGTGGGTACTTGTGGGTACTTGTGGGTGCTTGTAGGTACTTTTGGGTACTTGTGGTTGCTTGTGGGTACTTGTGGGTGCTTGTAGGTACTTGTGGATGCTTGTGGGTGCTTGTAGGTACTTGCCCCGGGTGCTTGTAGGTACTTCTGGGTACTTGTGGGTGCTTGTGGGTGCTTGTGGGTACTTGTAGGTACTTGTGGGTACTTGTAGGTACTTGTGGGTGCTTGTAGGTACTTGTTGGTGCTTGTAGGTACTTGTGGGTGCTTGTAGGTACTTGTGGGTGCTTGTAGGTACTTGTGGGTGCTTGTAGGTACTTGTGGGTGCTTGTAGGTACTTGTGGGTGCTAGTAGGTACTTGTGGGTGCTAGTAGGTACTTGTGGGTGCTTGTAGGTACTTGTGGGTGTTGTAGGTACTTGTGGGTGCTTGTAGGTACTTGTGGGTGCTTGTAGGTACTTGTGGGTGCTTGTGGGTGCTTGTAGGTACTTGTGGGTGCTTGTGGGTGCTTGTGGGTACTTGTGGGTGCTTGTAGGTACTTTTGGGTACTTGTGGTTGCTTGTGGGTACTTGTGGGTGCTTGTAGGTACTTGTGGATGCTTGTGGGTGCTTGTAGGTACTTGCCCCGGGTGCTTGTAGGTACTTCTGGGTACTTGTGGGTGCTTGTGGGTGCTTGTGGGTACTTGTAGGTACTTGTGGGTACTTGTAGGTACTTGTGGGTGCTTGTAGGTACTTGTTGGTGCTTGTAGGTACTTGTGGGTGCTTGGGGGTACTTGTGGGTGCTTGTAGGTACTTGTGGGTGCTTGTAGGTACTTAAGGGTGCTTGTGGGTGCTTGTAGGTACTTGTGGGTGCTTGAAAGAACTTGTGGGTGCTTGTGGGTACTTGTGGGTGCTTGTAGGTACTTGAGGGTGCTTGTAGGTACTTGTGGGTGCTTGTAGGTACTTGTGGGTGCTTGTAGGTACTTGTGGGTGTTGTAGGTACTTGTGGGTGCTTGTAGGTACTTGTGGGTGCTTGTAGGTACTTGTGGGTGCTTGTAGGTACTTGTGGGTGCTTGTAGGTACTTGTGGGTGCTTGTAGGTACTTAAGGGTGCTTGTGGGTGCTTGTAGGTACTTGTGGGTGCTTGAAGGAACTTGTGGGTGCTTGTGGGTACTTGTGGGTGCTTGTAGGTACTTGAGGGTGCTTGTAGGTACTTGTGGGTGCTTGTAGGTACTTGTGGGTGCTTGTAGGTACTTGTGGGTGCTTGTAGGTACTTGTGGGTGCTTGTAGGTACTTGTGGGTGCTTGTAGGTACTTGTGGGTGCTTGTAGGTACTTGTGCCTGCTTGTAGGTAATTTTGCCTGCTTGTAGGTAATTGTGCGTGCTTGTAGGTACTTGTGGGTGCTTGTGGGTTCTTGTGGGTGCTTGTGGGTTCTTGTGGGTGCTTATGGGTGCTTGTAGGTGCTTGTGGGTGCTTGTAGGTACTTGTAGGTGTTGTAGGTACTTGTGGGTGCTTGTAGGTACTTGTGGGTGCTTGTACGTACTTGTGGGTGCTTGTAGGTACTTGTGGGTGCTTGTAGGTACTTGTGGGTGCTTGTAGGTACTTGTGGGTGCTTGTAGGTACTTGTGGGTGCTTGTAGGTACTTGTGGGTGCTTGTAGGTACTTGTGGGTGCTTGTAGGTACTTGTGGGTGCTTGTAGGTACTTGTAGGTGTTGTAGGTACTTGTGGGTGCTTGTAGGTACTTGTGGGTGCTTGTAGGTACTTGTGGGTGCTTGTAGGTACTTGTGGGTGCTTGTAGGTACTTGTGGGTGCTTGTAGGTACTTGTGGGTGCTTGTAGGTACTTGTGCCTGCTTGTAGGTAATTTTGCCTGCTTGTAGGTAATTGTGCGTGCTTGTAGGTACTTGTGGGTGCTTGTGGGTTCTTGTGGGTGCTTGTGGGTTCTTGTGGGTGCTTATGGGTGCTTGTAGGTGCTTGTGGGTGCTTGAAGGTACTTGTGGGTGCTTGTAGGTGCTTGTGGGTGCTTGTAGGTGCCTGTGGGTGCTTGTAGGTGCTTGTGGGTGCCTTTCGGTGCTTGTGGATGCTTTTAGGTGCTTGTGATACTTGTGGGTGCTTGTAGGTACTTGTGGGTGCTTGTAGGTGCTTGTGGGTACTTGTGGGTGCTTCTAGGTGCTTGTAGGTACTTGTGGGTGCTTGTAGGTACTTGTGGGTGCTTGTAGGTACTTGTGGGTGCTTGTAGGTACTTGTGGGTGCTTGTAGGTACTTGTAGGTGTTGTAGGTACTTGTGGGTGCTTGTAGGTACTTGTGGGTGCTTGTACGTACTTGTGGGTGCTTGTACGTACTTGTGGGTGCTTGTAGGTACTTGTGGGTGCTTGTAGGTACTTGTGGGTGCTTGTAGGTACTTGTGGGTGCTTGTAGGTACTTGTGGGTGCTTGTAGGTACTTGTGGGTGCTTGTAGGTACTTGTGGGTGCTTGTAGGTACTTGTGGGTGCTTGTAGGTACTTGTAGGTGTTGTAGGTACTTGTGGGTGCTTGTAGGTACTTGTGGGTGCTTGTAGGTACTTGTGGGTGCTTGTAGGTACTTGTGGGTGCTTGTAGGTACTTGTGGGTGCTTGTAGGTACTTGTGCCTGCTTGTAGGTAATTTTGCCTGCTTGTAGGTAATTGTGCGTGCTTGTAGGTACTTGTGGGTGCTTGTGGGTTCTTGTGGGTGCTTGTGGGTTCTTGTGGGTGCTTATGGGTGCTTGTAGGTGCTTGTGGGTTCTTGAAGGTACTTGTGGGTGCTTGTAGGTGCTTGTGGGTGCTTGTGGGTGCTTGTAGGTGCTTGTGGGTGCTTGTAGGTGCTTGTGGGTGCCTTTCGGTGCTTGTGGATGCTTTTAGGTGCTTGTGGATGCTTTTAGGTGCTTGTGATACTTGTGGGTGCTTGTAGGTACTTGTGGGTGCTTGTAGGTGCTTGTGGGTACTTGTGGGTGCTTCTAGGTGCTTGTGGGTGCTTGTAGGTGTTTGTAGGTGCTTGTAGGTACTTGTGGGTGCTTGTGGGTGCTTGTGGGTACTTGTGGGTACTTGTGGGTGCTTGTAGGTACTTTTGGGTACTTGTGGTTGCTTGTGGGTACTTGTGGGTGCTTGTAGGTACTTGTGGATGCTTGTGGGTGCTTGTAGGTACTTGCCCCGGGTGCTTGTAGGTACTTCTGGGTACTTGTGGGTGCTTGTGGGTGCTTGTGGGTACTTGTAGGTACTTGTGGGTGCTTGTAGGTACTTGTGGGTGCTTGTAGGTACTTGTGGGTGCTTGTAGGTACTTGTGGGTGCTTGTAGGTACTTGTGGGTGCTTGTAGGTACTTGTGGGTGCTTGTAGGTACTTGTGGGTGCTTGTAGGTACTTGTGGGTGCTAGTAGGTACTTGTGGGTGCTAGTAGGTACTTGTGGGTGCTTGTAGGTGCTTGTAGGTACTAGTGGGTGCTTGTAGGTACTAGTGGGTGCTTGTAGGTACTAGTGGGTGCTTGTAGGTACTTGTGGGTGCATGTAGGTACTTGTGGGTGCTTGTAGATACTTGTGGGTGCATGTAGGTACTTGTGGATGCTTGTAGGTACTTGTGGGTGCTTGTGGGTGCTTATTGGTACTTGTGGGCACTTGTGGGTGCTTGGGGGTACTTGTGGGTGCTTGTAGGTACTTGTGGGTGCTTGCAGGTACTTAAGGGTGCTTGTGGGTGCTTGTAGGTACTTGTGGGTGCTTAAAGGAACTTGTGGGTGCTTGTGGGTACTTGTGGGTGCTTGTAGGTACTTGAGGGTGCTTGTAGGTACTTGTGGGTGCTTGTAGGTACTTGTGGGTGCTTGTAGGTACTTGTGGGTGCTTGTAGGTACTTGTGGGTGCTTGTAGGTACTTGTGGGTGCTTGTAGGTGCTTGTGGGTGCTTGAAGGTACTTGTGGGTGCTTGTAGGTGCTTGTGGGTGCTTGTGGGTGCTTGTAGGTGCTTGTGGGTGCTTGTAGGTGCTTGTGGGTGCCTTTCGGTGCTTGTGGATGCTTTTAGGTGCTTGTGATACTTGTGGGTGCTTGTAGGTACTTGTGGGTGCTTGTAGGTGCTTGTGGGTACTTGTGGGTGCTTCTAGGTGCTTGTGGGTGCTTGTAGGTGTTTGTAGGTGCTTGTAGGTACTTGTGGGTGCTTGTAGGTACTTGTGGGTGCTTGTAGGTACTTGTGGGTGCTTGTAGGTACTTGTGGGTGCTTGTAGGTACTTGTGGGTGCTTGTAGGTACTTGTGGGTGCTTGTAGGTGCTTGTGGGTGCTTGAAGGTACTTGTGGGTGCTTGTAGGTGCTTGTGGGTGCTTGTAGGTGCTTGTGGGTGCTTGTGGGTGCTTGTAGGTGCTTGTGGGTGCTTGTAGGTGCTTGTGGGTGCCTTTCGGTGCTTGTGGATGCTTTTAGGTGCTTGTGGATGCTTTTAGGTGCTTGTGATACTTGTGGGTGCTTGTA
Source organism: Phalangium opilio (assembly GCF_054372755.1). Classification (NCBI taxonomy): domain Eukaryota; kingdom Metazoa; phylum Arthropoda; class Arachnida; order Opiliones; family Phalangiidae; genus Phalangium; species Phalangium opilio. The sequence goes on along the minus strand of NW_028324180.1, from coordinate 6,222,574 downwards.
GGTACTTGTGGGTGCTTGTAGGTGCTTGTGGGTACTTGTGGGTGCTTCTAGGTGCTTGTGGGTGCTTGTAGGTGTTTGTAGGTGCTTGTAGGTACTTGTGGGTGCTTGTAGGTACTTTTGGGTGCTTGTAGGTACTTGTGGGTGCTTGTGGGTGCTTGTAGGTACTTGTGGGTGCTTGTGGGTGCTTGTGGGTACTTGTGGGTACTTGTGGGTGCTTGTAGGTACTTTTGGGTACTTGTGGTTGCTTGTGGGTACTTGTGGGTGCTTGTAGGTACTTGTGGATGCTTGTGGGTGCTTGTAGGTACTTGCCCCGGGTGCTTGTAGGTACTTCTGGGTACTTGTGGGTGCTTGTGGGTGCTTGTGGGTACTTGTAGGTACTTGTGGGTGCTTGTAGGTACTTGTGGGTGCTTGTAGGTACTTGTGGGTGCTTGTAGGTACTTGTGGGTGCTTGTAGGTACTTGTGGGTGCTTGTAGGTACTTGTGGGTGCTTGTAGGTACTTGTGGGTGCTTGTAGGTACTTGTGGGTGCTAGTAGGTACTTGTGGGTGCTAGTAGGTACTTGTGGGTGCTTGTAGGTGCTTGTAGGTACTAGTGGGTGCTTGTAGGTACTAGTGGGTGCTTGTAGGTACTAGTGGGTGCTTGTAGGTACTTGTGGGTGCATGTAGGTACTTGTGGGTGCTTGTAGGTACTTGTGGGTGCATGTAGGTACTTGTGGATGCTTGTAGGTACTTGTGGGTGCTTGTGGGTGCTTATTGGTACTTGTGGGCACTTGTGGGTGCTTGGGGGTACTTGTGGGTGCTTGTAGGTACTTGTGGGTGCTTGCAGGTACTTAAGGGTGCTTGTGGGTGCTTGTAGGTACTTGTGGGTGCTTAAAGGAACTTGTGGGTGCTTGTGGGTACTTGTGGGTGCTTGTAGGTACTTGAGGGTGCTTGTAGGTACTTGTGGGTGCTTGTAGGTACTTGTGGGTGCTTGTAGGTACTTGTGGGTGCTTGTAGGTACTTGTGGGTGCTTGTAGGTACTTGTGGGTGCTTGTAGGTGCTTGTGGGTGCTTGAAGGTACTTGTGGGTGCTTGTAGGTGCTTGTGGGTGCTTGTGGGTGCTTGTAGGTGCTTGTGGGTGCTTGTAGGTGCTTGTGGGTGCCTTTCGGTGCTTGTGGATGCTTTTAGGTGCTTGTGATACTTGTGGGTGCTTGTAGGTACTTGTGGGTGCTTGTAGGTGCTTGTGGGTACTTGTGGGTGCTTCTAGGTGCTTGTGGGTGCTTGTAGGTGTTTGTAGGTGCTTGTAGGTACTTGTGGGTGCTTGTAGGTACTTGTGGGTGCTTGTAGGTACTTGTGGGTGCTTGTAGGTACTTGTGGGTGCTTGTAGGTACTTGTGGGTGCTTGTAGGTACTTGTGGGTGCTTGTAGGTGCTTGTGGGTGCTTGAAGGTACTTGTGGGTGCTTGTAGGTGCTTGTGGGTGCTTGTGGGTGCTTGTAGGTGCTTGTGGGTGCTTGTAGGTGCTTGTGGGTGCCTTTCGGTGCTTGTGGATGCTTTTAGGTGCTTGTGATACTTGTGGGTGCTTGTAGGTACTTGTGGGTGCTTGTAGGTGCTTGTGGGTACTTGTGGGTGCTTCTAGGTGCTTGTGGGTGCTTGTAGGTGTTTGTAGGTGCTTGTAGGTACTTGTGGGTGCTTGTAGGTACTTGTGGGTACTTGTGGTTGCTTGTGGGTACTTGTGGGTGCTCGTAGGTACTTGTGGATGCTTGTGGGTGCTTGTAGGTACTTGCCCCGGGTGCTTGTAGGTACTTCTGGGTACTTGTGGGTGCTTGTGGGTGCTTGTGGGTACTTGTGGGTGCTTGTAGGTACTTGTGGGTGCTTGTAGGTACTTGTGGGTGCTTGTAGGTACTTGTGGGTGCTTTTAGGTACTTGTGGGTGCTTGTAGGTACTTGTGGGTGCTTGTGGGTACTTGTGGGTGCTTATAGGTACTTGTGGGTGCTTGTAGGTACTTGTGGGTGCTAGTAGGTACTTGTGGGTGCTAGTAGGTACTTGTGGGTGCTTGTAGGTGCTTGTAGGTACTAGTGGGTGCTTGTAGGTACTAGTGGGTGCTTGTAGGTACTAGTGGGTGCTTGTAGGTACTTGTGGGTGCATGTAGGTACTTGTGGGTGCTTGTAGGTACTTGTGGGTGCATGTAGGTACTTGTGGGTGCTTGTAGGTACTTGTGGGTGCTTGTGGGTGCTTATTTGTACTTGTGGGTGCTTGTGGGCACTTGTGGGTGCTTGGGGGTACTTGTGGGTGCTTGTAGGTACTTGTGGGTGCTTGTAGGTACTTAAGGGTGCTTGTGGGTGCTTGTAGGTACTTGTGGGTGCTTGAAGGAACTTGTGGGTGCTTGTGGGTACTTGTGGGTGCTTGTGGGTACTTGTGGGTGCTTGTAGGTACTTGTGGGTGCTTATAGGTACTTGTGGGTGCTTGTAGGTACTTGTGGGTGTTGTAGGTACTTGTGGGTGCTTGTAGGTACTTGTGGGTGCTTGTAGGTACTTGTGGGTGCTTGTAGGTACTTGTGGGTGCTTGTAGGTACTTGTGGGTGCTTGTAGGTACTTGTGGGTGCTCTTAGGTACTTGTGGGTGCTTGTAGGTACTTGTGGGTGCTTGTAGGTACTTGTGGGTGCTTGTAGGTACTTGTGGGTGCTTGTAGGTGCTTGTAGGTGCTTGTGGGTGCTTGTAGGTGCTTGTGGGTGCCTTTCGGTGCTTGTGGATGCTTTTAGGTGCTTGTGGATGCTTTTAGGTGCTTGTGATACTTGTGGGTGCTTGTAGGTACTTGTGGGTGCTTGTAGGTGCTTGTGGGTACTTGTGGGTGCTTCTAGGTGCTTGTGGGTGCTTGTAGGTGTTTGTAGGTGCTTGTAGGTACTTGTGGGTGCTTGTGGGTGCTTGTAGGTACTTGTGGGTGCTTGTGGGTGCTTGTGGGTACTTGTGGGTACTTGTGGGTGCTTGTAGGTACTTTTGGGTACTTGTGGTTGCTTGTGGGTACTTGTGGGTGCTTGTAGGTACTTGTGGATGCTTGTGGGTGCTTGTAGGTACTTGCCCCGGGTGCTTGTAGGTACTTCTGGGTACTTGTGGGTGCTTGTGGGTGCTTGTGGGTACTTGTAGGTACTTGTGGGTGCTTGTAGGTACTTGTGGGTGCTTGTAGGTACTTGTGGGTGCTTGTAGGTACTGGTGGGTGCTTGTAGGTACTTGTGGGTGCTTGTAGGTACTTGTGGGTGCTTGTAGGTACTTGTGGGTGCTTGTAGGTACTTGTGGGTGCTAGTAGGTACTTGTGGGTGCTAGTAGGTACTTGTGGGTGCTTGTAGGTGCTTGTAGGTACTAGTGGGTGCTTGTAGGTACTAGTGGGTGCTTGTAGGTACTAGTGGGTGCTTGTAGGTACTTGTGGGTGCATGTAGGTACTTGTGGGTGCTTGTAGGTACTTGTGGGTGCATGTAGGTACTTGTGGATGCTTGTAGGTACTTGTGGGTGCTTGTGGGTGCTTATTGGTACTTGTGGGCACTTGTGGGTGCTTGTGGGCACTTGTGGGTGCTTGGGGGTACTTGTGGGTGCTTGTAGGTACTTGTGGGTGCTTGCAGGTACTTGTGGGTGCTTGAAGGTACTTGTGGGTGCTTGTAGGTGCTTGTGGGTGCTTGTGGGTGCTTGTAGGTGCTTGTGGGTGCTTGTAGGTGCTTGTGGGTGCCTTTCGGTGCTTGTGGATGCTTTTAGGTGCTTGTGATACTTGTGGGTGCTTGTAGGTACTTGTGGGTGCTTGTAGGTGCTTGTGGGTACTTGTGGGTGCTTCTAGGTGCTTGTGGGTGCTTGTAGGTGTTTGTAGGTGCTTGTAGGTACTTGTGGGTGCTTGTAGGTACTTGTGGGTGCTTGTAGGTACTTGTGGGTGCTTGTATGTACTTGTGGGTGCTTGTGGGTGCTTGTGGGTACTTGTGGGTACTTGTGGGTGCTTGTAGGTACTTGTGGGTACTTGTGGTTGCTTGTGGGTACTTGTGGGTGCTCGTAGGTACTTGTGGATGCTTGTGGGTGCTTGTAGGTACTTGCCCCGGGTGCTTGTAGGTACTTCTGGGTACTTGTGGGTGCTTGTGGGTGCTTGTGGGTACTTGTGGGTGCTTGTAGGTACTTGTGGGTGCTTGTAGGTACTTGTGGGTGCTTGTAGGTACTTGTGGGTGCTTTTAGGTACTTGTGGGTGCTTGTAGGTACTTGTGGGTGCTTGTGGGTACTTGTGGGTGCTTATAGGTACTTGTGGGTGCTTGTAGGTACTTGTGGGTGCTAGTAGGTACTTGTGGGTGCTAGTAGGTACTTGTGGGTGCTTGTAGGTGCTTGTAGGTACTAGTGGGTGCTTGTAGGTACTAGTGGGTGCTTGTAGGTACTAGTGGGTGCTTGTAGGTACTTGTGGGTGCATGTAGGTACTTGTGGGTGCTTGTAGGTACTTGTGGGTGCATGTAGGTACTTGTGGGTGCTTGTAGGTACTTGTGGGTGCTTGTGGGTGCTTATTTGTACTTGTGGGCACTTGTGGGTGCTTGTGGGCACTTGTGGGTGCTTGGGGGTACTTGTGGGTGCTTGTAGGTACTTGTGGGTGCTTGTAGGTACTTAAGGGTGCTTGTGGGTGCTTGTAGGTACTTGTGGGTGCTTGAAGGAACTTGTGGGTGCTTGTGGGTACTTGTGGGTGCTTGTGGGTACTTGTGGGTGCTTGTAGGTACTTGTGGGTGCTTGTAGGTACTTGTGGGTGCTTGTAGGTACTTGTGGGTGTTGTAGGTACTTGTGGGTGCTTGTAGGTACTTGTGGGTGCTTGTAGGTACTTGTGGGTGCTTGTAGGTACTTGTGGGTGCTTGTAGGTACTTGTGGGTGCTTGTAGGTACTTGTGGGTGCTCTTAGGTACTTGTGGGTGCTTGTAGGTACTTGTGGGTGCTTGTAGGTACTTGTGGGTGCTTGTAGGTACTTGTGGGTGCTTGTAGGTGCTTGTGGGTGCTTGTAGGTGCTTGTGGGTGCCTTTCGGTGCTTGTGGATGCTTTTAGGTGTGGGTGCATGTAGGTACTTGTGGATGCTTGTAGGTACTTGTGGGTGCTTGTGGGTGCTTATTGGTACTTGTGGGCACTTGTGGGTGCTTGTGGGCACTTGTGGGTGCTTGGGGGTACTTGTGGGTGCTTGTAGGTACTTGTGGGTGCTTGCAGGTACTTAAGGGTGCTTGTTGGTGCTTGTAGGTACTTGTGGGTGCTTAAAGGAACTTGTGGGTGCTTGTGGGTACTTGTGGGTGCTTGTAGGTACTTGAGGGTGCTTGTAGGTACTTGTGGGTGCTTGTAGGTACTTGTGGGTGCTTGTAGGTACTTGTGGGTGCTTGTAGGTACTTGTGGGTGCTTGTAGGTACTTGTGGGTGCTTGTAGGTGCTTGTGGGTGCTTGAAGGTACTTGTGGGTGCTTGTAGGTGCTTGTGGGTGCTTGTGGGTGCTTGTGGGTGCTTGTAGGTGCTTGTAGGTGCTTGTGGGTGCCTTTCGGTGCTTGTGGATGCTTTTAGGTGCTTGTGATACTTGTGGGTGCTTGTAGGTACTTGTGGGTGCTTGTAGGTGCTTGTGGGTACTTGTGGGTGCTTCTAGGTGCTTGTGGGTGCTTGTAGGTGTTTGTAGGTGCTTGTAGGTACTTGTGGGTGCTTGTAGGTACTTGTGGGTGCTTGTAGGTACTTGTGGGTGCTTGTAGGTACTTGTGGGTGCTTGTGGGTGCTTGTGGGTACTTGTGGGTACTTGTGGGTGCTTGTAGGTACTTGTGGGTACTTGTGGTTGCTTGTGGGTACTTGTGGGTGCTTGTAGGTACTTGTGGGTGCTTGTAGGTACTTGTGCCTGCTTGTAGGTAATTTTGCCTGCTTGTAGGTAATTGTGCGTGCTTGTAGGTACTTGTGGGTGCTTGTGGGTTCTTGTGGGTGCTTATGGGTGCTTGTAGGTGCTTGTGGGTGCTTGAAGGTACTTGTGGGTGCTTGTAGGTGCTTGTGGGTGCTTGTAGGTGCTTGTGGGTGCTTGTAGGTGCTTGTGGGTGCCTTTCGGTGCTTGTGGATGCTTTTAGGTGCTTGTGGATGCTTTTAGGTGCTTGTGATACTTGTGGGTGCTTGTAGGTACTTGTGGGTGCTTGTAGGTGCTTGTGGGTACTTGTGGGTGCTTCTAGGTGCTTGTGGGTGCTTGTAGGTGTTTGTAGGTGCTTGTAGGTACTTGTGGGTGCTTGTAGGTACTTGTGGGTGCTTGTAGGTACTTGTGGGTGCTTGTGGGTGCTTGTAGGTACTTGTGGGTGCTTGTGGGTGCTTGTGGGTACTTGTGGGTACTTGTGGGTGCTTGTAGGTACTTTTGGGTACTTGTGGTTGCTTGTGGGTACTTGTGGGTGCTTGTAGGTACTTGTGGATGCTTGTGGGTGCTTGTAGGTACTTGCCCCGGGTGCTTGTAGGTACTTCTGGGTACTTGTGGGTGCTTGTGGGTGCTTGTGGGTACTTGTAGGTACTTGTGGGTGCTTGTAGGTACTTGTGGGTGCTTGTAGGTACTTGTGGGTGCTTGTAGGTACTTGTGGGTGCTTGTAGGTACTTGTGGGTGCTTGTAGGTACTTGTGGGTGCTTGTAGGTACTTGTGGGTGCTTGTAGGTACTTGTGGGTGCTAGTAGGTACTTGTGGGTGCTAGTAGGTACTTGTGGGTGCTTGTAGGTGCTTGTAGGTACTAGTGGGTGCTTGTAGGTACTAGTGGGTGCTTGTAGGTACTAGTGGGTGCTTGTAGGTACTTGTGGGTGCATGTAGGTACTTGTGGGTGCTTGTAGGTACTTGTGGGTGCATGTAGGTACTTGTGGATGCTTGTAGGTACTTGTGGGTGCTTGTGGGTGCTTATTGGTACTTGTGGGCACTTGTGGGTGCTTGTGGGCACTTGTGGGTGCTTGGGGGTACTTGTGGGTGCTTGTAATTACTTGTGGGTGCTTGCAGGTACTTAAGGGTGCTTGTGGGTGCTTGTAGGTACTTGTGGGTGCTTAAAGGAACTTGTGGGTGCTTGTGGGTACTTGTGGGTGCTTGTAGGTACTTGAGGGTGCTTGTAGGTACTTGTGGGTGCTTGTAGGTACTTGTGGGTGCTTGTAGGTACTTGTGGGTGCTTGTAGGTACTTGTGGGTGCTTGTAGGTACTTGTGGGTGCTTGTAGGTGCTTGTGGGTGCTTGAAGGTACTTGTGGGTGCTTGTAGGTGCTTGTGGGTGCTTGTGGGTGCTTGTAGGTGCTTGTGGGTGCTTGTAGGTGCTTGTGGGTGCCTTTCGGTGCTTGTGGATGCTTTTAGGTGCTTGTGATACTTGTGGGTGCTTGTAGGTACTTGTGGGTGCTTGTAGGTGCTTGTGGGTACTTGTGGGTGCTTCTAGGTGCTTGTGGGTGCTTGTAGGTGTTTGTAGGTGCTTGTAGGTACTTGTGGGTGCTTGTAGGTACTTGTGGGTGCTTGTAGGTACTTGTGGGTGCTTGTAGGTACTTGTGGGTGCTTGTAGGTACTTGTGGGTGCTTGTAGGTACTTGTGGGTGCTTGTAGGTGCTTGTGGGTGCTTGAAGGTACTTGTGGGTGCTTGTAGGTGCTTGTGGGTGCTTGTGGGTGCTTGTAGGTGCTTGTGGGTGCTTGTAGGTGCTTGTGGGTGCCTTTCGGTGCTTGTGGATGCTTTTAGGTGCTTGTGATACTTGTGGGTGCTTGTAGGTACTTGTGGGTGCTTGTAGGTGCTTGTGGGTACTTGTGGGTGCTTCTAGGTGCTTGTGGGTGCTTGTAGGTGTTTGTAGGTGCTTGTAGGTACTTGTGGGTGCTTGTAGGTACTTGTGGGTACTTGTGGTTGCTTGTGGGTACTTGTGGGTGCTCGTAGGTACTTGTGGATGCTTGTGGGTGCTTGTAGGTACTTGCCCCGGGTGCTTGTAGGTACTTCTGGGTACTTGTGGGTGCTTGTGGGTGCTTGTGGGTACTTGTGGGTGCTTGTAGGTACTTGTGGGTGCTTGTAGGTACTTGTGGGTGCTTGTAGGTACTTGTGGGTGCTTTTAGGTACTTGTGGGTGCTTGTAGGTACTTGTGGGTGCTTGTGGGTACTTGTGGGTGCTTATAGGTACTTGTGGGTGCTTGTAGGTACTTGTGGGTGCTAGTAGGTACTTGTGGGTGCTAGTAGGTACTTGTGGGTGCTTGTAGGTGCTTGTAGGTACTAGTGGGTGCTTGTAGGTACTAGTGGGTGCTTGTAGGTACTAGTGGGTGCTTGTAGGTACTTGTGGGTGCATGTAGGTACTTGTGGGTGCTTGTAGGTACTTGTGGGTGCATGTAGGTACTTGTGGGTGCTTGTAGGTACTTGTGGGTGCTTGTGGGTGCTTATTTGTACTTGTGGGTGCTTGTGGGCACTTGTGGGTGCTTGGGGGTACTTGTGGGTGCTTGTAGGTACTTGTGGGTGCTTGTAGGTACTTAAGGGTGCTTGTGGGTGCTTGTAGGTACTTGTGGGTGCTTGAAGGAACTTGTGGGTGCTTGTGGGTACTTGTGGGTGCTTGTGGGTACTTGTGGGTGCTTGTAGGTACTTGTGGGTGCTTATAGGTACTTGTGGGTGCTTGTAGGTACTTGTGGGTGTTGTAGGTACTTGTGGGTGCTTGTAGGTACTTGTGGGTGCTTGTAGGTACTTGTGGGTGCTTGTAGGTACTTGTGGGTGCTTGTAGGTACTTGTGGGTGCTTGTAGGTACTTGTGGGTGCTCTTAGGTACTTGTGGGTGCTTGTAGGTACTTGTGGGTGCTTGTAGGTACTTGTGGGTGCTTGTAGGTACTTGTGGGTGCTTGTAGGTGCTTGTAGGTGCTTGTGGGTGCTTGTAGGTGCTTGTGGGTGCCTTTCGGTGCTTGTGGATGCTTTTAGGTGCTTGTGGATGCTTTTAGGTGCTTGTGATACTTGTGGGTGCTTGTAGGTACTTGTGGGTGCTTGTAGGTGCTTGTGGGTACTTGTGGGTGCTTCTAGGTGCTTGTGGGTGCTTGTAGGTGTTTGTAGGTGCTTGTAGGTACTTGTGGGTGCTTGTGGGTGCTTGTAGGTACTTGTGGGTGCTTGTGGGTGCTTGTGGGTACTTGTGGGTACTTGTGGGTGCTTGTAGGTACTTTTGGGTACTTGTGGTTGCTTGTGGGTACTTGTGGGTGCTTGTAGGTACTTGTGGATGCTTGTGGGTGCTTGTAGGTACTTGCCCCGGGTGCTTGTAGGTACTTCTGGGTACTTGTGGGTGCTTGTGGGTGCTTGTGGGTACTTGTAGGTACTTGTGGGTGCTTGTAGGTACTTGTGGGTGCTTGTAGGTACTTGTGGGTGCTTGTAGGTACTGGTGGGTGCTTGTAGGTACTTGTGGGTGCTTGTAGGTACTTGTGGGTGCTTGTAGGTACTTGTGGGTGCTTGTAGGTACTTGTGGGTGCTAGTAGGTACTTGTGGGTGCTAGTAGGTACTTGTGGGTGCTTGTAGGTGCTTGTAGGTACTAGTGGGTGCTTGTAGGTACTAGTGGGTGCTTGTAGGTACTAGTGGGTGCTTGTAGGTACTTGTGGGTGCATGTAGGTACTTGTGGGTGCTTGTAGGTACTTGTGGGTGCATGTAGGTACTTGTGGATGCTTGTAGGTACTTGTGGGTGCTTGTGGGTGCTTATTGGTACTTGTGGGCACTTGTGGGTGCTTGTGGGCACTTGTGGGTGCTTGGGGGTACTTGTGGGTGCTTGTAGGTACTTGTGGGTGCTTGCAGGTACTTGTGGGTGCTTGAAGGTACTTGTGGGTGCTTGTAGGTGCTTGTGGGTGCTTGTGGGTGCTTGTAGGTGCTTGTGGGTGCTTGTAGGTGCTTGTGGGTGCCTTTCGGTGCTTGTGGATGCTTTTAGGTGCTTGTGATACTTGTGGGTGCTTGTAGGTACTTGTGGGTGCTTGTAGGTGCTTGTGGGTACTTGTGGGTGCTTCTAGGTGCTTGTGGGTGCTTGTAGGTGTTTGTAGGTGCTTGTAGGTACTTGTGGGTGCTTGTAGGTACTTGTGGGTGCTTGTAGGTACTTGTGGGTGCTTGTATGTACTTGTGGGTGCTTGTGGGTGCTTGTGGGTACTTGTGGGTACTTGTGGGTGCTTGTAGGTACTTGTGGGTACTTGTGGTTGCTTGTGGGTACTTGTGGGTGCTCGTAGGTACTTGTGGATGCTTGTGGGTGCTTGTAGGTACTTGCCCCGGGTGCTTGTAGGTACTTCTGGGTACTTGTGGGTGCTTGTGGGTGCTTGTGGGTACTTGTGGGTGCTTGTAGGTACTTGTGGGTGCTTGTAGGTACTTGTGGGTGCTTGTAGGTACTTGTGGGTGCTTTTAGGTACTTGTGGGTGCTTGTAGGTACTTGTGGGTGCTTGTGGGTACTTGTGGGTGCTTATAGGTACTTGTGGGTGCTTGTAGGTACTTGTGGGTGCTAGTAGGTACTTGTGGGTGCTAGTAGGTACTTGTGGGTGCTTGTAGGTGCTTGTAGGTACTAGTGGGTGCTTGTAGGTACTAGTGGGTGCTTGTAGGTACTAGTGGGTGCTTGTAGGTACTTGTGGGTGCATGTAGGTACTTGTGGGTGCTTGTAGGTACTTGTGGGTGCATGTAGGTACTTGTGGGTGCTTGTAGGTACTTGTGGGTGCTTGTGGGTGCTTATTTGTACTTGTGGGCACTTGTGGGTGCTTGTGGGCACTTGTGGGTGCTTGGGGGTACTTGTGGGTGCTTGTAGGTACTTGTGGGTGCTTGTAGGTACTTAAGGGTGCTTGTGGGTGCTTGTAGGTACTTGTGGGTGCTTGAAGGAACTTGTGGGTGCTTGTGGGTACTTGTGGGTGCTTGTGGGTACTTGTGGGTGCTTGTAGGTACTTGTGGGTGCTTGTAGGTACTTGTGGGTGCTTGTAGGTACTTGTGGGTGTTGTAGGTACTTGTGGGTGCTTGTAGGTACTTGTGGGTGCTTGTAGGTACTTGTGGGTGCTTGTAGGTACTTGTGGGTGCTTGTAGGTACTTGTGGGTGCTTGTAGGTACTTGTGGGTGCTCTTAGGTACTTGTGGGTGCTTGTAGGTACTTGTGGGTGCTTGTAGGTACTTGTGGGTGCTTGTAGGTACTTGTGGGTGCTTGTAGGTGCTTGTGGGTGCTTGTAGGTGCTTGTGGGTGCCTTTCGGTGCTTGTGGATGCTTTTAGGTGTGGGTGCATGTAGGTACTTGTGGATGCTTGTAGGTACTTGTGGGTGCTTGTGGGTGCTTATTGGTACTTGTGGGCACTTGTGGGTGCTTGTGGGCACTTGTGGGTGCTTGGGGGTACTTGTGGGTGCTTGTAGGTACTTGTGGGTGCTTGCAGGTACTTAAGGGTGCTTGTTGGTGCTTGTAGGTACTTGTGGGTGCTTAAAGGAACTTGTGGGTGCTTGTGGGTACTTGTGGGTGCTTGTAGGTACTTGAGGGTGCTTGTAGGTACTTGTGGGTGCTTGTAGGTACTTGTGGGTGCTTGTAGGTACTTGTGGGTGCTTGTAGGTACTTGTGGGTGCTTGTAGGTACTTGTGGGTGCTTGTAGGTGCTTGTGGGTGCTTGAAGGTACTTGTGGGTGCTTGTAGGTGCTTGTGGGTGCTTGTGGGTGCTTGTGGGTGCTTGTAGGTGCTTGTAGGTGCTTGTAGGTGCTTGTGGGTGCCTTTCGGTGCTTGTGGATGCTTTTAGGTGCTTGTGATACTTGTGGGTGCTTGTAGGTACTTGTGGGTGCTTGTAGGTGCTTGTGGGTACTTGTGGGTGCTTCTAGGTGCTTGTGGGTGCTTGTAGGTGTTTGTAGGTGCTTGTAGGTACTTGTGGGTGCTTGTAGGTACTTGTGGGTGCTTGTAGGTACTTGTGGGTGCTTGTAGGTACTTGTGGGTGCTTGTGGGTGCTTGTGGGTACTTGTGGGTACTTGTGGGTGCTTGTAGGTACTTGTGGGTACTTGTGGTTGCTTGTGGGTACTTGTGGGTGCTTGTAGGTACTTGTGGGTGCTTGTAGGTACTTGTGCCTGCTTGTAGGTAATTTTGCCTGCTTGTAGGTAATTGTGCGTGCTTGTAGGTACTTGTGGGTGCTTGTGGGTTCTTGTGGGTGCTTATGGGTGCTTGTAGGTGCTTGTGGGTGCTTGAAGGTACTTGTGGGTGCTTGTAGGTGCTTGTGGGTGCTTGTAGGTGCTTGTGGGTGCTTGTAGGTGCTTGTGGGTGCCTTTCGGTGCTTGTGGATGCTTTTAGGTGCTTGTGGATGCTTTTAGGTGCTTGTGATACTTGTGGGTGCTTGTAGGTACTTGTGGGTGCTTGTAGGTGCTTGTGGGTACTTGTGGGTGCTTCTAGGTGCTTGTGGGTGCTTGTAGGTGTTTGTAGGTGCTTGTAGGTACTTGTGGGTGCTTGTAGGTACTTGTGGGTGCTTGTAGGTACTTGTGGGTGCTTGTGGGTGCTTGTAGGTACTTGTGGGTGCTTGTGGGTGCTTGTGGGTACTTGTGGGTACTTGTGGGTGCTTGTAGGTACTTTTGGGTACTTGTGGTTGCTTGTGGGTACTTGTGGGTGCTTGTAGGTACTTGTGGATGCTTGTGGGTGCTTGTAGGTACTTGCCCCGGGTGCTTGTAGGTACTTCTGGGTACTTGTGGGTGCTTGTGGGTGCTTGTGGGTACTTGTAGGTACTTGTGGGTGCTTGTAGGTACTTGTGGGTGCTTGTAGGTACTTGTGGGTGCTTGTAGGTACTTGTGGGTGCTTGTAGGTACTTGTGGGTGCTTGTAGGTACTTGTGGGTGCTTGTAGGTACTTGTGGGTGCTTGTAGGTACTTGTGGGTGCTAGTAGGTACTTGTGGGTGCTAGTAGGTACTTGTGGGTGCTTGTAGGTGCTTGTAGGTACTAGTGGGTGCTTGTAGGTACTAGTGGGTGCTTGTAGGTACTAGTGGGTGCTTGTAGGTACTTGTGGGTGCATGTAGGTACTTGTGGGTGCTTGTAGGTACTTGTGGGTGCATGTAGGTACTTGTGGATGCTTGTAGGTACTTGTGGGTGCTTGTGGGTGCTTATTGGTACTTGTGGGCACTTGTGGGTGCTTGTGGGCACTTGTGGGTGCTTGGGGGTACTTGTGGGTGCTTGTAGGTACTTGTGGGTGCTTGCAGGTACTTAAGGGTGCTTGTGGGTGCTTGTAGGTACTTGTGGGTGCTTAAAGGAACTTGTGGGTGCTTGTGGGTACTTGTGGGTGCTTGTAGGTACTTGAGGGTGCTTGTAGGTACTTGTGGGTGCTTGTAGGTACTTGTGGGTGCTTGTAGGTACTTGTGGGTGCTTGTAGGTACTTGTGGGTGCTTGTAGGTACTTGTGGGTGCTTGTAGGTGCTTGTGGGTGCTTGAAGGTACTTGTGGGTGCTTGTAGGTGCTTGTGGGTGCTTGTGGGTGCTTGTAGGTGCTTGTGGGTGCTTGTAGGTGCTTGTGGGTGCCTTTCGGTGCTTGTGGATGCTTTTAGGTGCTTGTGATACTTGTGGGTGCTTGTAGGTACTTGTGGGTGCTTGTAGGTGCTTGTGGGTACTTGTGGGTGCTTCTAGGTACTTGTGGGTGCTTGTAGGTACTTGTGGGTGCTTGTGGGTGCTTGTGGGTACTTGTGGGTACTTGTGGGTGCTTGTAGGTACTTGTGGGTACTTGTGGTTGCTTGTGGGTACTTGTGGGTGCTTGTAGGTACTTGTGGGTGCTTGTAGGTACTTGTGCCTGCTTGTAGGTAATTTTGCCTGCTTGTAGGTAATTGTGCGTGCTTGTAGGTACTTGTGGGTGCTTGTGGGTTCTTGTGGGTGCTTGTGGGTTCTTGTGGGTGCTTATGGGTGCTTGTAGGTGCTTGTGGGTGCTTGAAGGTACTTGTGGGTGCTTGTAGGTGCTTGTGGGTGCTTGTGGGTGCTTGTAGGTGCTTGTGGGTGCTTGTAGGTGCTTGTGGGTGCCTTTCGGTGCTTGTGGATGCTTTTAGGTGCTTGTGGATGCTTTTAGGTGCTTGTGATACTTGTGGGTGCTTGTAGGTACTTGTGGGTGCTTGTAGGTGCTTGTGGGTACTTGTGGGTGCTTCTAGGTGCTTGTGGGTGCTTGTAGGTGTTTGTAGGTGCTTGTAGGTACTTGTGGGTGCTTGTAGGTACTTGTGGGTGCTTGTAGGTACTTGTGGGTGCTTGTGGGTGCTTGTAGGTACTTGTGGGTGCTTGTGGGTGCTTGTGGGTACTTGTGGGTACTTGTGGGTGCTTGTAGGTACTTTTGGGTACTTGTGGTTGCTTGTGGGTACTTGTGGGTGCTTGTAGGTACTTGTGGATGCTTGTGGGTGCTTGTAGGTACTTGCCCCGGGTGCTTGTAGGTACTTCTGGGTACTTGTGGGTGCTTGTGGGTGCTTGTGGGTACTTGTAGGTACTTGTGGGTGCTTGTAGGTACTTGTGGGTGCTTGTAGGTACTTGTGGGTGCTTGTAGGTACTTGTGGGTGCTTGTAGGTACTTGTGGGTGCTTGTAGGTACTTGTGGGTGCTTGTAGGTACTTGTGGGTGCTTGTAGGTACTTGTGGGTGCTAGTAGGTACTTGTGGGTGCTAGTAGGTACTTGTGGGTGCTTGTAGGTGCTTGTAGGTACTAGTGGGTGCTTGTAGGTACTAGTGGGTGCTTGTAGGTACTAGTGGGTGCTTGTAGGTACTTGTGGGTGCATGTAGGTACTTGTGGGTGCTTGTAGGTACTTGTGGGTGCATGTAGGTACTTGTGGATGCTTGTAGGTACTTGTGGGTGCTTGTGGGTGCTTATTGGTACTTGTGGGCACTTGTGGGTGCTTGTGGGCACTTGTGGGTGCTTGGGGGTACTTGTGGGTGCTTGTAGGTACTTGTGGGTGCTTGCAGGTACTTAAGGGTGCTTGTGGGTGCTTGTAGGTACTTGTGGGTGCTTAAAGGAACTTGTGGGTACTTGTGGGTGCTTGTAGGTACTTGAGGGTGCTTGTAGGTACTTGTGGGTGCTTGTAGGTACTTGTGGGTGCTTGTAGGTACTTGTGGGTGCTTGTAGGTACTTGTGGGTGCTTGTAGGTACTTGTGGGTGCTTGTAGGTGCTTGTGGGTGCTTGAAGGTACTTGTGGGTGCTTGTAGGTGCTTGTGGGTGCTTGTGGGTGCTTGTAGGTGCTTGTGGGTGCTTGTAGGTGCTTGTGGGTGCCTTTCGGTGCTTGTGGATGCTTTTAGGTGCTTGTGATACTTGTGGGTGCTTGTAGGTACTTGTGGGTGCTTGTAGGTGCTTGTGGGTACTTGTGGGTGCTTCTAGGTGCTTGTGGGTGCTTGTAGGTGTTTGTAGGTGCTTGTAGGTACTTGTGGGTGCTTGTAGGTACTTGTGGGTGCTTGTAGGTACTTGTGGGTGCTTGTAGGTACTTGTGGGTGCTTGTGGGTGCTTGTGGGTACTTGTGGGTACTTGTGGGTGCTTGTAGGTACTTGTGGGTACTTGTGGTTGCTTGTGGGTACTTGTGGGTGCTCGTAGGTACTTGTGGATGCTTGTGGGTGCTTGTAGGTACTTGCCCCGGGTGCTTGTAGGTACTTCTGGGTACTTGTGGGTGCTTGTGGGTGCTTGTGGGTACTTGTGGGTGCTTGTAGGTACTTGTGGGTGCTTGTAGGTACTTGTGGGTGCTTGTAGGTACTTGTGGGTGCTTTTAGGTACTTGTGGGTGCTTGTAGGTACTTGTGGGTGCTTGTGGATACTTGTGGGTGCTTATAGGTACTTGTGGGTGCTTGTAGGTACTTGTGGGTGCTAGTAGGTACTTGTGGGTGCTAGTAGGTACTTGTGGGTGCTAGTAGGTACTTGTGGGTGCTTGTAGGTGCTTGTAGGTACTAGTGGGTGCTTGTAGGTACTAGTGGGTGCTTGTAGGTACTAGTGGGTGCTTGTAGGTACTTGTGGGTGCATGTAGGTACTTGTGGGTGCTTGTAGGTACTTGTGGGTGCATGTAGGTACTTGTGGGTGCTTGTAGGTACTTGTGGGTGCTTGTGGGTACTTGTGGGTGTTGTAGGTACTTGTGGGTGCTTGTAGGTACTTGTGGGTGCTTGTAGGTACTTGTGGGTGCTTGTAGGTACTTGTGGGTGCTTGTAGGTACTTGTGGGTGCTTGTAGGTACTTGTGGGTGCTCTTAGGTACTTGTGGGTGCTTGTAGGTACTTGTGGGTGCTTGTAGGTACTTGTGGGTGCTTGTAGGTACTTGTGGGTGCTTGTAGGTGCTTGTGGGTGCTTGTAGGTGCTTGTGGGTGCCTTTCGGTGCTTGTGGATGCTTTTAGGTGCTTGTGGATGCTTTTAGGTGCTTGTGATACTTGTGGGTGCTTGTAGGTACTTGTGGGTGCTTGTAGGTGCTTGTGGGTACTTGTGGGTGCTTCTAGGTGCTTGTGGGTGCTTGTAGGTGTTTGTAGGTGCTTGTAGGTACTTGTGGGTGCTTGTAGGTACTTGTGGGTGCTTGTAGGTACTTGTGGGTGCTTGTGGGTGCTTGTAGGTACTTGTGGGTGCTTGTGGGTGCTTGTGGGTACTTGTGGGTACTTGTGGGTGCTTGTAGGTACTTTTGGGTACTTGTGGTTGCTTGTGGGTACTTGTGGGTGCTTGTAGGTACTTGTGGATGCTTGTGGGTGCTTGTAGGTACTTGCCCCGGGTGCTTGTAGGTACTTCTGGGTACTTGTGGGTGCTTGTGGGTGCTTGTGGGTACTTGTAGGTACTTGTGGGTGCTTGTAGGTACTTGTAGGTACTTGTGGGTGCTTGTAGGTACTTGTGGGTGCTTGTAGGTACTTGTGGGTGCTTGTAGGTACTTGTGGGTGCTTGTAGGTACTTGTGGGTGCTTGTAGGTACTTGTGGGTGCTTGTAGGTACTTGTGGGTGCTAGTAGGTACTTGTGGGTGCTAGTAGGTACTTGTGGGTGCTTGTAGGTGCTTGTAGGTACTAGTGGGTGCTTGTAGGTACTAGTGGGTGCTTGTAGGTACTAGTGGGTGCTTGTAGGTACTTGTGGGTGCAT
Organism: Phalangium opilio; assembly: GCF_054372755.1. Classification (NCBI taxonomy): domain Eukaryota; kingdom Metazoa; phylum Arthropoda; class Arachnida; order Opiliones; family Phalangiidae; genus Phalangium; species Phalangium opilio. Next base: position 6,205,660 of record NW_028324180.1, on the reverse strand, counting down.
GTAGGTACTTGTGGGTGCTTGTAGGTACTTGTGGGTGCATGTAGGTACTTGTGGATGCTTGTAGGTACTTGTGGGTGCTTGTGGGTGCTTATTGGTACTTGTGGGCACTTGTGGGTGCTTGTGGGCACTTGTGGGTGCTTGGGGGTACTTGTGGGTGCTTGTAGGTACTTGTGGGTGCTTGCAGGTACTTAAGGGTGCTTGTGGGTGCTTGTAGGTACTTGTGGGTGCTTAAAGGAACTTGTGGGTGCTTGTGGGTACTTGTGGGTGCTTGTAGGTACTTGAGGGTGCTTGTAGGTACTTGTGGGTGCTTGTAGGTGCTTGTGGGTACTTGTGGGTGCTTCTAGGTGCTTGTGGGTGCTTGTAGGTGTTTGTAGGTGCTTGTAGGTACTTGTGGGTGCTTGTAGGTACTTGTGGGTGCTTGTAGGTACTTGTGGGTGCTTGTAGGTACTTGTGGGTGCTTGTGGGTGCTTGTGGGTACTTGTGGGTACTTGTGGGTGCTTGTAGGTACTTGTGGGTACTTGTGGTTGCTTGTGGGTACTTGTGGGTGCTCGTAGGTACTTGTGGATGCTTGTGGGTGCTTGTAGGTACTTGCCCCGGGTGCTTGTAGGTACTTCTGGGTACTTGTGGGTGCTTGTGGGTGCTTGTGGGTACTTGTGGGTGCTTGTAGGTACTTGTGGGTGCTTGTAGGTACTTGTGGGTGCTTGTAGGTACTTGTGGGTGCTTTTAGGTACTTGTGGGTGCTTGTAGGTACTTGTGGGTGCTTGTGGGTACTTGTGGGTGCTTGTAGGTACTTGTGGGTGCTTGTAGGTACTTGTGGGTGCTTGTAGGTGCTTGTGGGTACTTGTGGGTGCTTCTAGGTGCTTGTGGGTGCTTGTAGGTGTTTGTAGGTGCTTGTAGGTACTTGTGGGTGCTTGTAGGTACTTGTGGGTGCTTGTAGGTACTTGTGGGTGCTTGTAGGTACTTGTGGGTGCTTGTGGGTGCTTGTGGGTACTTGTGGGTACTTGTGGGTGCTTGTAGGTACTTGTGGGTACTTGTGGTTGCTTGTGGGTACTTGTGGGTGCTCGTAGGTACTTGTGGATGCTTGTGGGTGCTTGTAGGTACTTGCCCCGGGTGCTTGTAGGTACTTCTGGGTACTTGTGGGTGCTTGTGGGTGCTTGTGGGTACTTGTGGGTGCTTGTAGGTACTTGTGGGTGCTTGTAGGTACTTGTGGGTGCTTGTAGGTACTTGTGGGTGCTTTTAGGTACTTGTGGGTGCTTGTAGGTACTTGTGGGTGCTTGTGGGTACTTGTGGGTGCTTATAGGTACTTGTGGGTGCTTGTAGGTACTTGTGGGTGCTAGTAGGTACTTGTGGGTGCTAGTAGGTACTTGTGGGTGCTTGTAGGTGCTTGTAGGTACTAGTGGGTGCTTGTAGGTACTAGTGGGTGCTTGTAGGTACTAGTGGGTGCTTGTAGGTACTTGTGGGTGCATGTAGGTACTTGTGGGTGCTTGTAGGTACTTGTGGGTGCATGTAGGTACTTGTGGGTGCTTGTAGGTACTTGTGGGTGCTTGTGGGTGCTTATTTGTACTTGTGGGCACTTGTGGGTGCTTGTGGGCACTTGTGGGTGCTTGGGGGTACTTGTGGGTGCTTGTAGGTACTTGTGGGTGCTTGTAGGTACTTAAGGGTGCTTGTGGGTGCTTGTAGGTACTTTTGGGTGCTTGAAGGAACTTGTGGGTGCTTGTGGGTACTTGTGGGTGCTTGTGGGTACTTGTGGGTGCTTGTAGGTACTTGTGGGTGCTTGTAGGTACTTGTGGGTGCTTGTAGGTACTTGTGGGTGTTGTAGGTACTTGTGGGTGCTTGTAGGTACTTGTGGGTGCTTGTAGGTACTTGTGGGTGCTTGTAGGTACTTGTGGGTGCTTGTAGGTACTTGTGGGTGCTTGTAGGTACTTGTGGGTGCTCTTAGGTACTTGTGGGTGCTTGTAGGTACTTGTGGGTGCTTGTAGGTACTTGTGGGTGCTTGTAGGTACTTGTGGGTGCTTGTAGGTGCTTGTGGGTGCTTGTAGGTGCTTGTGGGTGCCTTTCGGTGCTTGTGGATGCTTTTAGGTGCTTGTGGATGCTTTTAGGTGCTTGTGATACTTGTGGGTGCTTGTAGGTACTTGTGGGTGCTTGTAGGTGCTTGTGGGTACTTGTGGGTGCTTCTAGGTGCTTGTGGGTGCTTGTAGGTGTTTGTAGGTGCTTGTAGGTACTTGTGGGTGCTTGTAGGTACTTGTGGGTGCTTGTAGGTACTTGTGGGTGCTTGTGGGTGCTTGTAGGTACTTGTGGGTGCTTGTGGGTGCTTGTGGGTACTTGTGGGTACTTGTGGGTGCTTGTAGGTACTTTTGGGTACTTGTGGTTGCTTGTGGGTACTTGTGGGTGCTTGTAGGTACTTGTGGATGCTTGTAGGTACTTGCCCCGGGTGCTTGTAGGTACTTCTGGGTACTTGTGGGTGCTTGTGGGTGCTTGTGGGTACTTGTAGGTACTTGTGGGTGCTTGTAGGTACTTGTAGGTACTTGTGGGTGCTTGTAGGTACTTGTGGGTGCTTGTAGGTACTTGTGGGTGCTTGTAGGTACTTGTGGGTGCTTGTAGGTACTTGTGGGTGCTTGTAGGTACTTGTGGGTGCTTGTAGGTACTTGTGGGTGCTAGTAGGTACTTGTGGGTGCTAGTATGTACTTGTGGGTGCTTGTAGGTGCTTGTAGGTACTAGTGGGTGCTTGTAGGTACTAGTGGGTGCTTGTAGGTACTAGTGGGTGCTTGTAGGTACTTGTGGGTGCATGTAGGTACTTGTGGGTGCTTGTAGGTACTTGTGGGTGCATGTAGGTACTTGTGGATGCTTGTAGGTACTTGTGGGTGCTTGTGGGTGCTTATTGGTACTTGTGGGCACTTGTGGGTGCTTGTGGGCACTTGTGGGTGCTTGGGGGTACTTGTGGGTGCTTGTAGGTACTTGTGGGTGCTTGCAGGTACTTAAGGGTGCTTGTGGGTGCTTTTAGGTACTTGTGGGTGCTTAAAGGAACTTGTGGGTGCTTGTGGGTACTTGTGGGTGCTTGTAGGTACTTGAGGGTGCTTGTAGGTACTTGTGGGTGCTTGTAGGTACTTGTGGGTGCTTGTAGGTACTTGTGGGTGCTTGTAGGTACTTGTGGGTGCTTGTAGGTACTTGTGGGTGCTTGTAGGTGCTTGTGGGTGCTTGAAGGTACTTGTGGGTGCTTGTAGGTGCTTGTGGGTGCTTGTGGGTGCTTGTAGGTGCTTGTGGGTGCTTGTAGGTGCTTGTGGGTGCCTTTCGGTGCTTGTGGATGCTTTTAGGTGCTTGTGATACTTGTGGGTGCTTGTAGGTACTTGTGGGTGCTTGTAGGTGCTTGTGGGTACTTGTGGGTGCTTCTAGGTGCTTGTGGGTGCTTGTAGGTGTTTGTAGGTGCTTGTAGGTACTTGTGGGTGCTTGTAGGTACTTGTGGGTGCTTGTAGGTACTTGTGGGTGCTTGTAGGTACTTGTGGGTGCTTGTGGGTGCTTGTGGGTACTTGTGGGTACTTGTGGGTGCTTGTAGGTACTTGTGGGTACTTGTGGTTGCTTGTGGGTACTTGTGGGTGCTCGTAGGTACTTGTGGATGCTTGTGGGTGCTTGTAGGTACTTGCCCCGGGTGCTTGTAGGTACTTCTGGGTACTTGTGGGTGCTTGTGGGTGCTTGTGGGTGCTTGTGGGTACTTGTGGGTGCTTGTAGGTACTTGTGGGTGCTTGTAGGTACTTGTGGGTGCTTGTAGGTACTTGTGGGTGCTTTTAGGTACTTGTGGGTGCTTGTAGGTACTTGTGGGTGCTTGTGGGTACTTGTGGGTGCTTATAGGTACTTGTGGGTGCTTGTAGGTACTTGTGGGTGCTAGTAGGTACTTGTGGGTGCTAGTAGGTACTTGTGGGTGCTTGTAGGTGCTTGTAGGTACTAGTGGGTGCTTGTAGGTACTAGTGGGTGCTTGTAGGTACTAGTGGGTGCTTGTAGGTACTTGTGGGTGCATGTAGGTACTTGTGGGTGCTTGTAGGTACTTGTGGGTGCATGTAGGTACTTGTGGGTGCTTGTAGGTACTTGTGGGTGCTTGTGGGTGCTTATTTGTACTTGTGGGCACTTGTGGGTGCTTGTGGGCACTTGTGGGTGCTTGGGGGTACTTGTGGGTGCTTGTAGGTACTTGTGGGTGCTTGTAGGTACTTAAGGGTGCTTGTGGGTGCTTGTAGGTACTTGTGGGTGCTTGAAGGAACTTGTGGGTGCTTGTGGGTACTTGTGGGTGCTTGTGGGTACTTGTGGGTGCTTGTAGGTACTTGTGGGTGCTTGTAGGTACTTGTGGGTGCTTGTAGGTACTTGTGGGTGTTGTAGGTACTTGTGGGTGCTTGTAGGTACTTGTGGGTGCTTGTAGGTACTTGTGGGTGCTTGTAGGTACTTGTGGGTGCTTGTAGGTACTTGTGGGTGCTTGTAGGTACTTGTGGGTGCTCTTAGGTACTTGTGGGTGCTTGTAGGTACTTGTGGGTGCTTGTAGGTACTTGTGGGTGCTTGTAGGTACTTGTGGGTGCTTGTAGGTGCTTGTGGGTGCTTGTAGGTGCTTGTGGGTGCCTTTCGGTGCTTGTGGATGCTTTTAGGTGCTTGTGGATGCTTTTAGGTGCTTGTGATACTTGTGGGTGCTTGTAGGTACTTGTGGGTGCTTGTAGGTGCTTGTGGGTACTTGTGGGTGCTTCTAGGTGCTTGTGGGTGCTTGTAGGTGTTTGTAGGTGCTTGTAGGTACTTGTGGGTGCTTGTAGGTACTTGTGGGTGCTTGTAGGTACTTGTGGGTGCTTGTGGGTGCTTGTAGGTACTTGTGGGTGCTTGTGGGTGCTTGTGGGTACTTGTGGGTACTTGTGGGTGCTTGTAGGTACTTTTGGGTACTTGTGGTTGCTTGTGGGTACTTGTGGGTGCTTGTAGGTACTTGTGGATGCTTGTGGGTGCTTGTAGGTACTTGCCCCGGGTGCTTGTAGGTACTTCTGGGTACTTGTGGGTGCTTGTGGGTGCTTGTGGGTACTTGTAGGTACTTGTGGGTGCTTGTAGGTACTTGTAGGTACTTGTGGGTGCTTGTAGGTACTTGTGGGTGCTTGTAGGTACTTGTGGGTGTTGTAGGTACTTGTGGGTGCTTGTAGGTACTTGTGGGTGCTTGTAGGTACTTGTGGGTGCTTGTAGGTACTTGTGGGTGCTTGTAGGTACTTGTGGGTGCTTGTAGGTACTTGTGGGTGCTCTTAGGTACTTGTGGGTGCTTGTAGGTACTTGTGGGTGCTTGGGGGTACTTGTGGGTGCTTGTAGGTACTTGTGGGTGCTTGTAGGTACTTAAGGGTGCTTGTGGGTGCTTGTAGGTACTTGTGGGTGCTTGAAGGAACTTGTGGGTGCTTGTGGGTACTTGTGGGTGCTTGTGGGTACTTGTGGGTGCTTGTAGGTACTTGTGGGTGCTTGTAGGTACTTGTGGGTGCTTGTAGGTACTTGTGGGTGTTGTAGGTACTTGTGGGTGCTTGTAGGTACTTGTGGGTGCTTGTAGGTACTTGTGGGTGCTTGTAGGTACTTGTGGGTGCTTGTAGGTACTTGTGGGTGCTTGTAGGTACTTGTGGGTGCTCTTAGGTACTTGTGGGTGCTTGTAGGTACTTGTGGGTGCTTGTAGGTACTTGTGGGTGCTTGTAGGTACTTGTGGGTGCTTGTAGGTGCTTGTGGGTGCTTGTAGGTGCTTGTGGGTGCCTTTCGGTGCTTGTGGATGCTTTTAGGTGCTTGTGGATGCTTTTAGGTGCTTGTGATACTTGTGGGTGCTTGTAGGTACTTGTGGGTGCTTGTAGGTGCTTGTGGGTACTTGTGGGTGCTTCTAGGTGCTTGTGGGTGCTTGTAGGTGTTTGTAGGTGCTTGTAGGTACTTGTGGGTGCTTGTAGGTACTTGTGGGTGCTTGTAGGTACTTGTGGGTGCTTGTGGGTGCTTGTAGGTACTTGTGGGTGCTTGTGGGTGCTTGTGGGTACTTGTGGGTACTTGTGGGTGCTTGTAGGTACTTTTGGGTACTTGTGGTTGCTTGTGGGTACTTGTGGGTGCTTGTAGGTACTTGTGGATGCTTGTGGGTGCTTGTAGGTACTTGCCCCGGGTGCTTGTAGGTACTTCTGGGTACTTGTGGGTGCTTGTGGGTGCTTGTGGGTACTTGTAGGTACTTGTGGGTGCTTGTAGGTACTTGTAGGTACTTGTGGGTGCTTGTAGGTACTTGTGGGTGCTTGTAGGTACTTGTGGGTGTTGTAGGTACTTGTGGGTGCTTGTAGGTACTTGTGGGTGCTTGTAGGTACTTGTGGGTGCTTGTAGGTACTTGTGGGTGCTTGTAGGTACTTGTGGGTGCTTGTAGGTACTTGTGGGTGCTCTTAGGTACTTGTGGGTGCTTGTAGGTACTTGTGGGTGCTTGTAGGTACTTGTGGGTGCTTGTAGGTACTTGTGGGTGCTTGTAGGTGCTTGTGGGTGCTTGTAGGTGCTTGTGGGTGCCTTTCGGTGCTTGTGGATGCTTTTAGGTGCTTGTGGATGCTTTTAGGTGCTTGTGATACTTGTGGGTGCTTGTAGGTACTTGTGGGTGCTTGTAGGTGCTTGTGGGTACTTGTGGGTGCTTCTAGGTGCTTGTGGGTGCTTGTAGGTGTTTGTAGGTGCTTGTAGGTACTTGTGGGTGCTTGTAGGTACTTGTGGGTGCTTGTAGGTACTTGTGGGTGCTTGTGGGTGCTTGTAGGTACTTGTGGGTGCTTGTGGGTGCTTGTGGGTACTTGTGGGTACTTGTGGGTGCTTGTAGGTACTTTTGGGTACTTGTGGTTGCTTGTGGGTACTTGTGGGTGCTTGTAGGTACTTGTGGATGCTTGTGGGTGCTTGTAGGTACTTGCCCCGGGTGCTTGTAGGTACTTCTGGGTACTTGTGGGTGCTTGTGGGTGCTTGTGGGTACTTGTAGGTACTTGTGGGTGCTTGTAGGTACTTGTAGGTACTTGTGGGTGCTTGTAGGTACTTGTGGGTGCTTGTAGGTACTTGTGGGTGCTTGTAGGTACTTGTGGGTGCTTGTAGGTACTTGTGGGTGCTTGTAGGTACTTGTGGGTGCTTGTAGGTACTTGTGGGTGCTAGTAGGTACTTGTGGGTGCTAGTAGGTACTTGTGGGTGCTTGTAGGTGCTTGTAGGTACTAGTGGGTGCTTGTAGGTACTAGTGGGTGCTTGTAGGTACTAGTGGGTGCTTGTAGGTACTTGTGGGTGCATGTAGGTACTTGTGGGTGCTTGTAGGTACTTGTGGGTGCATGTAGGTACTTGTGGATGCTTGTAGGTACTTGTGGGTGCTTGTGGGTGCTTATTGGTACTTGTGGGCACTTGTGGGTGCTTGTGGGCACTTGTGGGTGCATGTAGGTACTTGTGGATGCTTGTAGGTACTTGTGGGTGCTTGTGGGTGCTTATTGGTACTTGTGGGCACTTGTGGGTGCTTGTGGGCACTTGTGGGTGCTTGGGGGTACTTGTGGGTGCTTGTAGGTACTTGTGGGTGCTTGCAGGTACTTAAGGGTGCTTGTGGGTGCTTGTAGGTACTTGTGGGTGCTTAAAGGAACTTGTGGGTGCTTGTGGGTACTTGTGGGTGCTTGTAGGTACTTGAGGGTGCTTGTAGGTACTTGTGGGTGCTTGTAGGTACTTGTGGGTGCTTGTAGGTACTTGTGGGTGCTTGTAGGTACTTGTGGGTGCTTGTAGGTACTTGTGGGTGCTTGTAGGTGCTTGTGGGTGCTTGAAGGTACTTGTGGGTGCTTGTAGGTGCTTGTGGGTGCTTGTGGGTGCTTGTAGGTGCTTGTGGGTGCTTGTAGGTGCTTGTGGGTGCCTTTCGGTGCTTGTGGATGCTTTTAGGTGCTTGTGATACTTGTGGGTGCTTGTAGGTACTTGTGGGTGCTTGTAGGTGCTTGTGGGTACTTGTGGGTGCTTCTAGGTGCTTGTGGGTGCTTGTAGGTGTTTGTAGGTGCTTGTAGGTACTTGTGGGTGCTTGTAGGTACTTGTGGGTGCTTGTAGGTACTTGTGGGTGCTTGTAGGTACTTGTGGGTGCTTGTGGGTGCTTGTGGGTACTTGTGGGTACTTGTGGGTGCTTGTAGGTACTTGTGGGTACTTGTGGTTGCTTGTGGGTACTTGTGGGTGCTCGTAGGTACTTGTGGATGCTTGTGGGTGCTTGTAGGTACTTGCCCCGGGTGCTTGTAGGTACTTCTGGGTACTTGTGGGTGCTTGTGGGTGCTTGTGGGTGCTTGTGGGTACTTGTGGGTGCTTGTAGGTACTTGTGGGTGCTTGTAGGTACTTGTGGGTGCTTGTAGGTACTTGTGGGTGCTTTTAGGTACTTGTGGGTGCTTGTAGGTACTTGTGGGTGCTTGTGGGTACTTGTGGGTGCTTATAGGTACTTGTGGGTGCTTGTAGGTACTTGTGGGTGCTAGTAGGTACTTGTGGGTGCTAGTAGGTACTTGTGGGTGCTTGTAGGTGCTTGTAGGTACTAGTGGGTGCTTGTAGGTACTAGTGGGTGCTTGTAGGTACTAGTGGGTGCTTGTAGGTACTTGTGGGTGCATGTAGGTACTTGTGGGTGCTTGTAGGTACTTGTGGGTGCATGTAGGTACTTGTGGGTGCTTGTAGGTACTTGTGGGTGCTTGTGGGTGCTTATTTGTACTTGTGGGCACTTGTGGGTGCTTGTGGGCACTGGTGGGTGCTTGGGGGTACTTGTGGGTGCTTGTAGGTACTTGTGGGTGCTTGTAGGTACTTAAGGGTGCTTGTGGGTGCTTGTAGGTACTTGTGGGTGCTTGAAGGAACTTGTGGGTGCTTGTGGGTACTTGTGGGTGCTTGTGGGTACTTGTGGGTGCTTGTAGGTACTTGTGGGTGCTTGTAGGTACTTGTGGGTGCTTGTAGGTACTTGTGGGTGTTGTAGGTACTTGTGGGTGCTTGTAGGTACTTGTGGGTGCTTGTAGGTACTTGTGGGTGCTTGTAGGTACTTGTGGGTGCTTGTAGGTACTTGTGGGTGCTTGTAGGTACTTGTGGGTGCTCTTAGGTACATGTGGGTGCTTGTAGGTACTTGTGGGTGCTTGTAGGTACTTGTGGGTGCTTGTAGGTACTTGTGGGTGCTTGTAGGTGCTTGTGGGTGCTTGTAGGTGCTTGTGGGTGCCTTTCGGTGCTTGTGGATGCTTTTAGGTGCTTGTGGATGCTTTTAGGTGCTTGTGATACTTGTGGGTGCTTGTAGGTACTTGTGGGTGCTTGTAGGTGCTTGTGGGTACTTGTGGGTGCTTCTAGGTGCTTGTGGGTGCTTGTAGGTGTTTGTAGGTGCTTGTAGGTACTTGTGGGTGCTTGTAGGTACTTGTGGGTGCTTGTAGGTACTTGTGGGTGCTTGTGGGTGCTTGTAGGTACTTGTGGGTGCTTGTGGGTGCTTGTGGGTACTTGTGGGTACTTGTGGGTGCTTGTAGGTACTTTTGGGTACTTGTGGTTGCTTGTGGGTACTTGTGGGTGCTTGTAGGTACTTGTGGATGCTTGTGGGTGCTTGTAGGTACTTGCCCCGGGTGCTTGTAGGTACTTCTGGGTACTTGTGGGTGCTTGTGGGTGCTTGTGGGTACTTGTAGGTACTTGTGGGTGCTTGTAGGTACTTGTAGGTACTTGTGGGTGCTTGTAGGTACTTGTGGGTGCTTGTAGGTACTTGTGGGTGCTTGTAGGTACTTGTGGGTGCTTGTAGGTACTTGTGGGTGCTTGTAGGTACTTGTGGGTGCTTGTAGGTACTTGTGGGTGCTAGTAGGTACTTGTGGGTGCTAGTAGGTACTTGTGGGTGCTTGTAGGTGCTTGTAGGTACTAGTGGGTGCTTGTAGGTACTAGTGGGTGCTTGTAGGTACTAGTGGGTGCTTGTAGGTACTTGTGGGTGCATGTAGGTACTTGTGGGTGCTTGTAGGTACTTGTGGGTGCATGTAGGTACTTGTGGATGCTTGTAGGTACTTGTGGGTGCTTGTGGGTGCTTATTGGTACTTGTGGGCACTTGTGGGTGCTTGTGGGCACTTGTGGGTGCATGTAGGTACTTGTGGATGCTTGTAGGTACTTGTGGGTGCTTGTGGGTGCTTATTGGTACTTGTGGGCACTTGTGGGTGCTTGTGGGCACTTGTGGGTGCTTGGGGGTACTTGTGGGTGCTTGTAGGTACTTGTGGGTGCTTGCAGGTACTTAAGGGTGCTTGTGGGTGCTTGTAGGTACTTGTGGGTGCTTAAAGGAACTTGTGGGTGCTTGTGGGTACTTGTGGGTGCTTGTAGGTACTTGAGGGTGCTTGTAGGTACTTGTGGGTGCTTGTAGGTACTTGTGGGTGCTTGTAGGTACTTGTGGGTGCTTGTAGGTACTTGTGGGTGCTTGTAGGTACTTGTGGGTGCTTGTAGGTGCTTGTGGGTGCTTGAAGGTACTTGTGGGTGCTTGTAGGTGCTTGTGGGTGCTTGTGGGTGCTTGTAGGTGCTTGTGGGTGCTTGTAGGTGCTTGTGGGTGCCTTTCGGTGCTTGTGGATGCTTTTAGGTGCTTGTGATACTTGTGGGTGCTTGTAGGTACTTGTGGGTGCTTGTAGGTGCTTGTGGGTACTTGTGGGTGCTTCTAGGTGCTTGTGGGTGCTTGTAGGTGTTTGTAGGTGCTTGTAGGTACTTGTGGGTGCTTGTAGGTACTTGTGGGTGCTTGTAGGTACTTGTGGGTGCTTGTAGGTACTTGTGGGTGCTTGTGGGTGCTTGTGGGTACTTGTGGGTACTTGTGGGTGCTTGTAGGTACTTGTGGGTACTTGTGGTTGCTTGTGGGTACTTGTGGGTGCTCGTAGGTACTTGTGGATGCTTGTGGGTGCTTGTAGGTACTTGCCCCGGGTGCTTGTAGGTACTTCTGGGTACTTGTGGGTGCTTGTGGGTGCTTGTGGGTGCTTGTGGGTACTTGTGGGTGCTTGTAGGTACTTGTGGGTGCTTGTAGGTACTTGTGGGTGCTTGTAGGTACTTGTGGGTGCTTTTAGGTACTTGTGGGTGCTTGTAGGTACTTGTGGGTGCTTGTGGGTACTTGTGGGTGCTTATAGGTACTTGTGGGTGCTTGTAGGTACTTGTGGGTGCTAGTAGGTACTTGTGGGTGCTAGTAGGTACTTGTGGGTGCTTGTAGGTGCTTGTAGGTACTAGTGGGTGCTTGTAGGTACTAGTGGGTGCTTGTAGGTACTAGTGGGTGCTTGTAGGTACTTGTGGGTGCATGTAGGTACTTGTGGGTGCTTGTAGGTACTTGTGGGTGCATGTAGGTACTTGTGGGTGCTTGTAGGTACTTGTGGGTGCTTGTGGGTGCTTATTTGTACTTGTGGGCACTTGTGGGTGCTTGTGGGCACTTGTGGGTGCTTGGGGGTACTTGTGGGTGCTTGTAGGTACTTGTGGGTGCTTGTAGGTACTTAATGGTGCTTGTGGGTGCTTGTAGGTACTTGTGGGTGCTTGAAGGAACTTGTGGGTGCTTGTGGGTACTTGTGGGTGCTTGTGGGTACTTGTGGGTGCTTGTAGGTACTTGTGGGTGCTTGTAGGTACTTGTGGGTGCTTGTAGGTACTTGTGGGTGTTGTAGGTACTTGTGGGTGCTTGTAGGTACTTGTGGGTGCTTGTAGGTACTTGTGGGTGCTTGTAGGTACTTGTGGGTGCTTGTAGGTACTTGTGGGTGCTTGTAGGTACTTGTGGGTGCTCTTAGGTACTTGTGGGTGCTTGTAGGTACTTGTGGGTGCTTGTAGGTACTTGTGGGTGCTTGTAGGTACTTGTGGGTGCTTGTAGGTGCTTGTGGGTGCTTGTAGGTGCTTGTGGGTGCCTTTCGGTGCTTGTGGATGCTTTTAGGTGCTTGTGGATGCTTTTAGGTGCTTGTGATACTTGTGGGTGCTTGTAGGTACTTGTGGGTGCTTGTAGGTGCTTGTGGGTACTTGTGGGTGCTTCTAGGTGCTTGTGGGTGCTTGTAGGTGTTTGTAGGTGCTTGTAGGTACTTGTGGGTGCTTGTAGGTACTTGTGGGTGCTTGTAGGTACTTGTGGGTGCTTGTGGGTGCTTGTAGGTACTTGTGGGTGCTTGTGGGTACTTGTGGGTACTTGTGGGTGCTTGTAGGTACTTTTGGGTACTTGTGGTTGCTTGTGGGTACTTGTGGGTGCTTGTAGGTACTTGTGGATGCTTGTGGGTGCTTGTAGGTACTTGCCCCGGGTGCTTGTAGGTACTTCTGGGTACTTGTGGGTGCTTGTGGGTGCTTGTGGGTACTTGTAGGTACTTGTGGGTGCTTGTAGGTACTTGTAGGTACTTGTGGGTGCTTGTAGGTACTTGTGGGTGCTTGTAGGTACTTGTGGGTGTTGTAGGTACTTGTGGGTGCTTGTAGGTACTTGTGGGTGCTTGTAGGTACTTGTGGGTGCTTGTAGGTACTTGTGGGTGCTTGTAGGTACTTGTGGGTGCTTGTAGGTACTTGTGGGTGCTCTTAGGTACTTGTGGGTGCTTGTAGGTACTTGTGGGTGCTTGTAGGTACTTGTGGGTGCTTGTAGGTACTTGTGGGTGCTTGTAGGTGCTTGTGGGTGCTTGTAGGTGCTTGTGGGTGCCTTTCGGTGCTTGTGGATGCTTTTAGGTGCTTGTGGATGCTTTTAGGTGCTTGTGATACTTGTGGGTGCTTGTAGGTACTTGTGGGTGCTTGTAGGTGCTTGTGGGTACTTGTGGGTGCTTCTAGGTGCTTGTGGGTGCTTGTAGGTGTTTGTAGGTGCTTGTAGGTACTTGTGGGTGCTTGTAGGTACTTGTGGGTGCTTGTAGGTACTTGTGGGTGCTTGTGGGTGCTTGTAGGTACTTGTGGGTACTTGTGGGTGCTTGTAGGTACTTTTGGGTACTTGTGGTTGCTTGTGGGTACTTGTGGGTGCTTGTAGGTACTTGTGGATGCTTGTGGGTGCTTGTAGGTACTTGCCCCGGGTGCTTGTAGGTACTTCTGGGTACTTGTGGGTGCTTGTGGGTGCTTGTGGGTACTTGTAGGTACTTGTGGGTGCTTGTAGGTACTTGTAGGTACTTGTGGGTGCTTGTAGGTACTTGTGGGTGCTTGTAGGTACTTGTGGGTGCTTGTAGGTACTTGTGGGTGCTTGTAGGTACTTGTGGGTGCTTGTAGGTACTTGTGGGTGCTTGTAGGTACTTGTGGGTGCTAGTAGGTACTTGTGGGTGCTAGTAGGTACTTGTGGGTGCTTGTAGGTGCTTGTAGGTACTAGTGGGTGCTTGTAGGTACTAGTGGGTGCTTGTAGGTACTAGTGGGTGCTTGTAGGTACTTGTGGGTGCATGTAGGTACTTGTGGGTGCTTGTAGGTACTTGTGGGTGCATGTAGGTACTTGTGGATGCTTGTAGGTACTTGTGGGTGCTTGTGGGTGCTTATTGGTACTTGTGGGCACTTGTGGGTGCTTGTGGGCACTTGTGGGTGCTTGGGGGTACTTGTGGGTGCTTGTAGGTACTTGTGGGTGCTTGCAGGTACTTAAGGGTGCTTGTGGGTGCTTGTAGGTACTTGTGGGTGCTTAAAGGAACTTGTGGGTGCTTGTGGGTACTTGTGGGTGCTTGTAGGTACTTGAGGGTGCTTGTAGGTACTTGTGGGTGCTTGTAGGTACTTGTGGGTGCTTGTAGGTACTTGTGGGTGCTTGTAGGTACTTGTGGGTGCTTGTAGGTACTTGTGGGTGCTTGTAGGTGCTTGTGGGTGCTTGAAGGTACTTGTGGGTGCTTGTAGGTGCTTGTGGGTGCTTGTGGGTGCTTGTAGGTGCTTGTGGGTGCTTGTAGGTGCTTGTGGGTGCCTTTCGGTGCTTGTGGATGCTTTTAGGTGCTTGTGATACTTGTGGGTGCTTGTAGGTACTTGTGGGTGCTTGTAGGTGCTTGTGGGTACTTGTGGGTGCTTCTAGGTGCTTGTGGGTGCTTGTAGGTGTTTGTAGGTGCTTGTAGGTACTTGTGGGTGCTTGTAGGTACTTGTGGGTGCTTGTAGGTACTTGTGGGTGCTTGTAGGTACTTGTGGGTGCTTGTGGGTGCTTGTGGGTACTTGTGGGTACTTGTGGGTGCTTGTAGGTACTTGTGGGTACTTGTGGTTGCTTGTGGGTACTTGTGGGTGCTCGTAGGTACTTGTGGATGCTTGTGGGTGCTTGTAGGTACTTGCCCCGGGTGCTTGTAGGTACTTCTGGGTACTTGTGGGTGCTTGTGGGTGCTTGTGGGTGCTTGTGGGTACTTGTGGGTGCTTGTAGGTACTTGTGGGTGCTTGTGGGTGCTTGTGGGTGCTTGTGGGTACTTGTGGGTGCTTGTAGGTACTTGTGGGTGCTTGTAGGTACTTGTGGGTGCTTGTAGGTACTTGTGGGTGCTTTTAGGTACTTGTGGGTGCTTGTAGGTACTTGTGGGTGCTTGTGGGTACTTGTGGGTGCTTATAGGTACTTGTGGGTGCTTGTAGGTACTTGTGGGTGCTAGTAGGTACTTGTGGGTGCTAGTAGGTACTTGTGGGTGCTTGTAGGTGCTTGTAGGTACTAGTGGGTGCTTGTAGGTACTAGTGGGTGCTTGTAGGTACTAGTGGGTGCTTGTAGGTACTTGTGGGTGCATGTAGGTACTTGTGGGTGCTTGTAGGTACTTGTGGGTGCATGTAGGTACTTGTGGGTGCTTGTAGGTACTTGTGGGTGCTTGTGGGTGCTTATTTGTACTTGTGGGCACTTGTGGGTGCTTGGGGGTACTTGTGGGTGCTTGTAGGTACTTGTGGGTGCTTGTAGGTACTTAAGGGTGCTTGTGGGTGCTTGTAGGTACTTGTGGGTGCTTGAAGGAACTTGTGGGTGCTTGTGGGTACTTGTGGGTGCTTGTGGGTACTTGTGGGTGCTTGTAGGTACTTGTGGGTGCTTGTAGGTACTTGTGGGTGCTTGTAGGTACTTGTGGGTGTTGTAGGTACTTGTGGGTGCTTGTAGGTACTTGTGGGTGCTTGTAGGTACTTGTGGGTGCTTGTAGGTACTTGTGGGTGCTTGTAGGTACTTGTGGGTGCTTGTAGGTACTTGTGGGTGCTCTTAGGTACTTGTGGGTGCTTGTAGGTACTTGTGGGTGCTTGTAGGTACTTGTGGGTGCTTGTAGGTACTTGTGGGTGCTTGTAGGTACTTGTGGGTGCTTGTAGGTACTTGTGGGTGCTTGTAGGTACTTGTGGGTGCTAGTAGGTACTTGTGGGTGCTAGTAGGTACTTGTGGGTGCTTGTAGGTACTTGTGGGTGCTTGTAGGTACTTGTGGGTGCTTGTAGGTACTTGTGGGTGCTTGTGGGTGCTTGTGGGTACTTGTGGGTACTTGTGGGTGCTTGTAGGTACTTGTGGGTACTTGTGGTTGCTTGTGGGTACTTGTGGGTGCTCGTAGGTACTTGTGGATGCTTGTGGGTGCTTGTAGGTACTTGCCCCGGGTGCTTGTAGGTACTTCTGGGTACTTGTGGGTGCTTGTGGGTGCTTGTGGGTGCTTGTGGGTACTTGTGGGTGCTTGTAGGTACTTGTGGGTGCTTGTAGGTACTTGTGGGTGCTTGTAGGTACTTGTGGGTGCTTTTAGGTACTTGTGGGTGCTTGTAGGTACTTGTGGGTGCTTGTGGGTACTTGTGGGTGCTTATAGGTACTTGTGGGTGCTTGTAGGTACTTGTGGGTGCTAGTAGGTACTTGTGGGTGCTAGTAGGTACTTGTGGGTGCTTGTAGGTGCTTGTAGGTACTAGTGGGTGCTTGTAGGTACTAGTGGGTGCTTGTAGGTACTAGTGGGTGCTTGTAGGTACTTGTGGGTGCATGTAGGTACTTGTGGGTGCTTGTAGGTACTTGTGGGTGCATGTAGGTACTTGTGGGTGCTTGTAGGTACTTGTGGGTGCTTGTGGGTGCTTATTTGTACTTGTGGGCACTTGTGGGTGCTTGTGGGCACTTGTGGGTGCTTGGGGGTACTTGTGGGTGCTTGTAGGTACTTGTGGGTGCTTGTAGGTACTTAAGGGTGCTTGTGGGTGCTTGTAGGTACTTGTGGGTGCTTGAAGGAACTTGTGGGTGCTTGTGGGTACTTGTGGGTGCTTGTGGGTACTTGTGGGTGCTTGTAGGTACTTGTGGGTGCTTGTAGGTACTTGTGGGTGTTGTAGGTACTTGTGGGTGCTTGTAGGTACTTGTGGGTGCTTGTAGGTACTTGTGGGTGCTTGTAGGTACTTGTGGGTGCTTGTAGGTACTTGTGGGTGCTTGTAGGTACTTGTGGGTGCTCTTAGGTACTTGTGGGTGCTTGTAGGTACTTGTGGATGCTTGTAGGTACTTGTGGGTGCTTGTGGGTGCTTATTGGTACTTGTGGGCACTTGTGGGTGCTTGTGGGCACTTGTGGGTGCTTGGGGGTACTTGTGGGTGCTTGTAGGTACTTGTGGGTGCTTGCAGGTACTTAAGGGTGCTTGTGGGTGCTTGTAGGTACTTGTGGGTGCTTAAAGGAACTTGTGGGTGCTTGTGGGTACTTGTGGGTGCTTGTAGGTACTTGAGGGTGCTTGTAGGTACTTGTGGGTGCTTGTAGGTACTTGTGGGTGCTTGTAGGTACTTGTGGGTGCTTGTAGGTACTTGTGGGTGCTTGTAGGTACTTGTGGGTGCTTGTAGGTGCTTGTGGGTGCTTGAAGGTACTTGTGGGTGCTTGTAGGTGCTTGTGGGTGCTTGTGGGTGCTTGTAGGTGCTTGTGGGTGCTTGTAGGTGCTTGTGGGTGCCTTTCGGTGCTTGTGGATGCTTTTAGGTGCTTGTGATACTTGTGGGTGCTTGTAGGTACTTGTGGGTGCTTGTAGGTGCTTGTGGGTACTTGTGGGTGCTTCTAGGTGCTTGTGGGTGCTTGTAGGTGTTTGTAGGTGCTTGTAGGTACTTGTGGGTGCTTGTAGGTACTTGTGGGTGCTTGTAGGTACTTGTGGGTGCTTGTAGGTACTTGTGGGTGCTTGTGGGTGCTTGTGGGTACTTGTGGGTACTTGTGGGTGCTTGTAGGTACTTGTGGGTACTTGTGGTTGCTTGTGGGTACTTGTGGGTGCTCGTAGGTACTTGTGGATGCTTGTGGGTGCTTGTAGGTACTTGCCCCGGGTGCTTGTAGGTACTTCTGGGTACTTGTGGGTGCTTGTGGGTGCTTGTGGGTGCTTGTGGGTACTTGTGGGTGCTTGTAGGTACTTGTGGGTGCTTGTAGGTACTTGTGGGTGCTTGTAGGTACTTGTGGGTGCTTTTAGGTACTTGTGGGTGCTTGTAGGTACTTGTGGGTGCTTGTGGGTACTTGTGGGTGCTTATAGGTACTTGTGGG
Source organism: Phalangium opilio (assembly GCF_054372755.1). NCBI lineage: Eukaryota > Metazoa > Arthropoda > Arachnida > Opiliones > Phalangiidae > Phalangium > Phalangium opilio. Next base: position 6,188,402 of record NW_028324180.1, on the reverse strand, counting down.
TGCTTGTAGGTACTTGTGGGTGCTAGTAGGTACTTGTGGGTGCTAGTAGGTACTTGTGGGTGCTTGTAGGTGCTTGTAGGTACTAGTGGGTGCTTGTAGGTACTAGTGGGTGCTTGTAGGTACTAGTGGGTGCTTGTAGGTACTTGTGGGTGCATGTAGGTACTTGTGGGTGCTTGTAGGTACTTGTGGGTGCATGTAGGTACTTGTGGGTGCTTGTAGGTACTTGTGGGTGCTTGTGGGTGCTTATTTGTACTTGTGGGCACTTGTGGGTGCTTGTGGGCACTTGTGGGTGCTTGGGGGTACTTGTGGGTGCTTGTAGGTACTTGTGGGTGCTTGTAGGTACTTAAGGGTGCTTGTGGGTGCTTGTAGGTACTTGTGGGTGCTTGAAGGAACTTGTGGGTGCTTGTGGGTACTTGTGGGTGCTTGTGGGTACTTGTGGGTGCTTGTAGGTACTTGTGGGTGCTTGTAGGTACTTGTGGGTGCTTGTAGGTACTTGTGGGTGTTGTAGGTACTTGTGGGTGCTTGTAGGTACTTGTGGGTGCTTGTAGGTACTTGTGGGTGCTTGTAGGTACTTGTGGGTGCTTGTAGGTACTTGTGGGTGCTTGTAGGTACTTGTGGGTGCTCTTAGGTACTTGTGGGTGCTTGTAGGTACTTGTGGGTGCTTGTAGGTACTTGTGGGTGCTTGTAGGTACTTGTGGGTGCTTGTAGGTGCTTGTGGGTGCTTGTAGGTGCTTGTGGGTGCCTTTCGGTGCTTGTGGATGCTTTTAGGTGCTTGTGGATGCTTTTAGGTGCTTGTGATACTTGTGGGTGCTTGTAGGTACTTGTGGGTGCTTGTAGGTGCTTGTGGGTACTTGTGGGTGCTTCTAGGTGCTTGTGGGTGCTTGTAGGTGTTTGTAGGTGCTTGTAGGTACTTGTGGGTGCTTGTAGGTACTTGTGGGTGCTTGTAGGTACTTGTGGGTGCTTGTGGGTGCTTGTAGGTACTTGTGGGTGCTTGTGGGTGCTTGTGGGTACTTGTGGGTACTTGTGGGTGCTTGTAGGTACTTTTGGGTACTTGTGGTTGCTTGTGGGTACTTGTGGGTGCTTGTAGGTACTTGTGGATGCTTGTGGGTGCTTGTAGGTACTTGCCCCGGGTGCTTGTAGGTACTTCTGGGTACTTGTGGGTGCTTGTGGGTGCTTGTGGGTACTTGTAGGTACTTGTGGGTGCTTGTAGGTACTTGTAGGTACTTGTGGGTGCTTGTAGGTACTTGTGGGTGCTTGTAGGTACTTGTGGGTGTTGTAGGTACTTGTGGGTGCTTGTAGGTACTTGTGGGTGCTTGTAGGTACTTGTGGGTGCTTGTAGGTACTTGTGGGTGCTTGTAGGTACTTGTGGGTGCTTGTAGGTACTTGTGGGTGCTCTTAGGTACTTGTGGGTGCTTGTAGGTACTTGTGGGTGCTTGTAGGTACTTGTGGGTGCTTGTAGGTACTTGTGGGTGCTTGTAGGTGCTTGTGGGTGCTTGTAGGTGCTTGTGGGTGCCTTTCGGTGCTTGTGGATGCTTTTAGGTGCTTGTGGATGCTTTTAGGTGCTTGTGATACTTGTGGGTGCTTGTAGGTACTTGTGGGTGCTTGTAGGTGCTTGTGGGTACTTGTGGGTGCTTCTAGGTGCTTGTGGGTGCTTGTAGGTGTTTGTAGGTGCTTGTAGGTACTTGTGGGTGCTTGTAGGTACTTGTGGGTGCTTGTAGGTACTTGTGGGTGCTTGTGGGTGCTTGTAGGTACTTGTGGGTACTTGTGGGTGCTTGTAGGTACTTTTGGGTACTTGTGGTTGCTTGTGGGTACTTGTGGGTGCTTGTAGGTACTTGTGGATGCTTGTGGGTGCTTGTAGGTACTTGCCCCGGGTGCTTGTAGGTACTTCTGGGTACTTGTGGGTGCTTGTGGGTACTTGTAGGTACTTGTGGGTGCTTGTAGGTACTTGTAGGTACTTGTGGGTGCTTGTAGGTACTTGTGGGTGCTTGTAGGTACTTGTGGGTGCTTGTAGGTACTTGTGGGTGCTTGTAGGTACTTGTGGGTGCTTGTAGGTACTTGTGGGTGCTTGTAGGTACTTGTGGGTGCTAGTAGGTACTTGTGGGTGCTAGTAGGTACTTGTGGGTGCTTGTAGGTGCTTGTAGGTACTAGTGGGTGCTTGTAGGTACTAGTGGGTGCTTGTAGGTACTAGTGGGTGCTTGTAGGTACTTGTGGGTGCATGTAGGTACTTGTGGGTGCTTGTAGGTACTTGTGGGTGCATGTAGGTACTTGTGGATGCTTGTAGGTACTTGTGGGTGCTTGTGGGTGCTTATTGGTACTTGTGGGCACTTGTGGGTGCTTGTGGGCACTTGTGGGTGCTTGGGGGTACTTGTGGGTGCTTGTAGGTACTTGTGGGTGCTTGCAGGTACTTAAGGGTGCTTGTGGGTGCTTGTAGGTACTTGTGGGTGCTTAAAGGAACTTGTGGGTGCTTGTGGGTACTTGTGGGTGCTTGTAGGTACTTGAGGGTGCTTGTAGGTACTTGTGGGTGCTTGTAGGTACTTGTGGGTGCTTGTAGGTACTTGTGGGTGCTTGTAGGTACTTGTGGGTGCTTGTAGGTACTTGTGGGTGCTTGTAGGTGCTTGTGGGTGCTTGAAGGTACTTGTGGGTGCTTGTAGGTGCTTGTGGGTGCTTGTGGGTGCTTGTAGGTGCTTGTGGGTGCTTGTAGGTGCTTGTGGGTGCCTTTCGGTGCTTGTGGATGCTTTTAGGTGCTTGTGATACTTGTGGGTGCTTGTAGGTACTTGTGGGTGCTTGTAGGTGCTTGTGGGTACTTGTGGGTGCTTCTAGGTGCTTGTGGGTGCTTGTAGGTGTTTGTAGGTGCTTGTAGGTACTTGTGGGTGCTTGTAGGTACTTGTGGGTGCTTGTAGGTACTTGTGGGTGCTTGTAGGTACTTGTGGGTGCTTGTGGGTGCTTGTGGGTACTTGTGGGTACTTGTGGGTGCTTGTAGGTACTTGTGGGTACTTGTGGTTGCTTGTGGGTACTTGTGGGTGCTCGTAGGTACTTGTGGATGCTTGTGGGTGCTTGTAGGTACTTGCCCCGGGTGCTTGTAGGTACTTCTGGGTACTTGTGGGTGCTTGTGGGTGCTTGTGGGTGCTTGTGGGTACTTGTGGGTGCTTGTAGGTACTTGTGGGTGCTTGTGGGTGCTTGTGGGTGCTTGTGGGTACTTGTGGGTGCTTGTAGGTACTTGTGGGTGCTTGTAGGTACTTGTGGGTGCTTGTAGGTACTTGTGGGTGCTTTTAGGTACTTGTGGGTGCTTGTAGGTACTTGTGGGTGCTTGTGGGTACTTGTGGGTGCTTATAGGTACTTGTGGGTGCTTGTAGGTACTTGTGGGTGCTAGTAGGTACTTGTGGGTGCTAGTAGGTACTTGTGGGTGCTTGTAGGTGCTTGTAGGTACTAGTGGGTGCTTGTAGGTACTAGTGGGTGCTTGTAGGTACTAGTGGGTGCTTGTAGGTACTTGTGGGTGCATGTAGGTACTTGTGGGTGCTTGTAGGTACTTGTGGGTGCATGTAGGTACTTGTGGGTGCTTGTAGGTACTTGTGGGTGCTTGTGGGTGCTTATTTGTACTTGTGGGCACTTGTGGGTGCTTGGGGGTACTTGTGGGTGCTTGTAGGTACTTGTGGGTGCTTGTAGGTACTTAAGGGTGCTTGTGGGTGCTTGTAGGTACTTGTGGGTGCTTGAAGGAACTTGTGGGTGCTTGTGGGTACTTGTGGGTGCTTGTGGGTACTTGTGGGTGCTTGTAGGTACTTGTGGGTGCTTGTAGGTACTTGTGGGTGCTTGTAGGTACTTGTGGGTGTTGTAGGTACTTGTGGGTGCTTGTAGGTACTTGTGGGTGCTTGTAGGTACTTGTGGGTGCTTGTAGGTACTTGTGGGTGCTTGTAGGTACTTGTGGGTGCTTGTAGGTACTTGTGGGTGCTCTTAGGTACTTGTGGGTGCTTGTAGGTACTTGTGGGTGCTTGTAGGTACTTGTGGGTGCTTGTAGGTACTTGTGGGTGCTTGTAGGTACTTGTGGGTGCTTGTAGGTACTTGTGGGTGCTTGTAGGTACTTGTGGGTGCTAGTAGGTACTTGTGGGTGCTAGTAGGTACTTGTGGGTGCTTGTAGGTACTTGTGGGTGCTTGTAGGTACTTGTGGGTGCTTGTAGGTACTTGTGGGTGCTTGTGGGTGCTTGTGGGTACTTGTGGGTACTTGTGGGTGCTTGTAGGTACTTGTGGGTACTTGTGGTTGCTTGTGGGTACTTGTGGGTGCTCGTAGGTACTTGTGGATGCTTGTGGGTGCTTGTAGGTACTTGCCCCGGGTGCTTGTAGGTACTTCTGGGTACTTGTGGGTGCTTGTGGGTGCTTGTGGGTGCTTGTGGGTACTTGTGGGTGCTTGTAGGTACTTGTGGGTGCTTGTAGGTACTTGTGGGTGCTTGTAGGTACTTGTGGGTGCTTTTAGGTACTTGTGGGTGCTTGTAGGTACTTGTGGGTGCTTGTGGGTACTTGTGGGTGCTTATAGGTACTTGTGGGTGCTTGTAGGTACTTGTGGGTGCTAGTAGGTACTTGTGGGTGCTAGTAGGTACTTGTGGGTGCTTGTAGGTGCTTGTAGGTACTAGTGGGTGCTTGTAGGTACTAGTGGGTGCTTGTAGGTACTAGTGGGTGCTTGTAGGTACTTGTGGGTGCATGTAGGTACTTGTGGGTGCTTGTAGGTACTTGTGGGTGCATGTAGGTACTTGTGGGTGCTTGTAGGTACTTGTGGGTGCTTGTGGGTGCTTATTTGTACTTGTGGGCACTTGTGGGTGCTTGTGGGCACTTGTGGGTGCTTGGGGGTACTTGTGGGTGCTTGTAGGTACTTGTGGGTGCTTGTAGGTACTTAAGGGTGCTTGTGGGTGCTTGTAGGTACTTGTGGGTGCTTGAAGGAACTTGTGGGTGCTTGTGGGTACTTGTGGGTGCTTGTGGGTACTTGTGGGTGCTTGTAGGTACTTGTGGGTGCTTGTAGGTACTTGTGGGTGCTTGTAGGTACTTGTGGGTGTTGTAGGTACTTGTGGGTGCTTGTAGGTACTTGTGGGTGCTTGTAGGTACTTGTGGGTGCTTGTAGGTACTTGTGGGTGCTTGTAGGTACTTGTGGGTGCTTGTAGGTACTTGTGGGTGCTCTTAGGTACTTGTGGGTGCTTGTAGGTACTTGTGGGTGCTTGTAGGTACTTGTGGGTGCTTGTAGGTACTTGTGGGTGCTTGTAGGTACTTGTGGGTGCTTGTAGGTACTTGTGGGTGCTTGTAGGTACTTGTGGGTGCTAGTAGGTACTTGTGGGTGCTAGTAGGTACTTGTGGGTGCTTGTAGGTACTTGTGGGTGCTTGTAGGTACTTGTGGGTGCTTGTAGGTACTTGTGGGTGCTCTTAGGTACTTGTGGGTGCTTGTAGGTACTTGTGGGTGCTTGTAGGTGCTTGTGGGTACTTGTGGGTGCTTCTAGGTGCTTGTGGGTGCTTGTAGGTGTTTGTAGGTGCTTGTAGGTACTTGTGGGTGCTTGTAGGTACTTGTGGGTGCTTGTAGGTACTTGTGGGTGCTTGTAGGTACTTGTGGGTGCTTGTGGGTGCTTGTGGGTACTTGTGGGTACTTGTGGGTGCTTGTAGGTACTTGTGGGTACTTGTGGTTGCTTGTGGGTACTTGTGGGTGCTCGTAGGTACTTGTGGATGCTTGTGGGTGCTTGTAGGTACTTGCCCCGGGTGCTTGTAGGTACTTCTGGGTACTTGTGGGTGCTTGTGGGTGCTTGTGGGTACTTGTGGGTGCTTGTAGGTACTTGTGGGTGCTTGTAGGTACTTGTGGGTGCTTGTAGGTACTTGTGGGTGCTTTTAGGTACTTGTGGGTGCTTGTAGGTACTTGTGGGTGCTTGTGGGTACTTGTGGGTGCTTATAGGTACTTGTGGGTGCTTGTAGGTACTTGTGGGTGCTAGTAGGTACTTGTGGGTGCTAGTAGGTACTTGTGGGTGCTTGTAGGTGCTTGTAGGTACTAGTGGGTGCTTGTAGGTACTAGTGGGTGCTTGTAGGTACTAGTGGGTGCTTGTAGGTACTTGTGGGTGCATGTAGGTACTTGTGGGTGCTTGTAGGTACTTGTGGGTGCATGTAGGTACTTGTGGGTGCTTGTAGGTACTTGTGGGTGCTTGTGGGTGCTTATTTGTACTTGTGGGCACTTGTTGGTGCTTGTGGGCACTTGTGGGTGCTTGGGGGTACTTGTGGGTGCTTGTAGGTACTTGTGGGTGCTTGTAGGTACTTAAGGGTGCTTGTGGGTGCTTGTAGGTACTTGTGGGTGCTTGAAGGAACTTGTGGGTGCTTGTGGGTACTTGTGGGTGCTTGTGGGTACTTGTGGGTGCTTGTAGGTACTTGTGGGTGTTGTAGGTACTTGTGGGTGCTTGTAGGTACTTGTGGGTGCTTGTAGGTACTTGTGGGTGCTTGTAGGTACTTGTGGGTGCTTGTAGGTACTTGTGGGTGCTTGTAGGTACTTGTGGGTGCTCTTAGGTACTTGTGGGTGCTTGTAGGTACTTGTGGGTGCTTGTAGGTGCTTGTGGGTACTTGTGGGTGCTTCTAGGTGCTTGTGGGTGCTTGTAGGTGTTTGTAGGTGCTTGTAGGTACTTGTGGGTGCTTGTAGGTACTTGTGGGTGCTTGTAGGTACTTGTGGGTGCTTGTAGGTACTTGTGGGTGCTTGTGGGTGCTTGTGGGTACTTGTGGGTACTTGTGGGTGCTTGTAGGTACTTGTGGGTACTTGTGGTTGCTTGTGGGTACTTGTGGGTGCTCGTAGGTACTTGTGGATGCTTGTGGGTGCTTGTAGGTACTTGCCCCGGGTGCTTGTAGGTACTTCTGGGTACTTGTGGGTGCTTGTGGGTGCTTGTGGGTACTTGTAGGTACTTGTGGGTGCTTGTAGGTACTTGTGGGTGCTTGTAGGTACTTGTGGGTGCTTGTAGGTACTTGTGGGTGCTTGTAGGTACTTGTGAGTGCTTGTAGGTACTTGTGGGTGCTTGTAGGTACTTGTGGGTGCTTGTAGGTACTTGTGGGTGCTAGTAGGTACTTGTGGGTGCTAGTAGGTACTTGTGGGTGCTTGTAGGTGCTTGAAGGTACTAGTGGGTGCTTGTAGGTACTAGTGGGTGCTTGTAGGTACTAGTGGGTGCTTGTAGGTACTTGTGGGTGCATGTAGGTACTTGTGGGTGCTTGTAGGTACTTGTGGGTGCATGTAGGTACTTGTGGATGCTTGTAGGTACTTGTGGGTGCTTGTGGGTGCTTATTGGTACTTGTGGGCACTTGTGGGTGCTTGTGGGCACTTGTGGGTGCTTGGGGGTACTTGTGGGTGCTTGTAGGTACTTGTGGGTGCTTGCAGGTACTTAAGGGTGCTTGTGGGTGCTTGTAGGTACTTGTGGGTGCTTAAAGGAACTTGTGGGTGCTTGTGGGTACTTGTGGGTGCTTGTAGGTACTTGAGGGTGCTTGTAGGTACTTGTGGGTGCTTGTAGGTACTTGTGGGTGCTTGTAGGTACTCGTGGGTGCTTGTAGGTACTTGTGGGTGCTTGTAGGTGCTTGTGGGTGCTTGTAGGTGCTTGTGGGTGCCTTTCGGTGCTTGTGGATGCTTTTAGGTGCTTGTGGATGCTTTTAGGTGCTTGTGATACTTGTGGGTGCTTGTAGGTACTTGTGGGTGCTTGTAGGTGCTTGTGGGTACTTGTGGGTGCTTCTAGGTGCTTGTGGGTGCTTGTAGGTGTTTGTAGGTGCTTGTAGGTACTTGTGGGTGCTTGTAGGTACTTGTGGGTGCTTGTAGGTACTTGTGGGTGCTTGTGGGTGCTTGTAGGTACTATTGGGTGCTTGTGGGTGCTTGTGGGTACTTGTGGGTACTTGTGGGTGCTTGTAGGTACTTTTGGGTACTTGTGGTTGCTTGTGGGTACTTGTGGGTGCTTGTAGGTACTTGTGGATGCTTGTGGGTGCTTGTAGGTACTTGCCCCGGGTGCTTGTAGGTACTTCTGGGTACTTGTGGGTGCTTGTGGGTGCTTGTGGGTACTTGTAGGTACTTGTGGGTGCTTGTAGGTACTTGTGGGTGCTTGAAGGAACTTGTGGGTGCTTGTGGGTACTTGTGGGTGCTTGTGGGTACTTGTGGGTGCTTGTAGGTACTTGTGGGTGCTTGTAGGTACTTGTGGGTGCTTGTAGGTACTTGTGGGTGTTGTAGGTACTTGTGGGTGCTTGTAGGTACTTGTGGGTGCTTGTAGGTACTTGTGGGTGCTTGTAGGTACTTGTGGGTGCTTGTAGGTACTTGTGGGTGCTTGTAGGTACTTGTGGGTGCTCTTAGGTACTTGTGGGTGCTTGTAGGTACTTGTGGATGCTTGTAGGTACTTGTGGGTGCTTGTAGGTACTTGTGGGTGCTTGTGGGTGCTTGTGGGTACTTGTGGGTACTTGTGGGTGCTTGTAGGTACTTGTGGGTACTTGTGGTTGCTTGTGGGTACTTGTGGGTGCTCGTAGGTACTTGTGGATGCTTGTGGGTGCTTGTAGGTACTTGCCCCGGGTGCTTGTAGGTACTTCTGGGTACTTGTGGGTGCTTGTGGGTGCTTGTGGGTACTTGTGGGTGCTTGTAGGTACTTGTGGGTGCTTGTAGGTACTTGTGGGTGCTTGTAGGTACTTGTGGGTGCTTTTAGGTACTTGTGGGTGCTTGTAGGTACTTGTGGGTGCTTGTGGGTACTTGTGGGTGCTTATAGGTACTTGTGGGTGCTTGTAGGTACTTGTGGGTGCTAGTAGGTACTTGTGGGTGCTAGTAGGTACTTGTGGGTGCTTGTAGGTGCTTGTAGGTACTAGTGGGTGCTTGTAGGTACTAGTGGGTGCTTGTAGGTACTAGTGGGTGCTTGTAGGTACTTGTGGGTGCATGTAGGTACTTGTGGGTGCTTGTAGGTACTTGTGGGTGCATGTAGGTACTTGTGGGTGCTTGTAGGTACTTGTGGGTGCTTGTGGGTGCTTATTTGTACTTGTGGGCACTTGTTGGTGCTTGTGGGCACTTGTGGGTGCTTGGGGGTACTTGTGGGTGCTTGTAGGTACTTGTGGGTGCTTGTAGGTACTTAAGGGTGCTTGTGGGTGCTTGTAGGTACTTGTGGGTGCTTGAAGGAACTTGTGGGTGCTTGTGGGTACTTGTGGGTGCTTGTGGGTACTTGTGGGTGCTTGTAGGTACTTGTGGGTGTTGTAGGTACTTGTGGGTGCTTGTAGGTACTTGTGGGTGCTTGTAGGTACTTGTGGGTGCTTGTAGGTACTTGTGGGTGCTTGTAGGTACTTGTGGGTGCTTGTAGGTACTTGTGGGTGCTCTTAGGTACTTGTGGGTGCTTGTAGGTACTTGTGGGTGCTTGTAGGTGCTTGTGGGTACTTGTGGGTGCTTCTAGGTGCTTGTGGGTGCTTGTAGGTGTTTGTAGGTGCTTGTAGGTACTTGTGGGTGCTTGTAGGTACTTGTGGGTGCTTGTAGGTACTTGTGGGTGCTTGTAGGTACTTGTGGGTGCTTGTGGGTGCTTGTGGGTACTTGTGGGTACTTGTGGGTGCTTGTAGGTACTTGTGGGTACTTGTGGTTGCTTGTGGGTACTTGTGGGTGCTCGTAGGTACTTGTGGATGCTTGTGGGTGCTTGTAGGTACTTGCCCCGGGTGCTTGTAGGTACTTCTGGGTACTTGTGGGTGCTTGTGGGTGCTTGTGGGTACTTGTAGGTACTTGTGGGTGCTTGTAGGTACTTGTGGGTGCTTGTAGGTACTTGTGGGTGCTTGTAGGTACTTGTGGGTGCTTGTAGGTACTTGTGAGTGCTTGTAGGTACTTGTGGGTGCTTGTAGGTACTTGTGGGTGCTTGTAGGTACTTGTGGGTGCTAGTAGGTACTTGTGGGTGCTAGTAGGTACTTGTGGGTGCTTGTAGGTGCTTGTAGGTACTAGTGGGTGCTTGTAGGTACTAGTGGGTGCTTGTAGGTACTAGTGGGTGCTTGTAGGTACTTGTGGGTGCATGTAGGTACTTGTGGGTGCTTGTAGGTACTTGTGGGTGCATGTAGGTACTTGTGGATGCTTGTAGGTACTTGTGGGTGCTTGTGGGTGCTTATTGGTACTTGTGGGCACTTGTGGGTGCTTGTGGGCACTTGTGGGTGCTTGGGGGTACTTGTGGGTGCTTGTAGGTACTTGTGGGTGCTTGCAGGTACTTAAGGGTGCTTGTGGGTGCTTGTAGGTACTTGTGGGTGCTTAAAGGAACTTGTGGGTGCTTGTGGGTACTTGTGGGTGCTTGTAGGTACTTGAGGGTGCTTGTAGGTACTTGTGGGTGCTTGTAGGTACTTGTGGGTGCTTGTAGGTACTCGTGGGTGCTTGTAGGTACTTGTGGGTGCTTGTAGGTGCTTGTGGGTGCTTGTAGGTGCTTGTGGGTGCCTTTCGGTGCTTGTGGATGCTTTTAGGTGCTTGTGGATGCTTTTAGGTGCTTGTGATACTTGTGGGTGCTTGTAGGTACTTGTGGGTGCTTGTAGGTGCTTGTGGGTACTTGTGGGTGCTTCTAGGTGCTTGTGGGTGCTTGTAGGTGTTTGTAGGTGCTTGTAGGTACTTGTGGGTGCTTGTAGGTACTTGTGGGTGCTTGTAGGTACTTGTGGGTGCTTGTGGGTGCTTGTAGGTACTATTGGGTGCTTGTGGGTGCTTGTGGGTACTTGTGGGTACTTGTGGGTGCTTGTAGGTACTTTTGGGTACTTGTGGTTGCTTGTGGGTACTTGTGGGTGCTTGTAGGTACTTGTGGATGCTTGTGGGTGCTTGTAGGTACTTGCCCCGGGTGCTTGTAGGTACTTCTGGGTACTTGTGGGTGCTTGTGGGTGCTTGTGGGTACTTGTAGGTACTTGTGGGTGCTTGTAGGTACTTGTGGGTGCTTGAAGGAACTTGTGGGTGCTTGTGGGTACTTGTGGGTGCTTGTGGGTACTTGTGGGTGCTTGTAGGTACTTGTGGGTGCTTGTAGGTACTTGTGGGTGCTTGTAGGTACTTGTGGGTGTTGTAGGTACTTGTGGGTGCTTGTAGGTACTTGTGGGTGCTTGTAGGTACTTGTGGGTGCTTGTAGGTACTTGTGGGTGCTTGTAGGTACTTGTGGGTGCTTGTAGGTACTTGTGGGTGCTCTTAGGTACTTGTGGGTGCTTGTAGGTACTTGTGGATGCTTGTAGGTACTTGTGGGTGCTTGTAGGTACTTGTGGGTGCTTGTAGGTGCTTGTGGGTGCTTGTAGGTGCTTGTGGGTGCCTTTCGGTGCTTGTGGATGCTTTTAGGTGCTTGTGGATGCTTTTAGGTGCTTGTGATACTTGTGGGTGCTTGTAGGTACTTGTGGGTGCTTGTAGGTGCTTGTGGGTACTTGTGGGTGCTTCTAGGTGCTTGTGGGTGCTTGTAGGTGTTTGTAGGTGCATAGCCGACTTGTATTAATAAAGGCCTATAGGTGATCCTCGGTTTTTTTTCTGATATTGGCAATGGCCGTTGTGATCTGCCGCCGCTAGATGTCGTTTTTAGGGGGAAAATTTTGAGGCGGGAACTTCAAAACGAATGAAAATGCCAATAGGGGAAAGCTTACTTTTTGCCTTGAGGTTGGGGTTTTTTTTTTTTTTTTTGAATAAAGTAAGGCAGTTTATTTAGAAGTAATACATTTACTTGATAACAATATATTTGTCTTTATCACATTTAAAGTGCGTTTAGAAAAGTATGTTTTCTACTTTTCTATCACAGTACAATGTAATATTTTCAAAATAAGTGTTTTGATTAGTACCTAACATATGAAATTTTTTGAATCACATTACAACTTTGCATATTTTCGGGGTAAGGGTTTTTATTTGTACGTTTTGACTGTTTCTTCAACGTCACATATCTTTGGCATAGTTGACAAGATTATCTAACATAATATCACATAAATTAATATATACATATCACAGTAGGATTGAAAAAGTTTAGTAACTTATTGCGTTATTGCATACTTTATAATACCTTAAATATCTTGGCGAGGTAGAAACGTTAAGGGTTCTTTAACAAAATCAGATACGAATCCTACGATGATTTATAATTTGAAATTTAATATACTTTTGATTTGTAATTATAATTTTTCATTTGATATTCATGTAATTTGGCCAACCCTGTGAATATGCCTATATTTACCAAAACATTACTGGGGTATTTTAGGGCAAGGAATGAGGGTGGATCCGAAATCTGAGAGAAATACGCGCCTTAACTGCGGAAACGATTGGGTCTGGTGGGACGCTGAAAATGGGGGAGGAATAGGTATATATTAATTTATGTGATATTATGTTAGATAATCTTGTCAAACTCCTAATGATCAACTATGCCAAAGATATAAGTGACGTTGAAGAAACAGTCAAAACGTACAAATAAAAATCCTTACCCTGAAAATATGCAAAGTTGTAATGTGATTCAAAAAACTTCATATGTTAGGTACTAATCAAAACACTTATTTTGAAAATAGTACATTGCACTGAGATAGAAAAGTAGAAAACATACTTTACTAAACGCACTTTAAATGAGATAAAGACAAATATATTGTTATAAAGTAAATGTATTACTTCTAAAAAAACTGCCTTACTTTATTCCAAAAAAAACCCAACCTCAATACATAAAGTAAGCTTTCTCCTATTGGCATTTTCATTCGTTTTGAAGTTCCCGCCACAAAATTTTCCCCCTAAGGGCGACATCTAGCGGTCGCTAAAAAATTGGTATGCCGCCCCATAGGCAGCTTCCTACCTATAGGCCTTTATTAATACAAGTCGGCTATGGTAGGTGCTTGTAGGTACTTGTGGGTGCTTGTAGGTACTTGTGGGTGCTTGTAGGTACTTGTGGGTGCTTGTGGGTGCTTGTAGGTACTTGTGGGTGCTTGTGGGTGCTTGTGGGTACTTGTGGGTACTTGTGGGTGCTTGTAGGTACTTTTGGGTACTTGTGGTTGCTTGTGGGTACTTGTGGGTGCTTGTAGGTACTTGTGGATGCTTGTGGGTGCTTGTAGGTACTTGCCCCGGGTGCTTGTAGGTACTTCTGGGTACTTGTGGGTGCTTGTGGGTGCTTGTGGGTACTTGTAGGTACTTGTGGGTGCTTGTAGGTACTTGTGGGTGCTTGTAGGTACTTGTGGGTGCTTGTAGGTACTTGTGGGTGCTTGTAGGTACTTGTGAGTGCTTGTAGGTACTTGTGGGTGCTTGTAGGTACTTGTGGGTGCTTGTAGGTACTTGTGGGTGCTAGTAGGTACTTGTGGGTGCTAGTAGGTACTTGTGGGTGCTTGTATGTGCTTGTAGGTACTAGTGGGTGCTTGTAGGTACTAGTGGGTGCTTGTAGGTACTAGTGGGTGCTTGTAGGTACTTGTGGGTGCATGTAGGTACTTGTGGGTGCTTGTAGGTACTTGTGGGTGCATGTAGGTACTTGTGGATGCTTGTAGGTACTTGTGGGTGCTTGTGGGTGCTTATTGGTACTTGTGGGCACTTGTGGGTGCTTGTGGGCACTTGTGGGTGCTTGGGGGTACTTGTGGGTGCTTGTAGGTACTTGTGGGTGCTTGCAGGTACTTAAGGGTGCTTGTGGGTGCTTGTAGGTACTTGTGGGTGCTTAAAGGAACTTGTGGGTGCTTGTGGGTACTTGTGGGTGCTTGTAGGTACTTGAGGGTGCTTGTAGGTACTTGTGGGTGCTTGTAGGTACTTGTGGGTGCTTGTAGGTACTTGTGGGTGCTTGTAGGTACTTGTGGGTGCTTGTAGGTACTTGTGGGTGCTTGTAGGTGCTTGTGGGTGCTTGAAGGTACTTGTGGGTGCTTGTAGGTGCTTGTGGGTGCTTGTAGGTGCTTGTGGGTGCTTGTAGGTGCTTGTGGGTGCCTTTCGGTGCTTGTGGATGCTTTTAGGTGCTTGTGATACTTGTGGGTGCTTGTAGGTACTTGTGGGTGCTTGTAGGTGCTTGTGGGTACTTGTGGGTGCTTCTAGGTGCTTGTGGGTGCTTGTAGGTGTTTGTAGGTGCTTGTAGGTACTTGTGGGTGCTTGTAGGTACTTGTGGGTGCTTGTAGGTACTTGTGGGTGCTTGTAGGTACTTGTGGGTGCTTGTGGGTGCTTGTGGGTACTTGTGGGTACTTGTGGGTGCTTGTAGGTACTTGTGGGTACTTGTGGTTGCTTGTGGGTACTTGTGGGTGCTCGTAGGTACTTGTGGATGCTTGTGGGTGCTTGTAGGTACTTGCCCCGGGTGCTTGTAGGTACTTCTGGGTACTTGTGGGTGCTTGTGGGTGCTTGTGGGTACTTGTGGGTGCTTGTAGGTACTTGTGGGTGCTTGTAGGTACTTGTGGGTGCTTGTAGGTACTTGTGGGTGCTTTTAGGTACTTGTGGGTGCTTGTAGGTACTTGTGGGTGCTTGTGGGTACTTGTGGGTGCTTATAGGTACTTGTGGGTGCTTGTAGGTACTTGTGGGTGCTAGTAGGTACTTGTGGGTGCTAGTAGGTACTTGTGGGTGCTTGTAGGTGCTTGTAGGTACTAGTGGGTGCTTGTAGGTACTAGTGGGTGCTTGTAGGTACTAGTGGGTGCTTGTAGGTACTTGTGGGTGCATGTAGGTACTTGTGGGTGCTTGTAGGTACTTGTGGGTGCATGTAGGTACTTGTGGGTGCTTGTAGGTACTTGTGGGTGCTTGTGGGTGCTTATTTGTACTTGTGGGCACTTGTGGGTGCTTGTGGGCACTTGTGGGTGCTTGGGGGTACTTGTGGGTGCTTGTAGGTACTTGTGGGTGCTTGTAGGTACTTAAGGGTGCTTGTGGGTGCTTGTAGGTACTTGTGGGTGCTTGAAGGAACTTGTGGGTGCTTGTGGGTACTTGTGGGTGCTTGTGGGTACTTGTGGGTGCTTGTAGGTACTTGTGGGTGCTTGTAGGTACTTGTGGGTGCTTGTAGGTACTTGTGGGTGTTGTAGGTACTTGTGGGTGCTTGTAGGTACTTGTGGGTGCTTGTAGGTACTTGTGGGTGCTTGTAGGTACTTGTGGGTGCTTGTAGGTACTTGTGGGTGCTTGTAGGTACTTGTGGGTGCTCTTAGGTACTTGTGGGTGCTTGTAGGTACTTGTGGGTGCTTGTAGGTACTTGTGGGTGCTTGTAGGTGCTTGTGGGTGCTTGTAGGTGCTTGTGGGTGCCTTTCGGTGCTTGTGGATGCTTTTAGGTGCTTGTGGATGCTTTTAGGTGCTTGTGATACTTGTGGGTGCTTGTAGGTACTTGAGGGTGCTTGTAGGTGCTTGTGGGTACTTGTGGGTGCTTCTAGGTGCTTGTGGGTGCTTGTAGGTGTTTGTAGGTGCTTGTAGGTACTTGTGGGTGCTTGTAGGTACTTGTGGGTGCTTGTAGGTACTTGTGGGTGCTTGTGGGTGCTTTTAGGTACTTGTGGGTGCTTGTGGGTGCTTGTGGGTACTTGTGGGTACTTGTGGGTGCTTGTAGGTACTTTTGGGTACTTGTGGTTGCTTGTGGGTACTTGTGGGTGCTTGTAGGTACTTGTGGATGCTTGTGGGTGCTTGTAGGTACTTGCCCCGGGTGCTTGTAGGTACTTCTGGGTACTTGTGGGTGCTTGTGGGTGCTTGTGGGTACTTGTAGGTACTTGTGGGTGCTTGTAGGTACTTGTGGGTGCTTGTAGGTACTTGTGGGTGCTTGTAGGTACTTGTGGGTGCTTGTAGGTACTTGTGGGTGCTTGTAGGTACTTGTGGGTGCTTGTAGGTACTTGTGGGTGCTTGTAGGTACTTGTGGGTGCTTGTAGGTACTTGTGGGTGTTGTAGGTACTTGTGGGTGCTTGTAGGTACTTGTGGGTGCTTGTAGGTACTTGTGGGTGCTTGTAGGTACTTGTGGGTGCTTGTAGGTACTTGTGGGTGCTTGTAGGTACTTGTGGGTGCTCTTAGGTACTTGTGGGTGCTTGTAGGTACTTGTGGGTGCTTGTAGGTACTTGTGGGTGCTTGTAGGTACTTGTGGGTGCTCTTAGGTACTTGTGGGTGCTTGTAGGTACTTGTGGGTGCTTGTAGGTACTCGTGGGTGCTTGTAGGTACTTGTGGGTGCTTGTAGGTGCTTGTGGGTGCTTGTAGGTGCTTGTGGGTGCCTTTCGGTGCTTGTGGATGCTTTTAGGTGCTTGTGGATGCTTTTAGGTGCTTGTGATACTTGTGGGTGCTTGTAGGTACTTGTGGGTGCTTGTAGGTGCTTGTGGGTACTTGTGGGTGCTTCTAGGTGCTTGTGGGTGCTTGTAGGTGTTTGTAGGTGCTTGTAGGTACTTGTGGGTGCTTGTAGGTACTTGTGGGTGCTTGTAGGTACTTGTGGGAGCTTGTGGGTGCTTGTAGGTACTAATGGGTGCTTGTGGGTGCTTGTGGGTACTTGTGGGTACTTGTGGGTGCTTGTAGGTACTTTTGGGTACTTGTGGTTGCTTGTGGGTACTTGTGGGTGCTTGTAGGTACTTGTGGATGCTTGTGGGTGCTTGTAGGTACTTGCCCCGGGTGCTTGTAGGTACTTCTGGGTACTTGTGGGTGCTTGTGGGTGCTTGTGGGTACTTGTAGGTACTTGTGGGTGCTTGTAGGTACTTGTGGGTGCTTGTAGGTACTTGTGGGTGCTTGTAGGTACTTGTGGGTGCTTGTAGGTACTTGTGGGTGCTTGTAGGTACTTGTGGGTGCTTGTAGGTACTTGTGGGTGCTTGTAGGTACTTGTGGGTGCTTGTAGGTACTTGTGGGTGTTGTAGGTACTTGTGGGTGCTTGTAGGTACTTGTGGGTGCTTGTAGGTACTTGTGGGTGCTTGTAGGTACTTGTGGGTGCTTGTAGGTACTTGTGGGTGCTTGTAGGTACTTGTGGGTGCTCTTAGGTACTTGTGGGTGCTTGTAGGTACTTGTGGGTGCTTGTAGGTACTTGTGGGTGCTTGTAGGTACTTGTGGGTGCTCTTAGGTACTTGTGGGTGCTTGTAGGTACTTGTGGGTGCTTGTAGGTACTTGTGGGTGCTCTTAGGTACTTGTGGGTGCTTGTAGGTACTTGTGGGTGCTTGTAGGTACTTGTGGGTGCTTGTAGGTACTTGTGGGTGCTTGTAGGTACTTGTGGGTGCTTGTAGGTACTTGTGGGTGTTGTAGGTACTTGTGGGTGCTTGTAGGTACTTGTGGGTGCTTGTAGGTACTTGTGGGTGCTTGTAGGTACTTGTGGGTGCTTGTAGGTACTTGTGGGTGCTTGTAGGTACTTGTGGGTGCTCTTAGGTACTTGTGGGTGCTTGTAGGTACTTGTGGGTGCTTGTAGGTACTTGTGGGTGCTTGTAGGTACTTGTGGGTGCTCTTAGGTACTTGTGGGTGCTTGTAGGTACTTGTGGGTGCTTGTAGGTACTCGTGGGTGCTTGTAGGTACTTGTGGGTGCTTGTAGGTGCTTGTGGGTGCTTGTAGGTGCTTGTGGGTGCCTTTCGGTGCTTGTGGATGCTTTTAGGTGCTTGTGGATGCTTTTAGGTGCTTGTGATACTTGTGGGTGCTTGTAGGTACTTGTGGGTGCTTGTAGGTGCTTGTGGGTACTTGTGGGTGCTTCTAGGTGCTTGTGGGTGCTTGTAGGTGTTTGTAGGTGCTTGTAGGTACTTGTGGGTGCTTGTAGGTACTTGTGGGTGCTTGTAGGTACTTGTGGGTGCTTGTGGGTGCTTGTAGGTACTAATGGGTGCTTGTGGGTGCTTGTGGGTACTTGTGGGTACTTGTGGGTGCTTGTAGGTACTTTTGGGTACTTGTGGTTGCTTGTGGGTACTTGTGGGTGCTTGTAGGTACTTGTGGATGCTTGTGGGTGCTTGTAGGTACTTGCCCCGGGTGCTTGTAGGTACTTCTGGGTACTTGTGGGTGCTTGTGGGTGCTTGTGGGTACTTGTAGGTACTTGTGGGTGCTTGTAGGTACTTGTGGGTGCTTGAAGGAACTTGTGGGTGCTTGTGGGTACTTGTGGGTGCTTGTGGGTACTTGTGGGTGCTTGTAGGTACTTGTGGGTGCTTGTAGGTACTTGTGGGTGCTTGTAGGTACTTGTGGGTGTTGTAGGTACTTGTGGGTGCTTGTAGGTACTTGTGGGTGCTTGTAGGTACTTGTGGGTGCTTGTAGGTACTTGTGGGTGCTTGTAGGTACTTGTGGGTGCTTGTAGGTACTTGTGGGTGCTCTTAGGTACTTGTGGGTGCTTGTAGGTACTTGTGGGTGCTTGTAGGTACTTGTGGGTGCTTGTAGGTACTTGTGGGTGCTTGTAGGTGCTTGTGGGTGCTTGTAGGTGCTTGTGGGTGCCTTTCGGTGCTTGTGGATGCTTTTAGGTGCTTGTGGATGCTTTTAGGTGCTTGTGATACTTGTGGGTGCTTGTAGGTACTTGTGGGTGCTTGTAGGTGCTTGTGGGTACTTGTGGGTGCTTCTAGGTGCTTGTGGGTGCTTGTAGGTGTTTGTAGGTGCATAGCCGACTTGTATTAATAAAGGCCTATAGGTGATCCTCGGTTTTTTTTCTGATATTGGCAATGGCCGTTGTGATCTGCCGCCGCTAGATGTCGTTTTTAGGGGGAAAATTTTGAGGCGGGAACTTCAAAACGAATGAAAATGCCAATAGGGGAAAGCTTACTTTTTGCCTTGAGGTTGGGGTTTTTTTTTTTTTTTTGAATAAAGTAAGGCAGTTTATTTAGAAGTAATACATTTACTTGATAACAATATATTTGTCTTTATCACATTTAAAGTGCGTTTAGAAAAGTATGTTTTCTACTTTTCTATCACAGTACAATGTAATATTTTCAAAATAAGTGTTTTGATTAGTACCTAACATATGAAATTTTTTGAATCACATTACAACTTTGCATATTTTCGGGGTAAGGGTTTTTATTTGTACGTTTTGACTGTTTCTTCAACGTCACATATCTTTGGCATAGTTGACAAGATTATCTAACATAATATCACATAAATTAATATATACATATCACAGTAGGATTGAAAAAGTTTAGTAACTTATTGCGTTATTGCATACTTTATAATACCTTAAATATCTTGGCGAGGTAGAAACGTTAAGGGTTCTTTAACAAAATCAGATACGAATCCTACGATGATTTATAATTTGTAATTTAATATACTTTTGATTTGTAATTATAATTTTTCATTTGATATTCATGTAATTTGGCCAACCCTGTGAATATGCCTATATTTACCAAAACATTACTGGGGTATTTTAGGGCAAGGAATGAGGGTGGATCCGAAATCTGAGAGAAATACGCGCCTTAACTGCGGAAACGATTGGGTCTGGTGGGACGCTGAAAATGGGGGAGGAATAGGTATATATTAATTTATGTGATATTATGTTAGATAATCTTGTCAAACTCCTAATGATCAACTATGCCAAAGATATAAGTGACGTTGAAGAAACAGTCAAAACGTACAAATAAAAATCCTTACCCTGAAAATATGCAAAGTTGTAATGTGATTCAAAAAACTTCATATGTTAGGTACTAATCAAAACACTTATTTTGAAAATATTACATTGCACTGAGATAGAAAAGTAGAAAACATACTTTACTAAACGCACTTTAAATGAGATAAAGACAAATATATTGTTATAAAGTAAATGTATTACTTCTAAAAAAACTGCCTTACTTTATTCCAAAAAAAACCCAACCTCAATACATAAAGTAAGCTTTCTCCTATTGGCATTTTCATTCGTTTTGAAGTTCCCGCCACAAAATTTTCCCCCTAAGGGCGACATCTAGCGGTCGCTAAAAAATTGGTATGCCGCCCCATAGGCAGCTTCCTACCTATAGGCCTTTATTAATACAAGTCGGCTATGGTAGGTGCTTGTAGGTACTTGTGGGTGCTTGTAGGTACTTGTGGGTGCTTGTAGGTACTTGTGGGTGCTTGTGGGTGCTTGTAGGTACTTGTGGGTGCTTGTGGGTGCTTGTGGGTACTTGTGGGTACTTGTGGGTGCTTGTAGGTACTTTTGGGTACTTGTGGTTGCTTGTGGGTACTTGTGGGTGCTTGTAGGTACTTGTGGATGCTTGTGGGTGCTTGTAGGTACTTGCCCCGGGTGCTTGTAGGTACTTCTGGGTACTTGTGGGTGCTTGTGGGTACTTGTAGGTACTTGTGGGTGCTTGTAGGTACTTGTGGGTGCTTGTAGGTACTTGTGGGTGCTTGTAGGTACTTGTGGGTGCTTGTAGGTACTTGTGAGTGCTTGTAGGTACTTGTGGGTGCTTGTAGGTACTTGTGGGTGCTTGTAGGTACTTGTGGGTGCTAGTAGGTACTTGTGGGTGCTAGTAGGTACTTGTGGGTGCTTGTAGGTGCTTGTAGGTACTAGTGGGTGCTTGTAGGTACTAGTGGGTGCTTGTAGGTACTAGTGGGTGCTTGTAGGTACTTGTGGGTGCATGTAGGTACTTGTGGGTGCTTGTAGGTACTTGTGGGTGCATGTAGGTACTTGTGGATGCTTGTAGGTACTTGTGGGTGCTTGTGGGTGCTTATTGGTACTTGTGGGCACTTGTGGGTGCTTGTGGGCACTTGTGGGTGCTTGGGGGTACTTGTGGGTGCTTGTAGGTACTTGTGGGTGCTTGCAGGTACTTAAGGGTGCTTGTGGGTGCTTGTAGGTACTTGTGGGTGCTTAAAGGAACTTGTGGGTGCTTGTGGGTACTTGTGGGTGCTTGTAGGTACTTGAGGGTGCTTGTAGGTACTTGTGGGTGCTTGTAGGTACTTGTGGGTGCTTGTAGGTACTTGTGGGTGCTTGTAGGTACTTGTGGGTGCTTGTAGGTACTTGTGGGTGCTTGTAGGTGCTTGTGGGTGCTTGAAGGTACTTGTGGGTGCTTGTAGGTGCTTGTGGGTGCTTGTAGGTGCTTGTGGGTGCTTGTAGGTGCTTGTGGGTGCCTTTCGGTGCTTGTGGATGCTTTTAGGTGCTTGTGATACTTGTGGGTGCTTGTAGGTACTTGTGGGTGCTTGTAGGTGCTTGTGGGTACTTGTGGGTGCTTCTAGGTGCTTGTGGGTGCTTGTAGGTGTTTGTAGGTGCTTGTAGGTACTTGTGGGTGCTTGTAGGTACTTGTGGGTGCTTGTAGGTACTTGTGGGTGCTTGTAGGTACTTGTGGGTGCTTGTGGGTGCTTGTGGGTACTTGTGGGTACTTGTGGGTGCTTGTAGGTACTTGTGGGTACTTGTGGTTGCTTGTGGGTACTTGTGGGTGCTCGTAGGTACTTGTGGATGCTTGTGGGTGCTTGTAGGTACTTGCCCCGGGTGCTTGTAGGTACTTCTGGGTACTTGTGGGTGCTTGTGGGTGCTTGTGGGTACTTGTGGGTGCTTGTAGGTACTTGTGGGTGCTTGTAGGTACTTGTGGGTGCTTGTAGGTACTTTCGGGTGCTTTTAGGTACTTGTGGGTGCTTGTAGGTACTTGTGGGTGCTTGTGGGTACTTGTGGGTGCTTATAGGTACTTGTGGGTGCTTGTAGGTACTTGTGGGTGCTAGTAGGTACTTGTGGGTGCTAGTAGGTACTTGTGGGTGCTTGTAGGTGCTTGTAGGTACTAGTGGGTGCTTGTAGGTACTAGTGGGTGCTTGTAGGTACTAGTGGGTGCTTGTAGGTACTTGTGGGTGCATGTAGGTACTTGTGGGTGCTTGTAGGTACTTGTGGGTGCATGTAGGTACTTGTGGGTGCTTGTAGGTACTTGTGGGTGCTTGTGGGTGCTTATTTGTACTTGTGGGCACTTGTGGGTGCTTGTGGGCACTTGTGGGTGCTTGGGGGTACTTGTGGGTGCTTGTAGGTACTTGTGGGTGCTTGTAGGTACTTAAGGGTGCTTGTGGGTGCTTGTAGGTACTTGTGGGTGCTTGAAGGAACTTGTGGGTGCTTGTGGGTACTTGTGGGTGCTTGTGGGTACTTGTGGGTGCTTGTAGGTACTTGTGGGTGCTTGTAGGTACTTGTGGGTGCTTGTAGGTACTTGTGGGTGTTGTAGGTACTTGTGGGTGCTTGTAGGTACTTGTGGGTGCTTGTAGGTACTTGTGGGTGCTTGTAGGTACTTGTGGGTGCTTGTAGGTACTTGTGGGTGCTTGTAGGTACTTGTGGGTGCTTGTAGGTACTTGTGGGTGCTTGTAGGTACTTGTGGGTGCTCTTAGGTACTTGTGGGTGCTTGTAGGTACTTGTGGGTGCTTGTAGGTACTTGTGGGTGCTTGTAGGTACTTGTGGGTGCTTGTAGGTGCTTGTGGGTGCTTGTAGGTGCTTGTGGGTGCCTTTCGGTGCTTGTGGATGCTTTTAGGTGCTTGTGGATGCTTTTAGGTGCTTGTGATACTTGTGGGTGCTTGTAGGTACTTGAGGGTGCTTGTAGGTGCTTGTGGGTACTTGTGGGTGCTTCTAGGTGCTTGTGGGTGCTTGTAGGTGTTTGTAGGTGCTTGTAGGTACTTGTGGGTGCTTGTAGGTACTTGTGGGTGCTTGTAGGTACTTGTGGGTGCTTGTGGGTGCTTTTAGGTACTTGTGGGTGCTTGTGGGTGCTTGTGGGTACTTGTGGGTACTTGTGGGTGCTTGTAGGTACTTTTGGGTACTTGTGGTTGCTTGTGGGTACTTGTGGGTGCTTGTAGGTACTTGTGGATGCTTGTGGGTGCTTGTAGGTACTTGCCCCGGGTGCTTGTAGGTACTTCTGGGTACTTGTGGGTGCTTGTGGGTGCTTGTGGGTACTTGTAGGTACTTGTGGGTGCTTGTAGGTACTTGTGGGTGCTTGTAGGTACTTGTGGGTGCTTGTAGGTACTTGTGGGTGCTTGTAGGTACTTGTGGGTGCTTGTAGGTACTTGTGGGTGCTTGTAGGTACTTGTGGGTGCTAGTAGGTACTTGTGGGTGCTAGTAGGTACTTGTGGGTGCTTGTAGATGCTTGTAGGTACTAGTGGGTGCTTGTAGGTACTAGTGGGTGCTTGTAGGTACTAGTGGGTGCTTGTAGGTACTTGTGGGTGCATGTAGGTACTTGTGGGTGCTTGTAGGTACTTGTGGGTGCATGTAGGTACTTGTGGATGCTTGTAGGTACTTGTGGGTGCTTGTGGGTGCTTATTGGTACTTGTGGGCACTTGTGGGTGCTTGTGGGCACTTGTGGGTGCTTGGGGGTACTTGTGGGTGCTTGTAGGTACTTGTGGGTGCTTGCAGGTACTTAAGGGTGCTTGTGGGTGCTTGTAGGTACTTGTGGGTGCTTAAAGGAACTTGTGGGTGCTTGTGGGTACTTGTGGGTGCTTGTAGGTACTTGAGGGTGCTTGTAGGTACTTGTGGGTGCTTGTAGGTACTTGTGGGTGCTTGTAGGTACTTGTGGGTGCTTGTAGGTACTTGTGGGTGCTTGTAGGTACTTGTGGGTGCTTGTAGGTGCTTGTGGGTGCTTGAAGGTACTTGTGGGTTCTTGTAGGTGCTTGTGGGTGCTTGTGGGTGCTTGTAGGTGCTTGTGGGTGCTTGTAGGTGCTTGTGGGTGCCTTTCGGTGCTTGTGGATGCTTTTAGGTGCTTGTGATACTTGTGGGTGCTTGTAGGTACTTGTGGGTGCTTGTAGGTGCTTGTGGGTGCTTGTGGGTGCTTCTAGGTGCTTGTGGGTGCTTGTAGGTGTTTGTAGGTGCTTGTAGGTACTTGTGGGTGCTTGTAGGTACTTGTGGGTGCTTGTAGGTACTTGTGGGTGCTTGTAGGTACTTGTGGGTGCTTGTGGGTGCTTGTGGGTACTTGTGGGTACTTGTGGGTGCTTGTAGGTACTTGTGGGTACTTGTGGTTGCTTGTGGGTACTTGTGGGTGCTCGTAGGTACTTGTGGATGCTTGTGGGTGCTTGTAGGTACTTGCCCCGGGTGCTTGTAGGTACTTCTGGGTACTTGTGGGTGCTTGTGGGTGCTTGTGGGTACTTGTGGGTGCTTGTAGGTACTTGTGGGTGCTTGTAGGTACTTGTGGGTGCTTGTAGGTACTTGTGGGTGCTTTTAGGTACTTGTGGGTGCTTGTAGGTACTTGTGGGTGCTTGAAGGAACTTGTGGGTGCTTATAGGTACTTGTGGGTGCTTGTAGGTACTTGAGGGTGCTTGTAGGTACTTGTGGGTGCTTGTAGGTAATTGTGGGTGCTTGTAGGTACTTGTGGGTGTTGTAGGTACTTGTGGGTGCTTGAAGGTACTTGTGGGTGCTTGTAGGTACTTGTAGGTGTTGTAGGTACTTGTAGGTGTTGTAGGTACTTGTGGGTGCTTGTAGGTACTTGTAGGTGTTGTAGGTACTTGTGGGTGCTTGTAGGTACTTGTGGGTGCTTGTACGTACTTGTGGGTGCTTGTAGGTACTTGTGGGTGCTTGTAGGTACTTGTGGGTGCTTGTAGGTACTTGTGAGTGCTTGTAGGTACTTGTGGGTGCTTGTAGGTACTTGTGGGTGCTTGTAGGTACTTGTGGGTGCTTGTAGGTACTTGTGGGTGCTTGTAGGTACTTGTGGGTGCTTGTAGGTACTTGTGGGTGCTTGTAGGTACTTGTGGGTGCTTGTAGGTACTTGTGGGTGCTTGTAGGTACTTGTGGGTGCTTGTAGGTACTTGTGGGTGCTTGTAGGTACTTGTGGGTGCTTGTAGGTACTTAAGGGTGCTTGTGGGTGCTTGTAGGTACTTGTGGGTGCTTGAAGGAACTTGTGGGTGCTTGTGGGTACTTGTGGGTGCTTGTAGGTACTTGAGGGTGCTTGTAGGTACTTGTGGGTGCTTGTAGGTACTTGTGGGTGCTTGTAGGTACTTGTGGGTGCTTGTAGGTACTTGTGGGTGCTTGTAGGTACTTGTGGGTGCTTGTAGGTACTTGTAGGTGTTGTAGGTACTTGTGGGTGCTTGTAGGTACTTGTGGGTGCTTGTACGTACTTGTGGGTGCTTGTAGGTACTTGTGGGTGCTTGTAGGTACTTGTGGGTGCTTGTAGGTACTTGTGGGTGCTTGTAGGTACTTGTGGGTGCTTGTAGGTACTTGTGGGTGCTTGTAGGTACTTGTGGGTGCTTGTAGGTACTTGTAGGTGTTGTAGGTACTTGTGGGTGCTTGTAGGTACTTGTGGGTGCTTGTAGGTACTTGTGGGTGCTTGTAGGTACTTGTGGGTGCTTGTAGGTACTTGTGGGTGCTTGTAGGTACTTGTGGGTGCTTGTAGGTACTTGTGGGTGCTTGTAGGTACTTGTGGGTGATTGTAGGTACTTGTGCCTGCTTGTAGGTAATTTTGCCTGCTTGTAGGTAATTGTGCGTGCTTGTAGGTACTTGTGGGTGCTTGTGGGTTCTTGTGGGTGCTTGTGGGTTCTTGTGGGTGCTTATGGGTGCTTGTAGGTGCTTGTGGGTGCTTGAAGGTACTTGTGGGTGCTTGTAGGTGCTTGTGGGTGCTTGTGGGTGCTTGTAGGTGCTTGTGGGTGCCTTTCGGTGCTTGTGGATGC
This sequence comes from Phalangium opilio, assembly GCF_054372755.1. Lineage (NCBI taxonomy): Eukaryota > Metazoa > Arthropoda > Arachnida > Opiliones > Phalangiidae > Phalangium > Phalangium opilio. The sequence continues at coordinate 6,163,111 of NW_028324180.1, read as the reverse complement.
TTTTAGGTGCTTGTGATACTTGTGGGTGCTTGTAGGTACTTGTGGGTGCTTGTGGGTACTTGTGGGTGCTTCTAGGTGCTTGTGGGTGCTTGTAGGTGTTTGTAGGTGCTTGTAGGTACTTGTGGGTGCTTGTAGGTACTTGTGGGTGCTTGTAGGTACTTGTGGGTGCTTGTGGGTGCTTGTAGGTACTTGTGGGTGCTTGTGGGTGCTTGTGGGTACTTGTGGGTACTTGTGGGTGCTTGTAGGTACTTGTGGGTACTTGTGGTTGCTTGTGGGTACTTGTGGGTGCTTGTAGGTACTTGTGGATGCTTGTGGGTGCTTGTAGGTACTTGCCCCGGGTGCTTGTGGGTACTTGTGGGTACTTGTGGGTGCTTGTAGGTGCTTGTGGGTACTTGTGGGTGCTTGTAGGTACTTGAGGGTGCTTGTAGGTACTTGTGGGTGCTTGTAGGTACTTGTGGGTGCTTGTAGGTACTTGTGGGTGCTTGTAGGTACTTGTGGGTGCTTGTAGGTACTTGTGGGTGCTTGTAGGTACTTGTGGGTGCTTGTAGGTACTTGTGGGTGCTTGTAGGTACTTGTGGGTGCTTGTAGGTACTTGTGGGTGCTTGTAGGTGCTTGTGGGTGCTTGAAGGTACTTGTGGGTGCTTGTAGGTGCTTGAGGGTGCTTGTGGGTGCTTGTAGGTGCTTGTGGGTGCTTGTAGGTGCTTGTGGGTGCCTTTCGGTGCTTGTGGATGCTTTTAGGTGCTTGTGATACTTGTGGGTGCTTGTAGGTACTTGTGGGTGCTTGTAGGTGCTTGTGGGTACTTGTGGGTGCTTCTAGGTGCTTGTAGGTACTTGTGGGTGCTTGTAGGTACTTGTGGGTGCTTGTAGGTACTTGTGGGTGCTTGTAGGTACTTGTGGGTGCTTGTAGGTACTTGTGGGTGCTTGTAGGTACTTGTGGGTGCTTGTAGGTACTTGTGGGTGCTTGTAGGTACTTGTGGGTGCTTGTAGGTACTTAAGGGTGCTTGTGGGTGCTTGTAGGTACTTGTGGGTGCTTGAAGGAACTTGTGGGTGCTTGTGGGTACTTGTGGGTGCTTGTAGGTACTTGAGGGTGCTTGTAGGTACTTGTGGGTGCTTGTAGGTACTTGTGGGTGCTTGTAGGTACTTGTGGGTGCTTGTAGGTACTTGTGGGTGCTTGTAGGTACTTGTGGGTGCTTGTAGGTACTTGTAGGTGTTGTAGGTACTTGTGGGTGCTTGTAGGTACTTGTGGGTGCTTGTACGTACTTGTGGGTGCTTGTAGGTACTTGTGGGTGCTTGTAGGTACTTGTGGGTGCTTGTAGGTACTTGTGGGTGCTTGTAGGTACTTGTGGGTGCTTGTAGGTACTTGTGGGTGCTTGTAGGTACTTGTGGGTGCTTGTAGGTACTTGTGGGTGCTTGTAGGTACTTGTAGGTGTTGTAGGTACTTGTGGGTGCTTGTAGGTACTTGTGGGTGCTTGTACGTACTTGTGGGTGCTTGTAGGTACTTGTGGGTGCTTGTAGGTACTTGTGGGTGCTTGTAGGTACTTGTGGGTGCTTGTAGGTACTTGTGGGTGCTTGTAGGTACTTGTGGGTGCTTGTAGGTACTTGTGGGTGCTTGTAGGTACTTGTAGGTGTTGTAGGTACTTGTGGGTGCTTGTAGGTACTTGTGGGTGCTTGTAGGTACTTGTGGGTGCTTGTAGGTACTTGTGGGTGCTTGTAGGTACTTGTGGGTGCTTGTAGGTACTTGTGGGTGCTTGTAGGTACTTGTGGGTGCTTGTAGGTACTTGTGGGTGCTTGTAGGTACTTGTGGGTACTTGTGGTTGCTTGTGGGTACTTGTGGGTGCTCGTAGGTACTTGTGGATGCTTGTGGGTGCTTGTAGGTACTTGCCCCGGGTGCTTGTAGGTACTTCTGGGTACTTGTGGGTGCTTGTGGGTGCTTGTGGGTACTTGTGGGTGCTTGTAGGTACTTGTGGGTGCTTGTAGGTACTTGTGGGTGCTTGTAGGTACTTGTGGGTGCTTTTAGGTACTTGTGGGTGCTTGTAGGTACTTGTGGGTGCTTGAAGGAACTTGTGGGTGCTTATAGGTACTTGTGGGTACTTGTGGTTGCTTGTGGGTACTTGTGGGTGCTCGTAGGTACTTGTGGATGCTTGTGGGTGCTTGTAGGTACTTGCCCCGGGTGCTTGTAGGTACTTCTGGGTACTTGTGGGTGCTTGTGGGTGCTTGTGGGTACTTGTGGGTGCTTGTAGGTACTTGTGGGTGCTTGTAGGTGCTTGTGGGTGCTTGTGGGTGCTTCTAGGTGCTTGTGGGTGCTTGTAGGTGTTTGTAGGTGCTTGTAGGTACTTGTGGGTGCTTGTAGGTACTTGTGGGTGCTTGTAGGTACTTGTGGGTGCTTGTAGGTACTTGTGGGTGCTTGTGGGTGCTTGTGGGTACTTGTGGGTACTTGTGGGTGCTTGTAGGTACTTGTGGGTACTTGTGGTTGCTTGTGGGTACTTGTGGGTGCTCGTAGGTACTTGTGGATGCTTGTGGGTGCTTGTAGGTACTTGCCCCGGGTGCTTGTAGGTACTTCTGGGTACTTGTGGGTGCTTGTGGGTGCTTGTGGGTACTTGTGGGTGCTTGTAGGTACTTGTGGGTGCTTGTAGGTACTTGTGGGTGCTTGTAGGTACTTGTGGGTGCTTTTAGGTACTTGTGGGTGCTTGTAGGTACTTGTGGGTGCTTGAAGGAACTTGTGGGTGCTTATAGGTACTTGTGGGTGCTTGTAGGTACTTGAGGGTGCTTGTAGGTACTTGTGGGTGCTTGTAGGTAATTGTGGGTGCTTGTAGGTACTTGTGGGTGTTGTAGGTACTTGTGGGTGCTTGAAGGTACTTGTGGGTGCTTGTAGGTACTTGTAGGTGTTGTAGGTACTTGTAGGTGTTGTAGGTACTTGTGGGTGCTTGTAGGTACTTGTAGGTGTTGTAGGTACTTGTGGGTGCTTGTAGGTACTTGTGGGTGCTTGTACGTACTTGTGGGTGCTTGTAGGTACTTGTGGGTGCTTGTAGGTACTTGTGGGTGCTTGTAGGTACTTGTGAGTGCTTGTAGGTACTTGTGGGTGCTTGTAGGTACTTGTGGGTGCTTGTAGGTACTTGTGGGTGCTTGTAGGTACTTGTGGGTGCTTGTAGGTACTTGTGGGTGCTTGTAGGTACTTGTGGGTGCTTGTAGGTACTTGTGGGTGCTTGTAGGTACTTGTGGGTGCTTGTAGGTACTTGTGGGTGCTTGTAGGTACTTGTGGGTGCTTGTAGGTACTTGTGGGTGCTTGTAGGTACTTAAGGGTGCTTGTGGGTGCTTGTAGGTACTTGTGGGTGCTTGAAGGAACTTGTGGGTGCTTGTGGGTACTTGTGGGTGCTTGTAGGTACTTGAGGGTGCTTGTAGGTACTTGTGGGTGCTTGTAGGTACTTGTGGGTGCTTGTAGGTACTTGTGGGTGCTTGTAGGTACTTGTGGGTGCTTGTAGGTACTTGTGGGTGCTTGTAGGTACTTGTAGGTGTTGTAGGTACTTGTGGGTGCTTGTAGGTACTTGTGGGTGCTTGTACGTACTTGTGGGTGCTTGTAGGTACTTGTGGGTGCTTGTAGGTACTTGTGGGTGCTTGTAGGTACTTGTGGGTGCTTGTAGGTACTTGTGGGTGCTTGTAGGTACTTGTGGGTGCTTGTAGGTACTTGTGGGTGCTTGTAGGTACTTGTAGGTGTTGTAGGTACTTGTGGGTGCTTGTAGGTACTTGTGGGTGCTTGTAGGTACTTGTGGGTGCTTGTAGGTACTTGTGGGTGCTTGTAGGTACTTGTGGGTGCTTGTAGGTACTTGTGGGTGCTTGTAGGTACTTGTGGGTGCTTGTAGGTACTTGTGGGTGATTGTAGGTACTTGTGCCTGCTTGTAGGTAATTTTGCCTGCTTGTAGGTAATTGTGCGTGCTTGTAGGTACTTGTGGGTGCTTGTGGGTTCTTGTGGGTGCTTGTGGGTTCTTGTGGGTGCTTATGGGTGCTTGTAGGTGCTTGTGGGTGCTTGAAGGTACTTGTGGGTGCTTGTAGGTGCTTGTGGGTGCTTGTGGGTGCTTGTAGGTGCTTGTGGGTGCCTTTCGGTGCTTGTGGATGCTTTTAGGTGCTTGTGATACTTGTGGGTGCTTGTAGGTACTTGTGGGTGCTTGTGGGTACTTGTGGGTGCTTCTAGGTGCTTGTGGGTGCTTGTAGGTGTTTGTAGGTGCTTGTAGGTACTTGTGGGTGCTTGTAGGTACTTGTGGGTGCTTGTAGGTACTTGTGGGTGCTTGTGGGTGCTTGTAGGTACTTGTGGGTGCTTGTGGGTGCTTGTGGGTACTTGTGGGTACTTGTGGGTGCTTGTAGGTACTTGTGGGTACTTGTGGTTGCTTGTGGGTACTTGTGGGTGCTTGTAGGTACTTGTGGATGCTTGTGGGTGCTTGTAGGTACTTGCCCCGGGTGCTTGTGGGTACTTGTGGGTACTTGTGGGTGCTTGTAGGTGCTTGTGGGTACTTGTGGGTGCTTGTAGGTACTTGAGGGTGCTTGTAGGTACTTGTGGGTGCTTGTAGGTACTTGTGGGTGCTTGTAGGTACTTGTGGGTGCTTGTAGGTACTTGTGGGTGCTTGTAGGTACTTGTGGGTGCTTGTAGGTACTTGTGGGTGCTTGTAGGTACTTGTGGGTGCTTGTAGGTACTTGTGGGTGCTTGTAGGTACTTGTGGGTGCTTGTAGGTGCTTGTGGGTGCTTGAAGGTACTTGTGGGTGCTTGTAGGTGCTTGTGGGTGCTTGTGGGTGCTTGTAGGTGCTTGTGGGTGCTTGTAGGTGCTTGTGGGTGCCTTTCGGTGCTTGTGGATGCTTTTAGGTGCTTGTGATACTTGTGGGTGCTTGTAGGTACTTGTGGGTGCTTGTAGGTGCTTGTGGGTACTTGTGGGTGCTTCTAGGTGCTTGTAGGTACTTGTGGGTGCTTGTAGGTACTTGTGGGTGCTTGTAGGTACTTGTGGGTGCTTGTAGGTACTTGTGGGTGCTTGTAGGTACTTGTGGGTGCTTGTAGGTACTTGTGGGTGCTTGTAGGTACTTGTGGGTGCTTGTAGGTACTTGTGGGTGCTTGTAGGTACTTAAGGGTGCTTGTGGGTGCTTGTAGGTACTTGTGGGTGCTTGAAGGAACTTGTGGGTGCTTGTGGGTACTTGTGGGTGCTTGTAGGTACTTGAGGGTGCTTGTAGGTACTTGTGGGTGCTTGTAGGTACTTGTGGGTGCTTGTAGGTACTTGTGGGTGCTTGTAGGTACTTGTGGGTGCTTGTAGGTACTTGTGGGTGCTTGTAGGTACTTGTAGGTGTTGTAGGTACTTGTGGGTGCTTGTAGGTACTTGTGGGTGCTTGTACGTACTTGTGGGTGCTTGTAGGTACTTGTGGGTGCTTGTAGGTACTTGTGGGTGCTTGTAGGTACTTGTGGGTGCTTGTAGGTACTTGTGGGTGCTTGTAGGTACTTGTGGGTGCTTGTAGGTACTTGTGGGTGCTTGTAGGTACTTGTGGGTGCTTGTAGGTACTTGTAGGTGTTGTAGGTACTTGTGGGTGCTTGTAGGTACTTGTGGGTGCTTGTACGTACTTGTGGGTGCTTGTAGGTACTTGTGGGTGCTTGTAGGTACTTGTGGGTGCTTGTAGGTACTTGTGGGTGCTTGTAGGTACTTGTGGGTGCTTGTAGGTACTTGTGGGTGCTTGTAGGTACTTGTGGGTGCTTGTAGGTACTTGTAGGTGTTGTAGGTACTTGTGGGTGCTTGTAGGTACTTGTGGGTGCTTGTAGGTACTTGTGGGTGCTTGTAGGTACTTGTGGGTGCTTGTAGGTACTTGTGGGTGCTTGTAGGTACTTGTGGGTGCTTGTAGGTACTTGTGGGTGCTTGTAGGTACTTGTGGGTGATTGTAGGTACTTGTGCCTGCTTGTAGGTAATTTTGCCTGCTTGTAGGTAATTGTGCGTGCTTTTAGGTACTTGTGGGTGCTTGTGGGTTCTTGTGGGTGCTTGTGGGTTCTTGTGGGTGCTTATGGGTGCTTGTAGGTGCTTGTGGGTGCTTGAAGGTACTTGTGGGTGCTTGTAGGTGCTTGTGGGTGCTTGTGGGTGCTTGTAGGTGCTTGTGGGTGCCTTTCGGTGCTTGTGGATGCTTTTAGGTGCTTGTGATACTTGTGGGTGCTTGTAGGTACTTGTGGGTGCTTGTAGGTGCTTGTGGGTACTTGTGGGTGCTTCTAGGTGCTTGTGGGTGCTTGTAGGTGTTTGTAGGTGCTTGTAGGTACTTGTGGGTGCTTGTAGGTACTTGTGGGTGCTTGTAGGTACTTGTGGGTGCTTGTGGGTGCTTGTAGGTACTTGTGGGTGCTTGTGGGTGCTTGTGGGTACTTGTGGGTACTTGTGGGTGCTTGTAGGTACTTGTGGGTACTTGTGGTTGCTTGTGGGTACTTGTGGGTGCTTGTAGGTACTTGTGGATGCTTGTGGGTGCTTGTAGGTACTTGCCCCGGGTGCTTGTGGGTGCTTGTGGGTACTTGTGGGTACTTGTGGGTGCTTGTAGGTGCTTGTGGGTACTTGTGGGTGCTTGTAGGTACTTGAGGGTGCTTGTAGGTACTTGTGGGTGCTTGTAGGTACTTGTGGGTGCTTGTAGGTACTTGTGGGTGCTTGTAGGTACTTGTGGGTGCTTGTAGGTACTTGTGGGTGCTTGTAGGTACTTGTGGGTGCTTGTAGGTACTTGTGGGTGCTTGTAGGTACTTGTGGGTGCTTGTAGGTACTTGTGGGTGCTTGTAGGTACTTGTGGGTGCTTGTAGGTGCTTGTGGGTGCTTGAAGGTACTTGTGGGTGCTTGTAGGTGCTTGTGGGTGCTTGTGGGTGCTTGTAGGTGCTTGTGGGTGCTTGTAGGTGCTTGTGGGTGCCTTTCGGTGCTTGTGGATGCTTTTAGGTGCTTGTGATACTTGTGGGTGCTTGTAGGTACTTGTGGGTGCTTGTAGGTGCTTGTGGGTACTTGTGGGTGCTTCTAGGTGCTTGTGGGTGCTTGTAGGTGTTTGTAGGTGCTTGTAGGTACTTGTGGGTGCTTGTAGGTACTTGTGGGTGCTTGTAGGTACTTGTGGGTGCTTGTGGGTGCTTGTAGGTACTTGTGGGTGCTTGTGGGTGCTTGTGGGTACTTGTGGGTGCTTGTAGGTACTTGTGGGTACTTGTGGTTGCTTGTGGGTACTTGTGGGTGCTTGTAGGTACTTGTGGATGCTTGTGGGTGCTTGTAGGTACTTGCCCCGGGTGCTTGTGGGTGCTTGTGGGTACTTGTGGGTGCTTGTAGGTGCTTGTGGGTACTTGTGGGTGCTTGTAGGTACTTGAGGGTGCTTGTAGGTACTTGTGGGTGCTTGTAGGTACTTGTGGGTGCTTGTAGGTACTTGTGGGTGCTTGTAGGTACTTGTGGGTGCTTGTAGGTACTTGTGGGTGCTTGTAGGTACTTGTGGGTGCTTGTAGGTACTTGTGGGTGCTTGTAGGTACTTGTGGGTGCTTGTAGGTACTTGTGGGTGCTTGTAGGTGCTTGTGGGTGCTTGAAGGTACTTGTGGGTGCTTGTAGGTGCTTGTGGGTGCTTGTGGGTGCTTGTAGGTGCTTGTGGGTGCTTGTAGGTGCTTGTGGGTGCCTTTCGGTGCTTGTGGATGCTTTTAGGTGCTTGTGATACTTGTGGGTGCTTGTAGGTACTTGTGGGTGCTTGTAGGTGCTTGTGGGTGCTTGTGGGTGCTTCTAGGTGCTTGTGGGTGCTTGTAGGTGTTTGTAGGTGCTTGTAGGTACTTGTGGGTGCTTGTAGGTACTTGTGGGTGCTTGTAGGTACTTGTGGGTGCTTGTAGGTACTTGTGGGTGCTTGTGGGTGCTTGTGGGTACTTGTGGGTACTTGTGGGTGCTTGTAGGTACTTGTGGGTACTTGTGGTTGCTTGTGGGTACTTGTGGGTGCTCGTAGGTACTTGTGGATGCTTGTGGGTGCTTGTAGGTACTTGCCCCGGGTGCTTGTAGGTACTTCTGGGTACTTGTGGGTGCTTGTGGGTGCTTGTGGGTACTTGTGGGTGCTTGTAGGTACTTGTGGGTGCTTGTAGGTACTTGTGGGTGCTTGTAGGTACTTGTGGGTGCTTTTAGGTACTTGTGGGTGCTTGTAGGTACTTGTGGGTGCTTGAAGGAACTTGTGGGTGCTTATAGGTACTTGTGGGTGCTTGTAGGTACTTGAGGGTGCTTGTAGGTACTTGTGGGTGCTTGTAGGTAATTGTGGGTGCTTGTAGGTACTTGTGGGTGTTGTAGGTACTTGTGGGTGCTTGTAGGTACTTGTGGGTGCTTGTAGGTACTTGTAGGTGTTGTAGGTACTTGTAGGTGTTGTAGGTACTTGTGGGTGCTTGTAGGTACTTGTAGGTGTTGTAGGTACTTGTGGGTGCTTGTAGGTACTTGTGGGTGCTTGTACGTACTTGTGGGTGCTTGTAGGTACTTGTGGGTGCTTGTAGGTACTTGTGGGTGCTTGTAGGTACTTGTGAGTGCTTGTAGGTACTTGTGGGTGCTTGTAGGTACTTGTGGGTGCTTGTAGGTACTTGTGGGTGCTTGTAGGTACTTGTGGGTGCTTGTAGGTACTTGTGGGTGCTTGTAGGTACTTGTGGGTGCTTGTAGGTACTTGTGGGTTCTTGTAGGTACTTGTGGGTGCTTGTAGGTACTTGTGGGTGCTTGTAGGTGTTTGTAGGTGCTTGTAGGTACTTGTGGGTGCTTGTAGGTACTTGTGGGTGCTTGTAGGTACTTGTGGGTGCTTGTGGGTGCTTGTAGGTACTTGTGGGTGCTTGTGGGTGCTTGTGGGTACTTGTGGGTACTTGTGGGTGCTTGTAGGTACTTGTGGGTACTTGTGGTTGCTTGTGGGTACTTGTGGGTGCTTGTAGGTACTTGTGGATGCTTGTGGGTGCTTGTAGGTACTTGCCCCGGGTGCTTGTGGGTACTTGTGGGTACTTGTGGGTGCTTGTAGGTGCTTGTGGGTACTTGTGGGTGCTTGTAGGTACTTGTAGGTACTTGTGGGTGCTTGTAGGTACTTGTGGGTGCTTGTAGGTACTTGTGGGTGCTTGTAGGTACTTGTGGGTGCTTGTAGGTACTTGTGGGTGCTTGTAGGTGCTTGTGGGTGCTTGAAGGTACTTGTGGGTGCTTGTAGGTGCTTGTGGGTGCTTGTGGGTGCTTGTAGGTGCTTGTGGGTGCTTGTAGGTGCTTGTGGGTGCCTTTCGGTGCTTGTGGATGCTTTTAGGTGCTTGTGATACTTGTGGGTGCTTGTAGGTACTTGTGGGTGCTTGTAGGTGCTTGTGGGTACTTGTGGGTGCTTCTAGGTGCTTGTGGGTGCTTGTAGGTGTTTGTAGGTGCTTGTAGGTACTTGTGGGTGCTTGTAGGTACTTGTGGGTGCTTGTAGGTACTTGTGGGTGCTTGTGGGTGCTTGTAGGTACTTGTGGGTGCTTGTGGGTGCTTGTGGGTACTTGTGGGTACTTGTGGGTGCTTGTAGGTACTTGTGGGTACTTGTGGTTGCTTGTGGGTACTTGTGGGTGCTTGTAGGTACTTGTGGATGCTTGTGGGTGCTTGTAGGTACTTGCCCCGGGTGCTTGTGGGTGCTTGTGGGTACTTGTGGGTACTTGTGGGTGCTTGTAGGTGCTTGTGGGTACTTGTGGGTGCTTGTAGGTACTTGAGGGTGCTTGTAGGTACTTGTGGGTGCTTGTAGGTACTTGTGGGTGCTTGTAGGTACTTGTGGGTGCTTGTAGGTACTTGTGGGTGCTTGTAGGTACTTGTGGGTGCTTGTAGGTACTTGTGGGTGCTTGTAGGTACTTGTGGGTGCTTGTAGGTACTTGTGGGTGCTTGTAGGTACTTGTGGGTGCTTGTAGGTACTTGTGGGTGCTTGTAGGTGCTTGTGGGTGCTTGAAGGTACTTGTGGGTGCTTGTAGGTGCTTGTGGGTGCTTGTGGGTGCTTGTAGGTGCTTGTGGGTGCTTGTAGGTGCTTGTGGGTGCCTTTCGGTGCTTGTGGATGCTTTTAGGTGCTTGTGATACTTGTGGGTGCTTGTAGGTACTTGTGGGTGCTTGTAGGTGCTTGTGGGTGCTTGTGGGTGCTTCTAGGTGCTTGTGGGTGCTTGTAGGTGTTTGTGGGTGCTTGTAGGTACTTGTGGGTGCTTGTAGGTACTTGTGGGTGCTTGTAGGTACTTGTGGGTGCTTGTAGGTACTTGTGGGTGCTTGTGGGTGCTTGTGGGTACTTGTGGGTACTTGTGGGTGCTTGTAGGTACTTGTGGGTACTTGTGGTTGCTTGTGGGTACTTGTGGGTGCTCGTAGGTACTTGTGGATGCTTGTGGGTGCTTGTAGGTACTTGCCCCGGGTGCTTGTAGGTACTTCTGGGTACTTGTGGGTGCTTGTGGGTGCTTGTGGGTACTTGTGGGTGCTTGTAGGTACTTGTGGGTGCTTGTAGGTACTTGTGGGTGCTTGTAGGTACTTGTGGGTGCTTTTAGGTACTTGTGGGTGCTTGTAGGTACTTGTGGGTGCTTGAAGGAACTTGTGGGTGCTTATAGGTACTTGTGGGTGCTTGTAGGTACTTGAGGGTGCTTGTAGGTACTTGTGGGTGCTTGTAGGTAATTGTGGGTGCTTGTAGGTACTTGTGGGTGTTGTAGGTACTTGTGGGTGCTTGTAGGTACTTGTGGGTGCTTGTAGGTACTTGTAGGTGTTGTAGGTACTTGTAGGTGTTGTAGGTACTTGTGGGTGCTTGTAGGTACTTGTAGGTGTTGTAGGTACTTGTGGGTGCTTGTAGGTACTTGTGGGTGCTTGTACGTACTTGTGGGTGCTTGTAGGTACTTGTGGGTGCTTGTAGGTACTTGTGGGTGCTTGTAGGTACTTGTGAGTGCTTGTAGGTACTTGTGGGTGCTTGTAGGTACTTGTGGGTGCTTGTAGGTACTTGTGGGTGCTTGTAGGTACTTGTGGGTGCTTGTAGGTACTTGTGGGTGCTTGTAGGTACTTGTGGGTGCTTGTAGGTACTTGTGGGTTCTTGTAGGTACTTGTGGGTGCTTGTAGGTACTTGTGGGTGCTTGTAGGTGTTTGTAGGTGCTTGTAGGTACTTGTGGGTGCTTGTAGGTACTTGTGGGTGCTTGTAGGTACTTGTGGGTGCTTGTGGGTGCTTGTAGGTACTTGTGGGTGCTTGTGGGTGCTTGTGGGTACTTGTGGGTACTTGTGGGTGCTTGTAGGTACTTGTGGGTACTTGTGGTTGCTTGTGGGTACTTGTGGGTGCTTGTAGGTACTTGTGGATGCTTGTGGGTGCTTGTAGGTACTTGCCCCGGGTGCTTGTGGGTGCTTGTGGGTACTTGGGGGTACTTGTGGGTGCTTGTAGGTGCTTGTGGGTACTTGTGGGTGCTTGTAGGTACTTGTAGGTACTTGTGGGTGCTTGTAGGTACTTGTGGGTGCTTGTAGGTACTTGTGGGTGCTTGTAGGTACTTGTGGGTGCTTGTAGGTACTTGTGGGTGCTTGTAGGTGCTTGTGGGTGCTTGAAGGTACTTGTGGGTGCTTGTAGGTGCTTGTGGGTGCTTGTGGGTGCTTGTAGGTGCTTGTGGGTGCTTGTAGGTGCTTGTGGGTGCCTTTCGGTGCTTGTGGATGCTTTTAGGTGCTTGTGATACTTGTGGGTGCTTGTAGGTACTTGTGGGTGCTTGTAGGTGCTTGTGGGTACTTGTGGGTGCTTCTAGGTGCTTGTGGGTGCTTGTAGGTGTTTGTAGGTGCTTGTAGGTACTTGTGGGTGCTTGTAGGTACTTGTGGGTGCTTGTAGGTACTTGTGGGTGCTTGTAGGTACTTGTGGGTGCTTGTAGGTACTTGTGGGTGCTTGTAGGTACTTGTGGGTGCTTGTAGGTACTTGTGGGTGCTTGTACGTACTTGTGGGTGCTTGTAGGTACTTGTGGGTGCTTGTAGGTACTTGTGGGTGCTTGTAGGTACTTAAGGGTGCTTGTGGGTGCTTGTAGGTACTTGTGGGTGCTTGAAGGAACTTGTGGGTGCTTGTGGGTAATTTTGCCTGCTTGTAGGTAATTGTGCGTGCTTGTAGGTACTTGTGGGTGCTTGTGGGTTCTTGTGGGTGCTTGTGGGTTCTTGTGGGTGCTTATGGGTGCTTGTAGGTGCTTGTGGGTGCTTGAAGGTACTTGTGGGTGCTTGTAGGTGCTTGTGGGTGCTTGTGGGTGCTTGTAGGTGCTTGTGGGTGCCTTTCGGTGCTTGTGGATGCTTTTAGGTGCTTGTGATACTTGTGGGTGCTTGTAGGTACTTGTGGGTGCTTGTGGGTGCTTGTGGGTACTTGTGGGTGCTTCTAGGTGCTTGTGGGTGCTTGTAGGTGTTTGTAGGTGCTTGTAGGTACTTGTGGGTGCTTGTAGGTACTTGTGGGTGCTTGTAGGTACTTGTGGGTGCTTGTGGGTGCTTGTAGGTACTTGTGGGTGCTTGTGGGTGCTTGTGGGTACTTGTGGGTACTTGTGGGTGCTTGTAGGTACTTGTGGGTACTTGTGGTTGCTTGTGGGTACTTGTGGGTGCTTGTAGGTACTTGTGGATGCTTGTGGGTGCTTGTAGGTACTTGCCCCGGGTGCTTGTGGGTGCTTGTGGGTACTTGTGGGTACTTGTGGGTGCTTGTAGGTGCTTGTGGGTACTTGTGGGTGCTTGTAGGTACTTGAGGGTGCTTGTAGGTACTTGTGGGTGCTTGTAGGTACTTGTGGGTGCTTGTAGGTACTTGTGGGTGCTTGTAGGTACTTGTGGGTGCTTGTAGGTACTTGTGGGTGCTTGTAGGTACTTGTGGGTGCTTGTAGGTACTTGTGGGTGCTTGTAGGTACTTGTGGGTGCTTGTAGGTACTTGTGGGTGCTTGTAGGTACTTGTGGGTGCTTGTAGGTACTTGTGGGTGCTTGTAGGTGCTTGTGGGTGCTTGAAGGTACTTGTGGGTGCTTGTAGGTGCTTGTGGGTGCTTGTGGGTGCTTGTAGGTGCTTGTGGGTGCTTGTAGGTGCTTGTGGGTGCCTTTCGGTGCTTGTGGATGCTTTTAGGTGCTTGTGATACTTGTGGGTGCTTGTAGGTACTTGTGGGTGCTTGTAGGTGCTTGTGGGTACTTGTGGGTGCTTCTAGGTGCTTGTGGGTGCTTGTAGGTGTTTGTAGGTGCTTGTAGGTACTTGTGGGTGCTTGTAGGTACTTGTGGGTGCTTGTAGGTACTTGTGGGTGCTTGTGGGTGCTTGTAGGTACTTGTGGGTGCTTGTGGGTGCTTGTGGGTACTTGTGGGTACTTGTGGGTGCTTGTAGGTACTTGTGGGTACTTGTGGTTGCTTGTGGGTACTTGTGGGTGCTTGTAGGTACTTGTGGATGCTTGTGGGTGCTTGTAGGTACTTGCCCCGGGTGCTTGTGGGTGCTTGTGGGTACTTGTGGGTACTTGTGGGTGCTTGTAGGTGCTTGTGGGTACTTGTGGGTGCTTGTAGGTACTTGAGGGTGCTTGTAGGTACTTGTGGGTGCTTGTAGGTACTTGTGGGTGCTTGTAGGTACTTGTGGGTGCTTGTAGGTACTTGTGGGTGCTTGTAGGTACTTGTGGGTGCTTGTAGGTACTTGTGGGTGCTTGTAGGTACTTGTGGGTGCTTGTAGGTACTTGTGGGTGCTTGTAGGTACTTGTGGGTGCTTGTAGGTACTTGTGGGTGCTTGTAGGTACTTGTGGGTGCTTGTAGGTGCTTGTGGGTGCTTGAAGGTACTTGTGGGTGCTTGTAGGTGCTTGTGGGTGCTTGTGGGTGCTTGTAGGTGCTTGTGGGTGCTTGTAGGTGCTTGTGGGTGCCTTTCGGTGCTTGTGGATGCTTTTAGGTGCTTGTGATACTTGTGGGTGCTTGTAGGTACTTGTGGGTGCTTGTAGGTGCTTGTGGGTGCTTGTGGGTGCTTCTAGGTGCTTGTGGGTGCTTGTAGGTGTTTGTAGGTGCTTGTAGGTACTTGTGGGTGCTTGTAGGTACTTGTGGGTGCTTGTAGGTACTTGTGGGTGCTTGTAGGTACTTGTGGGTGCTTGTGGGTGCTTGTGGGTACTTGTGGGTACTTGTGGGTGCTTGTAGGTACTTGTGGGTACTTGTGGTTGCTTGTGGGTACTTGTGGGTGCTCGTAGGTACTTGTGGATGCTTGTGGGTGCTTGTAGGTACTTGCCCCGGGTGCTTGTAGGTACTTCTGGGTACTTGTGGGTGCTTGTGGGTGCTTGTGGGTACTTGTGGGTGCTTGTAGGTACTTGTGGGTGCTTGTAGGTACTTGTGGGTGCTTGTAGGTACTTGTGCGTGCTTTTAGGTACTTGTGGGTGCTTGTAGGTACTTGTGGGTGCTTGAAGGAACTTGTGGGTGCTTATAGGTACTTGTGGGTGCTTGTAGGTACTTGAGGGTGCTTGTAGGTACTTGTGGGTGCTTGTAGGTAATTGTGGGTGCTTGTAGGTACTTGTGGGTGTTGTAGGTACTTGTGGGTGCTTGTAGGTACTTGTGGGTGCTTGTAGGTACTTGTAGGTGTTGTAGGTACTTGTAGGTGTTGTAGGTACTTGTGGGTGCTTGTAGGTACTTGTAGGTGTTGTAGGTACTTGTGGGTGCTTGTAGGTACTTGTGGGTGCTTGTACGTACTTGTGGGTGCTTGTAGGTACTTGTGGGTGCTTGTAGGTACTTGTGGGTGCTTGTAGGTACTTGTGAGTGCTTGTAGGTACTTGTGGGTGCTTGTAGGTACTTGTGGGTGCTTGTAGGTACTTGTGGGTGCTTGTAGGTACTTGTGGGTGCTTGTAGGTACTTGTGGGTGCTTGTAGGTACTTGTGGGTGCTTGTAGGTACTTGTGGGTTCTTGTAGGTACTTGTGGGTGCTTGTAGGTACTTGTGGGTGCTTGTAGGTGTTTGTAGGTGCTTGTAGGTAATTGTGGGTGCTTGTAGGTACTTGTGGGTGCTTGTAGGTACTTGTGGGTGCTTGTGGGTGCTTGTAGGTACTTGTGGGTGCTTGTGGGTGCTTGTGGGTACTTGTGGGTACTTGTGGGTGCTTGTAGGTACTTGTGGGTACTTGTGGTTGCTTGTGGGTACTTGTGGGTGCTTGTAGGTACTTGTGGATGCTTGTGGGTGCTTGTAGGTACTTGCCCCGGGTGCTTGTGGGTGCTTGTGGGTACTTGTGGGTACTTGTGGGTGCTTGTAGGTGCTTGTGGGTACTTGTGGGTGCTTGTAGGTACTTGTAGGTACTTGTGGGTGCTTGTAGGTACTTGTGGGTGCTTGTAGGTACTTGTGGGTGCTTGTAGGTACTTGTGGGTGCTTGTAGGTACTTGTGGGTGCTTGTAGGTGCTTGTGGGTGCTTGAAGGTACTTGTGGGTGCTTGTAGGTGCTTGTGGGTGCTTGTGGGTGCTTGTAGGTGCTTGTGGGTGCTTGTAGGTGCTTGTGGGTGCCTTTCGGTGCTTGTGGATGCTTTTAGGTGCTTGTGATACTTGTGGGTGCTTGTAGGTACTTGTGGGTGCTTGTAGGTGCTTGTGGGTACTTGTGGGTGCTTCTAGGTGCTTGTGGGTGCTTGTAGGTGTTTGTAGGTGCTTGTAGGTACTTGTGGGTGCTTGTAGGTACTTGTGGGTGCTTGTAGGTACTTGTGGGTGCTTGTAGGTACTTGTGGGTGCTTGTAGGTACTTGTGGGTGCTTGTAGGTACTTGTGGGTGCTTGTACGTACTTGTGGGTGCTTGTACGTACTTGTGGGTGCTTGTAGGTACTTGTGGGTGCTTGTAGGTACTTGTGGGTGCTTGTAGGTACTTAAGGGTGCTTGTGGGTGCTTGTAGGTACTTGTGGGTGCTTGAAGGAACTTGTGGGTGCTTGTAGGTGCTTGTGGGTGCTTGTGGGTGCTTGTAGGTGCTTGTGGGTGCCTTTCGGTGCTTGTGGATGCTTTTAGGTGCTTGTGATACTTGTGGGTGCTTGTAGGTACTTGTGGGTGCTTGTGGGTGCTTGTGGGTACTTGTGGGTGCTTCTAGGTGCTTGTGGGTGCTTGTAGGTGTTTGTAGGTGCTTGTAGGTACTTGTGGGTGCTTGTAGGTACTTGTGGGTGCTTGTAGGTACTTGTGGGTGCTTGTGGGTGCTTGTAGGTACTTGTGGGTGCTTGTGGGTGCTTGTGGGTACTTGTGGGTGCTTGTAGGTACTTGTGGGTACTTGTGGTTGCTTGTGGGTACTTGTGGGTGCTTGTAGGTACTTGTGGATGCTTGTGGGTGCTTGTAGGTACTTGCCCCGGGTGCTTGTGGGTGCTTGTGGGTACTTGTGGGTACTTGTGGGTGCTTGTAGGTGCTTGTGGGTACTTGTGGGTGCTTGTAGGTACTTGAGGGTGCTTGTAGGTACTTGTGGGTGCTTGTAGGTACTTGTGGGTGCTTGTAGGTACTTGTGGGTGCTTGTAGGTACTTGTGGGTGCTTGTAGGTACTTGTGGGTGCTTGTAGGTACTTGTGGGTGCTTGTAGGTACTTGTGGGTGCTTGTAGGTACTTGTGGGTGCTTGTAGGTACTTGTGGGTGCTTGTAGGTACTTGTGGGTGCTTGTAGGTACTTGTGGGTGCTTGTAGGTACTTGTGGGTGCTTGTAGGTACTTGTGGGTGCTTGTAGGTGCTTGTGGGTGCTTGAAGGTACTTGTGGGTGCTTGTAGGTGCTTGTGGGTGCTTGTGGGTGCTTGTAGGTGCTTGTGGGTGCTTGTAGGTGCTTGTGGGTGCCTTTCGGTGCTTGTGGATGCTTTTAGGTGCTTGTGATACTTGTGGGTGCTTGTAGGTACTTGTGGGTGCTTGTAGGTGCTTGTGGGTACTTGTGGGTGCTTCTAGGTGCTTGTGGGTGCTTGTAGGTGTTTGTAGGTGCTTGTAGGTACTTGTGGGTGCTTGTAGGTACTTGTGGGTGCTTGTAGGTACTTGTGGGTGCTTGTAGGTACTTGTGGGTGCTTGTAGGTACTTGTGGGTGCTTGTAGGTACTTGTGGGTGCTTGTAGGTACTTGTGGGTGCTTGTAGGTACTTGTGGGTGCTTGTAGGTACTTGTGGGTGCTTGTAGGTACTTAAGGGTGCTTGTGGGTGCTTGTAGGTACTTGTGGGTGCTTGAAGGAACTTGTGGGTGCTTGTGGGTACTTGTGGGTGCTTGTAGGTACTTGAGGGTGCTTGTAGGTACTTGTGGGTGCTTGTAGGTACTTGTGGGTGCTTGTAGGTACTTGTGGGTGCTTGTAGGTACTTGTGGGTGCTTGTAGGTACTTGTGGGTGCTTGTAGGTACTTGTAGGTGTTGTAGGTACTTGTGGGTGCTTGTAGGTACTTGTGGGTGCTTGTACGTACTTGTGGGTGCTTGTAGGTACTTGTGGGTGCTTGTAGGTACTTGTGGGTGCTTGTAGGTACTTGTGGGTGCTTGTAGGTACTTGTGGGTGCTTGTAGGTACTTGTGGGTTCTTGTAGGTACTTGTGGGTGCTTGTAGGTACTTGTGGGTGCTTGTAGGTACTTGTAGGTGTTGTAGGTACTTGTGGGTGCTTGTAGGTACTTGTGGGTGCTTGTACGTACTTGTGGGTGCTTGTAGGTACTTGTGGGTGCTTGTAGGTACTTGTGGGTGCTTGTAGGTACTTGTGGGTGCTTGTAGGTACTTGTGGGTGCTTGTAGGTACTTGTGGGTGCTTGTAGGTACTTGTGGGTGCTTGTAGGTACTTGTAGGTGTTGTAGGTACTTGTGGGTGCTTGTAGGTACTTGTGGGTGCTTGTAGGTACTTGTGGGTGCTTGTAGGTACTTGTGGGTGCTTGTAGGTACTTGTGGGTGCTTGTAGGTACTTGTGGGTGCTTGTAGGTACTTGTGGGTGCTTGTAGGTACTTGTGGGTGATTGTAGGTACTTGTGCCTGCTTGTAGGTAATTTTGCCTGCTTGTAGGTAATTGTGCGTGCTTGTAGGTACTTGTGGGTGCTTGTGGGTTCTTGTGGGTGCTTGTGGGTTCTTGTGGGTGCTTGTAGGTGCTTGTGGGTGCTTGAAGGTACTTGTGGGTGCTTGTAGGTGCTTGTGGGTGCTTGTGGGTGCTTGTAGGTGCTTGTGGGTGCCTTTCGGTGCTTGTGGATGCTTTTAGGTGCTTGTGATACTTGTGGGTGCTTGTAGGTACTTGTGGGTGCTTGTAGGTGCTTGTGGGTACTTGTGGGTGCTTCTAGGTGCTTGTGGGTGCTTGTAGGTGTTTGTAGGTGCTTGTAGGTACTTGTGGGTGCTTGTAGGTACTTGTGGGTGCTTGTAGGTACTTGTGGGTGCTTGTGGGTGCTTGTAGGTACTTGTGGGTGCTTGTGGGTGCTTGTGGGTACTTGTGGGTACTTGTGGGTGCTTGTAGGTACTTGTGGGTACTTGTGGTTGCTTGTGGGTACTTGTGGGTGCTTGTAGGTACTTGTGGATGCTTGTGGGTGCTTGTAGGTACTTGCCCCGGGTGCTTGTGGGTGCTTGTGGGTACTTGTGGGTACTTGTGGGTGCTTGTAGGTGCTTGTGGGTACTTGTGGGTGCTTGTAGGTACTTGTAGGTACTTGTGGGTGCTTGTAGGTACTTGTGGGTGCTTGTAGGTACTTGTGGGTGCTTGTAGGTACTTGTGGGTGCTTGTAGGTACTTGTGGGTGCTTGTAGGTGCTTGTGGGTGCTTGAAGGTACTTGTGGGTGCTTGTAGGTGCTTGTGGGTGCTTGTGGGTGCTTGTAGGTGCTTGTGGGTGCTTGTAGGTGCTTGTGGGTGCCTTTCGGTGCTTGTGGATGCTTTTAGGTGCTTGTGATACTTGTGGGTGCTTGTAGGTACTTGTGGGTGCTTGTAGGTGCTTGTGGGTACTTGTGGGTGCTTCTAGGTGCTTGTGGGTACTTGTAGGTGCTTGTGGGTGCTTGTAGGTGCTTTTGGGTACTTGTAGGTGCTTGTGGGTGCTTGAAGGTACTTGTGGGTGCTTGTAGGTGTTTGTAGGTGCTTGTAGGTACTTGTGGGTGCTTGTAGGTACTTGTGGGTGCTTGTAGGTACTTGTGGGTGCTTGTAGGTACTTGTGGGTGCTTGTAGGTACTTGTGGGTGCTTGTAGGTACTTGTGGGTGCTTGTAGGTACTTGTGGGTGCTTGTAGGTACTTGTGGGTGCTTGTAGGTACTTGTGGGTGCTTGTAGGTACTTAAGGGTGCTTGTGGGTGCTTGTAGGTACTTGTGGGTGCTTGAAGGAACTTGTGGGTGCTTGTGGGTACTTGTGGGTGCTTGTAGGTACTTGAGGGTGCTTGTAGGTACTTGTGGGTGCTTGTAGGTACTTGTGGGTGCTTGTAGGTACTTGTGGGTGCTTGTAGGTACTTGTGGGTGCTTGTAGGTACTTGTGGGTGCTTGTAGGTACTTGTAGGTGTTGTAGGTACTTGTGGGTGCTTGTAGGTACTTGTGGGTGCTTGTACGTACTTGTGGGTGCTTGTAGGTACTTGTGGGTGCTTGTAGGTACTTGTGGGTGCTTGTAGGTGCTTGTGGGTACTTGTAGGTGCTTGTGGGTGCTTGAAGGTACTTGTGGGTGCTTGTAGGTGTTTGTAGGTGCTTGTAGGTACTTGTGGGTGCTTGTAGGTACTTGTGGGTGCTTGTAGGTACTTGTGGGTGCTTGTAGGTACTTGTGGGTGCTTGTAGGTACTTGTGGGTGCTTGTAGGTACTTGTGGGTGCTTGTAGGTACTTGTGGGTGCTTGTAGGTACTTGTGGGTGCTTGTAGGTACTTGTGGGTGCTTGTAGGTACTTGTGGGTGCTTGTAGGTACTTGTGGGTGCTTGTAGGTACTTAAGGGTGCTTGTGGGTGCTTGTAGGTACTTGTGGGTGCTTGAAGGAACTTGTGGGTGCTTGTGGGTACTTGTGGGTGCTTGTAGGTACATGTGGGTTCTTGTAGGTACTTGTGGGTGCTTGTAGGTACTTGTGGGTGCTTGTAGGTACTTGTAGGTGTTGTAGGTACTTGTGGGTGCTTGTAGGTACTTGTGGGTGCTTGTACGTACTTGTGGGTGCTTGTAGGTACTTGTGGGTGCTTGTAGGTACTTGTGGGTGCTGGTAGGTACTTGTGGGTGCTTGTAGGTACTTGTGGGTGCTTGTAGGTACTTGTGGGTGCTTGTAGGTACTTGTGGGTGCTTGTAGGTACTTGTGGGTGATTGTAGGTACTTGTGCCTGCTTGTAGGTAATTTTGCCTGCTTGTAGGTAATTGTGCGTGCTTGTAGGTACTTGTGGGTGCTTGTGGGTTCTTGTGGGTGCTTGTGGGTTCTTGTGGGTGCTTATGGGTGCTTGTAGGTGCTTGTGGGTGCTTGAAGGTACTTGTGGGTGCTTGTAGGTGCTTGTGGGTGCTTGTGGGTGCTTGTAGGTGCTTGTGGGTGCCTTTCGGTGCTTGTGGATGCTTTTAGGTGCTTGTGATACTTGTGGGTGCTTGTAGGTACTTGTGGGTGCTTGTAGGTGCTTGTGGGTACTTGTGGGTGCTTCTAGGTGCTTGTGGGTGCTTGTAGGTGTTTGTAGGTGCTTGTAGGTACTTGTGGGTGCTTGTAGGTACTTGTGGGTGCTTGTAGGTACTTGTGGGTGCTTGTGGGTGCTTGTAGGTACTTGTGGGTGCTTGTGGGTGCTTGTGGGTACTTGTGGGTACTTGTGGGTGCTTGTAGGTACTTGTGGGTACTTGTGGTTGCTTGTGGGTACTTGTGGGTGCTTGTAGGTACTTGTGGATGCTTGTGGGTGCTTGTAGGTACTTGCCCCGGGTGCTTGTGGGTGCTTGTGGGTACTTGTGGGTACTTGTGGGTGCTTGTAGGTGCTTGTGGGTACTTGTGGGTGCTTGTAGGTACTTGTAGGTACTTGTGGGTGCTTGTAGGTACTTGTGGGTGCTTGTAGGTACTTGTGGGTGCTTGTAGGTACTTGTGGGTGCTTGTAGGTACTTGTGGGTGCTTGTAGGTGCTTGTGGGTGCTTGAAGGTACTTGTGGGTGCTTGTAGGTGCTTGTGGGTGCTTGTGGGTGCTTGTAGGTGCTTGTGGGTGCTTGTAGGTGCTTGTGGGTGCCTTTCGGTGCTTGTGGATGCTTTTAGGTGCTTGTGATACTTGTGGGTGCTTGTAGGTACTTGTGGGTGCTTGTAGGTGCTTGTGGGTACTTGTGGGTGCTTCTAGGTGCTTGTGGGTACTTGTAGGTGCTTGTGGGTGCTTGTAGGTGCTTGTGGGTACTTGTAGGTGCTTGTGGGTGCTTGAAGGTACTTGTGGGTGCTTGTAGGTGTTTGTAGGTGCTTGTAGGTACTTGTGGGTGCTTGTAGGTACTTGTGGGTGCTTGTAGGTACTTGTGGGTGCTTGTAGGTACTTGTGGGTGCTTGTAGGTACTTGTGGGTGCTTGTAGGTACTTGTGGGTGCTTGTAGGTACTTGTGGGTGCTTGTAGGTACTTGTGGGTGCTTGTAGGTACTTGTGGGTGCTTGTAGGTACTTAAGGGTGCTTGTGGGTGCTTGTAGGTACTTGTGGGTGCTTGAAGGAACTTGTGGGTGCTTGTGGGTACTTGTGGGTGCTTGTAGGTACTTGAGGGTGCTTGTAGGTACTTGTGGGTGCTTGTAGGTACTTGTGGGTGCTTGTAGGTACTTGTGGGTGCTTGTAGGTACTTGTGGGTGCTTGTAGGTACTTGTGGGTGCTTGTAGGTACTTGTAGGTGTTGTAGGTACTTGTGGGTGCTTGTAGGTACTTGAGGGTGCTTGTAGGTACTTGTGGGTGCTTGTAGGTACTTGTGGGTGCTTGTGGGTGCTTGTAGGTGCTTGTGGGTGCTTGTAGGTGCTTGTGGGTGCCTTTCGGTGCTTGTGGATGCTTTTAGGTGCTTGTGATACTTGTGGGTGCTTGTAGGTACTTGTGGGTGCTTGTAGGTGCTTGTGGGTACTTGTGGGTGCTTCTAGGTGCTTGTGGGTACTTGTAGGTGCTTGTGGGTGCTTGTAGGTGCTTTTGGGTACTTGTAGGTGCTTGTGGGTGCTTGAAGGTACTTGTGGGTGCTTGTAGGTGTTTGTAGGTGCTTGTAGGTACTTGTGGGTGCTTGTAGGTACTTGTGGGTGCTTGTAGGTACTTGTGGGTGCTTGTAGGTACTTGTGGGTGCTTGTAGGTACTTGTGGGTGCTTGTAGGTACTTGTGGGTGCTTGTAGGTACTTGTGGGTGCTTGTAGGTACTTGTGGGTGCTTGTAGGTACTTGTGGGTGCTTGTAGGTACTTAAGGGTGCTTGTGGGTGCTTGTAGGTACTTGTGGGTGCTTGAAGGAACTTGTGGGTGCTTGTGGGTACTTGTGGGTGCTTGTAGGTACTTGAGGGTGCTTGTAGGTACTTGTGGGTGCTTGTAGGTACTTGTGGGTGCTTGTAGGTACTTGTGGGTGCTTGTAGGTACTTGTGGGTGCTTGTAGGTACTTGTGGGTGCTTGTAGGTACTTGTAGGTGTTGTAGGTACTTGTGGGTGCTTGTAGGTACTTGTGGGTGCTTGTACGTACTTGTGGGTGCTTGTAGGTACTTGTGGGTGCTTGTAGGTACTTGTGGGTGCTTGTAGGTGCTTGTGGGTACTTGTAGGTGCTTGTGGGTGCTTGAAGGTACTTGTGGGTGCTTGTAGGTGTTTGTAGGTGCTTGTAGGTACTTGTGGGTGCTTGTAGGTACTTGTGGGTGCTTGTAGGTACTTGTGGGTGCTTGTAGGTACTTGTGGGTGCTTGTAGGTACTTGTGGGTGCTTGTAGGTACTTGTGGGTGCTTGTAGGTACTTGTGGGTGCTTGTAGGTACTTGTGGGTGCTTGTAGGTACTTGTGGGTGCTTGTAGGTACTTGTGGGTGCTTGTAGGTACTTGTGGGTGCTTGTAGGTACTTAAGGGTGCTTGTGGGTGCTTGTAGGTACTTGTGGGTGCTTGAAGGAACTTGTGGGTGCTTGTGGGTACTTGTGGGTGCTTGTAGGTACTTGTGGGTTCTTGTAGGTACTTGTGGGTGCTTGTAGGTACTTGTGGGTGCTTGTAGGTACTTGTAGGTGTTGTAGGTACTTGTGGGTGCTTGTAGGTACTTGTGGGTGCTTGTACGTACTTGTGGGTGCTTGTAGGTACTTGTGGGTGCTTGTAGGTACTTGTGGGTGCTTGTAGGTACTTGTGGGTGCTTGTAGGTACTTGTGGGTGCTTGTAGGTACTTGTGGGTGCTTGTAGGTACTTGTGGGTGCTTTTAGGTACTTGTGGGTGATTGTAGGTACTTGTGCCTGCTTGTAGGTAATTTTGCCTGCTTGTAGGTAATTGTGCGTGCTTGTAGGTACTTGTGGGTGCTTGTGGGTTCTTGTGGGTGCTTGTGGGTTCTTGTGGGTGCTTATGGGTGCTTGTAGGTGCTTGTGGGTGCTTGAAGGTACTTGTGGGTGCTTGTAGGTGCTTGTGGGTGCTTGTGGGTGCTTGTAGGTGCTTGTGGGTGCCTTTCGGTGCTTGTGGATGCTTTTAGGTGCTTGTGATACTTGTGGGTGCTTGTAGGTACTTGTGGGTGCTTGTAGGTGCTTGTGGGTACTTGTGGGTGCTTCTAGGTGCTTGTGGGTGCTTGTAGGTGTTTGTAGGTGCTTGTAGGTACTTGTGGGTGCTTGTAGGTACTTGTGGGTGCTTGTAGGTACTTGTGGGTGCTTGTGGGTGCTTGTAGGTACTTGTGGGTGCTTGTGGGTGCTTGTGGGTACTTGTGGGTACTTGTGGGTGCTTGTAGGTACTTGTGGGTACTTGTGGTTGCTTGTGGGTACTTGTGGGTGCTTGTAGGTACTTGTGGATGCTTGTGGGTGCTTGTAGGTACTTGCCCCGGGTGCTTGTGGGTGCTTGTGGGTACTTGTGGGTACTTGTGGGTGCTTGTAGGTGCTTGTGGGTACTTGTGGGTGCTTGTAGGTACTTGTAGGTACTTGTGGGTGCTTGTAGGTACTTGTGGGTGCTTGTAGGTACTTGTGGGTGCTTGTAGGTACTTGTGGGTGCTTGTAGGTACTTGTGGGTGCTTGTAGGTGCTTGTGGGTGCTTGAAGGTACTTGTGGGTGCTTGTAGGTGCTTGTGGGTGCTTGTGGGTGCTTGTAGGTGCTTGTGGGTGCTTGTAGGTGCTTGTGGGTGCCTTTCGGTGCTTGTGGATGCTTTTAGGTGCTTGTGATACTTGTGGGTGCTTGTAGGTACTTGTGGGTGCTTGTAGGTGCTTGTGGGTACTTGTGGGTGCTTCTAGGTGCTTGTGGGTACTTGTAGGTGCTTGTGGGTGCTTGTAGGTGCTTGTGGGTACTTGTAGGTGCTTGTGGGTGCTTGAAGGTACTTGTGGGTGCTTGTAGGTGTTTGTAGGTGCTTGTAGGTACTTGTGGGTGCTTGTAGGTACTTGTGGGTGCTTGTAGGTACTTGTGGGTGCTTGTAGGTACTTGTGGGTGCTTGTAGGTACTTGTGGGTGCTTGTAGGTACTTGTGGGTGCTTGTAGGTACTTGTGGGTGCTTGTAGGTACTTGTGGGTGCTTGTAGGTACTTGTGGGTGCTTGTAGGTACTTAAGGGTGCTTGTGGGTGCTTGTAGGTACTTGTGGGTGCTTGAAGGAACTTGTGGGTGCTTGTGGGTACTTGTGGGTGCTTGTAGGTACTTGAGGGTGCTTGTAGGTACTTGTGGGTGCTTGTAGGTACTTGTGGGTGCTTGTAGGTACTTGTGGGTGCTTGTAGGTACTTGTGGGTGCTTGTAGGTACTTGTGGGTGCTTGTAGGTACTTGTAGGTGTTGTAGGTACTTGTGGGTGCTTGTAGGTACTTGTGGGTGCTTGTACGTACTTGTGGGTGCTTGTAGGTACTTGTGGGTGCTTGTAGGTACTTGTGGGTGCTTGTAGGTACTTGTGGGTGCTTGTAGGTACTTGTGGGTGCTTGTAGGTACTTGTGGGTGCTTGTAGGTACTTGTGGGTGCTTGTAGGTACTTGTAGGTGTTGTAGGTACTTGTGGGTGCTTGTAGGTACTTGTGGGTGCTTGTAGGTACTTGTGGGTGCTTGTAGGTACTTGTGGGTGCTTGTAGGTACTTGTGGGTGCTTGTAGGTACTTGTGGGTGCTTGTAGGTACTTGTGGGTGCTTGTAGGTACTTGTGGGTGATTGTAGGTACTTGTGCCTGCTTGTAGGTAATTTTGCCTGCTTGTAGGTAATTGTGCGTGCTTGTAGGTACTTGTGGGTGCTTGTGGGTTCTTGTGGGTGCTTGTGGGTTCTTGTGGGTGCTTATGGGTGCTTGTAGGTGCTTGTGGGTGCTTGAAGGTACTTGTGGGTGCTTGTAGGTGCTTGTGGGTGCTTGTGGGTGCTTGTAGGTGCTTGTGGGTGCCTTTCGGTGCTTGTGGATGCTTTTAGGTGCTTGTGATACTTGTGGGTGCTTGTAGGTACTTGTGGGTGCTTGTAGGTGCTTGTGGGTACTTGTGGGTGCTTCTAGGTGCTTGTGGGTGCTTGTAGGTGTTTGTAGGTGCTTGTAGGTACTTGTGGGTGCTTGTAGGTACTTGTGGGTGCTTGTAGGTACTTGTGGGTGCTTGTGGGTGCTTGTAGGTACTTGTGGGTGCTTGTGGGTGCTTGTGGGTACTTGTGGGTACTTGTGGGTGCTTGTAGGTACTTGTGGGTACTTGTGGTTGCTTGTGGGTACTTGTGGGTGCTTGTAGGTACTTGTGGATGCTTGTGGGTGCTTGTAGGTACTTGCCCCGGGTGCTTGTGGGTGCTTGTGGGTACTTGTGGGTACTTGTGGGTGCTTGTAGGTGCTTGTGGGTACTTGTGGGTGCTTGTAGGTACTTGAGGGTGCTTGTAGGTACTTGTGGGTGCTTGTAGGTACTTGTGGGTGCTTGTAGGTACTTGTGGGTGCTTGTAGGTACTTGTGGGTGCTTGTAGGTACTTGTGGGTGCTTGTAGGTACTTGTGGGTGCTTGTAGGTACTTGTGGGTGCTTGTAGGTACTTGTGGGTGCTTGTAGGTACTTGTGGGTGCTTGTAGGTACTTGTGGGTGCTTGTAGGTGCTTGTGGGTGCTTGAAGGTACTTGTGGGTGCTTGTAGGTGCTTGTGGGTGCTTGTGGGTGCTTGTAGGTGCTTGTGGGTGCTTGTAGGTGCTTGTGGGTGCCTTTCGGTGCTTGTGGATGCTTTTAGGTGCTTGTGATACTTGTGGGTGCTTGTAGGTACTTGTGGGTGCTTGTAGGTGCTTGTGGGTACTTGTGGGTGCTTCTAGGTGCTTGTGGGTGCTTGTAGGTGTTTGTAGGTGCTTGTAGGTACTTGTGGGTGCTTGTAGGTACTTGTGGGTGCTTGTAGGTACTTGTGGGTGCTTGTAGGTACTTGTGGGTGCTTGTAGGTACTTGTGGGTGCTTGTAGGTACTTGTGGGTGCTTGTAGGTACTTGTGGGTGCTTGTAGGTACTTGTGGGTGCTTGTAGGTACTTAAGGGTGCTTGTGGGTGCTTGTAGGTACTTGTGGGTGCTTGAAGGAACTTGTGGGTGCTTGTGGGTACTTGTGGGTGCTTGTAGGTACTTGAGGGTGCTTGTAGGTACTTGTGGGTGCTTGTAGGTACTTGTGGGTGCTTGTAGGTACTTGTGGGTGCTTGTAGGTACTTGTGGGTGCTTGTAGGTACTTGTGGGTGCTTGTAGGTACTTGTAGGTGTTGTAGGTACTTGTGGGTGCTTGTAGGTACTTGTGGGTGCTTGTACGTACTTGTGGGTGCTTGTAGGTACTTGTGGGTGCTTGTAGGTACTTGTGGGTGCTTGTAGGTACTTGTGGGTGCTTGTAGGTACTTGTGGGTGCTTGTAGGTACTTGTGGGTGCTTGTAGGTACTTGTGGGTGCTTGTAGGTACTTGTAGGTGTTGTAGGTACTTGTGGGTGCTTGTAGGTACTTGTGGGTGCTTGTAGGTACTTGTGGGTGCTTGTAGGTACTTGTGGGTGCTTGTAGGTACTTGTGGGTGCTTGTAGGTACTTGTGGGTGCTTGTAGGTACTTGTGGGTGCTTGTAGGTACTTGTGGGTGATTGTAGGTACTTGTGCCTGCTTGTAGGTAATTTTGCCTGCTTGTAGGTAATTGTGCGTGCTTGTAGGTACTTGTGGGTGCTTGTGGGTTCTTGTGGGTGCTTGTGGGTTCTTGTGGGTGCTTATGGGTGCTTGTAGGTGCTTGTGGGTGCTTGAAGGTACTTGTGGGTGCTTGTAGGTGCTTGTGGGTGCTTGTGGGTGCTTGTAGGTGCTTGTGGGTGCCTTTCGGTGCTTGTGGATGCTTTTAGGTGCTTGTGATACTTGTGGGTGCTTGTAGGTACTTGTGGGTGCTTGTAGGTGCTTGTGGGTACTTGTGGGTGCTTCTAGGTGCTTGTGGGTGCTTGTAGGTGTTTGTAGGTGCTTGTAGGTACTTGTGGGTGCTTGTAGGTACTTGTGGGTGCTTGTAGGTACTTGTGGGTGCTTGTGGGTGCTTGTAGGTACTTGTGGGTGCTTGTGGGTGCTTGTGGGTACTTGTGGGTACTTGTGGGTGCTTGTAGGTACTTGTGGGTACTTGTGGTTGCTTGTGGGTACTTGTGGGTGCTTGTAGGTACTTGTGGATGCTTGTGGGTGCTTGTAGGTACTTGCCCCGGGTGCTTGTGGGTGCTTGTGGGTACTTGTGGGTACTTGTGGGTGCTTGTAGGTGCTTGTGGGTACTTGTGGGTGCTTCTAGGTGCTTGTGGGTGCTTGTAGGTGTTTGTAGGTGCTTGTAGGTACTTGTGGGTGCTTGTAGGTACTTGTGGGTGCTTGTAGGTACTTGTGGGTGCTTGTGGGTGCTTGTAGGTACTTGTGGGTGCTTGTGGGTGCTTGTGGGTACTTGTGGGTACTTGTGGGTGCTTGTAGGTACTTGTGGGTACTTGTGGTTGCTTGTGGGTACTTGTGGGTGCTTGTAGGTACTTGTGGATGCTTGTGGGTGCTTGTAGGTACTTGCCCCGGGTGCTTGTGGGTGCTTGTGGGTACTTGTGGGTACTTGTGGGTGCTTGTAGGTGCTTGTGGGTACTTGTGGGTGCTTGTAGGTACTTGAGGGTGCTTGTAGGTACTTGTGGGTGCTTGTAGGTACTTGTGGGTGCTTGTAGGTACTTGTGGGTGCTTGTAGGTACTTGTGGGTGCTTGTAGGTACTTGTGGGTGCTTGTAGGTACTTGTGGGTGCTTGTAGGTACTTGTGGGTGCTTGTAGGTACTTGTGGGTGCTTGTAGGTACTTGTGGGTGCTTGTAGGTACTTGTGGGTGCTTGTAGGTGCTTGTGGGTGCTTGAAGGTACTTGTGGGTGCTTGTAGGTGCTTGTGGGTGCTTGTGGGTGCTTGTAGGTGCTTGTGGGTGCTTGTAGGTGCTTGTGGGTGCCTTTCGGTGCTTGTGGATGCTTTTAGGTGCTTGTGATACTTGTGGGTGCTTGTAGGTACTTGTGGGTGCTTGTAGGTGCTTGTGGGTACTTGTGGGTGCTTCTAGGTGCTTGTGGGTGCTTATAGGTGTTTGTAGGTGCTTGTAGGTACTTGTGGGTGCTTGTAGGTACTTGTGGGTGCTTGTAGGTACTTGTGGGTGCTTGTAGGTACTTGTGGGTGCTTGTAGGTACTTGTGGGTGCTTGTAGGTACTTGTGGGTGCTTGTAGGTACTTGTGGGTGCTTGTAGGTACTTGTGGGTGCTTGTAGGTACTTAAGGGTGCTTGTGGGTGCTTGTAGGTACTTGTGGGTGCTTGAAGGAACTTGTGGGTGCTTGTGGGTACTTGTGGGTGCTTGTAGGTACTTGAGGGTGCTTGTAGGTACTTGTGGGTGCTTGTAGGTACTTGTGGGTGCTTGTAGGTACTTGTGGGTGCTTGTAGGTACTTGTGGGTGCTTGTAGGTACTTGTGGGTGCTTGTAGGTACTTGTAGGTGTTGTAGGTACTTGTGGGTGCTTGTAGGTACTTGTGGGTGCTTGTACGTACTTGTGGGTGCTTGTAGGTACTTGTGGGTGCTTGTAGGTACTTGTGGGTGCTTGTAGGTACTTGTGGGTGCTTGTAGGTACTTGTGGGTGCTTGTAGGTACTTGTGGGTGCTTGTAGGTACTTGTGGGTGCTTGTAGGTACTTGTAGGTGTTGTAGGTACTTGTGGGTGCTTGTAGGTACTTGTGGGTGCTTGTAGGTACTTGTGGGTGCTTGTAGGTACTTGTGGGTGCTTGTAGGTACTTGTGGGTGCTTGTAGGTACTTGTGGGTGCTTGTAGGTACTTGTGGGTGCTTGTAGGTACTTGTGGGTGATTGTAGGTACTTGTGCCTGCTTGTAGGTAATTTTGCCTGCTTGTAGGTAATTGTGCGTGCTTGTAGGTACTTGTGGGTGCTTGTGGGTTCTTGTGGGTGCTTGTGGGTTCTTGTGGGTGCTTATGGGTGCTTGTAGGTGCTTGTGGGTGCTTGAAGGTACTTGTGGGTGCTTGTAGGTGCTTGTGGGTGCTTGTAGGTGCTTGTGGGTGCCTTTCGGTGCTTGTGGATGCTTTTAGGTGCTTGTGATACTTGTGGGTGCTTGTAGGTACTTGTGGGTGCTTGTAGGTGCTTGTGGGTACTTGTGGGTGCTTCTAGGTGCTTGTGGGTGCTTGTAGGTGTTTGTAGGTGCTTGTAGGTACTTGTGGGTGCTTGTAGGTACTTGTGGGTGCTTGTAGGTACTTGTGGGTGCTTGTGGGTGCTTGTAGGTACTTGTGGGTGCTTGTGGGTGCTTGTGGGTACTTGTGGGTACTTGTGGGTGCTTGTAGGTACTTGTGGGTACTTGTGGTTGCTTGTGGGTACTTGTGGGTGCTTGTAGGTACTTGTGGATGCTTGTGGGTGCTTGTAGGTACTTGCCCCGGGTGCTTGTGGGTGCTTGTGGGTACTTGTGGGTACTTGTGGGTGCTTGTAGGTGCTTGTGGGTACTTGTGGGTGCTTGTAGGTACTTGAGGGTGCTTGTAGGTACTTGTGGGTGCTTGTAGGTACTTGTGGGTGCTTGTAGGTACTTGTGGGTGCTTGTAGGTACTTGTGGGTGCTTGTAGGTACTTGTGGGTGCTTGTAGGTACTTGTGGGTGCTTGTAGGTACTTGTGGGTGCTTGTAGGTACTTGTGGGTGCTTGTAGGTACTTGTGGGTGCTTGTAGGTACTTGTGGGTGCTTGTAGGTACTTGTGGGTGCTTGTAGGTACTTGTGGGTGCTTGTAGGTACTTGTGGGTGCTTGTAGGTACTTGTGGGTGCTTGTAGGTACTTGTGGGTGCTTGTAGGTACTTGTGGGTGCTTGTAGGTACTTGTGGGTGCTTGTAGGTACTTGTGGGTGCTAGTAGGAACTTGTGGGTGCTAGTAGGTACTTGTGGGTGCTTGTAGGTGCTTGTGGGTACTAGTGGGTTCTTGTAGGTACTAGTGGGTGCTTGTAGGTACTAGTGGGTGCTTGTAGGTACTTTTGGGTGCATGTAGGTACTTGTGGGTGCTTGTAGGTACTTGTGGGTGCTTGTAGGTACTTGTGGGTGCATGTAGGTACTTGTGGGTGCTTGTAGGTACTTGTGGGTGCTTGTGGGTGCTTATTGGTACTTGTGGGTGCTTGTGGGCACTTGTGGGTGCTTGTGGGTACTTGTGGGTGCTTGTAGGTACTTAAGGGTGCTTGTGGGTGCTTGTAGGTACTTGTGGGTGCTTGAAGGAACTTGTGGGTGCTTGTGGGTACTTGTGGGTGCTTGTAGGTACTTGTGGGTGCTTGTAGGTACTTGTGGGTGCTTGTAGGTACTTGTGGGTGCTTGTAGGTACTTGTGGATGCTTGTAGGTACTTGTGGGTGCTTGTAGGTACTTGTGGGTGCATGTAGGTACTTGTGGGTGCTTGTAGGTACTTGTGGGTGCATGTAGGTACTTGTGGATGCTTGTAGGTACTTGTGGGTGCTTGTGGGTGCTTATTGGTACTTGTGGGCACTTGTGGGTGCTTGTGGGCACTTGTGGGTGCTTGGGGGTACTTGTGGGTGCTTGTAGGTACTTGTGGGTGCGTGTAGGTACTTAAGGGTGCTTGTGGGTGCTTGTAGGTACTTGTGGGTGCTTGAAGGAACTTGTGGGTGCTTGTGGGTACTTGTGGGTGCTTGTAGGTACTTGAGGGTGCTTGTAGGTACTTGTGGGTGCTTGTAGGTACTTGTGGGTGCTTGTAGGTACTTGTGGGTGCTTGTAGGTACTTGTGGGTGCTTGTAGGTACTTGTGGGTGCTTGTAGGTGCTTGTGGGTGCTTGAAGGTACTTGTGGGTGCTTGTAGGTGCTTGTGGGTGCTTGTAGGTACTTGTGGGTGCTTGTAGGTACTTGTGGGTGCTTGTAGGTACTTGTGGGTGCTTGTAGGTACTTGTGGGTGCTTGTAGGTACTTGTGGGTGCTTGTAGGTGCTTGTGGGTGCTTGAAGGTACTTGTGGGTGCTTGTAGGTGCTTGTGGGTGCTTGTGGGTGCTTGTAGGTGCTTGTGGGTGCTTGTAGGTGCTTGTGGGTGCCTTTCGGTGCTTGTGGATGCTTTTAGGTGCTTGTGATACTTGTGGGTGCTTGTAGGTACTTGTGGGTGCTTGTAGGTGCTTGTGGGTACTTGTGGGTGCTTCTAGGTGCTTGTGGGTGCTTGTAGGTGTTTGTAGGTGCTTGTAGGTACTTGTGGGTGCTTGTAGGTACTTGTGGGTGCTTGTAGGTACTTGTGGGTGCTTCTAGGTACTTGTGGGTGCTTGTAGGTACTTGTGGGTGCTTGTAGGTACTTGTGGGTGCTTGTGGGTACTTGTGGGTGCTTGTAGGTACTTGTGGGTGCTTGTAGGTACTTGTGGGTGCTAGTAGGTACTTGTGGGTGCTAGTAGGTACTTGTGGGTGCTTGTAGGTGCTTGTAGGTACTAGTGGGTGCTTGTAGGTACTAGTGGGTGCTTGTAGGTACTAGTGGGTGCTTGTAGGTACTTGTGGGTGCATGTAGGTACTTGTGGGTGCTTGTAGGTATTTGTGGGTGCTTGTAGGTACTTGTGGGTGCATGTAGGTACTTGTGGGTGCTTGTAGGTACTTGTGGGTGCTTGTGGGTGCTTATTGGTACTTGTGGGTGCTTGTGGGCACTTGTGGGTGCTTGTGGGTACTTGTGGGTGCTTGTAGGTACTTAAGGGTGCTTGTGGGTGCTTGTAGGTACTTGTGGGTGCTTGAAGGAACTTGTGGGTGCTTGTGGGTACTTGTGGGTGCCTTTCGGTGCTTGTGGATGCTTTTAGGTGCTTGTGATACTTGTGGGTGCTTGTAGGTACTTGTGGGTGCTTGTAGGTGCTTGTGGGTACTTGTGGGTGCTTCTAGGTGCTTGTGGGTGCTTGTAGGTGTTTGTAGGTGCTTGTAGGTACTTGTGGGTGCTTGTAGGTACTTGTGGGTGCTTGTAGGTACTTGTGGGTGCTTCTAGGTACTTGTGGGTGCATGTAGGTACTTGTGGGTGCTTGTGGGTACTTGTGGGTGCTTGTAGGTACTTGTGGGTGCTTGTAGGTACTTGTGGGTGCTTGTAGGTACTTGTGGGTGCTAGTAGGAACTTGTGGGTGCTAGTAGGTACTTGTGGGTGCTTGTAGGTGCTTGTGGGTACTAGTGGGTTCTTGTAGGTACTAGTGGGTGCTTGTAGGTACTAGTGGGTGCTTGTAGGTACTTGTGGGTGCATGTAGGTACTTGTGGGTGCTTGTAGGTATTTGTGGGTGCTTGTAGGTACTTGTGGGTGCATGTAGGTACTTGTGGGTGCTTGTAGGTACTTGTGGGTGCTTGTGGGTGCTTATTGGTACTTGTGGGTGCTTGTGGGCACTTGTGGGTGCTTGTGGGTACTTGTGGGTGCTTGTAGGTACTTAAGGGTGCTTGTGGGTGCTTGTAGGTACTTGTGGGTGCTTGAAGGAACTTGTGGGTGCTTGTGGGTACTTGTGGGTGCTTGTAGGTACTTGTGGGTGCTTGTAGGTACTTGTGGGTGCTTGTAGGTACTTGTGGGTGCTTGTAGGTACTTGTGGATGCTTGTAGGTACTTGTGGGTGCTTGTAGGTACTTGTGGGTGCATGTAGGTACTTGTGGGTGCTTGTAGGTACTTGTGGGTGCATGTAGGTACTTGTGGGTACTTGTGGGTGCTTCTAGGTGCTTGTGGGTGCTTGTAGGTGTTTGTGGGTGCTTGAAGGTACTTGTGGGTGCTTGTAGGTGCTTGTAGGTACTAGTGGGTGCTTGTAGGTACTAGTGGGTGCTTGTAGGTACTAGTGGGTGCTTGTAGGTACTTGTGGGTGCATGTAGGTACTTGTGGGTGCTTGTGGGTACTTGTGGGTGCTTGTAGGTACTTGTGGGTGCTTGTAGGTACTTGTGGGTGCTTGTAGGTACTTGTGGGTGCTAGTAGGAACTTGTGGGTGCTAGTAGGTACTTGTGGGTGCTTGTAGGTGCTTGTGGGTACTAGTGGGTTCTTGTAGGTACTAGTGGGTGCTTGTAGGTACTAGTGGGTGCTTGTAGGTACTTGTGGGTGCTTGTAGGTGCTTGTGGGTGCTTGAAGGTACTTGTGGGTGCTTGTAGGTGCTTGTGGGTGCTTGTAGGTACTTGTGGGTGCTTGTAGGTACTTGTGGGTGCTTGTAGGTACTTGTGGGTGCTTGTAGGTACTTGTGGGTGCTTGTAGGTACTTGTGGGTGCTTGTAGGTGCTTGTGGGTGCTTGAAGGTACTTGTGGGTGCTTGTAGGTGCTTGTGGGTGCTTGTGGGTGCTTGTAGGTGCTTGTGGGTGCTTGTAGGTGCTTGTGGGTGCCTTTCGGTGCTTGTGGATGCTTTTAGGTGCTTGTGATACTTGTGGGTGCTTGTAGGTACTTGTGGGTGCTTGTAGGTGCTTGTGGGTACTTGTGGGTGCTTCTAGGTGCTTGTGGGTGCTTGTAGGTGTTTGTAGGTGCTTGTAGGTACTTGTGGGTGCTTGTAGGTACTTGTGGGTGCTTGTAGGTACTTGTGGGTGCTTCTAGGTACTTGTGGGTGCTTGTAGGTACTTGTGGGTGCTTGTAGGTACTTGTGGGTGCTTGTGGGTACTTGTGGGTGCTTGTAGGTACTTGTGGGTGCTTGTAGGTACTTGTGGGTGCTAGTAGGTACTTGTGGGTGCTAGTAGGTACTTGTGGGTGCTTGTAGGTGCTTGTAGGTACTAGTGGGTGCTTGTAGGTACTAGTGGGTGCTTGTAGGTACTAGTGGGTGCTTGTAGGTACTTGTGGGTGCATGTAGGTACTTGTGGGTGCTTGTAGGTATTTGTGGGTGCTTGTAGGTACTTGTGGGTGCATGTAGGTACTTGTGGGTGCTTGTAGGTACTTGTGGGTGCTTGTGGGTGCTTATTGGTACTTGTGGGTGCTTGTGGGCACTTGTGGGTGCTTGTGGGTACTTGTGGGTGCTTGTAGGTACTTAAGGGTGCTTGTGGGTGCTTGTAGGTACTTGTGGGTGCTTGAAGGAACTTGTGGGTGCTTGTGGGTACTTGTGGGTGCCTTTCGGTGCTTGTGGATGCTTTTAGGTGCTTGTGATACTTGTGGGTGCTTGTAGGTACTTGTGGGTGCTTGTAGGTGCTTGTGGGTACTTGTGGGTGCTTCTAGGTGCTTGTGGGTGCTTGTAGGTGTTTGTAGGTGCTTGTAGGTACTTGTGGGTGCTTGTAGGTACTTGTGGGTGCTTGTAGGTACTTGTGGGTGCTTCTAGGTACTTGTGGGTGCATGTAGGTACTTGTGGGTGCTTGTGGGTACTTGTGGGTGCTTGTAGGTACTTGTGGGTGCTTGTAGGTACTTGTGGGTGCTTGTAGGTACTTGTGGGTGCTAGTAGGAACTTGTGGGTGCTAGTAGGTACTTGTGGGTGCTTGTAGGTGCTTGTGGGTACTAGTGGGTTCTTGTAGGTACTAGTGGGTGCTTGTAGGTACTAGTGGGTGCTTGTAGGTACTTGTGGGTGCATGTAGGTACTTGTGGGTGCTTGTAGGTACTTGTGGGTGCATGTAGGTACTTGTGGGTGCTTGTAGGTACTTGTGGGTGCATGTAGGTACTTGTGGGTACTTGTGGGTGCTTCTAGGTGCTTGTGGGTGCTTGTAGGTGTTTGTGGGTGCTTGAAGGTACTTGTGGGTGCTTGTAGGTGCTTGTGGGTGCTTGTGGGTGCTTGTAGGTGCTTGTGGGTGCCTTTCGGTGCTTGTGGATGCTTTTAGGTGCTTGTGATACTTGTGGGTGCTTGTAGGTACTTGTGGGTGCTTGTAGGTGCTTGTGGGTACTTGTGGGTGCTTCTAGGTGCTTGTGGGTGCTTGTAGGTGTTTGTAGGTGCTTGTAGGTACTTGTGGGTGCTTGTAGGTACTTGTGGGTGCTTGTAGGTACTTGTGGGTGTTGTAGGTACTTGTGGGTGCTTGTAGGTACTTGTGGGTGCTTGTAGGTACTTGTGGGTGCTTGTAGGTACTTGTGGGTGCTTGTAGGTACTTGTGGGTGCTTGTAGGTGCTTGTGGGTGCCTTTCGGTGCTTGTGGATGCTTTTAGGTGCTTGTGATACTTGTGGGTGCTTGTAGGTACTTGTGGGTGCTTGTAGGTGCTTGTGGGTACTTGTGGGTGCTTGTAGGTGCTTGTGGGTGCTTGTAGGTGTTTGTAGGTGCTTGTAGGTACTTGTGGGTGCTTGTAGGTACTTGTGGGTGCTTGTAGGTACTTGTGGGTGCTTCTAGGTACTTGTGGGTGCTTGTGGGTGCTTGTTGGTACTTGTGGGTGCTTGTGGGTGCTTGTGGGTACTTGTGGGTACTTGTGGGTGCTTGTAGGTACTTGTGGGTGCTTGTAGGTACTTAAGGGTGCTTGTGGGTGCTTGTAGGTACTTGTGGGTGCTTGAAGGAACTTGTGGGTGCTTGTGGGTACTTGTGGGTGCTTGTAGGTACTTGAGGGTGCTTGTAGGTACTTGTGGGTGCTTGTAGGTACTTGTGGGTGCTTGTAGGTACTTGTGGGTGCTTGTAGGTACTTGTGGGTGCTTGTAGGTACTTGTGGGTGCTTGTAGGTACTTGTAGGTGTTGTAGGTACTTGTGGGTGCTTGTAGGTACTTGTGGATGCTTGTACGTACTTGTGGGTGCTTGTAGGTACTTGTGGGTGCTTGTAGGTACTTGTGGGTGCTTGTAGGTACTTGTGGGTGCTTGTAGGTACTTGTGGGTGCTTGTAGGTACTTGTGGGTGCTTGTAGGTACTTGTGGGTGCTTGTAGGTACTTGTAGGTGTTGTAGGTACTTGTGGGTGCTTGTAGGTACTTGTGGGTGCTTGTAGGTACTTGTGGGTGCTTGTAGGTACTTGTGGGTGCTTGTAGGTACTTGTGGGTGCTTGTAGGTACTTGTGGGTGCTTGTAGGTACTTGTGGGTGCTTGTAGGTACTTGTGGGTGATTGTAGGTACTTGTGCCTGCTTGTAGGTAATTTTGCCTGCTTGTAGGTAATTGTGCGTGCTTGTAGGTACTTGTGGGTGCTTGTGGGTTCTTGTGGGTGCTTGTGGGTTCTTGTGGGTGCTTATGGGTGCTTGTAGGTGCTTGTGGGTGCTTGAAGGTACTTGTGGGTGCTTGTAGGTGCTTGTGGGTGCTTGTAGGTGCTTGTGGGTGCCTTTCGGTGCTTGTGGATGCTTTTAGGTGCTTGTGATACTTGTGGGTGCTTGTAGGTACTTGTGGGTGCTTGTAGGTGCTTGTGGGTACTTGTGGGTGCTTCTAGGTGCTTGTGGGTGCTTGTAGGTGTTTGTAGGTGCTTGTAGGTACTTGTGGGTGCTTGTAGGTACTTGTGGGTGCTTGTAGGTACTTGTGGGTGCTTGTGGGTGCTTGTAGGTACTTGTGGGTGCTTGTGGGTGCTTGTGGGTACTTGTGGGTACTTGTGGGTGCTTGTAGGTACTTGTGGGTGCTTGTAGGTACTTGTGGGTGCATGTAGGTACTTGTGGGTGCTTGTAGGTACTTGTGGGTGCTTGTGGGTGCTTATTGGTACTTGTGGGTGCTTGTGGGCACTTGTGGGTGCTTGTGGGTACTTGTGGGTGCTTGTAGGTACTTAAGGGTGCTTGTGGGTGCTTGTAGGTACTTGTGGGTGCTTGAAGGAACTTGTGGGTGCTTGTGGGTACTTGTGGGTGCTTGTAGGTACTTGTGGGTGCTTGTAGGTACTTGTGGGTGCTTGTAGGTACTTGTGGGTGCTTGTAGGTACTTGTGGATGCTTGTAGGTACTTGTGGGTGCTTGTAGGTACTTGTGGGTGCATGTAGGTACTTGTGGGTGCTTGTAGGTACTTGTGGGTGCATGTAGGTACTTGTGGGTACTTGTGGGTGCTTCTAGGTGCTTGTGGGTGCTTGTAGGTGTTTGTGGGTGCTTGAAGGTACTTGTGGGTGCTTGTAGGTGCTTGTGGGTGCTTGTGGGTGCTTGTAGGTGCTTGTGGGTGCCTTTCGGTGCTTGTGGATGCTTTTAGGTGCTTGTGATACTTGTGGGTGCTTGTAGGTACTTGTGGGTGCTTGTAGGTGCTTGTGGGTACTTGTGGGTGCTTCTAGGTGCTTGTGGGTGCTTGTAGGTGTTTGTAGGTGCTTGTAGGTACTTGTGGGTGCTTGTAGGTACTTGTGGGTGCTTGTAGGTACTTGTGGGTGTTGTAGGTACTTGTGGGTGCTTGTAGGTACTTGTGGGTGCTTGTAGGTACTTGTGGGTGCTTGTAGGTACTTGTGGGTGCTTGTAGGTACTTGTGGGTGCTTGTAGGTGCTTGTGGGTGCCTTTCGGTGCTTGTGGATGCTTTTAGGTGCTTGTGATACTTGTGGGTGCTTGTAGGTACTTGTGGGTGCTTGTAGGTGCTTGTGGGTACTTGTGGGTGCTTGTAGGTGCTTGTGGGTGCTTGTAGGTGTTTGTAGGTGCTTGTAGGTACTTGTGGGTGCTTGTAGGTACTTGTGGGTGCTTGTAGGTACTTGTGGGTGCTTCTAGGTACTTGTGGGTGCTTGTGGGTGCTTGTTGGTACTTGTGGGTGCTTGTGGGTGCTTGTGGGTACTTGTGGGTACTTGTGGGTGCTTGTAGGTACTTGTGGGTGCTTGTAGGTACTTAAGGGTGCTTGTGGGTGCTTGTAGGTACTTGTGGGTGCTTGAAGGAACTTGTGGGTGCTTGTGGGTACTTGTGGGTGCTTGTAGGTACTTGAGGGTGCTTGTAGGTACTTGTGGGTGCTTGTAGGTACTTGTGGGTGCTTGTAGGTACTTGTGGGTGCTTGTAGGTACTTGTGGGTGCTTGTAGGTACTTGTGGGTGCTTGTAGGTACTTGTAGGTGTTGTAGGTACTTGTGGGTGCTTGTAGGTACTTGTGGATGCTTGTACGTACTTGTGGGTGCTTGTAGGTACTTGTGGGTGCTTGTAGGTACTTGTGGGTGCTTGTAGGTACTTGTGGGTGCTTGTAGGTACTTGTGGGTGCTTGTAGGTACTTGTGGGTGCTTGTAGGTACTTGTGGGTGCTTGTAGGTACTTGTAGGTGTTGTAGGTACTTGTGGGTGCTTGTAGGTACTTGTGGGTGCTTGTAGGTACTTGTGGGTGCTTGTAGGTACTTGTGGGTGCTTGTAGGTACTTGTGGGTGCTTGTAGGTACTTGTGGGTGCTTGTAGGTACTTGTGGGTGCTTGTAGGTACTTGTGGGTGATTGTAGGTACTTGTGCCTGCTTGTAGGTAATTTTGCCTGCTTGTAGGTAATTGTGCGTGCTTGTAGGTACTTGTGGGTGCTTGTGGGTTCTTGTGGGTGCTTGTGGGTTCTTGTGGGTGCTTATGGGTGCTTGTAGGTGCTTGTGGGTGCTTGAAGGTACTTGTGGGTGCTTGTAGGTG
Source organism: Phalangium opilio (assembly GCF_054372755.1). Taxonomy (NCBI): domain Eukaryota; kingdom Metazoa; phylum Arthropoda; class Arachnida; order Opiliones; family Phalangiidae; genus Phalangium; species Phalangium opilio. Next base: position 6,124,581 of record NW_028324180.1, on the reverse strand, counting down.
CTTGTGGGTGCTTGTAGGTGCTTGTGGGTGCCTTTCGGTGCTTGTGGATGCTTTTAGGTGCTTGTGATACTTGTGGGTGCTTGTAGGTACTTGTGGGTGCTTGTAGGTGCTTGTGGGTACTTGTGGGTGCTTCTAGGTGCTTGTGGGTGCTTGTAGGTGTTTGTAGGTGCTTGTAGGTACTTGTGGGTGCTTGTAGGTACTTGTGGGTGCTTGTAGGTACTTGTGGGTGCTTGTGGGTGCTTGTAGGTACTTGTGGGTGCTTGTGGGTGCTTGTGGGTACTTGTGGGTACTTGTGGGTGCTTGTAGGTACTTGTGGGTACTTGTGGTTGCTTGTGGGTACTTGTGGGTGCTTGTAGGTACTTGTGGATGCTTGTGGGTGCTTGTAGGTACTTGCCCCGGGTGCTTGTGGGTGCTTGTGGGTACTTGTGGGTACTTGTGGGTGCTTGTAGGTGCTTGTGGGTACTTGTGGGTGCTTGTAGGTACTTGAGGGTGCTTGTAGGTACTTGTGGGTGCTTGTAGGTACTTGTGGGTGCTTGTAGGTACTTGTGGGTGCTTGTAGGTACTTGTGGGTGCTTGTAGGTACTTGTGGGTGCTTGTAGGTACTTGTGGGTGCTTGTAGGTACTTGTGGGTGCTTGTAGGTACTTGTGGGTGCTTGTAGGTACTTGTGGGTGCTTGTAGGTACTTGTGGGTGCTTGTAGGTACTTGTGGGTGCTTGTAGGTACTTGTGGGTGCTTGTAGGTACTTGTGGGTGCTTGTAGGTACTTGTGGGTGCTTGTAGGTACTTGTGGGTGCTTGTAGGTACTTGTGGGTGCTTGTAGGTACTTGTGGGTGCTTGTAGGTACTTGTGGGTGCTAGTAGGAACTTGTGGGTGCTAGTAGGTACTTGTGGGTGCTTGTAGGTGCTTGTGGGTACTAGTGGGTTCTTGTAGGTACTAGTGGGTGCTTGTAGGTACTAGTGGGTGCTTGTAGGTACTTTTGGGTGCATGTAGGTACTTGTGGGTGCTTGTAGGTACTTGTGGGTGCTTGTAGGTACTTGTGGGTGCATGTAGGTACTTGTGGGTGCTTGTAGGTACTTGTGGGTGCTTGTGGGTGCTTATTGGTACTTGTGGGTGCTTGTGGGCACTTGTGGGTGCTTGTGGGTACTTGTGGGTGCTTGTAGGTACTTAAGGGTGCTTGTGGGTGCTTGTAGGTACTTGTGGGTGCTTGAAGGAACTTGTGGGTGCTTGTGGGTACTTGTGGGTGCTTGTAGGTACTTGTGGGTGCTTGTAGGTACTTGTGGGTGCTTGTAGGTACTTGTGGGTGCTTGTAGGTACTTGTGGATGCTTGTAGGTACTTGTGGGTGCTTGTAGGTACTTGTGGGTGCATGTAGGTACTTGTGGGTGCTTGTAGGTACTTGTGGGTGCATGTAGGTACTTGTGGATGCTTGTAGGTACTTGTGGGTGCTTGTGGGTGCTTATTGGTACTTGTGGGCACTTGTGGGTGCTTGTGGGCACTTGTGGGTGCTTGGGGGTACTTGTGGGTGCTTGTAGGTACTTGTGGGTGCGTGTAGGTACTTAAGGGTGCTTGTGGGTGCTTGTAGGTACTTGTGGGTGCTTGAAGGAACTTGTGGGTGCTTGTGGGTACTTGTGGGTGCTTGTAGGTACTTGAGGGTGCTTGTAGGTACTTGTGGGTGCTTGTAGGTACTTGTGGGTGCTTGTAGGTACTTGTGGGTGCTTGTAGGTACTTGTGGGTGCTTGTAGGTACTTGTGGGTGCTTGTAGGTGCTTGTGGGTGCTTCAAGGTACTTGTGGGTGCTTGTAGGTGCTTGTGGGTGCTTGTGGGTGCTTGTAGGTGCTTGTGGGTGCTTGTAGGTGCTTGTGGGTGCCTTTCGGTGCTTGTGGATGCTTTTAGGTGCTTGTGATACTTGTGGGTGCTTGTAGGTACTTGTGGGTGCTTGTAGGTGCTTGTGGGTACTTGTGGGTGCTTCTAGGTGCTTGTGGGTGCTTGTAGGTGTTTGTAGGTGCTTGTAGGTACTTGTGGGTGCTTGTAGGTACTTGTGGGTGCTTGTAGGTACTTGTGGGTGCTTCTAGGTACTTGTGGGTGCTTGTAGGTACTTGTGAGTGCTTGTAGGTACTTGTGGGTGCTTGTGGGTACTTGTGGGTGCTTGTAGGTACTTGTGGGTGCTTGTAGGTACTTGTGGGTGCTAGTAGGTACTTGTGGGTGCTAGTAGGTACTTGTGGGTGCTTGTAGGTGCTTGTAGGTACTAGTGGGTGCTTGTAGGTACTAGTGGGTGCTTGTAGGTACTAGTGGGTGCTTGTAGGTACTTGTGGGTGCATGTAGGTACTTGTGGGTGCTTGTAGGTATTTGTGGGTGCTTGTAGGTACTTGTGGGTGCATGTAGGTACTTGTGGGTGCTTGTAGGTACTTGTGGGTGCTTGTGGGTGCTTATTGGTACTTGTGGGTGCTTGTGGGCACTTGTGGGTGCTTGTGGGTACTTGTGGGTGCTTGTAGGTACTTAAGGGTGCTTGTGGGTGCTTGTAGGTACTTGTGGGTGCTTGAAGGAACTTGTGGGTGCTTGTGGGTACTTGTGGGTGCCTTTCGGTGCTTGTGGATGCTTTTAGGTGCTTGTGATACTTGTGGGTGCTTGTAGGTACTTGTGGGTGCTTGTAGGTGCTTGTGGGTACTTGTGGGTGCTTCTAGGTGCTTGTGGGTGCTTGTAGGTGTTTGTAGGTGCTTGTAGGTACTTGTGGGTGCTTGTAGGTACTTGTGGGTGCTTGTAGGTACTTGTGGGTGCTTCTAGGTATTTGTGGGTGCATGTAGGTACTTGTGGGTGCTTGTGGGTACTTGTGGGTGCTTGTAGGTACTTGTGGGTGCTTGTAGGTACTTGTGGGTGCTTGTAGGTACTTGTGGGTGCTAGTAGGAACTTGTGGGTGCTAGTAGGTACTTGTGGGTGCTTGTAGGTGCTTGTGGGTACTAGTGGGTTCTTGTAGGTACTAGTGGGTGCTTGTAGGTACTAGTGGGTGCTTGTAGGTACTTGTGGGTGCATGTAGGTACTTGTGGGTGCTTGTAGGTATTTGTGGGTGCTTGTAGGTACTTGTGGGTGCATGTAGGTACTTGTGGGTGCTTGTAGGTACTTGTGGGTGCTTGTGGGTGCTTATTGGTACTTGTGGGTGCTTGTGGGCACTTGTGGGTGCTTGTGGGTACTTGTGGGTGCTTGTAGGTACTTAAGGGTGCTTGTGGGTGCTTGTAGGTACTTGTGGGTGCTTGAAGGAACTTGTGGGTGCTTGTGGGTACTTGTGGGTGCTTGTAGGTACTTGTGGGTGCTTGTAGGTACTTGTGGGTGCTTGTAGGTACTTGTGGGTGCTTGTAGGTACTTGTGGATGCTTGTAGGTACTTGTGGGTGCTTGTAGGTACTTGTGGGTGCATGTAGGTACTTGTGGGTGCTTGTAGGTACTTGTGGGTGCATGTAGGTACTTGTGGGTACTTGTGGGTGCTTCTAGGTGCTTGTGGGTGCTTGTAGGTGTTTGTGGGTGCTTGAAGGTACTTGTGGGTGCTTGTAGGTGCTTGTGGGTGCTTGTGGGTGCTTGTAGGTGCTTGTGGGTGCCTTTCGGTGCTTGTGGATGCTTTTAGGTGCTTGTGATACTTGTGGGTGCTTGTAGGTACTTGTAAGTGCTTGTGGGTACTTGTGGGTGCTTGTAGGTACTTGAGGGTGCTTGTAGGTACTTGTGGGTGCTTGTAGGTACTTGTGGGTGCTTGTAGGTACTTGTGGGTGCTTGTAGGTACTTGTGGGTGCTTGTAGGTACTTGTGGGTGCTTGTAGGTGCTTGTGGGTGCTTCAAGGTACTTGTGGGTGCTTGTAGGTGCTTGTGGGTGCTTGTGGGTGCTTGTAGGTGCTTGTGGGTGCTTGTAGGTGCTTGTGGGTGCCTTTCGGTGCTTGTGGATGCTTTTAGGTGCTTGTGATACTTGTGGGTGCTTGTAGGTACTTGTGGGTGCTTGTAGGTGCTTGTGGGTACTTGTGGGTGCTTCTAGGTGCTTGTGGGTGCTTGTAGGTGTTTGTAGGTGCTTGTAGGTACTTGTGGGTGCTTGTAGGTACTTGTGGGTGCTTGTAGGTACTTGTGGGTGCTTCTAGGTACTTGTGGGTGCTTGTAGGTACTTGTGAGTGCTTGTAGGTACTTGTGGGTGCTTGTGGGTACTTGTGGGTGCTTGTAGGTACTTGTGGGTGCTTGTAGGTACTTGTGGGTGCTAGTAGGTACTTGTGGGTGCTAGTAGGTACTTGTGGGTGCTTGTAGGTGCTTGTAGGTACTAGTGGGTGCTTGTAGGTACTAGTGGGTGCTTGTAGGTACTAGTGGGTGCTTGTAGGTACTTGTGGGTGCATGTAGGTACTTGTGGGTGCTTGTAGGTATTTGTGGGTGCTTGTAGGTACTTGTGGGTGCATGTAGGTACTTGTGGGTGCTTGTAGGTACTTGTGGGTGCTTGTGGGTGCTTATTGGTACTTGTGGGTGCTTGTGGGCACTTGTGGGTGCTTGTGGGTACTTGTGGGTGCTTGTAGGTACTTAAGGGTGCTTGTGGGTGCTTGTAGGTACTTGTGGGTGCTTGAAGGAACTTGTGGGTGCTTGTGGGTACTTGTGGGTGCCTTTCGGTGCTTGTGGATGCTTTTAGGTGCTTGTGATACTTGTGGGTGCTTGTAGGTACTTGTGGGTGCTTGTAGGTGCTTGTGGGTACTTGTGGGTGCTTCTAGGTGCTTGTGGGTGCTTGTAGGTGTTTGTAGGTGCTTGTAGGTACTTGTGGGTGCTTGTAGGTACTTGTGGGTGCTTGTAGGTACTTGTGGGTGCTTCTAGGTATTTGTGGGTGCATGTAGGTACTTGTGGGTGCTTGTGGGTACTTGTGGGTGCTTGTAGGTACTTGTGGGTGCTTGTAGGTACTTGTGGGTGCTTGTAGGTACTTGTGGGTGCTAGTAGGAACTTGTGGGTGCTAGTAGGTACTTGTGGGTGCTTGTAGGTGCTTGTGGGTACTAGTGGGTTCTTGTAGGTACTAGTGGGTGCTTGTAGGTACTAGTGGGTGCTTGTAGGTACTTGTGGGTGCATGTAGGTACTTGTGGGTGCTTGTAGGTATTTGTGGGTGCTTGTAGGTACTTGTGGGTGCATGTAGGTACTTGTGGGTGCTTGTAGGTACTTGTGGGTGCTTGTGGGTGCTTATTGGTACTTGTGGGTGCTTGTGGGCACTTGTGGGTGCTTGTGGGTACTTGTGGGTGCTTGTAGGTACTTAAGGGTGCTTGTGGGTGCTTGTAGGTACTTGTGGGTGCTTGAAGGAACTTGTGGGTGCTTGTGGGTACTTGTGGGTGCTTGTAGGTACTTGTGGGTGCTTGTAGGTACTTGTGGGTGCTTGTAGGTACTTGTGGGTGCTTGTAGGTACTTGTGGATGCTTGTAGGTACTTGTGGGTGCTTGTAGGTACTTGTGGGTGCATGTAGGTACTTGTGGGTGCTTGTAGGTACTTGTGGGTGCATGTAGGTACTTGTGGGTACTTGTGGGTGCTTCTAGGTGCTTGTGGGTGCTTGTAGGTGTTTGTGGGTGCTTGAAGGTACTTGTGGGTGCTTGTAGGTGCTTGTGGGTGCTTGTGGGTGCTTGTAGGTGCTTGTGGGTGCCTTTCGGTGCTTGTGGATGCTTTTAGGTGCTTGTGATACTTGTGGGTGCTTGTAGGTACTTGTAAGTGCTTGTGGGTGCTTGTAGGTACTTGTGGGTGCTTGTGGGTACTTGTGGGTGCTTGTAGGTACTTGTGGGTGCTTGTAGGTACTTGTGGGTGCTAGTAGGTACTTGTGGGTGCTAGTAGGTACTTGTGGGTGCTTGTAGGTGCTTGTAGGTACTAGTGGGTGCTTGTAGGTACTAGTGGGTGCTTGTAGGTACTAGTGGGTGCTTGTAGGTACTTGTGGGTGCTTGTAGGTACTTGTGGGTGCTTGTAGGTACTTGTGGGTGCTTGTAGGTACTTGTGGGTGCTAGTAGGAACTTGTGGGTGCTAGTAGGTACTTGTGGGTGCTTGTAGGTGCTTGTGGGTACTAGTGGGTTCTTGTAGGTACTAGTGGGTGCTTGTAGGTACTAGTGGGTGCTTGTAGGTACTTGTGGGTGCATGTAGGTACTTGTGGGTGCTTGTAGGTATTTGTGGGTGCTTGTAGGTACTTGTGGGTGCATGTAGGTACTTGTGGGTGCTTGTAGGTACTTGTGGGTGCTTGTGGGTGCTTATTGGTACTTGTGGGTGCTTGTGGGCACTTGTGGGTGCTTGTGGGTACTTGTGGGTGCTTGTAGGTACTTAAGGGTGCTTGTGGGTGCTTGTAGGTACTTGTGGGTGCTTGAAGGAACTTGTGGGTGCTTGTGGGTACTTGTGGGTGCTTGTAGGTACTTGTGGGTGCTTGTAGGTACTTGTGGGTGCTTGTAGGTACTTGTGGGTGCTTGTAGGTACTTGTGGATGCTTGTAGGTACTTGTGGGTGCTTGTAGGTACTTGTGGGTGCATGTAGGTACTTGTGGGTGCTTGTAGGTACTTGTGGGTGCATGTAGGTACTTGTGGGTACTTGTGGGTGCTTCTAGGTGCTTGTGGGTGCTTGTAGGTGTTTGTGGGTGCTTGAAGGTACTTGTGGGTGCTTGTAGGTGCTTGTGGGTGCTTGTGGGTGCTTGTAGGTGCTTGTGGGTGCCTTTCGGTGCTTGTGGATGCTTTTAGGTGCTTGTGATACTTGTGGGTGCTTGTAGGTACTTGTGGGTGCTTGTGGGTGCTTGTAGGTACTTGTGGGTGCTTGTGGGTACTTGTGGGTGCTTGTAGGTACTTGTGGGTGCTTGTAGGTACTTGTGGGTGCTAGTAGGTACTTGTGGGTGCTAGTAGGTACTTGTGGGTGCTTGTAGGTGCTTGTAGGTACTAGTGGGTGCTTGTAGGTACTAGTGGGTGCTTGAAGGTACTAGTGGGTGCTTGTAGGTACTTGTGGGTGCATGTAGGTACTTGTGGGTGCTTGTGGGTACTTGTGGGTGCTTGTAGGTACTTGTGGGTGCTTGTAGGTACTTGTGGGTGCTTGTAGGTACTTGTGGGTGCTAGTAGGAACTTGTGGGTGCTTGTAGGTGCTTGTGGGTACTAGTGGGTTCTTGTAGGTACTAGTGGGTGCTTGTAGGTACTAGTGGGTGCTTGTAGGTACTTGTGGGTGCATGTAGGTACTTGTGGGTGCTTGTAGGTACTTGTGGGTGCTTGTGGGTGCTTATTGGTACTTGTGGGTGCTTGTGGGCACTTGTGGGTGCTTGTGGGTACTTGTGGGTGCTTGTAGGTACTTAAGGGTGCTTGTGGGTGCTTGTAGGTACTTGTGGGTGCTTGAAGGAACTTGTGGGTGCTTGTGGGTACTTGTGGGTGCTTGTAGGTACTTGTGGGTGCTTGTAGGTACTTGTGGGTGCTTGTAGGTACTTGTGGGTGCTTGTAGGTACTTGTGGATGCTTGTAGGTACTTGTGGGTGCTTGTAGGTACTTGTGGGTGCATGTAGGTACTTGTGGGTGCTTGTAGGTACTTGTGGGTGCATGTAGGTACTTGTGGGTACTTGTGGGTGCTTCTAGGTGCTTGTGGGTGCTTGTAGGTGTTTGTGGGTGCTTGAAGGTACTTGTGGGTGCTTGTAGGTGCTTGTGGGTGCTTGTGGGTGCTTGTAGGTGCTTGTGGGTGCCTTTCGGTGCTTGTGGATGCTTTTAGGTGCTTGTGATACTTGTGGGTGCTTGTAGGTACTTGTGGGTGCTTGTAGGTGCTTGTGGGTACTTGTGGGTGCTTCTAGGTGCTTGTGGGTGCTTGTAGGTGTTTGTAGGTGCTTGTAGGTACTTGTGGGTGCTTGTAGGTACTTGTGGGTGCTTGTAGGTACTTGTGGGTGTTGTAGGTACTTGTGGGTGCTTGTAGGTACTTGTGGGTGCTTGTAGGTACTTGTGGGTGCTTGTAGGTACTTGTGGGTGCTTGTAGGTACTTGTGGGTGCTTGTAGGTGCTTGTGGGTGCCTTTCGGTGCTTGTGGATGCTTTTAGGTGCTTGTGATACTTGTGGGTGCTTGTAGGTACTTGTGGGTGCTTGTAGGTGCTTGTGGGTACTTGTGGGTGCTTGTAGGTGCTTGTGGGTGCTTGTAGGTGTTTGTAGGTGCTTGTAGGTACTTGTGGGTGCTTGTAGGTACTTGTGGGTGCTTGTAGGTACTTGTGGGTGCTTGTGGGTGCTTATTGGTACTTGTGGGTGCTTGTGGGCACTTGTGGGTGCTTGTGGGTACTTGTGGGTGCTTGTAGGTACTTAAGGGTGCTTGTGGGTGCTTGTAGGTACTTGTGGGTGCTTGAAGGAACTTGTGGGTGCTTGTGGGTACTTGTGGGTGCTTGTAGGTACTTGTGGGTGCTTGTAGGTACTTGTGGGTGCTTGTAGGTACTTGTGGGTGCTTGTAGGTACTTGTGGATGCTTGTAGGTACTTGTGGGTGCTTGTAGGTACTTGTGGGTGCATGTAGGTACTTGTGGGTGCTTGTAGGTACTTGTGGGTGCATGTAGGTACTTGTGGGTACTTGTGGGTGCTTCTAGGTGCTTGTGGGTGCTTGTAGGTGTTTGTGGGTGCTTGAAGGTAATTGTGGGTGCTTGTAGGTGCTTGTGGGTGCTTGTGGGTGCTTGTAGGTGCTTGTGGGTGCCTTTCGGTGCTTGTAGGTACTTGTGGGTGCTTGTGGGTGCTTGTAGGTACTTGTGGGTGCTTGTGGGTACTTGTGGGTGCTTGTAGGTACTTGTGGGTGCTTGTAGGTACTTGTGGGTGCTAGTAGGTACTTGTGGGTGCTAGTAGGTACTTGTGGGTGCTTGTAGGTACTTGTGGGTGCTAGTAGGTACTTGTGGGTGCTTGTAGGTGCTTGTAGGTACTAGTGGGTGCTTGTAGGTACTAGTGGGTGCTTGTAGGTACTAGTGGGTGCTTGTAGGTACTTGTGGGTGCATGTAGGTACTTGTGGGTGCTTGTGGGTACTTGTGGGTGCTTGTAGGTACTTGTGGGTGCTTGTAGGTACTTGTGGGTGCTTGTAGGTACTTGTGGGTGCTAGTAGGAACTTGTGGGTGCTTGTAGGTGCTTGTGGGTACTAGTGGGTTCTTGTAGGTACTAGTGGGTGCTTGTAGGTACTAGTGGGTGCTAGTAGGTACTTGTGGGTGCATGTAGGTACTTGTGGGTGCTTGTAGGTACTTGTGGGTGCTTGTGGGTGCTTATTGGTACTTGTGGGTGCTTGTGGGCACTTGTGGGTGCTTGTGGGTACTTGTGGGTGCTTGTAGGTACTTAAGGGTGCTTGTGGGTGCTTGTAGGTACTTGTGGGTGCTTGAAGGAACTTGTGGGTGCTTGTGGGTACTTGTGGGTGCTTGTAGGTACTTGTGGGTGCTTGTAGGTACTTGTGGGTGCTTGTAGGTACTTGTGGGTGCTTGTAGGTACTTGTGGATGCTTGTAGGTACTTGTGGGTGCTTGTAGGTACTTGTGGGTGCATGTAGGTACTTGTGGGTGCTTGTAGGTACTTGTGGGTGCATGTAGGTACTTGTGGGTACTTGTGGGTGCTTCTAGGTGCTTGTGGGTGCTTGTAGGTGTTTGTGGGTGCTTGAAGGTACTTGTGGGTGCTTGTAGGTGCTTGTGGGTGCTTGTGGGTGCTTGTAGGTGCTTGTGGGTGCCTTTCGGTGCTTGTGGATGCTTTTAGGTGCTTGTGATACTTGTGGGTGCTTGTAGGTACTTGTGGGTGCTTGTAGGTGCTTGTGGGTACTTGTGGGTGCTTCTAGGTGCTTGTGGGTGCTTGTAGGTGTTTGTAGGTGCTTGTAGGTACTTGTGGGTGCTTGTAGGTACTTGTGGGTGCTTGTAGGTACTTGTGGGTGTTGTAGGTACTTGTGGGTGCTTGTAGGTACTTGTGGGTGCTTGTAGGTACTTGTGGGTGCTTGTAGGTACTTGTGGGTGCTTGTAGGTACTTGTGGGTGCTTGTAGGTGCTTGTGGGTGCCTTTCGGTGCTTGTGGATGCTTTTAGGTGCTTGTGATACTTGTGGGTGCTTGTAGGTACTTGTGGGTGCTTGTAGGTGCTTGTGGGTACTTGTGGGTGCTTGTAGGTGCTTGTGGGTGCTTGTAGGTGTTTGTAGGTGCTTGTAGGTACTTGTGGGTGCTTGTAGGTACTTGTGGGTGCTTGTAGGTACTTGTGGGTGCTTCTAGGTACTTGTGGGTGCTTGTGGGTGCTTGTTGGTACTTGTGGGTGCTTGTGGGTGCTTGTGGGTACTTGTGGGTACTTGTGGGTGCTTGTAGGTACTTGTGGGTACTTGTGGTTGCTTGTGGGTACTTGTGGGTGCTTGTAGGTACTTGTGGATGCTTGTGGGTGCTTGTAGGTACTTGCCCCGGTGCTTGTAGGTACTTCTGGGTACTTGTGGGTGCTTGTGGGTGCTTGTGGGTACTTGTGGGTACTTGTGGGTGCTTGTAGGTACTTGTGGGTGCTTGTAGGTACTTGTGGGTGCTTGTAGGTACTTGTGGGTGCTTGTAGGTACTTGTGGGTGCTTGTAGGTACTTGTGGGTGCTTGTAGGTACTTGTGGGTGCTTGTAGGTACTTGTGGGTGCTTGTAGGTACTTGTAGGTGTTGTAGGTACTTGTGGGTGCTTGTAGGTACTTGTGGGTGCTTGTAGGTACTTGTGGGTGCTTGTAGGTACTTGTGGGTGCTTGTAGGTACTTGTGGGTGCTTGTAGGTACTTGTGGGTGCTTGTAGGTACTTGTGGGTGCTTGTAGGTACTTGTGGGTGATTGTAGGTACTTGTGCCTGCTTGTAGGTAATTTTGCCTGCTTGTAGGTAATTGTGCGTGCTTGTAGGTACTTGTGGGTGCTTGTGGGTTCTTGTGGGTGCTTGTGGGTTCTTGTGGGTGCTTATGGGTGCTTGTAGGTGCTTGTGGGTGCTTGAAGGTACTTGTGGGTGCTTGTAGGTGCTTGTGGGTGCTTGTGGGTGCTTGTAGGTGCTTGTGGGTGCCTTTCGGTGCTTGTGGATGCTTTTAGGTGCTTGTGATACTTGTGGGTGCTTGTAGGTACTTGTGGGTGCTTGTAGGTGCTTGTGGGTACTTGTGGGTGCTTCTAGGTGCTTGTGGGTGCTTGTAGGTGTTTGTAGGTGCTTGTAGGTACTTGTGGGTGCTTGTAGGTACTTGTGGGTGCTTGTAGGTACTTGTGGGTGCTTGTGGGTGCTTGTAGGTACTTGTGGGTGCTTGTGGGTGCTTGTGGGTACTTGTGGGTACTTGTGGGTGCTTGTAGGTACTTGTGGGTACTTGTGGTTGCTTGTGGGTACTTGTGGGTGCTTGTAGGTACTTGTGGATGCTTGTGGGTGCTTGTAGGTACTTGCCCCGGGTGCTTGTGGGTGCTTGTGGGTACTTGTGGGTACTTGTGGGTGCTTGTAGGTGCTTGTGGGTACTTGTGGGTGCTTGTAGGTACTTGAGGGTGCTTGTAGGTACTTGTGGGTGCTTGTAGGTACTTGTGGGTGCTTGTAGGTACTTGTGGGTGCTTGTAGGTACTTGTGGGTGCTTGTAGGTACTTGTGGGTGCTTGTAGGTACTTGTGGGTGCTTGTAGGTACTTGTGGGTGCTTGTAGGTACTTGTGGGTGCTTGTAGGTACTTGTGGGTGCTTGTAGGTACTTGTGGGTGCTTGTAGGTACTTGTGGGTGCTTGTAGGTACTTGTGGGTGCTTGTAGGTACTTGTGGGTGCTTGTAGGTACTTGTGGGTGCTTGTAGGTACTTGTGGGTGCTTGTAGGTACTTGTGGGTGCTAGTAGGAACTTGTGGGTGCTAGTAGGTACTTGTGGGTGCTTGTAGGTGCTTGTGGGTACTAGTGGGTTCTTGTAGGTACTAGTGGGTGCTTGTAGGTACTAGTGGGTGCTTGTAGGTACTTTTGGGTGCATGTAGGTACTTGTGGGTGCTTGTAGGTACTTGTGGGTGCTTGTAGGTACTTGTGGGTGCATGTAGGTACTTGTGGGTGCTTGTAGGTACTTGTGGGTGCTTGTGGGTGCTTATTGGTACTTGTGGGTGCTTGTGGGCACTTGTGGGTGCTTGTGGGTACTTGTGGGTGCTTGTAGGTACTTAAGGGTGCTTGTGGGTGCTTGTAGGTACTTGTGGGTGCTTGAAGGAACTTGTGGGTGCTTGTGGGTACTTGTGGGTGCTTGTAGGTACTTGTGGGTGCTTGTAGGTACTTGTGGGTGCTTGTAGGTACTTGTGGGTGCTTGTAGGTACTTGTGGATGCTTGTAGGTACTTGTGGGTGCTTGTAGGTACTTGTGGGTGCATGTAGGTACTTGTGGGTGCTTGTAGGTACTTGTGGGTGCATGTAGGTACTTGTGGATGCTTGTAGGTACTTGTGGGTGCTTGTGGGTGCTTATTGGTACTTGTGGGCACTTGTGGGTGCTTGTGGGCACTTGTGGGTGCTTGGGGGTACTTGTGGGTGCTTGTAGGTACTTGTGGGTGCTTGTAGGTACTTAAGGGTGCTTGTGGGTGCTTGTAGGTACTTGTGGGTGCTTGAAGGAACTTGTGGGTGCTTGTGGGTACTTGTGGGTGCTTGTAGGTACTTGAGGGTGCTTGTAGGTACTTGTGGGTGCTTGTAGGTACTTGTGGGTGCTTGTAGGTACTTGTGGGTGCTTGTAGGTACTTGTGGGTGCTTGTAGGTACTTGTGGGTGCTTGTAGGTGCTTGTGGGTGCTTGAAGGTACTTGTGGGTGCTTGTAGGTGCTTGTGGGTGCTTGTGGGTGCTTGTAGGTGCTTGTGGGTGCTTGTAGGTGCTTGTGGGTGCCTTTCGGTGCTTGTGGATGCTTTTAGGTGCTTGTGATACTTGTGGGTGCTTGTAGGTACTTGTGGGTGCTTGTAGGTGCTTGTGGGTACTTGTGGGTGCTTCTAGGTGCTTGTGGGTGCTTGTAGGTGTTTGTAGGTGCTTGTAGGTACTTGTGGGTGCTTGTAGGTACTTGTGGGTGCTTGTAGGTACTTGTGGGTGCTTCTAGGTACTTGTGGGTGCTTGTAGGTACTTGTGGGTGCTTGTAGGTACTTGTGGGTGCTTGTGGGTACTTGTGGGTGCTTTTAGGTACTTGTGGGTGCTTGTAGGTACTTGTGGGTGCTAGTAGGTACTTGTGGGTGCTAGTAGGTACTTGTGGGTGCTAGTAGGTACTTGTGGGTGCTTGTAGGTGCTTGTAGGTACTAGTGGGTGCTTGTAGGTACTAGTGGGTGCTTGTAGGTACTAGTGGGTGCTTGTAGGTACTTGTGGGTGCATGTAGGTACTTGTGGGTGCTTGTGGGTACTTGTGGGTGCTTGTAGGTACTTGTGGGTGCTTGTAGGTACTTGTGGGTGCTTGTAGGTACTTGTGGGTGCTAGTAGGAACTTGTGGGTGCTAGTAGGTACTTGTGGGTGCTTGTAGGTGCTTGTGGGTACTAGTGGGTTCTTGTAGGTACTAGTGGGTGCTTGTAGGTACTAGTGGGTGCTTGTAGGTACTTGTGGGTGCATGTAGGTACTTGTGGGTGCTTGTAGGTATTTGTGGGTGCTTGTAGGTACTTGTGGGTGCATGTAGGTACTTGTGGGTGCTTGTAGGTACTTGTGGGTGCTTGTGGGTGCTTATTGGTACTTGTGGGTGCTTGTGGGCACTTGTGGGTGCTTGTGGGTACTTGTGGGTGCTTGTAGGTACTTAAGGGTGCTTGTGGGTGCTTGTAGGTACTTGTGGGTGCTTGAAGGAACTTGTGGGTGCTTGTGGGTACTTGTGGGTGCTTGTAGGTACTTGTGGGTGCTTGTAGGTACTTGTGGGTGCTTGTAGGTACTTGTGGGTGCTTGTAGGTACTTGTGGATGCTTGTAGGTACTTGTGGGTGCTTGTAGGTACTTGTGGGTGCATGTAGGTACTTGTGGGTGCTTGTAGGTACTTGTGGGTGCATGTAGGTACTTGTGGGTACTTGTGGGTGCTTCTAGGTGCTTGTGGGTGCTTGTAGGTGTTTGTGGGTGCTTGAAGGTACTTGTGGGTGCTTGTAGGTGCTTGTGGGTGCTTGTGGGTGCTTGTAGGTGCTTGTGGGTGCCTTTCGGTGCTTGTGGATGCTTTTAGGTGCTTGTGATACTTGTGGGTGCTTGTAGGTACTTGTGGGTGCTTGTGGGTGCTTGTAGGTACTTGTGGGTGCTTGTGGGTACTTGTGGGTGCTTGTAGGTACTTGTGGGTGCTTGTAGGTACTTGTGGGTGCTAGTAGGTACTTGTGGGTGCTAGTAGGTACTTGTGGGTGCTTGTAGGTGCTTGTACGTACTTGTGGGTGCTTGTAGGTACTTGTGGGTGCTTGTAGGTACTTGTGGGTGCTTGTAGGTACTTGTGGGTGCTTGTAGGTACTTGTGGGTGCTTGTAGGTACTTGTGGGTGCTTGTAGGTACTTGTAGGTGTTGTAGGTACTTGTGGGTGCTTGTAGGTACTTGTGGGTGCTTGTAGGTACTTGTGGGTGCTTGTAGGTACTTGTGGGTGCTTGTAGGTACTTGTGGGTGCATGTAGGTACTTGTGGGTGCTTGTAGGTACTTGTGGGTGCATGTAGGTACTTGTGGGTACTTGTGGGTGCTTCTAGGTGCTTGTGGGTGCTTGTAGGTGTTTGTGGGTGCTTGAAGGTACTTGTGGGTGCTTGTAGGTGCTTGTGGGTGCTTGTGGGTGCTTGTAGGTGCTTGTGGGTGCCTTTCGGTGCTTGTGGATGCTTTTAGGTGCTTGTGATACTTGTGGGTGCTTGTAGGTACTTGTGGGTGCTTGTGGGTGCTTGTAGGTACTTGTGGGTGCTTGTGGGTACTTGTGGGTGCTTGTAGGTACTTGTGGGTGCTTGTAGGTACTTGTGGGTGCTAGTAGGTACTTGTGGGTGCTAGTAGGTACTTGTGGGTGCTTGTAGGTGCTTGTACGTACTTGTGGGTGCTTGTAGGTACTTGTGGGTGCTTGTAGGTACTTGTGGGTGCTTGTAGGTACTTGTGGGTGCTTGTAGGTACTTGTGGGTGCTTGTAGGTACTTGTGGGTGCTTGTAGGTACTTGTAGGTGTTGTAGGTACTTGTGGGTGCTTGTAGGTACTTGTGGGTGCTTGTAGGTACTTGTGGGTGCTTGTAGGTACTTGTGGGTGCTTGTAGGTACTTGTGGGTGCTTGTAGGTACTTGTGGGTGATTGTAGGTACTTGTGCCTGCTTGTAGGTAATTTTGCCTGCTTGTAGGTAATTGTGCGTGCTTGTAGGTACTTGTGGGTGCTTGTGGGTTCTTGTGGGTGCTTGTGGGTTCTTGTGGGTGCTTATGGGTGCTTGTAGGTGCTTGTGGGTGCTTGAAGGTACTTGTGGGTGCTTGTAGGTGCTTGTGGGTGCTTGTGGGTGCTTGTAGGTGCTTGTGGGTGCCTTTCGGTGCTTGTGGATGCTTTTAGGTGCTTGTGATACTTGTGGGTGCTTGTAGGTACTTGTGGGTGCTTGTAGGTGCTTGTGGGTACTTGTGGGTGCTTCTAGGTGCTTGTGGGTGCTTGTAGGTGTTTGTAGGTGCTTGTAGGTACTTGTGGGTGCTTGTAGGTACTTGTGGGTGCTTGTAGGTACTTGTGGGTGCTTGTGGGTGCTTGTAGGTACTTGTGGGTGCTTGTGGGTGCTTGTGGGTACTTGTGGGTACTTGTGGGTGCTTGTAGGTACTTGTGGGTACTTGTGGTTGCTTGTGGGTACTTGTGGGTGCTTGTAGGTACTTGTGGATGCTTGTGGGTGCTTGTAGGTACTTGCCCCGGGTGCTTGTGGGTGCTTGTGGGTACTTGTGGGTACTTGTGGGTACTTGTGGGTGCTTGTAGGTACTTGTGGGTGCTTGTAGGTACTTGTGGGTGCTTGTAGGTACTTGTGGGTGCTTGTAGGTACTTGTGGGTGTTGTAGGTACTTTTGGGTGCTTGTAGGTACTTGTGGGTGCTTGTAGGTACTTGTGGGTGCTTGTAGGTACTTGTGGGTGCTTGTAGGTACTTGTGGGTGCTTGTAGGTACTTGTGGGTGCTTGTAGGTACTTGTGGGTGCTTGTAGGTACTTGAGGGTGCTTGTAGGTACTTGTGGGTGCTTGTAGGTACTTGTGGGTGCTTGTAGGTACTTGTGGGTGCTTGTAGGTACTTGTGGGTGCTTGTAGGTACTTGTGGGTGCTAGTAGGTACTTGTGGGTGCTAGTAGGTACTTGTGGGTGCTTGTAGGTGCTTGTGGGTACTAGTGGGTTCTTGTAGGTACTAGTGGGTGCTTGTAGGTACTAGTGGGTGCTTGTAGGTACTTGTGGGTGCATGTAGGTACTTGTGGGTGCTTGTAGGTACTTTTGGGTGCTTGTATGTACTTGTGGGTGCTTGTAGGTACTTGTGGGTGCTTGTAGGTACTTGTGGGTGCTTGTAGGTACTTGTGGGTGCTTGTAGGTACTTGTGGGTGATTGTAGGTACTTGTGCCTGCTTGTAGGTAATTTTGCCTGCTTGTAGGTAATTGTGCGTGCTTGTAGGTACTTGTGGGTGCTTGTGGGTTCTTGTGGGTGCTTGTGGGTTCTTGTGGGTGCTTATGGGTGCTTGTAGGTGCTTGTGGGTGCTTGAAGGTACTTGTGGGTGCTTGTAGGTGCTTGTGGGTGCTTGTGGGTGCTTGTAGGTGCTTGTGGGTGCCTTTCGGTGCTTGTGGATGCTTTTAGGTGCTTGTGATACTTGTGGGTGCTTGTAGGTACTTGTGGGTGCTTGTAGGTGCTTGTGGGTGCTTCTAGGTGCTTGTGGGTGCTTGTAGGTGTTTGTAGGTGCTTGTAGGTACTTGTGGGTGCTTGTAGGTACTTGTGGGTGCTTGTAGGTACTTGTGGGTGCTTGTGGGTGCTTGTAGGTACTTGTGGGTGCTTGTGGGTGCTTGTGGGTACTTGTGGTTGCTTGTGGGTACTTGTGGGTGCTTGTAGGTACTTGTGGATGCTTGTGGGTGCTTGTAGGTACTTGCCCCGGGTGCTTGTGGGTGCTTGTGGGTACTTGTGGGTACTTGTGGGTGCTTGTAGGTACTTGTGGGTACTTGTGGGTGCTTGTAGGTACTTGTGGGTGCTTGTAGGTACTTGTGGGTGCTTGTAGGTACTTGTGGGTGTTGTAGGTACTTTTGGGTGCTTGTAGGTACTTGTGGGTGCTTGTGGGTTCTTGTGGGTGCTTGTGGGTTCTTGTGGGTGCTTATGGGTGCTTGTAGGTGCTTGTGGGTGCTTGAAGGTACTTGTGGGTGCTTGTAGGTGCTTGTGGGTGCTTGTGGGTGCTTGTGGGTGCTTGTAGGTGCTTGTGGGTGCCTTTCGGTGCTTGTGGATGCTTTTAGGTGCTTGTGATACTTGTGGGTGCTTGTAGGTACTTGTGGGTGCTTGTAGGTGCTTGTGGGTACTTGTGGGTGCTTCTAGGTGCTTGTGGGTGCTTGTAGGTGTTTGTAGGTGCTTGTAGGTACTTGTGGGTGCTTGTAGGTACTTGTGGGTGCTTGTAGGTACTTGTGGGTGCTTGTGGGTGCTTGTAGGTACTTGTGGGTGCTTGTGGGTGCTTGTGGGTACTTGTGGGTACTTGTGGGTGCTTGTAGGTACTTGTGGGTACTTGTGGTTGCTTGTGGGTACTTGTGGGTGCTTGTAGGTACTTGTGGATGCTTGTGGGTGCTTGTAGGTACTTGCCCCGGGTGCTTGTGGGTGCTTGTGGGTGCTTGTGGGTACTTGTGGGTACTTGTGGGTGCTTGTAGGTACTTGTGGGTGCTTGTAGGTACTTGTGGGTGCTTGTAGGTACTTGTGGGTGCTTGTAGGTACTTGTGGGTGTTGTAGGTACTTTTGGGTGCTTGTAGGTACTTGTGGGTGCTTGTAGGTACTTGTGGGTGCTTGTAGGTACTTGTGGGTGCTTGTAGGTACTTGTGGGTGCTTGTAGGTACTTGTGGGTGCTTGTAGGTACTTGTGGGTGCTTGTAGGTACTTGTGGGTGCTTGTAGGTACTTGTGGGTGCTTGTAGGTACTTGTGGGTGCTTGTAGGTACTTGTGGGTGCTTGTAGGTACTTGTGGGTGCTTGTAGGTACTTGTGGGTGCTTGTAGGTACTTGTGGGTGCTAGTAGGTACTTGTGGGTGCTTGTAGGTGCTTGTGGGTACTAGTGGGTTCTTGTAGGTACTAGTGGGTGCTTGTAGGTACTAGTGGGTGCTTGTAGGTACTTGTGGGTGCATGTAGGTACTTGTGGGTGCTTGTAGGTACTTTTGGGTGCTTGTATGTACTTGTGGGTGCTTGTAGGTACTTGTGGGTGCTTGTAGGTACTTGTGGGTGCTTGTAGGTACTTGTGGGTGCTTGTAGGTACTTGTGGGTGATTGTAGGTACTTGTGCCTGCTTGTAGGTAATTGTGCGTGCTTGTAGGTACTTGTGGGTGCTTGTGGGTTCTTGTGGGTGCTTGTGGGTTCTTGTGGGTGCTTATGGGTGCTTGTAGGTGCTTGTGGGTGCTTGAAGGTACTTGTGGGTGCTTGTAGGTGCTTGTGGGTGCTTGTGGGTGCTTGTAGGTGCTTGTGGGTGCCTTTCGGTGCTTGTGGATGCTTTTAGGTGCTTGTGATACTTGTGGGTGCTTGTAGGTACTTGTGGGTGCTTGTAGGTGCTTGTGGGTACTTGTGGGTGCTTCTAGGTGCTTGTGGGTGCTTGTAGGTGTTTGTAGGTGCTTGTAGGTACTTGTGGGTGCTTGTAGGTACTTGTGGGTGCTTGTAGGTACTTGTGGGTGCTTGTGGGTGCTTGTAGGTACTTGTGGGTGCTTGTGGGTGCTTGTGGGTACTTGTGGGTGCTTGTAGGTACTTGTGGGTACTTGTGGTTGCTTGTGGGTACTTGTGGGTGCTTGTAGGTACTTGTGGATGCTTGTGGGTGCTTGTAGGTACTTGCCCCGGGTGCTTGTGGGTGCTTGTGGGTACTTGTGGGTACTTGTGGGTGCTTGTAGGTACTTGTGGGTGCTTGTAGGTACTTGTGGGTGCTTGTAGGTACTTGTGGGTGCTTGTAGGTACTTGTGGGTGTTGTAGGTACTTTTGGGTGCTTGTAGGTACTTGTGGGTGCTTGTAGGTACTTGTGGGTGCTTGTAGGTACTTGTGGGTGCTTGTAGGTACTTGTGGGTGCTTGTAGGTACTTGTGGGTGCTTGTAGGTACTTGTGGGTGCTTGTAGGTACTTGAGGGTGCTTGTAGGTACTTGTGGGTGCTTGTAGGTACTTGTGGGTGCTTGTAGGTACTTGTGGGTGCTTGTAGGTACTTGTGGGTGCTTGTAGGTACTTGTGGGTGCTAGTAGGTACTTGTGGGTGCTAGTAGGTACTTGTGGGTGCTTGTAGGTGCTTGTGGGTACTAGTGGGTTCTTGTAGGTACTAGTGGGTGCTTGTAGGTACTAGTGGGTGCTTGTAGGTACTTGTGGGTGCATGTAGGTACTTGTGGGTGCTTGTAGGTACTTTTGGGTGCTTGTATGTACTTGTGGGTGCTTGTAGGTACTTGTGGGTGCTTGTAGGTACTTGTGGGTGCTTGTAGGTACTTGTGGGTGCTTGTAGGTACTTGTGGGTGATTGTAGGTACTTGTGCCTGCTTGTAGGTAATTTTGCCTGCTTGTAGGTAATTGTGCGTGCTTGTAGGTACTTGTGGGTGCTTGTGGGTTCTTGTGGGTGCTTGTGGGTTCTTGTGGGTGCTTATGGGTGCTTGTAGGTGCTTGTGGGTGCTTGAAGGTACTTGTGGGTGCTTGTAGGTGCTTGTGGGTGCTTGTGGGTGCTTGTAGGTGCTTGTGGGTGCCTTTCGGTGCTTGTGGATGCTTTTAGGTGCTTGTGATACTTGTGGGTGCTTGTAGGTACTTGTGGGTGCTTGTAGGTGCTTGTGGGTGCTTCTAGGTGCTTGTGGGTGCTTGTAGGTGTTTGTAGGTGCTTGTAGGTACTTGTGGGTGCTTGTAGGTACTTGTGGGTGCTTGTAGGTACTTGTGGGTGCTTGTGGGTGCTTGTAGGTACTTGTGGGTGCTTGTGGGTGCTTGTGGGTACTTGTGGTTGCTTGTGGGTACTTGTGGGTGCTTGTAGGTACTTGTGGATGCTTGTGGGTGCTTGTAGGTACTTGCCCCGGGTGCTTGTGGGTGCTTGTGGGTACTTGTGGGTACTTGTGGGTGCTTGTAGGTACTTGTGGGTACTTGTGGGTGCTTGTAGGTACTTGTGGGTGCTTGTAGGTACTTGTGGGTGCTTGTAGGTACTTGTGGGTGTTGTAGGTACTTTTGGGTGCTTGTAGGTACTTGTGGGTGCTTGTGGGTTCTTGTGGGTGCTTGTGGGTTCTTGTGGGTGCTTATGGGTGCTTGTAGGTGCTTGTGGGTGCTTGAAGGTACTTGTGGGTGCTTGTAGGTGCTTGTGGGTGCTTGTGGGTGCTTGTGGGTGCTTGTAGGTGCTTGTGGGTGCCTTTCGGTGCTTGTGGATGCTTTTAGGTGCTTGTGATACTTGTGGGTGCTTGTAGGTACTTGTGGGTGCTTGTAGGTGCTTGTGGGTACTTGTGGGTGCTTCTAGGTGCTTGTGGGTGCTTGTAGGTGTTTGTAGGTGCTTGTAGGTACTTGTGGGTGCTTGTAGGTACTTGTGGGTGCTTGTAGGTACTTGTGGGTGCTTGTGGGTGCTTGTAGGTACTTGTGGGTGCTTGTGGGTGCTTGTGGGTACTTGTGGGTACTTGTGGGTGCTTGTAGGTACTTGTGGGTACTTGTGGTTGCTTGTGGGTACTTGTGGGTGCTTGTAGGTACTTGTGGATGCTTGTGGGTGCTTGTAGGTACTTGCCCCGGGTGCTTGTGGGTGCTTGTGGGTGCTTGTGGGTACTTGTGGGTACTTGTGGGTGCTTGTAGGTACTTGTGGGTGCTTGTAGGTACTTGTGGGTGCTTGTAGGTACTTGTGGGTGCTTGTAGGTACTTGTGGGTGTTGTAGGTACTTTTGGGTGCTTGTAGGTACTTGTGGGTGCTTGTAGGTACTTGTGGGTGCTTGTAGGTACTTGTGGGTGCTTGTAGGTACTTGTGGGTGCTTGTAGGTACTTGTGGGTGCTTGTAGGTACTTGTGGGTGCTTGTAGGTACTTGTGGGTGCTTGTAGGTACTTGTGGGTGCTTGTAGGTACTTGTGGGTGCTTGTAGGTACTTGTGGGTGCTTGTAGGTACTTGTGGGTGCTTGTAGGTACTTGTGGGTGCTTGTAGGTACTTGTGGGTGCTAGTAGGTACTTGTGGGTGCTTGTAGGTGCTTGTGGGTACTAGTGGGTTCTTGTAGGTACTAGTGGGTGCTTGTAGGTACTAGTGGGTGCTTGTAGGTACTTGTGGGTGCATGTAGGTACTTGTGGGTGCTTGTAGGTACTTTTGGGTGCTTGTATGTACTTGTGGGTGCTTGTAGGTACTTGTGGGTGCTTGTAGGTACTTGTGGGTGCTTGTAGGTACTTGTGGGTGCTTGTAGGTACTTGTGGGTGATTGTAGGTACTTGTGCCTGCTTGTAGGTAATTTTGTCTGCTTGTAGGTAATTGTGCGTGCTTGTAGGTACTTGTGGGTGCTTGTGGGTTCTTGTGGGTGCTTATGGGTGCTTGTAGGTGCTTGTGGGTGCTTGAAGGTACTTGTGGGTGCTTGTAGGTGCTTGTGGGTGCTTGTGGGTGCTTGTAGGTGCTTGTGGGTGCCTTTCGGTGCTTGTGGATGCTTTTAGGTGCTTGTGATACTTGTGGGTGCTTGTAGGTACTTGTGGGTGCTTGTAGGTGCTTGTGGGTGCTTCTAGGTGCTTGTGGGTGCTTGTAGGTGTTTGTAGGTGCTTGTAGGTACTTGTGGGTGCTTGTAGGTACTTGTGGGTGCTTGTAGGTACTTGTGGGTGCTTGTGGGTGCTTGTAGGTACTTGTGGGTGCTTGTGGGTGCTTGTGGGTACTTGTGGTTGCTTGTGGGTACTTGTGGGTGCTTGTAGGTACTTGTGGATGCTTCTGGGTGCTTGTAGGTACTTGCCCCGGGTGCTTGTGGGTGCTTGTGGGTACTTGTGGGTACTTGTGGGTGCTTGTAGGTACTTGTGGGTGCTTGTAGGTACTTGTGGGTGCTTGTAGGTACTTGTGGGTGCTTGTAGGTACTTGTGGGTGTTGTAGGTACTTTTGGGTGCTTGTAGGTACTTGTGGGTGCTTGTGGGTTCTTGTGGGTGCTTGTGGGTTCTTGTGGGTGCTTATGGGTGCTTGTAGGTGCTTGTGGGTGCTTGAAGGTACTTGTGGGTGCTTGTAGGTGCTTGTGGGTGCTTGTGGGTGCTTGTGGGTGCTTGTAGGTGCTTGTGGGTGCCTTTCGGTGCTTGTGGATGCTTTTAGGTGCTGTGATACTTGTGGGTGCTTGTAGGTACTTGTGGGTGCTTGTAGGTGCTTGTGGGTACTTGTGGGTGCTTCTAGGTGCTTGTGGGTGCTTGTAGGTGTTTGTAGGTGCTTGTAGGTACTTGTGGGTGCTTGTAGGTACTTGTGGGTGCTTGTAGGTACTTGTGGGTGCTTGTGGGTGCTTGTAGGTACTTGTGGGTGCTTGTGGGTGCTTGTGGGTACTTGTGGGTACTTGTGGGTGCTTGTAGGTACTTGTGGGTACTTGTGGTTGCTTGTGGGTACTTGTGGGTGCTTGTAGGTACTTGTGGATGCTTGTGGGTGCTTGTAGGTACTTGCCCCGGGTGCTTGTGGGTGCTTGTGGGTACTTGTGGGTACTTGTGGGTGCTTGTAGGTACTTGTGGGTGCTTGTAGGTACTTGTGGGTGCTTGTAGGTACTTGTGGGTGCTTGTAGGTACTTGTGGGTGTTGTAGGTACTTTTGGGTGCATGTAGGTACTTGTGGGTGCTTGTAGGTACTTGTGGGTGCTTGTAGGTACTTGTGGGTGCTTGTAGGTACTTGTGGGTGCTTGTAGGTACTTGTGGGTGCTTGTAGGTACTTGTGGGTGCTTGTAGGTACTTGTGGGTGCTTGTAGGTACTTGTGGGTGCTTGTAGGTACTTGTGGGTGCTTGTAGGTACTTGTGGGTGCTTGTAGGTACTTGTGGGTGCTTGTAGGTACTTGTGGGTGCTAGTAGGTACTTGTGGGTGCTAGTAGGTACTTGTGGGTGCTTGTAGGTGCTTGTGGGTACTAGTGGGTTCTTGTAGGTACTAGTGGGTGCTTGTAGGTACTAGTGGGTGCTTGTAGGTACTTGTGGGTGCATGTAGGTACTTGTGGGTGCTTGTAGGTACTTGTGGGTGCTTGTAGGTACTTGTGGGTGCTTGTAGGTACTTGTGGGTGCTTGTAGGTACTTGTGGGTGCTTGTAGGTACTTGTGGGTGCTTGTAGGTACTTGTGGGTGATTGTAGGTACTTGTGCCTGCTTGTAGGTAATTTTGCCTGCTTGTAGGTAATTGTGCGTGCTTGTAGGTACTTGTGGGTGCTTGTGGGTTCTTGTGGGTGCTTGTGGGTTCTTGTGGGTGCTTATGGGTGCTTGTAGGTGCTTGTGGGTGCTTGAAGGTACTTGTGGGTGCTTGTAGGTGCTTGTGGGTGCTTGTGGGTGCTTGTAGGTGCTTGTGGGTGCCTTTCGGTGCTTGTGGATGCTTTTAGGTGCTTGTGATACTTGTGGGTGCTTGTAGGTACTTGTGGGTGCTTGTAGGTGCTTGTGGGTGCTTCTAGGTGCTTGTGGGTGCTTGTAGGTGTTTGTAGGTGCTTGTAGGTACTTGTGGGTGCTTGTAGGTACTTGTGGGTGCTTGTAGGTACTTGTGGGTGCTTGTGGGTGCTTGTAGGTACTTGTGGGTGCTTGTGGGTGCTTGTGGGTACTTGTGGTTGCTTGTGGGTACTTGTGGGTGCTTGTAGGTACTTGTGGATGCTTGTGGGTGCTTGTAGGTACTTGCCCCGGGTGCTTGTGGGTGCTTGTGGGTACTTGTGGGTACTTGTGGGTGCTTGTAGGTACTTGTGGGTGCTTGTAGGTACTTGTGGGTGCTTGTAGGTACTTGTGGGTGCTTGTAGGTACTTGTGGGTGTTGTAGGTACTTTTGGGTGCTTGTAGGTACTTGTGGGTGCTTGTGGGTTCTTGTGGGTGCTTGTGGGTTCTTGTGGGTGCTTATGGGTGCTTGTAGGTGCTTGTGGGTGCTTGAAGGTACTTGTGGGTGCTTGTAGGTGCTTGTGGGTGCTTGTGGGTGCTTGTAGGTGCTTGTGGGTGCCTTTCGGTGCTTGTGGATGCTTTTAGGTGCTTGTGATACTTGTGGGTGCTTGTAGGTACTTGTGGGTGCTTGTAGGTGCTTGTGGGTACTTGTGGGTGCTTCTAGGTGCTTGTGGGTGCTTGTAGGTGTTTGTAGGTGCTTGTAGGTACTTGTGGGTGCTTGTAGGTACTTGTGGGTGCTTCTAGGTACTTGTGGGTGCTTGTGGGTGCTTGTAGGTACTTGTGGGTGCTTGTGGGTGCTTGTGGGTACTTGTGGGTACTTGTGGGTGCTTGTAGGTACTTGTGGGTACTTGTGGTTGCTTGTGGGTACTTGTGGGTGCTTGTAGGTACTTGTGGATGCTTGTGGGTGCTTGTAGGTACTTGCCCCGGGTGCTTGTGGGTGCTTGTGGGTGCTTGTGGGTACTTGTGGGTACTTGTGGGTGCTTGTAGGTACTTGTGGGTGCTTGTAGGTACTTGTGGGTGCTTGTAGGTACTTGTGGGTGCTTGTAGGTACTTGTGGGTGTTGTAGGTACTTTTGGGTGCTTGTAGGTACTTGTGGGTGCTTGTAGGTACTTGTGGGTGCTTGTAGGTACTTGTGGGTGCTTGTAGGTACTTGTGGGTGCTTGTAGGTACTTGTGGGTGCTTGTAGGTACTTGTGGGTGCTTGTAGGTACTTGTGGGTGCTTGTAGGTACTTGTGGGTGCTTGTAGGTACTTGTGGGTGCTTGTAGGTACTTGTGGGTGCTAGTAGGTACTTGTGGGTGCTAGTAGGTACTTGTGGGTGCTAGTAGGTACTTGTGGGTGCTTGTAGGTGCTTGTGGGTACTAGTGGGTTCTTGTAGGTACTAGTGGGTGCTTGTAGGTACTAGTGGGTGCTTGTAGGTAATTGTGGGTGCATGTAGGTACTTGTGGGTGCTTGTAGGTACTTGTGGGTGCTTGTAGGTACTTGTGGGTGCTTGTAGGTACTTGTGGGTGCTTGTAGGTACTTGTGGGTGCTTGTAGGTACTTGTGGGTGCTTGTAGGTACTTGTGGGTGATTGTAGGTACTTGTGCCTGCTTGTAGGTAATTTTGCCTGCTTGTAGGTAATTGTGCGTGCTTGTAGGTACTTGTGGGTGCTTGTGGGTTCTTGTGGGTGCTTGTGGGTTCTTGTGGGTGCTTATGGGTGCTTGTAGGTGCTTGTGGGTGCTTGAAGGTACTTGTGGGTGCTTGTAGGTGCTTGTGGGTGCTTGTAGGTGCTTGTGGGTGCCTTTCGGTGCTTGTGGATGCTTTTAGGTGCTTGTGATACTTGTGGGTGCTTGTAGGTACTTGTGGGTGCTTGTAGGTGCTTGTGGGTACTTGTGGGTGCTTCTAGGTGCTTGTGGGTGCTTGTAGGTGTTTGTAGGTGCTTGTGATACTTGTGGGTGCTTGTAGGTACTTGTGGGTGCTTGTAGGTGCTTGTGGGTGCTTCTAGGTGCTTGTGGGTGCTTGTAGGTGTTTGTAGGTGCTTGTAGGTACTTGTGGGTGCTTGTAGGTACTTGTGGGTGCTTGTAGGTACTTGTGGGTGCTTGTGGGTGCTTGTAGGTACTTGTGGGTGCTTGTGGGTGCTTGTGGGTACTTGTGGTTGCTTGTGGGTACTTGTGGGTGCTTGTAGGTACTTGTGGATGCTTGTGGGTGCTTGTAGGTACTTGCCCCGGGTGCTTGTGGGTGCTTGTGGGTACTTGTGGGTACTTGTGGGTGCTTGTAGGTACTTGTGGGTGCTTGTAGGTACTTGTGGGTGCTTGTAGGTACTTGTGGGTGCTTGTAGGTACTTGTGGGTGTTGTAGGTACTTTTGGGTGCTTGTAGGTACTTGTGGGTGCTTGTGGGTTCTTGTGGGTGCTTGTGGGTTCTTGTGGGTGCTTATGGGTGCTTGTAGGTGCTTGTGGGTGCTTGAAGGTACTTGTGGGTGCTTGTAGGTGCTTGTGGGTGCTTGTGGGTGCTTGTGGGTGCTTGTAGGTGCTTGTGGGTGCCTTTCGGTGCTTGTGGATGCTTTTAGGTGCTTGTGATACTTGTGGGTGCTTGTAGGTACTTGTGGGTGCTTGTAGGTGCTTGTGGGTACTTGTGGGTGCTTCTAGGTGCTTGTGGGTGCTTGTAGGTGTTTGTAGGTGCTTGTAGGTACTTGTGGGTGCTTGTAGGTACTTGTGGGTGCTTGTAGGTACTTGTGGGTGTTGTAGGTACTTTTGGGTGCTTGTAGGTACTTGTGGGTGCTTGTAGGTACTTGTGGGTGCTTGTAGGTACTTGTGGGTGCTTGTAGGTACTTGTGGGTGCTTGTAGGTACTTGTGGGTGCTTGTAGGTACTTGTGGGTGCTTGTAGGTACTTGTGGGTGCTTGTAGGTACTTGTGGGTGCTTGTAGGTACTTGTGGGTGCTTGTAGGTACTTGTGGGTGCTAGTAGGTACTTGTGGGTGCTAGTAGGTACTTGTGGGTGCTAGTAGGTACTTGTGGGTGCTTGTAGGTGCTTGTGGGTACTAGTGGGTTCTTGTAGGTACTAGTGGGTGCTTGTAGGTACTAGTGGGTGCTTGTAGGTAATTGTGGGTGCATGTAGGTACTTGTGGGTGCTTGTAGGTACTTGTGGGTGCTTGTAGGTACTTGTGGGTGCTTGTAGGTACTTGTGGGTGCTTGTAGGTACTTGTGGGTGCTTGTAGGTACTTGTGGGTGCTTGTAGGTACTTGTGGGTGATTGTAGGTACTTGTGCCTGCTTGTAGGTAATTTTGCCTGCTTGTAGGTAATTGTGCGTGCTTGTAGGTACTTGTGGGTGCTTGTGGGTTCTTGTGGGTGCTTGTGGGTTCTTGTGGGTGCTTATGGGTGCTTGTAGGTGCTTGTGGGTGCTTGAAGGTACTTGTGGGTGCTTGTAGGTGCTTGTGGGTGCTTGTAGGTGCTTGTGGGTGCCTTTCGGTGCTTGTGGATGCTTTTAGGTGCTTGTGATACTTGTGGGTGCTTGTAGGTACTTGTGGGTGCTTGTAGGTGCTTGTGGGTACTTGTGGGTGCTTCTAGGTGCTTGTGGGTGCTTGTAGGTGTTTGTAGGTGCTTGTGATACTTGTGGGTGCTTGTAGGTACTTGTGGGTGCTTGTAGGTGCTTGTGGGTGCTTCTAGGTGCTTGTGGGTGCTTGTAGGTGTTTGTAGGTGCTTGTAGGTACTTGTGGGTGCTTGTAGGTACTTGTGGGTGCTTGTAGGTACTTGTGGGTGCTTGTGGGTGCTTGTAGGTACTTGTGGGTGCTTGTGGGTGCTTGTGGGTACTTGTGGTTGCTTGTGGGTACTTGTGGGTGCTTGTAGGTACTTGTGGATGCTTGTGGGTGCTTGTAGGTACTTGCCCCGGGTGCTTGTGGGTGCTTGTGGGTACTTGTGGGTACTTGTGGGTGCTTGTAGGTACTTGTGGGTGCTTGTAGGTACTTGTGGGTGCTTGTAGGTACTTGTGGGTGCTTGTAGGTACTTGTGGGTGTTGTAGGTACTTTTGGGTGCTTGTAGGTACTTGTGGGTGCTTGTGGGTTCTTGTGGGTGCTTGTGGGTTCTTGTGGGTGCTTATGGGTGCTTGTAGGTGCTTGTGGGTGCTTGAAGGTACTTGTGGGTGCTTGTAGGTGCTTGTGGGTGCTTGTGGGTGCTTGTGGGTGCTTGTAGGTGCTTGTGGGTGCCTTTCGGTGCTTGTGGATGCTTTTAGGTGCTTGTGATACTTGTGGGTGCTTGTAGGTACTTGTGGGTGCTTGTAGGTGCTTGTGGGTACTTGTGGGTGCTTCTAGGTGCTTGTGGGTGCTTGTAGGTGTTTGTAGGTGCTTGTAGGTACTTGTGGGTGCTTGTAGGTACTTGTGGGTGCTTGTAGGTACTTGTGGGTGCTTGTGGGTGCTTGTAGGTACTTGTGGGTGCTTGTGGGTGCTTGTGGGTACTTGTGGGTGCTTGTAGGTACTTGTGGGTACTTGTGGTTGCTTGTGGGTACTTGTGGGTGCTTGTAGGTACTTGTGGATGCTTGTGGGTGCTTGTAGGTACTTGCCCCGGGTGCTTGTGGGTGCTTGTGGGTACTTGTGGGTACTTGTGGGTGCTTGTAGGTACTTGTGGGTGCTTGTAGGTACTTGTGGGTGCTTGTAGGTACTTGTGGGTGCTTGTAGGTACTTGTGGGTGTTGTAGGTACTTTTGGGTGCATGTAGGTACTTGTGGGTGCTTGTAGGTACTTGTGGGTGCTTGTAGGTACTTGTGGGTGCTTGTAGGTACTTGTGGGTGCTTGTAGGTACTTGTGGGTGCTTGTAGGTACTTGTGGGTGCTTGTAGGTACTTGTGGGTGCTTGTAGGTACTTGTGGGTGCTTGTAGGTACTTGTGGGTGCTTGTAGGTACTTGTGGGTGCTTGTAGGTACTTGTGGGTGCTTGTAGGTACTTGTGGGTGCTAGTAGGTACTTGTGGGTGCTAGTAGGTACTTGTGGGTGCTTGTAGGTGCTTGTGGGTACTAGTGGGTTCTTGTAGGTACTAGTGGGTGCTTGTAGGTACTAGTGGGTGCTTGTAGGTACTTGTGGGTGCATGTAGGTACTTGTGGGTGCTTGTAGGTACTTGTGGGTGCTTGTAGGTACTTGTGGGTGCTTGTAGGTACTTGTGGGTGCTTGTAGGTACTTGTGGGTGCTTGTAGGTACTTGTGGGTGCTTGTAGGTACTTGTGGGTGATTGTAGGTACTTGTGGGTGCTTGTAGGTGCTTGTGGGTGCCTTTCGGTGCTTGTGGATGCTTTTAGGTGCTTGTGATACTTGTGGGTGCTTGTAGGTACTTGTGGGTGCTTGTAGGTGCTTGTGGGTACTTGTGGGTGCTTCTAGGTGCTTGTGGGTGCTTGTAGGTGTTTGTAGGTGCTTGTGATACTTGTGGGTGCTTGTAGGTACTTGTGGGTGCTTGTAGGTGCTTGTGGGTGCTTCTAGGTGCTTGTGGGTGCTTGTAGGTGTTTGTAGGTGCTTGTAGGTACTTGTGGGTGCTTGTAGGTACTTGTGGGTGCTTGTAGGTACTTGTGGGTGCTTGTGGGTGCTTGTAGGTACTTGTGGGTGCTTGTGGGTGCTTGTGGGTACTTGTGGTTGCTTGTGGGTACTTGTGGGTGCTTGTAGGTACTTGTGGATGCTTGTGGGTGCTTGTAGGTACTTGCCCCGGGTGCTTGTGGGTGCTTGTGGGTACTTGTGGGTACTTGTGGGTGCTTGTAGGTACTTGTGGGTGCTTGTAGGTACTTGTGGGTGCTTGTAGGTACTTGTGGGTGCTTGTAGGTACTTGTGGGTGTTGTAGGTACTTTTGGGTGCTTGTAGGTACTTGTGGGTGCTTGTGGGTTCTTGTGGGTGCTTGTGGGTTCTTGTGGGTGCTTATGGGTGCTTGTAGGTGCTTGTGGGTGCTTGAAGGTACTTGTGGGTGCTTGTAGGTGCTTGTGGGTGCTTGTGGGTGCTTGTGGGTGCTTGTAGGTGCTTGTGGGTGCCTTTCGGTGCTTGTGGATGCTTTTAGGTGCTTGTGATACTTGTGGGTGCTTGTAGGTACTTGTGGGTGCTTGTAGGTGCTTGTGGGTACTTGTGGGTGCTTCTAGGTGCTTGTGGGTGCTTGTAGGTGTTTGTAGGTGCTTGTAGGTACTTGTGGGTGCTTGTAGGTACTTGTGGGTGCTTGTAGGTACTTGTGGGTGTTGTAGGTACTTTTGGGTGCTTGTAGGTACTTGTGGGTGCTTGTAGGTACTTGTGGGTGCTTGTAGGTACTTGTGGGTGCTTGTAGGTACTTGTGGGTGCTTGTAGGTACTTGTGGGTGCTTGTAGGTACTTGTGGGTGCTTGTAGGTACTTGTGGGTGCTTGTAGGTACTTGTGGGTGCTTGTAGGTACTTGTGGGTGCTTGTAGGTACTTGTGGGTGCTAGTAGGTACTTGTGGGTGCTAGTAGGTACTTGTGGGTGCTAGTAGGTACTTGTGGGTGCTTGTAGGTGCTTGTGGGTACTAGTGGGTTCTTGTAGGTACTAGTGGGTGCTTGTAGGTACTAGTGGGTGCTTGTAGGTAATTGTGGGTGCATGTAGGTACTTGTGGGTGCTTGTAGGTACTTGTGGGTGCTTGTAGGTACTTGTGGGTGCTTGTAGGTACTTGTGGGTGCTTGTAGGTACTTGTGGGTGCTTGTAGGTACTTGTGGGTGCTTGTAGGTACTTGTGGGTGATTGTAGGTACTTGTGCCTGCTTGTAGGTAATTTTGCCTGCTTGTAGGTAATTGTGCGTGCTTGTAGGTACTTGTGGGTGCTTGTGGGTTCTTGTGGGTGCTTGTGGGTTCTTGTGGGTGCTTATGGGTGCTTGTAGGTGCTTGTGGGTGCTTGAAGGTACTTGTGGGTGCTTGTAGGTGCTTGTGGGTGCTTGTAGGTGCTTGTGGGTGCCTTTCGGTGCTTGTGGATGCTTTTAGGTGCTTGTGATACTTGTGGGTGCTTGTAGGTACTTGTGGGTGCTTGTAGGTGCTTGTGGGTACTTGTGGGTGCTTCTAGGTGCTTGTGGGTGCTTGTAGGTGTTTGTAGGTGCTTGTGATACTTGTGGGTGCTTGTAGGTACTTGTGGGTGCTTGTAGGTGCTTGTGGGTGCTTCTAGGTGCTTGTGGGTGCTTGTAGGTGTTTGTAGGTGCTTGTAGGTACTTGTGGGTGCTTGTAGGTACTTGTGGGTGCTTGTAGGTACTTGTGGGTGCTTGTGGGTGCTTGTAGGTACTTGTGGGTGCTTGTGGGTGCTTGTGGGTACTTGTGGTTGCTTGTGGGTACTTGTGGGTGCTTGTAGGTACTTGTGGATGCTTGTGGGTGCTTGTAGGTACTTGCCCCGGGTGCTTGTGGGTGCTTGTGGGTACTTGTGGGTACTTGTGGGTGCTTGTAGGTACTTGTGGGTGCTTGTAGGTACTTGTGGGTGCTTGTAGGTACTTGTGGGTGCTTGTAGGTACTTGTGGGTGTTGTAGGTACTTTTGGGTGCTTGTAGGTACTTGTGGGTGCTTGTGGGTTCTTGTGGGTGCTTGTGGGTTCTTGTGGGTGCTTATGGGTGCTTGTAGGTGCTTGTGGGTGCTTGAAGGTACTTGTGGGTGCTTGTAGGTGCTTGTGGGTGCTTGTGGGTGCTTGTGGGTGCTTGTAGGTGCTTGTGGGTGCCTTTCGGTGCTTGTGGATGCTTTTAGGTGCTTGTGATACTTGTGGGTGCTTGTAGGTACTTGTGGGTGCTTGTAGGTGCTTGTGGGTACTTGTGGGTGCTTCTAGGTGCTTGTGGGTGCTTGTAGGTGTTTGTAGGTGCTTGTAGGTACTTGTGGGTGCTTGTAGGTACTTGTGGGTGCTTGTAGGTACTTGTGGGTGCTTGTGGGTGCTTGTAGGTACTTGTGGGTGCTTGTGGGTGCTTGTGGGTACTTGTGGGTGCTTGTAGGTACTTGTGGGTACTTGTGGTTGCTTGTGGGTACTTGTGGGTGCTTGTAGGTACTTGTGGATGCTTGTGGGTGCTTGTAGGTACTTGCCCCGGGTGCTTGTGGGTGCTTGTGGGTACTTGTGGGTACTTGTGGGTGCTTGTAGGTACTTGTGGGTGCTTGTAGGTACTTGTGGGTGCTTGTAGGTACTTGTGGGTGCTTGTAGGTACTTGTGGGTGTTGTAGGTACTTTTGGGTGCATGTAGGTACTTGTGGGTGCTTGTAGGTACTTGTGGGTGCTTGTAGGTACTTGTGGGTGCTTGTAGGTACTTGTGGGTGCTTGTAGGTACTTGTGGGTGCTTGTAGGTACTTGTGGGTGCTTGTAGGTACTTGTGGGTGCTTGTAGGTACTTGTGGGTGCTTGTAGGTACTTGTGGGTGCTTGTAGGTACTTGTGGGTGCTTGTAGGTACTTGTGGGTGCTTGTAGGTACTTGTGGGTGCTAGTAGGTACTTGTGGGTGCTAGTAGGTACTTGTGGGTGCTTGTAGGTGCTTGTGGGTACTAGTGGGTTCTTGTAGGTACTAGTGGGTGCTTGTAGGTACTAGTGGGTGCTTGTAGGTACTTGTGGGTGCATGTAGGTACTTGTGGGTGCTTGTAGGTACTTGTGGGTGCTTGTAGGTACTTGTGGGTGCTTGTAGGTACTTGTGGGTGCTTGTAGGTACTTGTGGGTGCTTGTAGGTACTTGTGGGTGCTTGTAGGTACTTGTGGGTGATTGTAGGTACTTGTGCCTGCTTGTAGGTAATTTTGCCTGCTTGTAGGTAATTGTGCGTGCTTGTAGGTACTTGTGGGTGCTTGTGGGTTCTTGTGGGTGCTTGTGGGTTCTTGTGGGTGCTTATGGGTGCTTGTAGGTGCTTGTGGGTGCTTGAAGGTACTTGTGGGTGCTTGTAGGTGCTTGTGGGTGCTTGTGGGTGCTTGTAGGTGCTTGTGGGTGCCTTTCGGTGCTTGTGGATGCTTTTAGGTGCTTGTGATACTTGTGGGTGCTTGTAGGTACTTGTGGGTGCTTGTAGGTGCTTGTGGGTGCTTCTAGGTGCTTGTGGGTGCTTGTAGGTGTTTGTAGGTGCTTGTAGGTACTTGTGGGTGCTTGTAGGTACTTGTGGGTGCTTGTAGGTACTTGTGGGTGCTTGTGGGTGCTTGTAGGTACTTGTGGGTGCTTGTGGGTGCTTGTGGGTACTTGTGGTTGCTTGTGGGTGCTTGTAGGTGCTTGTGGGTGCCTTTCGGTGCTTGTGGATGCTTTTAGGTGCTTGTGATACTTGTGGGTGCTTGTAGGTACTTGTGGGTGCTTGTAGGTGCTTGTGGGTACTTGTGGGTGCTTCTAGGTGCTTGTGGGTGCTTGTAGGTGTTTGTAGGTGCTTGTGATACTTGTGGGTGCTTGTAGGTACTTGTGGGTGCTTGTAGGTGCTTGTGGGTGCTTCTAGGTGCTTGTGGGTGCTTGTGGGTGCTTCTAGGTACTTGTGGGTGCTTGTGGGTGCTTGTGGGTACTTGTGGTTGCTTGTGGGTACTTGTGGGTGCTTGTAGGTACTTGTGGATGCTTGTGGGTGCTTGTAGGTACTTGCCCCGGGTGCTTGTGGGTGCTTGTGGGTACTTGTGGGTACTTGTGGGTGCTTGTAGGTACTTGTGGGTGCTTGTAGGTACTTGTGGGTGCTTGTAGGTACTTGTGGGTGCTTGTAGGTACTTGTGGGTGTTGTAGGTACTTTTGGGTGCTTGTAGGTACTTGTGGGTGCTTGTGGGTTCTTGTGGGTGCTTGTGGGTTCTTGTGGGTGCTTATGGGTGCTTGTAGGTGCTTGTGGGTGCTTGAAGGTACTTGTGGGTGCTTGTAGGTGCTTGTGGGTGCTTGTGGGTGCTTGTGGGTGCTTGTAGGTGCTTGTGGGTGCCTTTCGGTGCTTGTGGATGCTTTTAGGTGCTTGTGATACTTGTGGGTGCTTGTAGGTACTTGTGGGTGCTTGTAGGTGCTTGTGGGTACTTGTGGGTGCTTCTAGGTGCTTGTGGGTGCTTGTAGGTGTTTGTAGGTGCTTGTAGGTACTTGTGGGTGCTTGTAGGTACTTGTGGGTGCTTGTAGGTACTTGTGGGTGCTTGTGGGTGCTTGTAGGTACTTGTGGGTGCTTGTGGGTGCTTGTGGGTACTTGTGGGTGCTTGTAGGTACTTGTGGGTACTTGTGGTTGCTTGTGGGTACTTGTGGGTGCTTGTAGGTACTTGTGGATGCTTGTGGGTGCTTGTAGGTACTTGCCCCGGGTGCTTGTGGGTGCTTGTGGGTACTTGTGGGTGCTTGTAGGTACTTGTGGGTGCTTGTAGGTACTTGTGGGTGCTTGTAGGTACTTGTGGGTGCTTGTAGGTACTTGTGGGTGTTGTAGGTACTTTTGGGTGCATGTAGGTACTTGTGGGTGCTTGTAGGTACTTGTGGGTGCTTGTAGGTACTTGTGGGTGCTTGTAGGTACTTGTGGGTGCTTGTAGGTACTTGTGGGTGCTTGTAGGTACTTGTGGGTGCTTGTAGGTACTTGTGGGTGCTTGTAGGTACTTGTGGGTGCTTGTAGGTACTTGTGGGTGCTTGTAGGTACTTGTGGGTGCTTGTAGGTACTTGTGGGTGCTTGTAGGTACTTGTGGGTGCTAGTAGGTACTTGTGGGTGCTAGTAGGTACTTGTGGGTGCTTGTAGGTGCTTGTGGGTACTAGTGGGTTCTTGTAGGTACTAGTGGGTGCTTGTAGGTACTAGTGGGTGCTTGTAGGTACTTGTGGGTGCATGTAGGTACTTGTGGGTGCTTGTAGGTACTTGTGGGTGCTTGTAGGTACTTGTGGGTGCTTGTAGGTACTTGTGGGTGCTTGTAGGTACTTGTGGGTGCTTGTAGGTACTTGTGGGTGCTTGTAGGTACTTGTGGGTGATTGTAGGTACTTGTGCCTGCTTGTAGGTAATTTTGCCTGCTTGTAGGTAATTGTGCGTGCTTGTAGGTACTTGTGGGTGCTTGTGGGTTCTTGTGGGTGCTTGTGGGTTCTTGTGGGTGCTTATGGGTGCTTGTAGGTGCTTGTGGGTGCTTGAAGGTACTTGTGGGTGCTTGTAGGTGCTTGTGGGTGCTTGTGGGTGCTTGTAGGTGCTTGTGGGTGCCTTTCGGTGCTTGTGGATGCTTTTAGGTGCTTGTGATACTTGTGGGTGCTTGTAGGTACTTGTGGGTGCTTGTAGGTGCTTGTGGGTGCTTCTAGGTGCTTGTGGGTGCTTGTAGGTGTTTGTAGGTGCTTGTAGGTACTTGTGGGTGCTTGTAGGTACTTGTGGGTGCTTGTAGGTACTTGTGGGTGCTTGTGGGTGCTTGTAGGTACTTGTGGGTGCTTGTGGGTACTTGTGGTTGCTTGTGGGTACTTGTGGGTGCTTGTAGGTACTTGTGGATGCTTGTGGGTGCTTGTAGGTACTTGCCCCGGGTGCTTGTGGGTGCTTGTGGGTACTTGTGGGTACTTGTGGGTGCTTGTAGGTACTTGTGGGTGCTTGTAGGTACTTGTGGGTGCTTGTAGGTACTTGTGGGTGCTTGTAGGTACTTGTGGGTGTTGTAGGTACTTTTGGGTGCTTGTAGGTACTTGTGGGTGCTTGTGGGTTCTTGTGGGTGCTTGTGGGTTCTTGTGGGTGCTTATGGGTGCTTGTAGGTGCTTGTGGGTGCTTGAAGGTACTTGTGGGTGCTTGTAGGTGCTTGTGGGTGCTTGTGGGTGCTTGTAGGTGCTTGTGGGTGCCTTTCGGTGCTTGTGGATGCTTTTAGGTGCTTGTGATACTTGTGGGTGCTTGTAGGTACTTGTGGGTGCTTGTAGGTGCTTGTGGGTACTTGTGGGTGCTTCTAGGTGCTTGTGGGTGCTTGTAGGTGTTTGTAGGTGCTTGTAGGTACTTGTGGGTGCTTGTAGGTACTTGTGGGTGCTTCTAGGTACTTGTGGGTGCTTGTGGGTGCTTGTAGGTACTTGTGGGTGCTTGTGGGTGCTTGTGGGTACTTGTGGGTACTTGTGGGTGCTTGTAGGTACTTGTGGGTACTTGTGGTTGCTTGTGGGTACTTGTGGGTGCTTGTAGGTACTTGTGGATGCTTGTGGGTGCTTGTAGGTACTTGCCCCGGGTGCTTGTGGGTGCTTGTGGGTGCTTGTGGGTACTTGTGGGTACTTGTGGGTGCTTGTAGGTACTTGTGGGTGCTTGTAGGTACTTGTGGGTGCTTGTAGGTACTTGTGGGTGCTTGTAGGTGCTTGTGGGTACTTGTGGGTGCTTCTAGGTGCTTGTGGGTGCTTGTAGGTGTTTGTAGGTGCTTGTAGGTACTTGTGGGTGCTTGTAGGTACTTGTGGGTGCTTGTAGGTACTTGTGGGTGCTTGTGGGTGCTTGTAGGTACTTGTGGGTGCTTGTGGGTGCTTGTGGGTACTTGTGGGTACTTGTGGGTGCTTGTAGGTACTTGTGGGTACTTGTGGTTGCTTGTGGGTACTTGTGGGTGCTTGTAGGTACTTGTGGATGCTTGTGGGTGCTTGTAGGTACTTGCCCCGGGTGCTTGTGGGTGCTTGTGGGTATTTGTGGGTACTTGTGGGTGCTTGTAGGTGCTTGTGGGTACTTGTGGGTGCTTGTAGGTACTTGAGGGTGCTTGTAGGTACTTGTGGGTGCTTGTAGGTACTTGTGGGTGCTTGTAGGTACTTGTGGGTGCTTGTAGGTACTTGTGGGTGCTTGTAGGTACTTGTGGGTGTTGTAGGTACTTGTGGGTGCTTGTAGGTACTTGTGGGTGCTTGTAGGTACTTGTGGGTGCTTGTAGGTACTTGTGGGTGCTTGTAGGTACTTGTGGGTGCTTGTAGGTACTTGTGGGTGCTTGTAGGTACTTGTGGGTTCTTGTAGGTACTTGTGGGTGCTTGGAGGTACTTGTGGGTGGTTGTAGGTACTTGTGGGTGCTTGTAGATACTTGTGGGTGCTTGTAGGTACTTGTGGGTGCTTGTAGGTACTTGTGGGTGCTAGTAGGTACTTGTGGGTGCTTGTGGGTGCTTGTAGGTACTTGTGGGTGCTTGTAGGTACTTGTGGGTGCTTGTGGGTACTTGTGGGTGCTTGTAGGTACTTGAGGGTGCTTGTAGGTACATGTGGGTGCTTGTAGGTACTTGTGGGTGCTTGTAGGTACTTGTGGGTGCTTGTAGGTACTTGTGGGTGCTTGTAGGTACTTGTGGGTGCTTGTAGGTACTTGTAGGTGTTGTAGGTACTTGTGGGTGCTTGTAGGTACTTGTGGGTGCTTGTACGTACTTGTGGGTGCTTGTAGGTACTTGTGGGTGCTTGTAGGTACTTGTGGGTGCTTGTAGGTACTTGTGGGTGCTTGTAGGTACTTGTGGGTGCTTGTAGGTACTTGTGGGTGCTTGTAGGTACTTGTGGGTGCTTGTAGGTACTTGTAGGTGTTGTAGGTACTTGTGGGTGCTTGTAGGTACTTGTGGGTGCTTGTAGGTACTTGTGGGTGCTTGTAGGTATTTGTGGGTGCTTGTAGGTACTTGTGGGTGCTTGTAGGTACTTGTGGGTGATTGTAGGTACTTGTGCCTGCTTGTAGGTAATTTTGCCTGCTTGTAGGTAATTGTGCGTGCTTGTAGGTACTTGTGGGTGCTTGTGGGTTCTTGTGGGTGCTTGTGGGTTCTTGTGGGTGCTTATGGGTGCTTGTAGGTGCTTGTGGGTGCTTGAAGGTACTTGTGGGTGCTTGTAGGTGCTTGTGGGTGCTTGTGGGTGCTTGTAGGTGCTTGTGGGTGCCTTTCGGTGCTTGTGGATGCTTTTAGGTGCTTGTGATACTTGTGGGTGCTTGTAGGTACTTGTGGGTGCTTGTAGGTGCTTGTGGGTACTTGTGGGTGCTTCTAGGTGCTTGTGGGTGCTTGTAGGTGTTTGTAGGTGCTTGTAGGTACTTGTGGGTGCTTGTAGGTACTTGTGGGTGCTTGTAGGTACTTGTGGGTGCTTGTGGGTGCTTGTAGGTACTTGCCCCGGGTGCTTGTGGGTGCTTGTGGGTACTTGTGGGTACTTGTGGGTGCTTGTAGGTACTTGTGGGTGCTTGTAGGTACTTGTGGGTGCTTGTAGGTACTTGTGGGTGCTTGTAGGTACTTGTGGGTGTTGTAGGTACTTTTGGGTGCTTGTAGGTACTTGTGGGTGCTTGTAGGTACTTGTGGGTGCTTGTAGGTACTTGTGGGTGCTTGTAGGTACTTGTGGGTGCTTGTAGGTACTTGTGGGTGCTTGTAGGTACTTGTGGGTGCTTGTAGGTACTTGTGGGTGCTTGTAGGTACTTGTGGGTGCTTGTAGGTACTTGTGGGTGCTTGTAGGTACTTGTGGGTGCTTGTAGGTACTTGTGGGTGCTTGTAGGTACTTGTGGGTGCTAGTAGGTACTTGTGGGTGCTAGTAGGTACTTGTGGGTGCTTGTAGGTGCTTGTGGGTACTAGTGGGTTCTTGTAGGTACTAGTGGGTGCTTGTAGGTACTAGTGGGTGCTTGTAGGTACTTGTGGGTGCATGTAGGTACTTGTGGGTGCTTGTAGGTACTTGTGGGTGCTTGTAGGTACTTGTGGGTGCTTGTAGGTACTTGTGGGTGCTTGTAGGTACTTGTGGGTGCTTGTAGGTACTTGTGGGTGATTGTAGGTACTTGTGCCTGCTTGTAGGTAATTTTGCCTGCTTGTAGGTAATTGTGCGTGCTTGTAGGTACTTGTGGGTGCTTGTGGGTTCTTGTGGGTGCTTGTGGGTTCTTGTGGGTGCTTATGGGTGCTTGTAGGTGCTTGTGGGTGCTTGAAGGTACTTGTGGGTGCTTGTAGGTGCTTGTGGGTGCTTGTGGGTGCTTGTAGGTGCTTGTGGGTGCCTTTCGGTGCTTGTGGATGCTTTTAGGTGCTTGTATTACTTGTGGGTGCTTGTAGGTACTTGTGGGTGCTTGTAGGTGCTTGTGGGTGCTTCTAGGTGCTTGTGGGTGCTTGTAGGTGTTTGTAGGTGCTTGTAGGTACTTGTGGGTGCTTGTAGGTACTTGTGGGTGCTTGTAGGTACTTGTGGGTGCTTGTGGGTGCTTGTAGGTACTTGTGGGTGCTTGTGGGTGCTTGTGGGTACTTGTGGTTGCTTGTGGGTACTTGTGGGTGCTTGTAGGTACTTGTGGATGCTTGTGGGTGCTTGTAGGTACTTGCCCCGGGTGCTTGTGGGTGCTTGTGGGTACTTGTGGGTACTTGTGGGTGCTTGTAGGTACTTGTGGGTGCTTGTAGGTACTTGTGGGTGCTTGTAGGTACTTGTGGGTGCTTGTAGGTACTTGTGGGTGTTGTAGGTACTTTTGGGTGCTTGTAGGTACTTGTGGGTGCTTGTGGGTTCTTGTGGGTGCTTGTGGGTTCTTGTGGGTGCTTATGGGTGCTTGTAGGTGCTTGTGGGTGCTTGAAGGTACTTGTGGGTGCTTGTAGGTGCTTGTGGGTGCTTGTGGGTGCTTGTAGGTGCTTGTGGGTGCCTTTCGGTGCTTGTGGATGCTTTTAGGTGCTTGTGATACTTGTGGGTGCTTGTAGGTACTTGTGGGTGCTTGTAGGTGCTTGTGGGTACTTGTGGGTGCTTCTAGGTGCTTGTGGGTGCTTGTAGGTGTTTGTAGGTGCTTGTAGGTACTTGTGGGTGCTTGTAGGTACTTGTGGGTGCTTCTAGGTACTTGTGGGTGCTTGTGGGTGCTTGTAGGTACTTGTGGGTGCTTGTGGGTGCTTGTGGGTACTTGTGGGTACTTGTGGGTGCTTGTAGGTACTTGTGGGTACTTGTGGTTGCTTGTGGGTACTTGTGGGTGCTTGTAGGTACTTGTGGATGCTTGTGGGTGCTTGTAGGTACTTGCCCCGGGTGCTTGTGGGTGCTTGTGGGTGCTTGTGGGTACTTGTGGGTGCTTGTAGGTACTTGTGGGTGCTTGTAGGTACTTGTGGGTGCTTGTAGGTACTTGTGGGTGCTTGTAGGTACTTGTGGGTGTTGTAGGTACTTTTGGGTGCTTGTAGGTACTTGTGGGTGCTTGTAGGTACTTGTGGGTGCTTGTAGGTACTTGTGGGTGCTTGTAGGTACTTGTGGGTGCTTGTAGGTACTTGTGGGTGCTTGTAGGTACTTGTGGGTGCTTGTAGGTACTTGTGGGTGCTTGTAGGTACTTGTGGGTGCTTGTAGGTACTTGTGGGTGCTTGTAGGTACTTGTGGGTGCTTGTAGGTACTTGTGGGTGCTTGTAGGTACTTGTGGGTGCTTGTAGGTACTTGTGGGTGCTAGTAGGTACTTGTGGGTGCTAGTAGGTACTTGTGGGTGCTAGTAGGTACTTGTGGGTGCTTGTAGGTGCTTGTGGGTACTAGTGGGTTCTTGTAGGTACTAGTGGGTGCTTGTAGGTACTAGTGGGTGCTTGTAGGTACTTGTGGGTGCATGTAGGTACTTGTGGGTGCTTGTAGGTACTTGTGGGTGCTTGTAGGTACTTGTGGGTGCTTGTAGGTACTTGTGGGTGCTTGTAGGTACTTGTGGGTGCTTGTAGGTACTTGTGGGTGCTTGTAGGTACTTGTGGGTGATTGTAGGTACTTGTGCCTGCTTGTAGGTAATTTTGCCTGCTTGTAGGTAATTGTGCGTGCTTGTAGGTACTTGTGGGTGCTTGTGGGTTCTTGTGGGTGCTTGTGGGTTCTTGTGGGTGCTTATGGGTGCTTGTAGGTGCTTGTGGGTGCTTGAAGGTACTTGTGGGTGCTTGTAGGTGCTTGTGGGTGCTTGTAGGTGCTTGTGGGTGCCTTTCGGTGCTTGTGGATGCTTTTAGGTGCTTGTGATACTTGTGGGTGCTTGTAGGTACTTGTGGGTGCTTGTAGGTGCTTGTGGGTACTTGTGGGTGCTTCTAGGTGCTTGTGGGTGCTTGTAGGTGTTTGTAGGTGCTTGTAGGTACTTGTGGGTGCTTGTAGGTACTTGTGGGTGCTTGTAGGTACTTGTGGGTGCTTGTGGGTGCTTGTAGGTACTTGTGGGTGCTTGTGGGTGCTTGTGGGTACTTGTGGGTACTTGTGGGTGCTTGTAGGTACTTGTGGGTACTTGTGGGTGCTTGTAGGTACTTGTGGATGCTTGTGGGTGCTTGTAGGTACTTGCCCCGGGTGCTTGTGGGTGCTTGTGGGTATTTGTGGGTACTTGTGGGTGCTTGTAGGTGCTTGTGGGTACTTGTGGGTGCTTGTAGGTACTTGAGGGTGCTTGTAGGTACTTGTGGGTGCTTGTAGGTACTTGTGGGTGCTTGTAGGTACTTGTGGGTGCTTGTAGGTACTTGTGGGTGCTTGTAGGTACTTGTGGGTGTTGTAGGTACTTGTGGGTGCTTGTAGGTACTTGTGGGTGCTTGTAGGTACTTGTGGGTGCTTGTAGGTACTTGTGGGTGCTTGTAGGTACTTGTGGGTGCTTGTAGGTACTTGTGGGTGCTTGTAGGTACTTGTGGGTTCTTGTAGGTACTTGTGGGTGCTTGGAGGTACTTGTGGGTGGTTGTAGGTACTTGTGGGTGCTTGTAGATACTTGTGGGTGCTTGTAGGTACTTGTGGGTGCTTGTAGGTACTTGTGGGTGCTAGTAGGTACTTGTGGGTGCTTGTGGGTGCTTGTAGGTACTTCTGGGTGCTTGTAGGTACTTGTGGGTGCTTGTGGGTACTTGTGGGTGCTTGTAGGTACTTGAGGGTGCTTGTAGGTACATGTGGGTGCTTGTAGGTACTTGTGGGTGCTTGTAGGTACTTGTGGGTGCTTGTAGGTACTTGTGGGTGCTTGTAGGTACTTGTGGGTGCTTGTAGGTACTTGTAGGTGTTGTAGGTACTTGTGGGTGCTTGTAGGTACTTGTGGGTGCTTGTACGTACTTGTGGGTGCTTGTAGGTACTTGTGGGTGCTTGTAGGTACTTGTGGGTGCTTGTAGGTACTTGTGGGTGCTTGTAGGTACTTGTGGGTGCTTGTAGGTACTTGTGGGTGCTTGTAGGTACTTGTGGGTGCTTGTAGGTACTTGTAGGTGTTGTAGGTACTTGTGGGTGCTTGTAGGTACTTGTGGGTGCTTGTAGGTACTTGTGGGTGCTTGTAGGTATTTGTGGGTGCTTGTAGGTACTTGTGGGTGCTTGTAGGTACTTGTGGGTGATTGTAGGTACTTGTGCCTGCTTGTAGGTAATTTTGCCTGCTTGTAGGTAATTGTGCGTGCTTGTAGGTACTTGTGGGTGCTTGTGGGTTCTTGTGGGTGCTTGTGGGTTCTTGTGGGTGCTTATGGGTGCTTGTAGGTGCTTGTGGGTGCTTGAAGGTACTTGTGGGTGCTTGTAGGTGCTTGTGGGTGCTTGTGGGTGCTTGTAGGTGCTTGTGGGTGCCTTTCGGTGCTTGTGGATGCTTTTAGGTGCTTGTGATACTTGTGGGTGCTTGTAGGTACTTGTGGGTGCTTGTAGGTGCTTGTGGGTACTTGTGGGTGCTTCTAGGTGCTTGTGGGTGCTTGTAGGTGTTTGTAGGTGCTTGTAGGTACTTGTGGGTGCTTGTAGGTACTTGTGGGTGCTTGTGGGTGCTTGTAGGTACTTGTGGGTGCTTGTGGGTGCTTGTGGGTACTTGTGGGTACTTGTGGGTGCTTGTAGGTACTTGTGGGTACTTGTGGTTGCTTGTGGGTACTTGTGGGTGCTTGTAGGTACTTGTGGATGCTTGTGGGTGCTTGTAGGTACTTGCCCCGGGTGCTTGTGGGTGCTTGTGGGTACTTGTGGGTACTTGTGGGTGCTTGTAGGTACTTGTGGGTGCTTGTAGGTACTTGTGGGTGTTGTAGGTACTTTTGGGTGCTTGTAGGTACTTGTGGGTGCTTGTAGGTACTTGTGGGTGCTTGTAGGTACTTGTGGGTGCTTGTAGGTACTTGTGGGTGCTTGTAGGTACTTGTGGGTGCTTGTAGGTACTTGTGGGTGCTTGTAGGTACTTGAGGGTGCTTGTAGGTACTTGTGGGTGCTTGTAGGTACTTGTGGGTGCTTGTAGGTACTTGTGGGTGCTTGTAGGTACTTGTGGGTGCTTGTAGGTACTTGTGGGTGCTAGTAGGTACTTGTGGGTGCTAGTAGGTACTTGTGGGTGCTTGTAGGTGCTTGTGGGTACTAGTGGGTTCTTGTAGGTACTAGTGGGTGCTTGTAGGTACTAGTGGGTGCTTGTAGGTACTTGTGGGTGCATGTAGGTACTTGTGGGTG
The DNA here is from genome assembly GCF_054372755.1 of Phalangium opilio. Lineage (NCBI taxonomy): Eukaryota > Metazoa > Arthropoda > Arachnida > Opiliones > Phalangiidae > Phalangium > Phalangium opilio. Next base: position 6,082,091 of record NW_028324180.1, on the reverse strand, counting down.
CTTGTAGGTACTTGTGGGTGCTTGTATGTACTTGTGGGTGCTTGTAGGTACTTGTGGGTGCTTGTAGGTACTTGTGGGTGCTTGTAGGTACTTGAGGGTGCTTGTAGGTACTTGTGGGTGCTTGTAGGTACTTGTGGGTGCTTGTAGGTACTTGTGGGTGCTTGTAGGTACTTGTGGGTGCTTGTGGGTACTTGTGGGTACTTGTGGGTGCTTGTAGGTACTTGTGGGTGCTTGTAGGTACTTGTGGGTGCTTGTAGGTACTTGTGGGTGCTTGTAGGTACTTGTGGGTGTTGTAGGTACTTTTGGGTGCTTGTAGGTACTTGTGGGTGCTTGTAGGTACTTGTGGGTGCTTGTAGGTACTTGTGGGTGCTTGTAGGTACTTGTGGGTGCTTGTAGGTACTTGTGGGTGCTTGTAGGTACTTGTGGGTGCTTGTAGGTACTTGTGGGTGCTTGTAGGTACTTGTGGGTGCTAGTAGGTACTTGTGGGTGCTAGTAGGTACTTGTGGGTGCTAGTAGGTACTTGTGGGTGCTTGTAGGTGCTTGTGGGTACTAGTGGGTTCTTGTAGGTACTAGTGGGTGCTTGTAGGTACTAGTGGGTGCTTGTAGGTACTTGTGGGTGCATGTAGGTACTTGTGGGTGCTTGTAGGTACTTGTGGGTGCTTGTAGGTACTTGTGGGTGCTTGTAGGTACTTGTGGGTGCTTGTAGGTACTTGTGAGTGCTTGTAGGTACTTGTGGGTGCTTGTAGGTACTTGTGGGTGCTTGTAGGTACTTGTGGGTGCTTGTAGGTACTTGTGGGTTCTTGTAGGTACTTGTGGGTGCTTGGAGGTACTTGTGGGTGGTTGTAGGTACTTGTGGGTGCTTGTAGATACTTGTGGGTGCTTGTAGGTACTTGTGGGTGCTTGTAGGTACTTGTGGGTGCTAGTAGGTACTTGTGGGTGCTTGTGGGTGCTTGTAGGTACTTCTGGGTGCTTGTAGGTACTTGTGGGTGCTTGTGGGTACTTGTGGGTGCTTGTAGGTACTTGAGGGTGCTTGTAGGTACATGTGGGTGCTTGTAGGTACTTGTGGGTGCTTGTAGGTACTTGTGGGTGCTTGTAGGTACTTGTGGGTGCTTGTAGGTACTTGTGGGTGCTTGTAGGTACTTGTAGGTGTTGTAGGTACTTGTGGGTGCTTGTAGGTACTTGTGGGTGCTTGTACGTACTTGTGGGTGCTTGTAGGTACTTGTGGGTGCTTGTAGGTACTTGTGGGTGCTTGTAGGTACTTGTGGGTGCTTGTAGGTACTTGTGGGTGCTTGTAGGTACTTGTGGGTGCTTGTAGGTACTTGTGGGTGCTTGTAGGTACTTGTAGGTGTTGTAGGTACTTGTGGGTGCTTGTAGGTACTTGTGGGTGCTTGTAGGTACTTGTGGGTGCTTGTAGGTATTTGTGGGTGCTTGTAGGTACTTGTGGGTGCTTGTAGGTACTTGTGGGTGATTGTAGGTACTTGTGCCTGCTTGTAGGTAATTTTGCCTGCTTGTAGGTAATTGTGCGTGCTTGTAGGTACTTGTGGGTGCTTGTGGGTTCTTGTGGGTGCTTGTGGGTTCTTGTGGGTGCTTATGGGTGCTTGTAGGTGCTTGTGGGTGCTTGAAGGTACTTGTGGGTGCTTGTAGGTGCTTGTGGGTGCTTGTGGGTGCTTGTAGGTGCTTGTGGGTGCCTTTCGGTGCTTGTGGATGCTTTTAGGTGCTTGTGATACTTGTGGGTGCTTGTAGGTACTTGTGGGTGCTTGTAGGTGCTTGTGGGTACTTGTGGGTGCTTCTAGGTGCTTGTGGGTGCTTGTAGGTGTTTGTAGGTGCTTGTAGGTACTTGTGGGTGCTTGTAGGTACTTGTGGGTGCTTGTGGGTGCTTGTAGGTACTTGTGGGTGCTTGTGGGTGCTTGTGGGTACTTGTGGGTACTTGTGGGTGCTTGTAGGTACTTGTGGGTACTTGTGGTTGCTTGTGGGTACTTGTGGGTGCTTGTAGGTACTTGTGGATGCTTGTGGGTGCTTGTAGGTACTTGCCCCGGGTGCTTGTGGGTGCTTGTGGGTACTTGTGGGTACTTGTGGGTGCTTGTAGGTACTTGTGGGTGCTTGTAGGTACTTGTGGGTGTTGTAGGTACTTTTGGGTGCTTGTAGGTACTTGTGGGTGCTTGTAGGTACTTGTGGGTGCTTGTAGGTACTTGTGGGTGCTTGTAGGTACTTGTGGGTGCTTGTAGGTACTTGTGGGTGCTTGTAGGTACTTGAGGGTGCTTGTAGGTACTTGTGGGTGCTTGTAGGTACTTGTGGGTGCTTGTAGGTACTTGTGGGTGCTTGTAGGTACTTGTGGGTGCTTGTAGGTACTTGTGGGTGCTAGTAGGTACTTGTGGGTGCTAGTAGGTACTTGTGGGTGCTTGTAGGTGCTTGTGGGTACTAGTGGGTTCTTGTAGGTACTAGTGGGTGCTTGTAGGTACTAGTGGGTGCTTGTAGGTACTTGTGGGTGCATGTAGGTACTTGTGGGTGCTTGTAGGTACTTGTGGGTGCTTGTATGTACTTGTGGGTGCTTGTAGGTACTTGTGGGTGCTTGTAGGTACTTGTGGGTGCTTGTAGGTACTTGAGGGTGCTTGTAGGTACTTGTGGGTGCTTGTAGGTACTTGTGGGTGCTTGTAGGTACTTGTGGGTGCTTGTAGGTACTTGTGGGTGCTTGTGGGTACTTGTGGGTACTTGTGGGTGCTTGTAGGTACTTGTGGGTGCTTGTAGGTACTTGTGGGTGCTTGTAGGTACTTGTGGGTGCTTGTAGGTACTTGTGGGTGTTGTAGGTACTTTTGGGTGCTTGTAGGTACTTGTGGGTGCTTGTAGGTACTTGTGGGTGCTTGTAGGTACTTGTGGGTGCTTGTAGGTACTTGTGGGTGCTTGTAGGTACTTGTGGGTGCTTGTAGGTACTTGTGGGTGCTTGTAGGTACTTGTGGGTGCTAGTAGGTACTTGTGGGTGCTAGTAGGTACTTGTGGGTGCTAGTAGGTACTTGTGGGTGCTTGTAGGTGCTTGTGGGTACTAGTGGGTTCTTGTAGGTACTAGTGGGTGCTTGTAGGTACTAGTGGGTGCTTGTAGGTACTTGTGGGTGCATGTAGGTACTTGTGGGTGCTTGTAGGTACTTGTGGGTGCTTGTAGGTACTTGTGGGTGCTTGTAGGTACTTGTGGGTGCTTGTAGGTACTTGTGGGTGCTTGTAGGTACTTGTGGGTGCTTGTAGGTACTTGTGGGTGATTGTAGGTACTTGTGCCTGCTTGTAGGTAATTTTGCCTGCTTGTAGGTAATTGTGCGTGCTTGTAGGTACTTGTGGGTGCTTGTGGGTTCTTGTGGGTGCTAGTGGGTTCTTGTGGGTGCTTATGGGTGCTTGTAGGTGCTTGTGGGTGCTTGAAGGTACTTGTGGGTGCTTGTAGGTGCTTGTGGGTGCTTGTAGGTGCTTGTGGGTGCCTTTCGGTGCTTGTGGATGCTTTTAGGTGCTTGTGATACTTGTGGGTGCTTGTAGGTACTTGTGGGTGCTTGTAGGTGCTTGTGGGTACTTGTGGGTGCTTCTAGGTGCTTGTGGGTGCTTGTAGGTGTTTGTAGGTGCTTGTAGGTACTTGTGGGTGCTTGTAGGTACTTGTGGGTGCTTGTAGGTACTTGTGGGTGCTTGTGGGTGCTTGTAGGTACTTGTGGGTGCTTGTGGGTGCTTGTGGGTACTTGTGGGTACTTGTGGGTGCTTGTAGGTACTTGTGGGTACTTGTGGTTGCTTGTGGGTACTTGTGGGTGCTTGTAGGTACTTGTGGATGCTTGTGGGTGCTTGTAGGTACTTGCCCCGGGTGCTTGTGGGTGCTTGTGGGTATTTGTGGGTACTTGTGGGTGCTTGTAGGTGCTTGTGGGTACTTGTGGGTGCTTGTAGGTACTTGAGGGTGCTTGTAGGTACTTGTGGGTGCTTGTAGGTATTTGTGGGTGCTTGTAGGTACTTGTGGGTGCTTGTAGGTACTTGTGGGTGCTTGTAGGTACTTGTGGGTGTTGTAGGTACTTGTGGGTGCTTGTAGGTACTTGTGGGTGCTTGTAGGTACTTGTGGGTGCTTGTAGGTACTTGTGGGTGCTTGTAGGTACTTGTGGGTGCTTGTAGGTACTTGTGGGTGCTTGTAGGTACTTGTGGGTGCTTGTAGGTACTTGTGGGTGCTTGTAGGTACTTGTGGGTGCTTGTAGGTACTTGTGGGTGCTTGTAGGTACTTGTGGGTGCTTGTAGGTACTTGTGGGTGCTAGTAGGTACTTGTGGGTGCTAGTAGGTACTTGTGGGTGCTAGTAGGTACTTGTGGGTGCTTGTGGGTGCTTGTGGGTACTAGTGGGTTCTTGTAGGTACTAGTGGGTGCTTGTAGGTACTAGTGGGTGCTTGTAGGTACTTGTGGGTGCATGTAGGTACTTGTGGGTGCTTGTAGGTACTTGTGGGTGCTTGTAGGTACTTGTGGGTGCTTGTAGGTACTTGTGGGTGCTTGTAGGTACTTGTGGGTGCTTGTAGGTACTTGTGGGTGATTGTAGGTACTTGTGCCTGCTTGTAGGTAATTTTGCCTGCTTGTAGGTAATTGTGCGTGCTTGTAGGTACTTGTGGGTGCTTGTGGGTTCTTGTGGGTGCTAGTGGGTTCTTGTGGGTGCTTATGGGTGCTTGTAGGTGCTTGTGGGTGCTTGAAGGTACTTGTGGGTGCTTGTAGGTGCTTGTGGGTACTTGTAGGTGCTTGTGGGTGCCTTTCGGTGCTTGTGGATGCTTTTAGGTGCTTGTGATACTTGTGGGTGCTTGTAGGTACTTGTGGGTGCTTGTAGGTGCTTGTGGGTACTTGTGGGTGCTTCTAGGTGCTTGTGGGTGCTTGTAGGTGTTTGTAGGTGCTTGTAGGTACTTGTGGGTGCTTGTAGGTACTTGTGGGTGCTTGTAGGTACTTGTGGGTGCTTGTGGGTGCTTGTAGGTACTTGTGGGTGCTTGTGGGTGCTTGTGGGTACTTGTGGGTACTTGTGGGTGCTTGTAGGTACTTGTGGGTACTTGTGGTTGCTTGTGGGTACTTGTGGGTGCTTGTAGGTACTTGTGGGTGTTGTAGGTACTTTTGGGTGCTTGTAGGTACTTGTGGGTGCTTGTGGGTTCTTGTGGGTGCTTGTGGGTTCTTGTGGGTGCTTATGGGTGCTTGTAGGTGCTTGTGGGTGCTTGAAGGTACTTGTGGGTGCTTGTAGGTACTTGTGGGTGCTTGTAGGTACTTGTGGGTGCTTGTAGGTACTTGTGGGTGCTTGTAGGTACTTGTGGGTGCTTGTAGGTACTTGTAGGTGTTGTAGGTACTTGTGGGTGCTTGTAGGTACTTGTGGGTGCTTGTACGTACTTGTGGGTGCTTGTAGGTACTTGTGGGTGCTTGTGGGTACTTGTGGGTGCTTGTAGGTACTTGTGGGTGCTTGTAGGTACTTGTGGGTGCTTGTAGGTACTTGTGGGTGCTTGTAGGTACTTGTGGGTGCTTGTAGGTACTTGTAGGTGTTGTAGGTACTTGTGGGTGCTTGTAGGTACTTGTGGGTGCTTGTAGGTACTTGTGGGTGCTTGTAGGTACTTGTGGGTGCTTGTAGGTACTTGTGGGTGATTGTAGGTACTTGTGCCTGCTTGTAGGTAATTTTGCCTGCTTGTAGGTAATTGTGCGTGCTTGTAGGTACTTGTGGGTGCTTGTGGGTTCTTGTGGGTGCTTGTGGGTTCTTGTGGGTGCTTATGGGTGCTTGTAGGTGCTTGTGGGTACTTGTGGGTGCTTGTAGGTACTTGTGGGTGCTTGTAGGTACTTGTGGGTGCTTGTAGGTACTTGTGGGTGCTTGTAGGTACTTGTGGGTGTTGTAGGTACTTTTGGGTGCTTGTAGGTACTTGTGGGTGCTTGTAGGTACTTGTGGGTGCTTGTAGGTACTTGTGGGTGCTTGTAGGTACTTGTGGGTGCTTGTAGGTACTTGTGGGTGCTTGTAGGTACTTGTGGGTGCTTGTAGGTACTTGAGGGTGCTTGTAGGTACTTGTGGGTGCTTGTAGGTGTTTGTAGGTGCTTGTAGGTACTTGTGGGTGCTTGTAGGTACTTGTGGGTGCTTGTAGGTACTTGTGGGTGCTTGTGGGTGCTTGTAGGTACTTGTGGGTGCTTGTGGGTGCTTGTGGGTACTTGTGGGTACTTGTGGGTGCTTGTAGGTACTTGTGGGTACTTGTGGTTGCTTGTGGGTACTTGTGGGTGCTTGTAGGTACTTGTGGATGCTTGTGGGTGCTTGTAGGTACTTGCCCCGGGTGCTTGTGGGTGCTTGTGGGTATTTGTGGGTACTTGTGGGTGCTTGTAGGTGCTTGTGGGTACTTGTGGGTGCTTGTAGGTACTTGAGGGTGCTTGTAGGTACTTGTGGGTGCTTGTAGGTATTTGTGGGTGCTTGTAGGTACTTGTGGGTGCTTGTAGGTACTTGTGGGTGCTTGTAGGTACTTGTGGGTGTTGTAGGTACTTGTGGGTGCTTGTAGGTACTTGTGGGTGCTTGTAGGTACTTGTGGGTGCTTGTAGGTACTTGTGGGTGCTTGTAGGTACTTGTGGGTGCTTGTAGGTACTTGTGGGTGCTTGTAGGTACTTGTGGGTGCTTGTAGGTACTTGTGGGTGCTTGTAGGTACTTGTGGGTGCTTGTAGGTACTTGTGGGTGCTTGTAGGTACTTGTGGGTGCTTGTAGGTACTTGTGGGTGCTAGTAGGTACTTGTGGGTGCTAGTAGGTACTTGTGGGTGCTAGTAGGTACTTGTGGGTGCTTGTGGGTGCTTGTGGGTACTAGTGGGTTCTTGTAGGTACTAGTGGGTGCTTGTAGGTACTAGTGGGTGCTTGTAGGTACTTGTGGGTGCATGTAGGTACTTGTGGGTGCTTGTAGGTACTTGTGGGTGCTTGTAGGTACTTGTGGGTGCTTGTAGGTACTTGTGGGTGCTTGTAGGTACTTGTGGGTGATTGTAGGTACTTGTGCCTGCTTGTAGGTAATTTTGCCTGCTTGTAGGTAATTGTGCGTGCTTGTAGGTACTTGTGGGTGCTTGTGGGTTCTTGTGGGTGCTAGTGGGTTCTTGTGGGTGCTTATGGGTGCTTGTAGGTGCTTGTGGGTGCTTGAAGGTACTTGTGGGTGCTTGTAGGTGCTTGTGGGTACTTGTAGGTGCTTGTGGGTGCCTTTCGGTGCTTGTGGATGCTTTTAGGTGCTTGTGATACTTGTGGGTGCTTGTAGGTACTTGTGGGTGCTTGTAGGTGCTTGTGGGTACTTGTGGGTGCTTCTAGGTGCTTGTGGGTGCTTGTAGGTGTTTGTAGGTGCTTGTAGGTACTTGTGGGTGCTTGTAGGTACTTGTGGGTGCTTGTAGGTACTTGTGGGTGCTTGTGGGTGCTTGTAGGTACTTGTGGGTGCTTGTGGGTGCTTGTGGGTACTTGTGGGTACTTGTGGGTGCTTGTAGGTACTTGTGGGTACTTGTGGTTGCTTGTGGGTACTTGTGGGTGCTTGTAGGTACTTGTGGGTGTTGTAGGTACTTTTGGGTGCTTGTAGGTACTTGTGGGTGCTTGTGGGTTCTTGTGGGTGCTTGTGGGTTCTTGTGGGTGCTTATGGGTGCTTGTAGGTGCTTGTGGGTGCTTGAAGGTACTTGTGGGTGCTTGTAGGTACTTGTGGGTGCTTGTAGGTACTTGTGGGTGCTTGTAGGTACTTGTGGGTGCTTGTAGGTACTTGTGGGTGCTTGTAGGTACTTGTAGGTGTTGTAGGTACTTGTGGGTGCTTGTAGGTACTTGTGGGTGCTTGTACGTACTTGTGGGTGCTTGTAGGTACTTGTGGGTGCTTGTGGGTACTTGTGGGTGCTTGTAGGTACTTGTGGGTGCTTGTAGGTACTTGTGGGTGCTTGTAGGTACTTGTGGGTGCTTGTAGGTACTTGTAGGTGTTGTAGGTACTTGTGGGTGCTTGTAGGTACTTGTGGGTGCTTGTAGGTACTTGTGGGTGCTTGTAGGTACTTGTGGGTGCTTGTAGGTACTTGTGGGTGATTGTAGGTACTTGTGCCTGCTTGTAGGTAATTTTGCCTGCTTGTAGGTAATTGTGCGTGCTTGTAGGTACTTGTGGGTGCTTGTGGGTTCTTGTGGGTGCTTGTGGGTTCTTGTGGGTGCTTATGGGTGCTTGTAGGTGCTTGTGGGTACTTGTGGGTGCTTGTAGGTACTTGTGGGTGCTTGTAGGTACTTGTGGGTGCTTGTAGGTACTTGTGGGTGCTTGTAGGTACTTGTGGGTGTTGTAGGTACTTTTGGGTGCTTGTAGGTACTTGTGGGTGCTTGTAGGTACTTGTGGGTGCTTGTAGGTACTTGTGGGTGCTTGTAGGTACTTGTGGGTGCTTGTAGGTACTTGTGGGTGCTTGTAGGTACTTGTGGGTGCTTGTAGGTACTTGAGGGTGCTTGTAGGTACTTGTGGGTGCTTGTAGGTACTTGTGGGTGCTTGTAGGTACTTGTGGGTGCTTGTAGGTACTTGTGGGTGCTTGTAGGTACTTGTGGGTGCTAGTAGGTACTTGTGGGTGCTAGTAGGTACTTGTGGGTGCTTGTAGGTGCTTGTGGGTACTAGTGGGTTCTTGTAGGTACTAGTGGGTGCTTGTAGGTACTAGTGGGTGCTTGTAGGTACTTGTGGGTGCATGTAGGTACTTGTGGGTGCTTGTAGGTACTTGTGGGTGCTTGTATGTACTTGTGGGTGCTTGTAGGTACTTGTGGGTGCTTGTGGTTGCTTGTGGGTACTTGTGGGTGCTTGTAGGTACTTGTGGATGCTTGTGGGTGCTTGTAGGTACTTGCCCCGGGTGCTTGTGGGTGCTTGTGGGTATTTGTGGGTACTTGTGGGTGCTTGTAGGTGCTTGTGGGTACTTGTGGGTGCTTGTAGGTACTTGAGGGTGCTTGTAGGTACTTGTGGGTGCTTGTAGGTACTTGTGGGTGCTTGTAGGTACTTGTGGGTGCTTGTAGGTACTTGTGGGTGCTTGTAGGTACTTGTGGGTGTTGTAGGTACTTGTGGGTGCTTGTAGGTACTTGTGGGTGCTTGTAGGTACTTGTGGGTGCTTGTAGGTACTTGTGGGTGCTTGTAGGTACTTGTGGGTGCTTGTAGGTACTTGTGGGTGCTTGTAGGTACTTGTGGGTTCTTGTAGGTACTTGTGGGTGCTTGGAGGTACTTGTGGGTGGTTGTAGGTACTTGTGGGTGCTTGTAGATACTTGTGGGTGCTTGTAGGTACTTGTGGGTGCTTGTAGGTACTTGTGGGTGCTAGTAGGTACTTGTGGGTGCTTGTGGGTGCTTGTAGGTACTTGTGGGTGCTTGTAGGTACTTGTGGGTACTTGTGGGTACTTGTGGGTGCTTGTAGGTACTTGAGGGTGCTTGTAGGTACATGTGGGTGCTTGTAGGTACTTGTGGGTGCTTGTAGGTACTTGTGGGTGCTTGTAGGTACTTGTGGGTGCTTGTAGGTACTTGTGGGTGCTTGTAGGTACTTGTAGGTGTTGTAGGTACTTGTGGGTGCTTGTAGGTACTTGTGGGTGCTTGTACGTACTTGTGGGTGCTTGTAGGTACTTGTGGGTGCTTGTAGGTACTTGTGGGTGCTTGTAGGTACTTGTGGGTGCTTGTAGGTACTTGTGGGTGCTTGTAGGTACTTGTGGGTGCTTGTAGGTACTTGTGGGTGCTTGTAGGTACTTGTAGGTGTTGTAGGTACTTGTGGGTGCTTGTAGGTACTTGTGGGTGCTTGTAGGTACTTGTGGGTGCTTGTAGGTATTTGTGGGTGCTTGTAGGTACTTGTGGGTGCTTGTAGGTACTTGTGGGTGATTGTAGGTACTTGTGCCTGCTTGTAGGTAATTTTGCCTGCTTGTAGGTAATTGTGCGTGCTTGTAGGTACTTGTGGGTGCTTGTGGGTTCTTGTGGGTGCTTGTGGGTTCTTGTGGGTGCTTATGGGTGCTTGTAGGTGCTTGTGGGTGCTTGAAGGTACTTGTGGGTGCTTGTAGGTGCTTGTGGGTGCTTGTAGGTGCTTGTGGGTGCCTTTCGGTGCTTGTGGATGCTTTTAGGTGCTTGTGATACTTGTGGGTGCTTGTAGGTACTTGTGGGTGCTTGTAGGTGCTTGTGGGTACTTGTGGGTGCTTCTAGGTGCTTGTGGGTGCTTGTAGGTGTTTGTAGGTGCTTGTAGGTACTTGTGGGTGCTTGTAGGTACTTGTGGGTGCTTGTAGGTACTTGTGGGTGCTTGTGGGTGCTTGTAGGTACTTGTGGGTGCTTGTGGGTGCTTGTGGGTACTTGTGGGTACTTGTGGGTGCTTGTAGGTACTTGTGGGTACTTGTGGTTGCTTGTGGGTACTTGTGGGTGCTTGTAGGTACTTGTGGATGCTTGTGGGTGCTTGTAGGTACTTGCCCCGGGTGCTTGTGGGTGCTTGTGGGTACTTGTGGGTACTTGTGGGTGCTTGTAGGTACTTGTGGGTGCTTGTAGGTACTTGTGGGTGCTTGTAGGTACTTGTGGGTGCTTGTAGGTACTTGTGGGTGTTGTAGGTACTTTTGGGTGCTTGTAGGTACTTGTGGGTGCTTGTAGGTACTTGTGGGTGCTTGTAGGTACTTGTGGGTGCTTGTAGGTACTTGTGGGTGCTTGTAGGTACTTGTGGGTGCTTGTAGGTACTTGTGGGTGCTTGTAGGTACTTGAGGGTGCTTGTAGGTACTTGTGGGTGCTTGTAGGTACTTGTGGGTGCTTGTGGGTGCTTGTAGGTACTTGTGGGTGCTTGTGGGTGCTTGTGGGTACTTGTGGTTGCTTGTGGGTACTTGTGGGTGCTTGTAGGTACTTGTGGATGCTTGTGGGTGCTTGTAGGTACTTGCCCCGGGTGCTTGTGGGTGCTTGTGGGTACTTGTGGGTACTTGTGGGTGCTTGTAGGTACTTGTGGGTGCTTGTAGGTACTTGTGGGTGCTTGTAGGTACTTGTGGGTGCTTGTAGGTACTTGTGGGTGTTGTAGGTACTTTTGGGTGCTTGTAGGTACTTGTGGGTGCTTGTGGGTTCTTGTGGGTGCTTGTGGGTTCTTGTGGGTGCTTATGGGTGCTTGTAGGTGCTTGTGGGTGCTTGAAGGTACTTGTGGGTGCTTGTAGGTGCTTGTGGGTGCTTGTGGGTGCTTGTAGGTGCTTGTGGGTGCCTTTCGGTGCTTGTGGATGCTTTTAGGTGCTTGTGATACTTGTGGGTGCTTGTAGGTACTTGTGGGTGCTTGTAGGTGCTTGTGGGTACTTGTGGGTGCTTCTAGGTGCTTGTGGGTGCTTGTAGGTATTTGTAGGTGCTTGTAGGTACTTGTGGGTGCTTGTAGGTACTTGTGGGTGCTTCTAGGTACTTGTGGGTGCTTGTGGGTGCTTGTAGGTACTTGTGGGTGCTTGTGGGTGCTTGTGGGTACTTGTGGGTACTTGTGGGTGCTTGTAGGTACTTGTGGGTACTTGTGGTTGCTTGTGGGTACTTGTGGGTGCTTGTAGGTACTTGTGGATGCTTGTGGGTGCTTGTAGGTACTTGCCCCGGGTGCTTGTGGGTGCTTGTGGGTGCTTGTGGGTACTTGTGGGTACTTGTGGGTGCTTGTAGGTACTTGTGGGTGCTTGTAGGTACTTGTGGGTGCTTGTAGGTACTTGTGGGTGCTTGTAGGTACTTGTGGGTGTTGTAGGTACTTTTGGGTGCTTGTAGGTACTTGTGGGTGCTTGTAGGTACTTGTGGGTGCTTGTAGGTACTTGTGGGTGCTTGTAGGTACTTGTGGGTGCTTGTAGGTACTTGTGGGTGCTTGTAGGTACTTGTGGGTGCTTGTAGGTACTTGTGGGTGCTTGTAGGTACTTGTGGGTGCTTGTAGGTACTTGTGGGTGCTTGTAGGTACTTGTGGGTGCTTGTAGGTACTTGTGGGTGCTAGTAGGTACTTGTGGGTGCTAGTAGGTACTTGTGGGTGCTAGTAGGTACTTGTGGGTGCTTGTAGGTGCTTGTGGGTACTAGTGGGTTCTTGTAGGTACTAGTGGGTGCTTGTAGGTACTAGTGGGTGCTTGTAGGTACTTGTGGGTGCATGTAGGTACTTGTGGGTGCTTGTAGGTACTTGTGGGTGCTTGTAGGTACTTGTGGGTGCTTGTAGGTACTTGTGGGTGCTTGTAGGTACTTGTGGGTGCTTGTAGGTACTTGTGGGTGCTTGTAGGTACTTGTGGGTGATTGTAGGTAATTTTGCCTGCTTGTAGGTAATTGTGCGTGCTTGTAGGTACTTGTGGGTGCTTGTGGGTTCTTGTGGGTGCTTGTGGGTTCTTGTGGGTGCTTATGGGTGCTTGTAGGTGCTTGTGGGTGCTTGAAGGTACTTGTGGGTGCTTGTAGGTGCTTGTGGGTGCTTGTAGGTGCTTGTGGGTGCCTTTCGGTGCTTGTGGATGCTTTTAGGTGCTTGTGATACTTGTGGGTGCTTGTAGGTACTTGTGGGTGCTTGTAGGTGCTTGTGGGTACTTGTGGGTGCTTCTAGGTGCTTGTGGGTGCTTGTAGGTGTTTGTAGGTGCTTGTAGGTACTTGTGGGTGCTTGTAGGTACTTGTGGGTGCTTGTAGGTACTTGTGGGTGCTTGTGGGTGCTTGTAGGTACTTGTGGGTGCTTGTGGGTGCTTGTGGGTACTTGTGGGTACTTGTGGGTGCTTGTAGGTACTTGTGGGTACTTGTGGGTGCTTGTAGGTACTTGTGGATGCTTGTGGGTGCTTGTAGGTACTTGCCCCGGGTGCTTGTGGGTGCTTGTGGGTATTTGTGGGTACTTGTGGGTGCTTGTAGGTGCTTGTGGGTACTTGTGGGTGCTTGTAGGTACTTGAGGGTGCTTGTAGGTACTTGTGGGTGCTTGTAGGTACTTGTGGGTGCTTGTAGGTACTTGTGGGTGCTTGTAGGTACTTGTGGGTGCTTGTAGGTACTTGTGGGTGCTTGTAGGTACTTGTGGGTGCTTGTAGGTACTTGTGGGTGCTTGTAGGTACTTGTGGGTGCTTGTAGGTACTTGTGGGTGCTTGTAGGTACTTGTGGGTTCTTGTAGGTACTTGTGGGTGCTTGGAGGTACTTGTGGGTGGTTGTAGGTACTTGTGGGTGCTTGTAGATACTTGTGGGTGCTTGTAGGTACTTGTGGGTGCTTGTAGGTACTTGTGGGTGCTAGTAGGTACTTGTGGGTGCTTGTGGGTGCTTGTAGGTACTTCTGGGTGCTTGTAGGTACTTGTGGGTGCTTGTGGGTACTTGTGGGTGCTTGTAGGTACTTGAGGGTGCTTGTAGGTACATGTGGGTGCTTGTAGGTACTTGTGGGTGCTTGTAGGTACTTGTGGGTGCTTGTAGGTACTTGTGGGTGCTTGTAGGTACTTGTGGGTGCTTGTAGGTACTTGTAGGTGTTGTAGGTACTTGTAGGTGCTTGTAGGTACTTGTGGGTGCTTGTACGTACTTGTGGGTGCTTGTAGGTACTTGTGGGTGCTTGTAGGTACTTGTGGGTGCTTGTAGGTACTTGTGGGTGCTTGTAGGTACTTGTGGGTGCTTGTAGGTACTTGTGGGTGCTTGTAGGTACTTGTGGGTGCTTGTAGGTACTTGTAGGTGTTGTAGGTACTTGTGGGTGCTTGTAGGTGCTTGTGGGTGCTTGTGGGTGCTTGTAGGTGCTTGTGGGTGCCTTTCGGTGCTTGTGGATGCTTTTAGGTGCTTGTGATACTTGTGGGTGCTTGTAGGTACTTGTGGGTGCTTGTAGGTACTTGTGGGTGCTTGTAGGTACTTGTAGGTGTTGTAGGTACTTGTGGGTGCTTGTAGGTGCTTGTGGGTGCTTGTGGGTGCTTGTAGGTGCTTGTGGGTGCCTTTCGGTGCTTGTGGATGCTTTTAGGTGCTTGTGATACTTGTGGGTGCTTGTAGGTACTTGTGGGTGCTTGTAGGTGCTTGTGGGTACTTGTGGGTGCTTCTAGGTGCTTGTGGGTGCTTGTAGGTGTTTGTAGGTGCTTGTAGGTACTTGTGGGTGCTTGTAGGTACTTGTGGGTGCTTGTGGGTGCTTGTAGGTACTTGTGGGTGCTTGTGGGTGCTTGTGGGTACTTGTGGGTACTTGTGGGTGCTTGTAGGTACTTGTGGGTACTTGTGGTTGCTTGTGGGTACTTGTGGGTGCTTGTAGGTACTTGTGGATGCTTGTGGGTGCTTGTAGGTACTTGCCCCGGGTGCTTGTGGGTGCTTGTGGGTACTTGTGGGTACTTGTGGGTGCTTGTAGGTACTTGTGGGTGCTTGTAGGTACTTGTGGGTGTTGTAGGTACTTTTGGGTGCTTGTAGGTACTTGTGGGTGCTTGTAGGTACTTGTGGGTGCTTGTAGGTACTTGTGGGTGCTTGTAGGTACTTGTGGGTGCTTGTAGGTACTTGTGGGTGCTTGTAGGTACTTGTGGGTGCTTGTAGGTACTTGAGGGTGCTTGTAGGTACTTGTGGGTGCTTGTAGGTACTTGTGGGTGCTTGTAGGTACTTGTGGGTGCTTGTAGGTACTTGTGGGTGCTTGTAGGTACTTGTGGGTGCTAGTAGGTACTTGTGGGTGCTAGTAGGTACTTGTGGGTGCTTGTAGGTGCTTGTGGGTACTAGTGGGTTCTTGTAGGTACTAGTGGGTGCTTGTAGGTACTAGTGGGTGCTTGTAGGTACTTGTGGGTGCATGTAGGTACTTGTGGGTGCTTGTAGGTACTTGTGGGTGCTTGTATGTACTTGTGGGTGCTTGTAGGTACTTGTGGGTGCTTGTAGGTACTTGTGGGTGCTTGTAGGTACTTGAGGGTGCTTGTAGGTACTTGTGGGTGCTTGTAGGTACTTGTGGGTGCTTGTAGGTACTTGTGGGTGCTTGTAGGTACTTGTGGGTGCTTGTGGGTACTTGTGGGTACTTGTGGGTGCTTGTAGGTACTTGTGGGTGCTTGTAGGTACTTGTGGGTGCTTGTAGGTACTTGTGGGTGCTTGTAGGTACTTGTGGGTGTTGTAGGTACTTTTGGGTGCTTGTAGGTACTTGTGGGTGCTTGTAGGTACTTGTGGGTGCTTGTAGGTACTTGTGGGTGCTTGTAGGTACTTGTGGGTGCTTGTAGGTACTTGTGGGTGCTTGTAGGTACTTGTGGGTGCTTGTAGGTACTTGTGGGTGCTAGTAGGTACTTGTGGGTGCTAGTAGGTACTTGTGGGTGCTAGTAGGTACTTGTGGGTGCTTGTAGGTGCTTGTGGGTACTAGTGGGTTCTTGTAGGTACTAGTGGGTGCTTGTAGGTACTAGTGGGTGCTTGTAGGTACTTGTGGGTGCATGTAGGTACTTGTGGGTGCTTGTAGGTACTTGTGGGTGCTTGTAGGTACTTGTGGGTGCTTGTAGGTACTTGTGGGTGCTTGTAGGTACTTGTGGGTGCTTGTAGGTACTTGTGGGTGCTTGTAGGTACTTGTGGGTGATTGTAGGTACTTGTGCCTGCTTGTAGGTAATTTTGCCTGCTTGTAGGTAATTGTGCGTGCTTGTAGGTACTTGTGGGTGCTTGTGGGTTCTTGTGGGTGCTAGTGGGTTCTTGTGGGTGCTTATGGGTGCTTGTAGGTGCTTGTGGGTGCTTGAAGGTACTTGTGGGTGCTTGTAGGTGCTTGTGGGTGCTTGTAGGTGCTTGTGGGTGCCTTTCGGTGCTTGTGGATGCTTTTAGGTGCTTGTGATACTTGTGGGTGCTTGTAGGTACTTGTGGGTGCTTGTAGGTGCTTGTGGGTACTTGTGGGTGCTTCTAGGTGCTTGTGGGTGCTTGTAGGTGTTTGTAGGTGCTTGTAGGTACTTGTGGGTGCTTGTAGGTACTTGTGGGTGCTTGTAGGTACTTGTGGGTGCTTGTGGGTGCTTGTAGGTACTTGTGGGTGCTTGTGGGTGCTTGTGGGTACTTGTGGGTACTTGTGGGTGCTTGTAGGTACTTGTGGGTACTTGTGGTTGCTTGTGGGTACTTGTGGGTGCTTGTAGGTACTTGTGGATGCTTGTGGGTGCTTGTAGGTACTTGCCCCGGGTGCTTGTGGGTGCTTGTGGGTATTTGTGGGTACTTGTGGGTGCTTGTAGGTGCTTGTGGGTACTTGTGGGTGCTTGTAGGTACTTGAGGGTGCTTGTAGGTACTTGTGGGTGCTTGTAGGTATTTGTGGGTGCTTGTAGGTACTTGTGGGTGCTTGTAGGTACTTGTGGGTGCTTGTAGGTACTTGTGGGTGTTGTAGGTACTTGTGGGTGCTTGTAGGTACTTGTGGGTGCTTGTAGGTACTTGTGGGTGCTTGTAGGTACTTGTGGGTGCTTGTAGGTACTTGTGGGTGCTTGTAGGTACTTGTGGGTGCTTGTAGGTACTTGTGGGTGCTTGTAGGTACTTGTGGGTGCTTGTAGGTACTTGTGGGTGCTTGTAGGTACTTGTGGGTGCTTGTAGGTACTTGTGGGTGCTTGTAGGTACTTGTGGGTGCTAGTAGGTACTTGTGGGTGCTAGTAGGTACTTGTGGGTGCTAGTAGGTACTTGTGGGTGCTTGTGGGTGCTTGTGGGTACTAGTGGGTTCTTGTAGGTACTAGTGGGTGCTTGTAGGTACTAGTGGGTGCTTGTAGGTACTTGTGGGTGCATGTAGGTACTTGTGGGTGCTTGTAGGTACTTGTGGGTGCTTGTAGGTACTTGTGGGTGCTTGTAGGTACTTGTGGGTGCTTGTAGGTACTTGTGGGTGCTTGTAGGTACTTGTGGGTGATTGTAGGTACTTGTGCCTGCTTGTAGGTAATTTTGCCTGCTTGTAGGTAATTGTGCGTGCTTGTAGGTACTTGTGGGTGCTTGTGGGTTCTTGTGGGTGCTAGTGGGTTCTTGTGGGTGCTTATGGGTGCTTGTAGGTGCTTGTGGGTGCTTGAAGGTACGTGTGGGTGCTTGTAGGTGCTTGTGGGTGCTTGTAGGTGCTTGTGGGTGCCTTTCGGTGCTTGTGGATGCTTTTAGGTGCTTGTGATACTTGTGGGTGCTTGTAGGTACTTGTGGGTGCTTGTAGGTGCTTGTGGGTACTTGTGGGTGCTTCTAGGTGCTTGTGGGTGCTTGTAGGTGTTTGTAGGTGCTTGTAGGTACTTGTGGGTGCTTGTAGGTACTTGTGGGTGCTTGTAGGTACTTGTGGGTGCTTGTGGGTGCTTGTAGGTACTTGTGGGTGCTTGTGGGTGCTTGTGGGTACTTGTGGGTACTTGTGGGTGCTTGTAGGTACTTGTGGGTACTTGTGGTTGCTTGTGGGTACTTGTGGGTGCTTGTAGGTACTTGTGGGTGTTGTAGGTACTTTTGGGTGCTTGTAGGTACTTGTGGGTGCTTGTGGGTTCTTGTGGGTGCTTGTGGGTTCTTGTGGGTGCTTATGGGTGCTTGTAGGTGCTTGTGGGTGCTTGAAGGTACTTGTGGGTGCTTGTAGGTACTTGTGGGTGCTTGTAGGTACTTGTGGGTGCTTGTAGGTACTTGTGGGTGCTTGTAGGTACTTGTGGGTGCTTGTAGGTACTTGTAGGTGTTGTAGGTACTTGTGGGTGCTTGTAGGTACTTGTGGGTGCTTGTACGTACTTGTGGGTGCTTGTAGGTACTTGTGGGTGCTTGTAGGTACTTGTGGGTGCTTGTAGGTACTTGTGGGTGCTTGTAGGTACTTGTGGGTGCTTGTAGGTACTTGTGGGTGCTTGTAGGTACTTGTGGGTGCTTGTAGGTACTTGTAGGTGTTGTAGGTACTTGTGGGTGCTTGTAGGTACTTGTGGGTGCTTGTAGGTACTTGTGGGTGCTTGTAGGTACTTGTGGGTGCTTGTAGGTACTTGTGGGTGATTGTAGGTACTTGTGCCTGCTTGTAGGTAATTTTGCCTGCTTGTAGGTAATTGTGCGTGCTTGTAGGTACTTGTGGGTGCTTGTGGGTTCTTGTGGGTGCTTGTGGGTTCTTGTGGGTGCTTATGGGTGCTTGTAGGTGCTTGTGGGTACTTGTGGGTGCTTGTAGGTACTTGTGGGTGCTTGTAGGTACTTGTGGGTGCTTGTAGGTACTTGTGGGTGCTTGTAGGTACTTGTGGGTGTTGTAGGTACTTTTGGGTGCTTGTAGGTAATTGTGGGTGCTTGTAGGTACTTGTGGGTGCTTGTAGGTACTTGTGGGTGCTTGTAGGTACTTGTGGGTGCTTGTAGGTACTTGTGGGTGCTTGTAGGTACTTGTGGGTGCTTGTAGGTACTTGAGGGTGCTTGTAGGTACTTGTGGGTGCTTGTAGGTACTTGTGGGTGCTTGTAGGTACTTGTGGGTGCTTGTAGGTACTTGTGGGTGCTTGTAGGTACTTGTGGGTGCTAGTAGGTACTTGTGGGTGCTAGTAGGTACTTGTGGGTGCTTGTAGGTGCTTGTGGGTACTAGTGGGTTCTTGTAGGTACTAGTGGGTGCTTGTAGGTACTAGTGGGTGCTTGTAGGTACTTGTGGGTGCATGTAGGTACTTGTGGGTGCTTGTAGGTACTTGTGGGTGCTTGTATGTACTTGTGGGTGCTTGTAGGTACTTGTGGGTGCTTGTGGTTGCTTGTGGGTACTTGTGGGTGCTTGTAGGTACTTGTGGATGCTTGTGGGTGCTTGTAGGTACTTGCCCCGGGTGCTTGTGGGTGCTTGTGGGTATTTGTGGGTACTTGTGGGTGCTTGTAGGTGCTTGTGGGTACTTGTGGGTGCTTGTAGGTACTTGAGGGTGCTTGTAGGTACTTGTGGGTGCTTGTAGGTACTTGTGGGTGCTTGTAGGTACTTGTGGGTGCTTGTAGGTACTTGTGGGTGCTTGTAGGTACTTGTGGGTGTTGTAGGTACTTGTGGGTGCTTGTAGGTACTTGTGGGTGCTTGTAGGTACTTGTGGGTGCTTGTAGGTACTTGTGGGTGCTTGTAGGTACTTGTGGGTGCTTGTAGGTACTTGTGGGTGCTTGTAGGTACTTGTGGGTTCTTGTAGGTACTTGTGGGTGCTTGGAGGTACTTGTGGGTGGTTGTAGGTACTTGTGGGTGCTTGTAGATACTTGTGGGTGCTTGTAGGTACTTGTGGGTGCTTGTAGGTACTTGTGGGTGCTAGTAGGTACTTGTGGGTGCTTGTGGGTGCTTGTAGGTACTTGTGGGTGCTTGTAGGTACTTGTGGGTGCTTGTGGGTACTTGTGGGTGCTTGTAGGTACTTGAGGGTGCTTGTAGGTACATGTGGGTGCTTGTAGGTACTTGTGGGTGCTTGTAGGTACTTGTGGGTGCTTGTAGGTACTTGTGGGTGCTTGTAGGTACTTGTGGGTGCTTGTAGGTACTTGTAGGTGTTGTAGGTACTTGTGGGTGCTTGTAGGTACTTGTGGGTGCTTGTACGTACTTGTGGGTGCTTGTAGGTACTTGTGGGTGCTTGTAGGTACTTGTGGGTGCTTGTAGGTACTTGTGGGTGCTTGTAGGTACTTGTGGGTGCTTGTAGGTACTTGTGGGTGCTTGTAGGTACTTGTGGGTGCTTGTAGGTACTTGTAGGTGTTGTAGGTACTTGTGGGTGCTTGTAGGTACTTGTGGGTGCTTGTAGGTACTTGTGGGTGCTTGTAGGTATTTGTGGGTGCTTGTAGGTACTTGTGGGTGCTTGTAGGTACTTGTGGTTGATTGTAGGTACTTGTGCCTGCTTGTAGGTAATTTTGCCTGCTTGTAGGTAATTGTGCGTGCTTGTAGGTACTTGTGGGTGCTTGTGGGTTCTTGTGGGTGCTTGTGGGTTCTTGTGGGTGCTTATGGGTGCTTGTAGGTGCTTGTGGGTGCTTGAAGGTACTTGTGGGTGCTTGTAGGTGCTTGTGGGTGCTTGTAGGTGCTTGTGGGTGCCTTTCGGTGCTTGTGGATGCTTTTAGGTGCTTGTGATACTTGTGGGTGCTTGTAGGTACTTGTGGGTGCTTGTAGGTGCTTGTGGGTACTTGTGGGTGCTTCTAGGTGCTTGTGGGTGCTTGTAGGTGTTTGTAGGTGCTTGTAGGTACTTGTGGGTGCTTGTAGGTACTTGTGGGTGCTTGTAGGTACTTGTGGGTGCTTGTGGGTGCTTGTAGGTACTTGTGGGTGCTTGTGGGTGCTTGTGGGTACTTGTGGGTACTTGTGGGTGCTTGTAGGTACTTGTGGGTACTTGTGGTTGCTTGTGGGTACTTGTGGGTGCTTGTAGGTACTTGTGGATGCTTGTGGGTGCTTGTAGGTACTTGCCCCGGGTGCTTGTGGGTGCTTGTGGGTACTTGTGGGTGCTTGTAGGTACTTGTGGGTGCTTGTAGGTACTTGTGGGTGCTTGTAGGTACTTGTGGGTGCTTGTAGGTACTTGTGGGTGTTGTAGGTACTTTTGGGTGCTTGTAGGTACTTGTGGGTGCTTGTAGGTACTTGTGGGTGCTTGTAGGTACTTGTGGGTGCTTGTAGGTACTTGTGGGTGCTTGTAGGTACTTGTGGGTGCTTGTAGGTACTTGTGGGTGCTTGTAGGTACTTGAGGGTGCTTGTAGGTACTTGTGGGTGCTTGTAGGTACTTGTGGGTGCTTGTAGGTACTTGTGGGTGCTTGTAGGTACTTGTGGGTGCTTGTAGGTACTTGTGGGTGCTAGTAGGTACTTGTGGGTGCTAGTAGGTACTTGTGGGTGCTTGTAGGTGCTTGTGGGTACTAGTGGGTTCTTGTAGGTACTAGTGGGTGCTTGTAGGTACTAGTGGGTGCTTGTAGGTACTTGTGGGTGCATGTAGGTACTTGTGGGTGCTTGTAGGTACTTGTGGGTGCTTGTATGTACTTGTGGGTGCTTGTAGGTACTTGTGGGTGCTTGTAGGTACTTGTGGGTGCTTGTAGGTACTTGTGGGTGCTTGTAGGTACTTGTGGGTGATTGTAGGTACTTGTGCCTGCTTGTAGGTAATTTTGCCTGCTTGTAGGTAATTGTGCGTGCTTGTAGGTACTTGTGGGTGCTTGTGGGTTCTTGTGGGTGCTTGTGGGTTCTTGTGGGTGCTTATGGGTGCTTGTAGGTGCTTGTGGGTGCTTGAAGGTACTTGTGGGTGCTTGTAGGTGCTTGTGGGTGCTTGTGGGTGCTTGTAGGTGCTTGTGGGTGCCTTTCGGTGCTTGTGGATGCTTTTAGGTGCTTGTGATACTTGTGGGTGCTTGTAGGTACTTGTGGGTGCTTGTAGGTGCTTGTGGGTGCTTCTAGGTGCTTGTGGGTGCTTGTAGGTGTTTGTAGGTGCTTGTAGGTACTTGTGGGTGCTTGTAGGTACTTGTGGGTGCTTGTAGGTACTTGTGGGTGCTTGTGGGTGCTTGTAGGTACTTGTGGGTGCTTGTGGGTGCTTGTGGGTACTTGTGGTTGCTTGTGGGTACTTGTGGGTGCTTGTAGGTACTTGTGGATGCTTGTGGGTGCTTGTAGGTACTTGCCCCGGGTGCTTGTGGGTGCTTGTGGGTACTTGTGGGTACTTGTGGGTGCTTGTAGGTACTTGTGGGTGCTTGTAGGTACTTGTGGGTGCTTGTAGGTACTTGTGGGTGTTGTAGGTACTTTTGGGTGCTTGTAGGTACTTGTGGGTGCTTGTGGGTTCTTGTGGGTGCTTGTGGGTTCTTGTGGGTGCTTATGGGTGCTTGTAGGTGCTTGTGGGTGCTTGAAGGTACTTGTGGGTGCTTGTAGGTACTTGTGGGTGCTTGTAGGTACTTGTGGGTGCTTGTAGGTACTTGTGGGTGCTTGTAGGTACTTGTGGGTGCTTGTAGGTACTTGTAGGTGTTGTAGGTACTTGTGGGTGCTTGTAGGTACTTGTGAGTGCTTGTACGTACTTGTGGGTGCTTGTAGGTACTTGTGGGTGCTTGTAGGTACTTGTGGGTGCTTGTAGGTACTCAGTGGCGTCGCTAGGCCTTTTTTGGGGGGGCTATAGCCCCCCCAAATTCCAAACTTAGCCCCCCCAAAATAATCCGTAAACCCTACCAAAAAATTGCTGTTAGCAACCTAAAATTCTGTAGCATTATTTAAAAAATTTTAACAGAAGAAAATAGGGGAAGTGGGTAGCTTGGGCAACTTCGCGAGGCGTCCCGTTTACGGATTTTTCGCGCCATTTCCCTCCCCGTGGGAGTGAAGAGAGATAGGATTTTTACGCGCATTAACACACGAGTGACGTGATTCTGTGGACAGTACGGTCCTACGCCTTCCAACTGACTAGAGGCGTCTGCTAGAGGCAGTGAGACACTCAGACAGAATGGCAGAGGCTGGAATCGAGTGGTAAGTACTAAATTCATAACTTATTTTAAAATATGTCTTTATTTTTAAATACAATGGTATTTCTAAGTTCCAGGGAAAATATTAAATTGTCCGAAGTTTTAAACTGTGATAGGGAAGAGTTCAAAGTAATAAAGTTGTATCCAAGTTGTTGTAGTTTGTTTTTTAACATTGGGATTGGTTTGGGTAGATCTTACTTTTCTTTTCAACACAGCCTGAGTTTTCTTATCGGTAGTTTCCTTTTACGTTAAATCACACTGCGTACTCTTAACGACATTCATTTTATTAAATAACCGAATTTTCGTCCTTAATTAAACCAATATCCGCATTAAAACGTTGCCTGACGTAACCCTAACTCAAACTGAAGCACAGCAGAAATATAAGCAGACTACACAAGTTAGTTCCACAGTTCGCTACATGGTGGCGTTCGCAATGAAATCTGGTACTATTTTATGCTTCGCGCCGATTGGCCAGATTCAAATTTTAAGGGTGGTAGGGGAATCGACCATTGTAAGTGAGAATCACTGGACGACTTGTATGGCTCAAGGCTACGGCTACCCACTTCCCCTATTTTCTTCTGATTTTAATGATAGATTCGTTAAGTTTCATCTCTGCAGAGATGAATTTCAATATCAAACAGTACAATTTTGAAGAAAAGAACAGATGGAGACAAGTAAAATGTTTCATGTTCTTTCGAAGGGAGTCCCAATAGTGTGGACTAAAAGCTAACCAAAACTAAAAATAAACCTAAGACGAGTGAAAATCCTTTATAATCGGTTTCGTTGTATATCTTTAAAATACGAATAATTTCACGTTGACACAAATTTACGGATAGTTTTAAAGGTCTATACATTTTCCAATGAACACATTATGCAATTTTTTTTACTAAGTTCTTATAATAACTAGTTTGCTGAGATTTAGCCCCCCCAAATTTCAAACCCTAGCGACGCTACTGTAGGTACTTGTGGGTGCTTGTAGGTACTTGTGGGTGCTTGTAGGTACTTGTGGGTGCTTGTAGGTACTTGTGGGTGCTTGTAGGTACTTGTAGGTGTTGTAGGTACTTGTAGGTGCTTGTAGGTACTTGTGGGTGCTTGTAGGTACTTGTGGGTGCTTGTAGGTACTTGTGGGTGCTTGTAGGTACTTGTGGGTGCTTGTAGGTACTTGTGGGTGCTTGTAGGTACTTGTGGGTGCTTGTAGGTACTTGTGGGTGATTGTAGGTACTTGTGCCTGCTTGTAGGTAATTTTGCCTGCTTGTAGGTAATTGTGCGTGCTTGTAGGTACTTGTGGGTGCTTGTGGGTTCTTGTGGGTGCTTGTGGGTTCTTGTGGGTGCTTATGGGTGCTTGTAGGTGCTTGTGGGTGCTTGAAGGTACTTGTGGGTGCTTGTAGGTGCTTGTGGGTGCTTGTGGGTGCTTGTAGGTGCTTGTGGGTGCCTTTCGGTGCTTGTGGATGCTTGTAGGTACTTGTGGGTGCTTGTAGGTGCTTGTGGGTACTTGTGGGTGCTTCTAGGTGCTTGTGGGTGCTTGTAGGTGTTTGTAGGTGCTTGTAGGTACTTGTGGGTGCTTGTAGGTACTTGTGGGTGCTTGTAGGTACTTGTGGGTGCTTGTGGGTGCTTGTAGGTACTTGTGGGTGCTTGTGGGTGCTTGTGGGTACTTGTGGGTACTTGTGGGTGCTTGTAGGTACATGTGGGTACTTGTGGTTGCTTGTGGGTACTTGTGGGTGCTTGTAGGTACTTGTGGATGCTTGTGGGTGCTTGTAGGTACTTGCCCCGGGTGCTTGTGGGTGCTTGTGGGTACTTGTGGGTACTTGTGGGTGCTTGTAGGTACTTGTGGGTGCTTGTAGGTACTTGTGGGTGCTTGTAGGTACTTGTGGGTGCTTGTAGGTACTTGTGGGTGTTGTAGGTACTTTTGGGTGCTTGTAGGTACTTGTGGGTGCTTGTAGGTACTTGTGGGTGCTTGTAGGTACTTGTGGGTGCTTGTAGGTACTTGTGGGTGCTTGTAGGTACTTGTGGGTGCTTGTAGGTACTTGTGGGTGCTTGTAGGTACTTGAGGGTGCTTGTAGGTACTTGTGGGTGCTTGTAGGTACTTGTGGGTGCTTGTAGGTACTTGTGGGTGCTTGTAGGTACTTGTGGGTGCTTGTAGGTACTTGTGGGTGCTAGTAGGTACTTGTGGGTGCTAGTAGGTACTTGTGGGTGCTTGTAGGTGCTTGTGGGTACTAGTGGGTTCTTGTAGGTACTAGTGGGTGCTTGTAGGTACTAGTGGGTGCTTGTAGGTACTTGTGGGTGCATGTAGGTACTTGTGGGTGCTTGTAGGTACTTGTGGGTGCTTGTATGTACTTGTGGGTGCTTGTAGGTACTTGTGGGTGCTTGTAGGTACTTGTGGGTGCTTGTAGGTACTTGTGGGTGCTTGTAGGTACTTGTGGGTGATTGTAGGTACTTGTGCCTGCTTGTAGGTAATTTTGCCTGCTTGTAGGTAATTGTGCGTGCTTGTAGGTACTTGTGGGTGCTTGTGGGTTCTTGTGGGTGCTTGTGGGTTCTTGTGGGTGCTTATGGGTGCTTGTAGGTGCTTGTGGGTGCTTGAAGGTACTTGTGGGTGCTTGTAGGTGCTTGTGGGTGCTTGTGGGTGCTTGTAGGTGCTTGTGGGTGCCTTTCGGTGCTTGTGGATGCTTTTAGGTGCTTGTGATACTTGTGGGTGCTTGTAGGTACTTGTGGGTGCTTGTAGGTGCTTGTGGGTGCTTCTAGGTGCTTCTGGGTGCTTGTAGGTGTTTGTAGGTGCTTGTAGGTACTTGTGGGTGCTTGTAGGTACTTGTGGGTGCTTGTAGGTACTTGTGGGTGCTTGTGGGTGCTTGTAGGTACTTGTGGGTGCTTGTGGGTGCTTGTGGGTACTTGTGGTTGCTTGTGGGTACTTGTGGGTGCTTGTAGGTACTTGTGGATGCTTGTGGGTGCTTGTAGGTACTTGCCCCGGGTGCTTGTGGGTGCTTGTGGGTACTTGTGGGTACTTGTGGGTGCTTGTAGGTACTTGTGGGTGCTTGTAGGTACTTGTGGGTGCTTGTAGGTACTTGTGGGTGCTTGTAGGTACTTGTGGGTGTTGTAGGTACTTTTGGGTGCTTGTAGGTACTTGTGGGTGCTTGTGGGTTCTTGTGGGTGCTTGTGGGTTCTTGTGGGTGCTTATGGGTGCTTGTAGGTGCTTGTGGGTGCTTGAAGGTACTTGTGGGTGCTTGTAGGTGCTTGTAGGTGCTTGTGGGTGCTTGTGGGTGCTTGTGGGTGCTTGTAGGTGCTTGTGGGTGCCTTTCGGTGCTTGTGGATGCTTTTAGGTGCTTGTGATACTTGTGGGTGCTTGTAGGTACTTGTGGGTGCTTGTAGGTGCTTGTGGGTACTTGTGGGTGCTTCTAGGTGCTTGTGGGTGCTTGTAGGTGTTTGTAGGTGCTTGTAGGTACTTGTGGGTGCTTGTAGGTACTTGTGGGTGCTTGTAGGTACTTGTGGGTGCTTGTGGGTGCTTGTAGGTACTTGTGGGTGCTTGTGGGTGCTTGTGGGTACTTGTGGGTACTTGTGGGTGCTTGTAGGTACTTGTGGGTACTTGTGGTTGCTTGTGGGTACTTGTGGGTGCTTGTAGGTACTTGTGGATGCTTGTGGGTGCTTGTAGGTACTTGCCCCGGGTGCTTGTGGGTGCTTGTGGGTGCTTGTGGGTACTTGTGGGTACTTGTGGGTGCTTGTAGGTACTTGTGGGTGCTTGTAGGTACTTGTGGGTGCTTGTAGGTACTTGTGGGTGCTTGTAGGTACTTGTGGGTGTTGTAGGTACTTTTGGGTGCTTGTAGGTACTTGTGGGTGCTTGTAGGTACTTGTGGGTGCTTGTAGGTACTTGTGGGTGCTTGTAGGTACTTGTGGGTGCTTGTAGGTACTTGTGGGTGCTTGTAGGTACTTGTGGGTGCTTGTAGGTACTTGTGGGTGCTTGTAGGTACTTGTGGGTGCTTGTAGGTACTTGTGGGTGCTTGTAGGTACTTGTGGGTGCTTGTAGGTACTTGTGGGTGCTTGTAGGTACTTGTGGGTGCTAGTAGGTACTTGTGGGTGCTAGTAGGTACTTGTGGGTGCTTGTAGGTGCTTGTGGGTACTAGTGGGTTCTTGTAGGTACTAGTGGGTGCTTGTAGGTACTAGTGGGTGCTTGTAGGTACTTGTGGGTGCATGTAGGTACTTGTGGGTGCTTGTAGGTACTTGTGGGTGCTTGTAGGTACTTGTGGGTGCTTGTAGGTACTTGTGGGTGCTTGTAGGTACTTGTGGGTGCTTGTAGGTACTTGTGGGTGCTTGTAGGTACTTGTGGGTGATTGTAGGTACTTGTGCCTGCTTGTAGGTAATTTTGCCTGCTTGTAGGTAATTGTGCGTGCTTGTAGGTACTTGTGGGTGCTTGTGGGTTCTTGTGGGTGCTTGTGGGTTCTTGTGGGTGCTTATGGGTGCTTGTAGGTGCTTGTGGGTGCTTGAAGGTACTTGTGGGTGCTTGTAGGTGCTTGTGGGTGCTTGTGGGTGCTTGTAGGTGCTTGTGGGTGCCTTTCGGTGCTTGTGGATGCTTTTAGGTGCTTGTGATACTTGTGGGTGCTTGTAGGTACTTGTAGATGCTTGTGGGTGCTTCTAGGTGCTTGTGGGTGCTTGTAGGTGTTTGTAGGTGCTTGTAGGTACTTGTGGGTGCTTGTAGGTACTTGTGGGTGCTTGTAGGTACTTGTGGGTGCTTGTGGGTGCTTGTAGGTACTTGTGGGTGCTTGTGGGTGCTTGTGGGTACTTGTGGTTGCTTGTGGGTACTTGTGGGTGCTTGTAGGTACTTGTGGATGCTTGTGGGTGCTTGTAGGTACTTGCCCCGGGTGCTTGTGGGTGCTTGTGGGTACTTGTGGGTACTTGTGGGTGCTTGTAGGTACTTGTGGGTGCTTGTAGGTACTTGTGGGTGCTTGTAGGTACTTGTGGGTGCTTGTAGGTACTTGTGGGTGTTGTAGGTACTTTTGGGTGCTTGTAGGTACTTGTGGGTGCTTGTAGGTACTTGTGGGTGCTTGTAGGTACTTGTGGGTGCTTGTAGGTACTTGTGGGTGCTTGTAGGTACTTGTGGGTGCTTGTAGGTACTTGTGGGTGCTTGTAGGTACTTGAGGGTGCTTGTAGGTACTTGTGGGTGCTTGTAGGTACTTGTGGGTGCTTGTAGGTACTTGTGGGTGCTTGTAGGTACTTGTGGGTGCTTGTAGGTACTTGTGGGTGCTAGTAGGTACTTGTGGGTGCTAGTAGGTACTTGTGGGTGCTTGTAGGTGCTTGTGGGTACTAGTGGGTTCTTGTAGGTACTAGTGGGTGCTTGTAGGTACTAGTGGGTGCTTGTAGGTACTTGTGGGTGCATGTAGGTACTTGTGGGTGCTTGTAGGTACTTGTGGGTGCTTGTATGTACTTGTGGGTGCTTGTAGGTACTTGTGGGTGCTTGTAGGTACTTGTGGGTGCTTGTAGGTACTTGTGGGTGCTTGTAGGTACTTGTGGGTGATTGTAGGTACTTGTGCCTGCTTGTAGGTAATTTTGCCTGCTTGTAGGTAATTGTGCGTGCTTGTAGGTACTTGTGGGTGCTTGTGGGTTCTTGTGGGTGCTTGTGGGTTCTTGTGGGTGCTTATGGGTGCTTGTAGGTGCTTGTGGGTGCTTGAAGGTACTTGTGGGTGCTTGTAGGTGCTTGTGGGTGCTTGTGGGTGCTTGTAGGTGCTTGTGGGTGCCTTTCGGTGCTTGTGGATGCTTTTAGGTGCTTGTGATACTTGTGGGTGCTTGTAGGTACTTGTGGGTGCTTGTAGGTGCTTGTGGGTGCTTCTAGGTGCTTCTGGGTGCTTGTAGGTGTTTGTAGGTGCTTGTAGGTACTTGTGGGTGCTTGTAGGTACTTGTGGGTGCTTGTAGGTACTTGTGGGTGCTTGTGGGTGCTTGTAGGTACTTGTGGGTGCTTGTGGGTGCTTGTGGGTACTTGTGGTTGCTTGTGGGTACTTGTGGGTGCTTGTAGGTACTTGTGGATGCTTGTGGGTGCTTGTAGGTACTTGCCCCGGGTGCTTGTGGGTGCTTGTGGGTACTTGTGGGTACTTGTGGGTGCTTGTAGGTACTTGTGGGTGCTTGTAGGTACTTGTGGGTGCTTGTAGGTACTTGTGGGTGCTTGTAGGTACTTGTGGGTGTTGTAGGTACTTTTGGGTGCTTGTAGGTACTTGTGGGTGCTTGTGGGTTCTTGTGGGTGCTTGTGGGTTCTTGTGGGTGCTTATGGGTGCTTGTAGGTGCTTGTGGGTGCTTGAAGGTACTTGTGGGTGCTTGTAGGTGCTTGTAGGTGCTTGTGGGTGCTTGTGGGTGCTTGTGGGTGCTTGTAGGTGCTTGTGGGTGCCTTTCGGTGCTTGTGGATGCTTTTAGGTGCTTGTGATACTTGTGGGTGCTTGTAGGTACTTGTGGGTGCTTGTAGGTGCTTGTGGGTACTTGTGGGTGCTTCTAGGTGCTTGTGGGTGCTTGTAGGTGTTTGTAGGTGCTTGTAGGTACTTGTGGGTGCTTGTAGGTACTTGTGGGTGCTTGTAGGTACTTGTGGGTGCTTGTGGGTGCTTGTAGGTACTTGTGGGTGCTTGTGGGTGCTTGTGGGTACTTGTGGGTACTTGTGGGTGCTTGTAGGTACTTGTGGGTACTTGTGGTTGCTTGTGGGTACTTGTGGGTGCTTGTAGGTACTTGTGGATGCTTGTGGGTGCTTGTAGGTACTTGCCCCGGGTGCTTGTGGGTGCTTGTGGGTGCTTGTGGGTACTTGTGGGTACTTGTGGGTGCTTGTAGGTACTTGTGGGTGCTTGTAGGTACTTGTGGGTGCTTGTAGGTACTTGTGGGTGCTTGTAGGTACTTGTGGGTGTTGTAGGTACTTTTGGGTGCTTGTAGGTACTTGTGGGTGCTTGTAGGTACTTGTGGGTGCTTGTAGGTACTTGTGGGTGCTTGTAGGTACTTGTGGGTGCTTGTAGGTACTTGTGGGTGCTTGTAGGTACTTGTGGGTGCTTGTAGGTACTTGTGGGTGCTTGTAGGTACTTGTGGGTGCTTGTAGGTACTTGTGGGTGCTTGTAGGTACTTGTGGGTGCTTGTAGGTACTTGTGGGTGCTTGTAGGTACTTGTGGGTGCTAGTAGGTACTTGTGGGTGCTAGTAGGTACTTGTGGGTGCTTGTAGGTGCTTGTGGGTACTAGTGGGTTCTTGTAGGTACTAGTGGGTGCTTGTAGGTACTAGTGGGTGCTTGTAGGTACTTGTGGGTGCATGTAGGTACTTGTGGGTGCTTGTAGGTACTTGTGGGTGCTTGTAGGTACTTGTGGGTGCTTGTAGGTACTTGTGGGTGCTTGTAGGTACTTGTGGGTGCTTGTAGGTACTTGTGGGTGCTTGTAGGTACTTGTGGGTGATTGTAGGTACTTGTGCCTGCTTGTAGGTAATTTTGCCTGCTTGTAGGTAATTGTGCGTGCTTGTAGGTACTTGTGGGTGCTTGTGGGTTCTTGTGGGTGCTTGTGGGTTCTTGTGGGTGCTTATGGGTGCTTGTAGGTGCTTGTGGGTGCTTGAAGGTACTTGTGGGTGCTTGTAGGTGCTTGTGGGTGCTTGTGGGTGCTTGTAGGTGCTTGTGGGTGCCTTTCGGTGCTTGTGGATGCTTTTAGGTGCTTGTGATACTTGTGGGTGCTTGTAGGTACTTGTAGATGCTTGTGGGTGCTTCTAGGTGCTTGTGGGTGCTTGTAGGTGTTTGTAGGTGCTTGTAGGTACTTGTGGGTGCTTGTAGGTACTTGTGGGTGCTTGTAGGTACTTGTGGGTGCTTGTGGGTGCTTGTAGGTACTTGTGGGTGCTTGTGGGTGCTTGTGGGTACTTGTGGTTGCTTGTGGGTACTTGTGGGTGCTTGTAGGTACTTGTGGATGCTTGTGGGTGCTTGTAGGTACTTGCCCCGGGTGCTTGTGGGTGCTTGTGGGTACTTGTGGGTACTTGTGGGTGCTTGTAGGTACTTGTGGGTGCTTGTAGGTACTTGTGGGTGCTTGTAGGTACTTGTGGGTGCTTGTAGGTACTTGTGGGTGTTGTAGGTACTTTTGGGTGCTTGTAGGTACTTGTGGGTGCTTGTGGGTTCTTGTGGGTGCTTGTGGGTTCTTGTGGGTGCTTATGGGTGCTTGTAGGTGCTTGTGGGTGCTTGAAGGTACTTGTGGGTGCTTGTAGGTGCTTGTAGGTGCTTGTGGGTGCTTGTGGGTGCTTGTGGGTGCTTGTAGGTGCTTGTGGGTGCCTTTCGGTGCTTGTGGATGCTTTTAGGTGCTTGTGATACTTGTGGGTGCTTGTAGGTACTTGTGGGTGCTTGTAGGTGCTTGTGGGTACTTGTGGGTGCTTCTAGGTGCTTGTGGGTGCTTGTAGGTGTTTGTAGGTGCTTGTAGGTACTTGTGGGTGCTTGTAGGTACTTGTGGGTGCTTGTAGGTACTTGTGGGTGCTTGTGGGTGCTTGTAGGTACTTGTGGGTGCTTGTGGGTGCTTGTGGGTACTTGTGGGTACTTGTGGGTGCTTGTAGGTACTTGTGGGTACTAGTGGTTGCTTGTGGGTACTTGTGGGTGCTTGTAGGTACTTGTGGATGCTTGTGGGTGCTTGTAGGTACTTGCCCCGGGTGCTTGTGGGTGCTTGTGGGTGCTTGTGGGTACTTGTGGGTACTTGTGGGTGCTTGTAGGTACTTGTGGGTGCTTGTAGGTACTTGTGGGTGCTTGTAGGTACTTGTGGGTGCTTGTAGGTACTTGTGGGTGTTGTAGGTACTTTTGGGTGCTTGTAGGTACTTGTGGGTGCTTGTAGGTACTTGTGGGTGCTTGTAGGTACTTGTGGGTGCTTGTAGGTACTTGTGGGTGCTTGTAGGTACTTGTGGGTGCTTGTAGGTACTTGTGGGTGCTTGTAGGTACTTGTGGGTGCTTGTAGGTACTTGTGGGTGCTTGTAGGTACTTGTGGGTGCTTGTAGGTACTTGTGGGTGCTTGTAGGTACTTGTGGGTGCTTGTAGGTACTTGTGGGTGCTAGTAGGTACTTGTGGGTGCTAGTAGGTACTTGTGGGTGCTTGTAGGTGCTTGTGGGTACTAGTGGGTTCTTGTAGGTACTAGTGGGTGCTTGTAGGTACTAGTGGGTGCTTGTAGGTACTTGTGGGTGCATGTAGGTACTTGTGGGTGCTTGTAGGTACTTGTGGGTGCTTGTAGGTACTTGTGGGTGCTTGTAGGTACTTGTGGGTGCTTGTAGGTACTTGTGGGTGCTTGTAGGTACTTGTGGGTGCTTGTAGGTACTTGTGGGTGATTGTAGGTACTTGTGCCTGCTTGTAGGTAATTTTGCCTGCTTGTAGGTAATTGTGCGTGCTTGTAGGTACTTGTGGGTGCTTGTGGGTTCTTGTGGGTGCTTGTGGGTTCTTGTGGGTGCTTATGGGTGCTTGTAGGTGCTTGTGGGTGCTTGAAGGTACTTGTGGGTGCTTGTAGGTGCTTGTGGGTGCTTGTGGGTGCTTGTAGGTGCTTGTGGGTGCCTTTCGGTGCTTGTGGATGCTTTTAGGTGCTTGTGATACTTGTGGGTGCTTGTAGGTACTTGTAGATGCTTGTGGGTGCTTCTAGGTGCTTGTGGGTGCTTGTAGGTGTTTGTAGGTGCTTGTAGGTACTTGTGGGTGCTTGTAGGTACTTGTGGGTGCTTGTAGGTACTTGTGGGTGCTTGTGGGTGCTTGTAGGTACTTGTGGGTGCTTGTGGGTGCTTGTGGGTACTTGTGGTTGCTTGTGGGTACTTGTGGGTGCTTGTAGGTACTTGTGGATGCTTGTGGGTGCTTGTAGGTACTTGCCCCGGGTGCTTGTGGGTGCTTGTGGGTACTTGTGGGTACTTGTGGGTGCTTGTAGGTACTTGTGGGTGCTTGTAGGTACTTGTGGGTGCTTGTAGGTACTTGTGGGTGCTTGTAGGTACTTGTGGGTGTTGTAGGTACTTTTGGGTGCTTGTAGGTACTTGTGGGTGCTTGTGGGTTCTTGTGGGTGCTTGTGGGTTCTTGTGGGTGCTTATGGTCGCTTGTAGGTGCTTGTGGGTGCTTGAAGGTACTTGTGGGTGCTTGTAGGTGCTTGTGGGTGCTTGTGGGTGCTTGTAGGTGCTTGTGGGTGCCTTTCGGTGCTTGTGGATGCTTTTAGGTGCTTGTGATACTTGTGGGTGCTTGTAGGTACTTGTGGGTGCTTGTAGGTGCTTGTGGGTACTTGTGGGTGCTTCTAGGTGCTTGTGGGTGCTTGTAGGTGTTTGTAGGTGCTTGTAGGTACTTGTGGGTGCTTGTAGGTACTTGTGGGTGCTTCTAGGTACTTGTGGGTGCTTGTGGGTGCTTGTAGGTACTTGTGGGTGCTTGTGGGTGCTTGTGGGTACTTGTGGGTACTTGTGGGTGCTTGTAGGTACTTGTGGGTACTTGTGGTTGCTTGTGGGTACTTGTGGGTGCTTGTAGGTACTTGTGGATGCTTGTGGGTGCTTGTAGGTACTTGCCCCGGGTGCTTGTGGGTGCTTGTGGGTACTTGTGGGTACTTGTGGGTGCTTGTAGGTACTTGTGGGTGCTTGTAGGTACTTGTGGGTGCTTGTAGGTACTTGTGGGTGCTTGTAGGTACTTGTGGGTGTTGTAGGTACTTTTGGGTGCTTGTAGGTACTTGTGGGTGCTTGTAGGTACTTGTGGGTGCTTGTAGGTACTTGTGGGTGCTTGTAGGTACTTGTGGGTGCTTGTAGGTACTTGTGGGTGCTTGTAGGTACTTGTGGGTGCTTGTAGGTACTTGTGGGTGCTTGTAGGTACTTGTGGGTGCTTGTAGGTACTTGTGGGTGCTTGTAGGTACTTGTGGGTGCTTGTAGGTACTTGTGGGTGCTAGTAGGTACTTGTGGGTGCTAGTAGGTACTTGTGGGTGCTTGTAGGTGCTTGTGGGTACTAGTGGGTTCTTGTAGGTACTAGTGGGTGCTTGTAGGTACTAGTGGGTGCTTGTAGGTACTTGTGGGTGCATGTAGGTACTTGTGGGTGCTTGTAGGTACTTGTGGGTGCTTGTAGGTACTTGTGGGTGCTTGTAGGTACTTGTGGGTTCTTGTAGGTACTTGTGGGTGCTTGTAGGTACTTGTGGGTGCTTGTAGGTACTTGTGGGTGATTGTAGGTACTTGTGCCTGCTTGTAGGTAATTTTGCCTGCTTGTAGGTAATTGTGCGTGCTTGTAGGAACTTGTGGGTGCTTGTGGGTACTTGTGGGTGCTTGTGGGTGCTTGTAGGTACTTGTGGGTGCTTGTGGGTGCTTGTGGGTACTTGTGGTTGCTTGTGGGTACTTGTGGGTGCTTGTAGGTACTTGTGGATGCTTGTGGGTGCTTGTAGGTACTTGCCCCGGGTGCTTGTGGGTGCTTGTGGGTACTTGTGGGTACTTGTGGGTGCTTGTAGGTACTTGTGGGTGCTTGTAGGTACTTGTGGGTGCTTGTAGGTACTTGTGGGTGCTTGTAGGTACTTGTGGGTGTTGTAGGTACTTTTGGGTGCTTGTAGGTACTTGTGGGTGCTTGTGGGTTCTTGTGGGTGCTTGTGGGTTCTTGTGGGTGCTTATGGGTGCTTGTAGGTGCTTGTGGGTGCTTGAAGGTACTTGTGGGTGCTTGTAGGTGCTTGTGGGTGCTTGTGGGTGCTTGTAGGTGCTTGTGGGTGCCTTTCGGTGCTTGTGGATGCTTTTAGGTGCTTGTGATACTTGTGGGTGCTTGTAGGTACTTGTGGGTGCTTGTAGGTGCTTGTGGGTACTTGTGGGTGCTTCTAGGTGCTTGTGGGTGCTTGTAGGTGTTTGTAGGTGCTTGTAGGTACTTGTGGGTGCTTGTAGGTACTTGTGGGTGCTTCTAGGTACTTGTGGGTGCTTGTGGGTGCTTGTAGGTACTTGTGGGTGCTTGTGGGTGCTTGTGGGTACTTGTGGGTACTTGTGGGTGCTTGTAGGTACTTGTGGGTACTTGTGGTTGCTTGTGGGTACTTGTGGGTGCTTGTAGGTACTTGTGGATGCTTGTGGGTGCTTGTAGGTACTTGCCCCGGGTGCTTGTGGGTGCTTGTGGGTGCTTGTGGGTACTTGTGGGTACTTGTGGGTGCTTGTAGGTACTTGTGGGTGCTTGTAGGTACTTGTGGGTGCTTGTAGGTACTTGTGGGTGCTTGTAGGTACTTGTGGGTGTTGTAGGTACTTTTGGGTGCTTGTAGGTACTTGTGGGTGCTTGTAGGTACTTGTGGGTGCTTGTAGGTACTTGTGGGTGCTTGTAGGTACTTGTGGGTGCTTGTAGGTACTTGTGGGTGCTTGTAGGTACTTGTGGGTGCTTGTAGGTACTTGTGGGTGCTTGTAGGTACTTGTGGGTGCTTGTAGGTACTTGTGGGTGCTTGTAGGTACTTGTGGGTGCTTGTAGGTACTTGTGGGTGCTAGTAGGTACTTGTGGGTGCTAGTAGGTACTTGTGGGTGCTTGTAGGTGCTTGTGGGTACTAGTGGGTTCTTGTAGGTACTAGTGGGTGCTTGTAGGTACTAGTGGGTGCTTGTAGGTACTTGTGGGTGCATGTAGGTACTTGTGGGTGCTTGTAGGTACTTGTGGGTGCTTGTAGGTACTTGTGGGTGCTTGTAGGTACTTGTGGGTGCTTGTAGGTACTTGTGGGTGCTTGTAGGTACTTGTGGGTGCTTGTAGGTACTTGTGGGTGATTGTAGGTACTTGTGCCTGCTTGTAGGTAATTTTGCCTGCTTGTAGGTAATTGTGCGTGCTTGTAGGTACTTGTGGGTGCTTGTGGGTACTTGTGGGTGCTTGTGGGTGCTTGTAGGTACTTGTGGGTGCTTGTAGGTACTTGTGGGTGCTTGTAGGTACTTGTGGGTGCTTGTAGGTACTTGTGGGTGCTAGTAGGTACTTGTGGGTGCTAGTAGGTACTTGTGGGTGCTTGTAGGTGCTTGTGGGTACTAGTGGGTTCTTGTAGGTACTAGTGGGTGCTTGTAGGTACTAGTGGGTGCTTGTAGGTACTTGTGGGTGCATGTAGGTACTTGTGGGTGCTTGTAGGTACTTGTGGGTGCTTGTAGGTACTTGTGGGTGCTTGTAGGTACTTGTGGGTTCTTGTAGGTACTTGTGGGTGCTTGTAGGTACTTGTGGGTGCTTGTAGGTACTTGTGGGTGATTGTAGGTACTTGTGCCTGCTTGTAGGTAATTTTGCCTGCTTGTAGGTAATTGTGCGTGCTTGTAGGTACTTGTGGGTGCTTGTGGGTACTTGTGGGTGCTTGTGGGTGCTTGTAGGTACTTGTGGGTGCTTGTGGGTGCTTGTGGGTACTTGTGGTTGCTTGTGGGTACTTGTGGGTGCTTGTAGGTACTTGTGGATGCTTGTGGGTGCTTGTAGGTACTTGCCCCGGGTGCTTGTGGGTGCTTGTGGGTACTTGTGGGTACTTGTGGGTGCTTGTAGGTACTTGTGGGTGCTTGTAGGTACTTGTGGGTGCTTGTAGGTACTTGTGGGTGCTTGTAGGTACTTGTGGGTGTTGTAGGTACTTTTGGGTGCTTGTAGGTACTTGTGGGTGCTTGTGGGTTCTTGTGGGTGCTTGTGGGTTCTTGTGGGTGCTTATGGGTGCTTGTAGGTGCTTGTGGGTGCTTGAAGGTACTTGTGGGTGCTTGTAGGTGCTTGTGGGTGCTTGTGGGTGCTTGTAGGTGCTTGTGGGTGCCTTTCGGTGCTTGTGGATGCTTTTAGGTGCTTGTGATACTTGTGGGTGCTTGTAGGTACTTGTGGGTGCTTGTAGGTGCTTGTGGGTACTTGTGGGTGCTTCTAGGTGCTTGTGGGTGCTTGTAGGTGTTTGTAGGTGCTTGTAGGTACTTGTGGGTGCTTGTAGGTACTTGTGGGTGCTTCTAGGTACTTGTGGGTGCTTGTGGGTGCTTGTAGGTACTTGTGGGTGCTTGTGGGTGCTTGTGGGTACTTGTGGGTACTTGTGGGTGCTTGTAGGTACTTGTGGGTACTTGTGGTTGCTTGTGGGTACTTGTGGGTGCTTGTAGGTACTTGTGGATGCTTGTGGGTGCTTGTAGGTACTTGCCCCGGGTGCTTGTGGGTGCTTGTGGGTGCTTGTGGGTACTTGTGGGTACTTGTGGGTGCTTGTAGGTACTTGTGGGTGCTTGTAGGTACTTGTGGGTGCTTGTAGGTACTTGTGGGTGCTTGTAGGTACTTGTGGGTGTTGTAGGTACTTTTGGGTGCTTGTAGGTACTTGTGGGTGCTTGTAGGTACTTGTGGGTGCTTGTAGGTACTTGTGGGTGCTTGTAGGTACTTGTGGGTGCTTGTAGGTACTTGTGGGTGCTTGTAGGTACTTGTGGGTGCTTGTAGGTACTTGTGGGTGCTTGTAGGTACTTGTGGGTGCTTGTAGGTACTTGTGGGTGCTTGTAGGTACTTGTGGGTGCTTGTAGGTACTTGTGGGTGCTAGTAGGTACTTGTGGGTGCTAGTAGGTACTTGTGGGTGCTTGTAGGTGCTTGTGGGTACTAGTGGGTTCTTGTAGGTACTAGTGGGTGCTTGTAGGTACTAGTGGGTGCTTGTAGGTACTTGTGGGTGCATGTAGGTACTTGTGGGTGCTTGTAGGTACTTGTGGGTGCTTGTAGGTACTTGTGGGTGCTTGTAGGTACTTGTGGGTGCTTGTAGGTACTTGTGGGTGCTTGTAGGTACTTGTGGGTGCTTGTAGGTACTTGTGGGTGATTGTAGGTACTTGTGCCTGCTTGTAGGTAATTTTGCCTGCTTGTAGGTAATTGTGCGTGCTTGTAGGTACTTGTGGGTGCTTGTGGGTTCTTGAAGGTACTTGTGGGTGCTTGTAGGTGCTTGTGGGTGCTTGTGGGTGCTTGTAGGTGCTTGTGGGTGCCTTTCGGTGCTTGTGGATGCTTTTAGGTGCTTGTGATACTTGTGGGTGCTTGTAGGTACTTGTGGGTGCTTGTAGGTACTTGTGGGTGCTTGTAGGTACTTGTGGGTGCTTGTAGGTACTTGTGGGTGCTTGTAGGTACTTGTGGGTGCTTGTAGGTACTTGTGGGTGCTAGTAGGTACTTGTGGGTGCTAGTAGGTACTTGTGGGTGCTTGTAGGTGCTTGTGGGTACTAGTGGGTTCTTGTAGGTACTAGTGGGTGCTTGTAGGTACTAGTGGGTGCTTGTAGGTACTTGTGGGTGCATGTAGGTACTTGTGGGTGCTTGTAGGTACTTGTGGGTGCTTGTAGGTACTTGTGGGTGCTTGTAGGTACTTGTGGGTGCTTGTAGGTACTTGTGGGTGCTTGTAGGTACTTGTGGGTGCTTGTAGGTACTTGTGGGTGATTGTAGGTACTTGTGCCTGCTTGTAGGTAATTTTGCCTGCTTGTAGGTAATTGTGCGTGCTTGTAGGTACTTGTGGGTGCTTGTGGGTTCTTGAAGGTACTTGTGGGTGCTTGTAGGTGCTTGTGGGTGCTTGTGGGTGCTTGTAGGTGCTTGTGGGTGCCTTTCGGTGCTTGTGGATGCTTTTAGGTGCTTGTGATACTTGTGGGTGCTTGTAGGTACTTGTGGGTGCTTGTAGGTGCTTGTGGGTGCTTCTAGGTGCTTTTGGGTGCTTGTAGGTGTTTGTAGGTGCTTGTAGGTACTTGTGGGTGCTTGTAGGTACTTGTGGGTGCTTGTAGGTACTTGTGGGTGCTTGTGGGTGCTTGTAGGTACTTGTGGGTGCTTGTGGGTGCTTGTGGGTACTTGTGGTTGCTTGTGGGTACTTGTGGGTGCTTGTAGGTACTTGTGGATGCTTGTGGGTGCTTGTAGGTACTTGCCCCGGGTGCTTGTGGGTGCTTGTGGGTGCTTGTGGGTACTTGTGGGTGCTTGTAGGTACTTGTGGGTGCTTGTAGGTACTTGTGGGTGCTTGTAGGTACTTGTGGGTGCTTGTAGGTACTTGTGGGTGTTGTAGGTACTTTTGGGTGCTTGTAGGTACTTGTGGGTGCTTGTAGGTACTTGTGGGTGCTTGTAGGTACTTGTGGGTGCTTGTAGGTACTTGTGGGTGCTTGTAGGTACTTGTGGGTGCTTGTAGGTACTTGTGGGTGCTTGTAGGTACTTGTGGGTGCTTGTAGGTACTTGTGGGTGCTTGTAGGTACTTGTGGGTGCTTGTAGGTACTTGTGGGTGCTTGTAGGTACTTGTGGGTGCTAGTAGGTACTTGTGGGTGCTAGTAGGTACTTGTGGGTGCTTGTAGGTGCTTGTGGGTACTAGTGGGTTCTTGTAGGTACTAGTGGGTGCTTGTAGGTACTAGTGGGTGCTTGTAGGTACTTGTGGGTGCATGTAGGTACTTGTGGGTGCTTGTAGGTACTTGTGGGTGCTTGTAGGTACTTGTGGGTGCATGTAGGTACTTGTGGGTGCTTCTAGGTACTTGTGGGTGCTTGTGGGTGCTTATTGGTACTTGTGGGTGCTTGTGGGCACTTGTGGGTGCTTGTGGGTACTTGTGGGTGCTTGTAGGTACTTAAGGGTGCTTGTGGGTGCTTGTAGGTACTTGTGGGTGCTTGAAGGAACTTGTGGGTGCTTGTGGGTACTTGTGGGTGCTTGTAGGTACTTGTGGGTGCTTGTAGGTACTTGTGGGTGCTTGTAGGTACTTGTGGGTGCTTGTAGGTACTTGTGGGTGCATGTAGGTACTTGTGGGTGCTTGTAGGTACTTGTGGGTGCATGTAGGTACTTGTGGATGCTTGTAGGTACTTGTGGGTGCTTGTGGGTGCTTATTGGTACTTGTGGGCACTTGTGGGTGCTTGTGGGCACTTGTGGGTGCTTGGGGGTACTTGTGGGTGCTTGTAGGTACTTGTGGGTGCTTGTAGGTACTTAAGGGTGCTTGTGGGTGCTTGTAGGTACTTGTGGGTGCTTGAAGGAACTTGTGGGTGCTTGTGGGTACTTGTGGGTGCTTGTAGGTACTTGAGGGTGCTTGTAGGTACTTGAGGGTGCTTGTAGGTACTTGTGGGTGCTTGTAGGTACTTGTGGGTGCTTGTAGGTACTTGTGGGTGCTTGTAGGTACTTGTGGGTGCTTGTAGGTGCTTGTGGGTGCTTGAAGGTACTTGTGGGTGCTTGTAGGTGCTTGTGGGTGCTTGTGGGTGCTTGTAGGTGCTTGTGGGTGCTTGTAGGTGCTTGTGGGTGCCTTTCGGTGCTTGTGGATGCTTTTAGGTGCTTGTGATACTTGTGGTTGCTTGTAGATACTTAAGGGTGCTTGTGGGTGCTTGTAGGTACTTGTGGGTGCTTGAAGGAACTTGTGGGTGCTTGTGGGTACTTGTGGGTGCTTGTAGGTACTTGAGGGTGCTTGTAGGTACTTGTGGGTGCTTGTAGGTACTTGTGGGTGCTTGTAGGTACTTGTGGGTGCTTGTAGGTACTTGTGGGTGCTTGTAGGTACTTGTGGGTGCTTGTAGGTACTTGTGGGTGCTTGTAGGTACTTGTGGGTGCTTGTAGGTACTTGTGGGTGCTAGTAGGTACTTGTGGGTGCTAGTAGGTACTTGTGGGTGCTTGTGGGTGCTTATTGGTACTTGTGGGCACTTGTGGGTGCTTGTGGGCACTTGTGGGTGCTTGGGGGTACTTGTGGGTGCTTGTAGGTACTTGTGGGTACTTGTGGTTGCTTGTGGGTACTTGTGGGTACTTGTGGGTGCTTGTAGGTACTTGTGGGTACTTGTGGTTGCTTGTGGGTACTTGTGGGTGCTTGTAGGTACTTGTGGATGCTTGTGGGTGCTTGTAGGTACTTGCCCCGGGTGCTTGTGGGTGCTTGTGGGTACTTGTGGGTACTTGTGGGTGCTTGTAGGTACTTGTGGGTGCTTGTAGGTACTTGTGGGTGCTTGTAGGTACTTGTGGGTGCTTGTAGGTACTTGTGGGTGTTGTAGGTACTTTTGGGTGCTTGTAGGTACTTGTGGGTGCTTGTAGGTACTTGTGGGTGCTTGTAGGTACTTGTGGGTGCTTGTAGGTACTTGTGGGTGCTTGTAGGTACTTGTGGGTGCTTGTAGGTACTTGTGGGTGCTTGTAGGTACTTGTGGGTGCTTGTAGGTACTTGTGGGTGCTAGTAGGTACTTGTGGGTGCTAGTAGGTACTTGTGGGTGCTTGTAGGTGCTTGTGGGTACTAGTGGGTGCTTGTAGGTACTAGTGGGTGCTTGTAGGTACTAGTGGGTGCTTGTATGTACTTGTGGGTGCATGTAGGTACTTGTGGGTGCTTGTAGGTACTTGTGGGTGCTTGTAGGTACTTGTGGGTGCATGTAGGTACTTGTGGGTGCTTGTAGGTACTTGTGGGTGCTTGTGGGTGCTTATTGGTACTTGTGGGTGCTTGTGGGCACTTGTGGGTGCTTGTGGGTACTTGTGGGTGCTTGTATGTACTTAAGGGTGCTTGTGGGTGCTTGTAGGTACTTGTGGGTGCTTGAAGGAACTTGTGGGTGCTTGTGGGTACTTGTGGGTGCTTGTAGGTACTTGTGGGTGCTTGTAGGTACTTGTGGGTGCTTGTAGGTACTTGTGGGTGCTTGTAGGTACTTGTGGGTGCTTGTAGGAACTTGTGGGTGCTTGTAGGTACTTGTGGGTGCTTGTAGGTACTTGTGGGTGCTTGTAGGTACTTCAGGGTGCTTGTGGGTGCTTGTAGGTACTTGTAGGTACTTGTGGGTGCTTGTAGGTACTTGTGGGTGCTTGTAGGTACTTGTGGGTGCTTGTAGGTACTTGTGGGTGCTTGTACGTACTTGTGGGTGCTTGTAGGTACTTGTGGGTGCTTGTAGGTACTTGTGGGTGCTTGTAGGTACTTGTGGGTGCTTGTAGGTACTTGTGGGTGCTTGTAGGTACTTGTGGGTGCTTGTAGGTACTTGTGGGTGCTTGTAGGTACTTGTGGGTGCTTGTAGGTACTTGTGGGTGCTAGTAGGTACTTGTGGGTGCTAGTAGGTACTTGTGGGTGCTTGTAGGTGCTTGTAGGTACTTGTGGGTGCATGTAGGTACTTGTGGGTGCTTGTAGGTACTTGTGGGTGCTTGTAGGTACTTGTGGGTGCATGTAGGTACTTGTGGGTGCTTGTAGGTACTTGTGGGTGCTTGTGGGTGCTTATTGGTACTTGTGGGTGCTTGTGGGCACTTGTGGGTGCTTGTGGGTACTTGTGGGTGCTTGTAGGTACTTAAGGGTGCTTGTGGGTGCTTGTAGGTACTTGTGGGTGCTTGAAGGAACTTGTGGGTGCTTGTGGGTACTTGTGGGTGCTTGTAGGTACTTGTGGGTGCTTGTAGGTACTTGTGGGTGCTTGTAGGTACTTGTGGGTGCTTGTGGGTACTTGTGGGTGCTTGTAGGTACTTGTGGGTGCTTGTAGGTACTTAAGGGTGCTTGTGGGTGCTTGTAGGTACTTGTGGGTGCTTGAAGGAACTTGTGGGTGCTTGTGGGTACTTGTGGGTGCTTGTAGGTACTTGAGGGTGCTTGTAGGTACTTGTGGGTGCTTGTAGGTACTTGTGGGTGCTTGTAGGTACTTGTGGGTGCTTGTAGGTACTTGTGGGTGCTTGTAGGTACTTGTGGGTGCTTGTAGGTACTTGTGGGTGCTTGTACGTACTTGTGGGTGCTTGTAGGTACTTGTGGGTGCTTGTAGGTACTTGTGGGTGCTTGTAGGTACTTGTGGGTGCTTGTAGGTACTTGTGGGTGCTTGTAGGTACTTGTGGGTGCTTGTAGGTACTTGTGGGTGCTTGTAGGTACTTGTGGGTGCTTGTAGGTACTTGTGGGTGCTTGTAGGTACTTGTGGGTGCTTGTAGGTACTTGTGGGTGCTTGTAGGTACTTGTGGGTGCTTGTAGGTAATTTTGCCTGCTTGTAGGTAATTGTGCGTGCTTGTAGGTACTTGTGGGTGCTTGTAGGCACTTGTGGGTGCTTGTAGGTACTTGTGGGTGCTTGTAGGTACTTGTGGGTGCTTGTAGGTACTTGTGGGTGCTTGTAGGTGCTTGTAGGTACTAGTGGGTGCTTGTAGGTACTAGTGGGTGCTTGTAGGTACTTGTGGGTGCATGTAGGTACTTGTGGGTGCATGTAGGTACTTGTGGGTGCTTGTAGGTACTTGTGGGTGCATGTAGGTACTTGTGGATGCTTGTAGGTACTTGTGGGTGCTTGTGGGTGCTTATTGGTACTTGTGGGCACTTGTGGGTGCTTGTGGGCACTTGTGGGTGCTTGGGGGTACTTGTGGGGTCTTGTAGGTACTTGTGGGTGCTTGTAGGTACTTAAGGGTGCTTGTGGGTGCTTGTAGGTACTTGTGGGTGCTTGAAGGAACTTGTGGGTGCTTGTGGGTACTTGTGGGTGCTTGTAGGTACTTGAGGGTGCTTGTAGGTACTTGTGGGTGCTTGTAGGTACTTGTGGGTGCTTGTAGGTACTTGTGGGTGCTTGTAGGTACTTGTGGGTGCTTGTAGGTACTTGTGGGTGCTTGTAGGTGCTTGTGGGTGCTTGAAGGTACTTGTGGGTGCTTGTAGGTGCTTGTGGGTGCTTGTGGGTGCTTGTAGGTGCTTGTGGGTGCTTGTAGGTGCTTGTGGGTGCCTTTCGGTGCTTGTGGATGCTTTTAGGTGCTTGTGATACTTGTGGGTGCTTGTAGGTACTTGTGGGTGCTTGTAGGTGCTTGTGGGTACTTGTGGGTGCTTCTAGGTGCTTGTGGGTGCTTGTAGGTGTTTGTAGGTGCTTGTAGGTACTTGTGGGTGCTTGTAGGTACTTGTGGGTGCTTGTAGGTACTTGTGGGTGCTTGTAGGTACTTGTGGGTGCTTGTGGGTGCTTGTGGGTACTTGTGGGTACTTGTAGGTACTTGTGGGTACTTGTGGTTGCTTGTGGGTACTTGTGGGTGCTTGTAGGTACTTGTGGATGCTTGTGGGTGCTTGTAGGTACTTGCCCCGGGTGCTTGTAGGTACTTCTGGGTACTTGTGGGTGCTTGTGGGTGCTTGTGGGTACTTGTGGGTGCTTGTAGGTACTTGTGGGTGCTTGTAGGTACTTGTGGGTGCTTGTAGGTACTTGTGGGTGCTTGTAGGTACTTGTGGGTGCTTGTAGGTACTTGTGGGTGCTTGTAGGTACTTGTGGGTGCTTGTGGGTACTTGTGGGTGCTTGTAGGTACTTGTGGGTGCTAGTAGGTACTTGTGGGTGCTAGTAGGTACTTGTGGGTGCTTGTAGGTGCTTGTAGGTACTAGTGGGTGCTTGTAGGTACTAGTGGGTGCTTGTAGGTACTAGTGGGTGCTTGTAGGTACTTGTGGGTGCATGTAGGTACTTGTGGGTGCTTGTAGGTACTTGTGGGTGCATGTAGGTACTTGTGGGTGCTTGTAGGTACTTGTGGGTGCTTGTGGGTGCTTATTGGTACTTGTGGG
The DNA here is from genome assembly GCF_054372755.1 of Phalangium opilio. Lineage (NCBI taxonomy): Eukaryota > Metazoa > Arthropoda > Arachnida > Opiliones > Phalangiidae > Phalangium > Phalangium opilio. Next base: position 6,038,767 of record NW_028324180.1, on the reverse strand, counting down.
CACTTGTGGGTGCTTGTGGGCACTTGTGGGTGCTTGGGGGTACTTGTGGGTGCTTGTAGGTACTTGTGGGTGCTTGTAGGTACTTAAGGGTGCTTGTGGGTGCTTGTAGGTACTTGTGGGTGCTTGAAGGAACTTGTGGGTGCTTGTGGGTACTTGTGGGTGCTTGTAGGTACTTGAGGGTGCTTGTAGGTACTTGTGGGTGCTTGTAGGTACTTGTGGGTGCTTGTAGGTACTTGTGGGTGCTTGTAGGTACTTGTGGGTGCTTGTAGGTACTTGTGGGTGCTGTAGGTACTTGTGGGTGTTGTAGGTACTTGTGGGTGCTTGTAGGTACTTGTGGGTGCTTGTAGGTACTTGTGGGTGCTTGTAGGTACTTGTGGGTGCTTGTAGGTACTTGTGGGTGCTTGTAGGTACTTGTGGGTGCTCTTAGGTACTTGTGGGTGCTTGTAGGTACTTGTGGGTGCTTGTAGGTACTTGTGGGTCCTTGTAGGTACTTGTGGGTGCTTGTAGGTACTTGTGGGTGCTTGTAGGTACTTGTGGGTGCTTGTAGGTACTTGTGGGTGCTAGTAGGTACTTGTGGGTGCTAGTAGGTACTTGTGGGTGCTTGTAGGTGCTTGTGGGTACTAGTGGGTGCTTGTAGGTACTAGTGGGTGCTTGTAGGTACTAGTGGGTGCTTGTAGGTACTTGTGGGTGCATGTAGGTACTTGTGGGTGCTTGTAGGTACTTGTGGGTGCTTGTAGGTACTTGTGGGTGCATGTAGGTACTTGTGGGTGCTTGTGGGTGCTTGTAGGTGCTTGTGGGTGCTTGTGGGTGCTTGTAGGTGCTTGTGGGTGCCTTTCGGTGCTTGTGGATGCTTTTAGGTGCTTGTGATACTTGTGGGTGCTTGTAGGTACTTGTGGGTGCTTGTAGGTGCTTGTGGGTACTTGTGGGTGCTTCTAGGTGCTTGTGGGTGCTTGTAGGTGTTTGTAGGTGCTTGTAGGTACTTGTGGGTGCTTGTAGGTACTTGTGGGTACTTGTGGTTGCTTGTAGGTACTTGTGGGTGCATGTAGGTACTTGTGGGTGCTTGTAGGTACTTGTGGGTGCTTGTGGGTGCTTATTGGTACTTGTGGGCACTTGTGGGTGCTTGTGGGCACTTGTGGGTGCTTGGGGGTACTTGTGGGTGCTTGTAGGTGTTTGTAGGTGCTTGTAGGTACTTGTGGGTGCTTGTAGGTACTTTTGGGTACTTGTGGTTGCTTGTAGGTACTTGTGGGTGCATGTAGGTACTTGTGGGTGCTTGTAGGTACTTGTGGGTGCTTGTGGGTGCTTATTGGTACTTGTGGGCACTTGTGGGTGCTTGTGGGCACTTGTGGGTGCTTGGGGGTACTTGTGGGTGCTTGTAGGTACTTGTGGGTGCTTGTAGGTACTTAAGGGTGCTTGTGGGTGCTTGTAGGTACTTGTGGGTGCTTGAAGGAACTTGTGGGTGCTTGTGGGTACTTGTGGGTGCTTGTAGGTACTTGAGGGTGCTTGTAGGTACTTGTGGGTGCTTGTAGGTACTTGTGGGTGCTTGTAGGTACTTGTGGGTGCTTGTAGGTACTTGTGGGTGCTTGTAGGTGCTTGTGGGTGCTTGAAGGTACTTGTGGGTGCTTGTAGGTGCTTGTGGGTGCTTGTGGGTGCTTGTAGGTGCTTGTGGGTGCTTGTAGGTGCTTGTGGGTGCCTTTCGGTGCTTGTGGATGCTTTTAGGTGCTTGTGATACTTGTGGGTGCTTGTAGGTACTTGTGGGTGCTTGTAGGTGCTTGTGGGTACTTGTGGGTGCTTCTAGGTGCTTGTGGGTGCTTGTAGGTGTTTGTAGGTGCTTGTAGGTACTTGTGGGTGCTTGTAGGTACTTGTGGGTGCTTGTAGGTACTTGTGGGTGCTTGTAGGTACTTGTGGGTGCTTGTAGGTACTTGTGGGTGCTTGTGGGTACTTGTGGGTACTTGTGGGTGCTTGTAGGTACTTTTGGGTACTTGTGGTTGCTTGTGGGTACTTGTGGGTGCTTGTAGGTACTTGCCCCGGGTGCTTGTAGGTACTTCTGGGTACTTGTGGGTGCTTGTGGGTACTTGTAGGTACATGTGGGTGCTTGTAGGTACTTGTGGGTGCTTGTAGGTACTTGTGGGTGCTTGTAGGTACTTGTGGGTGCTTGTAGGTACTTGTGGGTGCTTGTGGGTACTTGTGGGTGCTTGTAGGTACTTGTGGGTGCTTGTAGGTACTTGTGGGTGCTAGTAGGTACTTGTGGGTGCTAGTAGGTACTTGTGGGTGCTTGTGGGTGCTTATTGGTACTTGTGGGCACTTGTGGGTGCTTGTGGGCACTTGTGGGTGCTTGGGGGTACTTGTGGGTGCTTGTAGGTACTTGTGGGTGCTTGTAGGTACTTAAGGGTGCTTGTGGGTGCTTGTAGGTACTTGTGGGTGCTTGAAGGAACTTGTGGGTGCTTGTGGGTACTTGTGGGTGCTTGTAGGTACTTGAGGGTGCTTGTAGGTACTTGTGGGTGCTTGTAGGTACTTGTGGGTGCTTGTAGGTACTTGTGGGTGCTTGTAGGTACTTGTGGGTGCTTGTAGGTACTTGTGGGTGTTGTAGGTACTTGTGGGTGCTTGTAGGTACTTGTGGGTGCTTGTAGGTACTTGCGGGTGCTTGTAGGTACTTGTGGGTGCTTGTAGGTACTTGTGGGTGCTTGTAGGTACTTGTGGGTGCTTGTAGGTACTTGTGGGTGCTTGTAGGTACTTGTGGGTGCTTGTAGGTACTTGTGGGTGCTTGTAGGTACTTGTGGGTGCTTGTAGGTACTTGTGGGTGCTTGTAGGTACTTGTGGGTGCTTGTAGGTACTTGTGGGTGCTTGAAGGTACTTGTGGGTGCTTGTATGTACTTGTGGGTGCTAGTAGGTACTTGTGGGTGCTAGTAGGTACTTGTGGGTGCTTGTAGGTGCTTGTGGGTACTAGTGGGTGCTTGTAGGTACTAGTGGGTGCTTGTAGGTACTAGTGGGTGCTTGTAGGTACTTGTGGGTGCATGTAGGTACTTGTGGGTGCTTGTAGGTACTTGTGGGTGCTTGTAGGTACTTGTGGGTGCATGTAGGTACTTGTGGGTGCTTGTAGGTACTTGTGGGTGCTTGTGGGTGCTTATTGGTACTTGTGGGTGCTTGTGGGCACTTGTGGGTGCTTGTGGGTACTTGTGGGTGCTTGTAGGTACTTGTGGGTGCTTGTAGGTACTTGTGGGTGCTTGTAGGTACTTGTGGGTGCTTGTAGGTACTTGTGGGTGCTTGTGGGTACTTGTGGGTACTTGTGGGTGCTTGTAGGTACTTTTGGGTACTTGTGGTTGCTTGTGGGTACTTGTGGGTGCTTGTAGGTACTTGCCCCGGGTGCTTGTAGGTACTTCTGGGTACTTGTGGGTGCTTGTGGGTACTTGTAGGTACATGTGGGTGCTTGTAGGTACTTGTGGGTGCTTGTAGGTACTTGTGGGTGCTTGTAGGTACTTGTGGGTGCTTGTAGGTACTTGTGGGTGCTTGTAGGTACTTGTGGGTGCTTGTAGGTACTTGTGGGTGCTAGTAGGTACTTGTGGGTGCTAGTAGGTACTTGTGGGTGCTTGTAGGTGCTTGTGGGTACTAGTGGGTTCTTGTAGGTACTAGTGGGTGCTTGTAGGTACTAGTGGGTGCTTGTAGGTACTTGTGGGTGCATGTAGGTACTTGTGGGTGCTTGTAGGTACTTGTGGGTGCTTGTAGGTACTTGTGGGTGCATGTAGGTACTTGTGGGTGCTTCTAGGTACTTGTGGGTGCTTGTGGGTGCTTATTGGTACTTGTGGGTGCTTGTGGGCACTTGTGGGTGCTTGTGGGTACTTGTGGGTGCTTGTAGGTACTTAAGGGTGCTTGTGGGTGCTTGTAGGTACTTGTGGGTGCTTGAAGGAACTTGTGGGTGCTTGTGGGTACTTGTGGGTGCTTGTAGGTACTTGTGGGTGCTTGTAGGTACTTGTGGGTGCTTGTAGGTACTTGTGGGTGCTTGTAGGTACTTGTGGGTGCATGTAGGTACTTGTGGGTGCTTGTAGGTACTTGTGGGTGCATGTAGGTACTTGTGGATGCTTGTAGGTACTTGTGGGTGCTTGTGGGTGCTTATTGGTACTTGTGGGCACTTGTGGGTGCTTGTGGGCACTTGTGGGTGCTTGGGGGTACTTGTGGGTGCTTGTAGGTACTTGTGGGTGCTTGTAGGTACTTAAGGGTGCTTGTGGGTGCTTGTAGGTACTTGTGGGTGCTTGAAGGAACTTGTGGGTGCTTGTGGGTACTTGTGGGTGCTTGTAGGTACTTGAGGGTGCTTGTAGGTACTTGAGGGTGCTTGTAGGTACTTGTGGGTGCTTGTAGGTACTTGTGGGTGCTTGTAGGTACTTGTGGGTGCTTGTAGGTACTTGTGGGTGCTTGTAGGTGCTTGTGGGTGCTTGAAGGTACTTGTGGGTGCTTGTAGGTGCTTGTGGGTGCTTGTGGGTGCTTGTAGGTGCTTGTGGGTGCTTGTAGGTGCTTGTGGGTGCCTTTCGGTGCTTGTGGATGCTTTTAGGTGCTTGTGATACTTGTGGTTGCTTGTAGATACTTAAGGGTGCTTGTGGGTGCTTGTAGGTACTTGTGGGTGCTTGAAGGAACTTGTGGGTGCTTGTGGGTACTTGTGGGTGCTTGTAGGTACTTGAGGGTGCTTGTAGGTACTTGTGGGTGCTTGTAGGTACTTGTGGGTGCTTGTAGGTACTTGTGGGTGCTTGTAGGTACTTGTGGGTGCTTGTAGGTACTTGTGGGTGCTTGTAGGTACTTGTGGGTGCTTGTAGGTACTTGTGGGTGCTTGTAGGTACTTGTGGGTGCTAGTAGGTACTTGTGGGTGCTAGTAGGTACTTGTGGGTGCTTGTGGGTGCTTATTGGTACTTGTGGGCACTTGTGGGTGCTTGTGGGCACTTGTGGGTGCTTGGGGGTACTTGTGGGTGCTTGTAGGTACTTGTGGGTACTTGTGGTTGCTTGTGGGTACTTGTGGGTACTTGTGGGTGCTTGTAGGTACTTGTGGGTACTTGTGGTTGCTTGTGGGTACTTGTGGGTGCTTGTAGGTACTTGTGGATGCTTGTGGGTGCTTGTAGGTACTTGCCCCGGGTGCTTGTGGGTGCTTGTGGGTACTTGTGGGTACTTGTGGGTGCTTGTAGGTACTTGTGGGTGCTTGTAGGTACTTGTGGGTGCTTGTAGGTACTTGTGGGTGCTTGTAGGTACTTGTGGGTGTTGTAGGTACTTTTGGGTGCTTGTAGGTACTTGTGGGTGCTTGTAGGTACTTGTGGGTGCTTGTAGGTACTTGTGGGTGCTTGTAGGTACTTGTGGGTGCTTGTAGGTACTTGTGGGTGCTTGTAGGTACTTGTGGGTGCTTGTAGGTACTTGTGGGTGCTTGTAGGTACTTGTGGGTGCTAGTAGGTACTTGTGGGTGCTAGTAGGTACTTGTGGGTGCTTGTAGGTGCTTGTGGGTACTAGTGGGTGCTTGTAGGTACTAGTGGGTGCTTGTAGGTACTAGTGGGTGCTTGTATGTACTTGTGGGTGCATGTAGGTACTTGTGGGTGCTTGTAGGTACTTGTGGGTGCTTGTAGGTACTTGTGGGTGCATGTAGGTACTTGTGGGTGCTTGTAGGTACTTGTGGGTGCTTGTGGGTGCTTATTGGTACTTGTGGGTGCTTGTGGGCACTTGTGGGTGCTTGTGGGTACTTGTGGGTGCTTGTATGTACTTAAGGGTGCTTGTGGGTGCTTGTAGGTACTTGTGGGTGCTTGAAGGAACTTGTGGGTGCTTGTGGGTACTTGTGGGTGCTTGTAGGTACTTGTGGGTGCTTGTAGGTACTTGTGGGTGCTTGTAGGTACTTGTGGGTGCTTGTAGGTACTTGTGGGTGCTTGTAGGAACTTGTGGGTGCTTGTAGGTACTTGTGGGTGCTTGTAGGTACTTGTGGGTGCTTGTAGGTACTTCAGGGTGCTTGTGGGTGCTTGTAGGTACTTGTAGGTACTTGTGGGTGCTTGTAGGTACTTGTGGGTGCTTGTAGGTACTTGTGGGTGCTTGTAGGTACTTGTGGGTGCTTGTACGTACTTGTGGGTGCTTGTAGGTACTTGTGGGTGCTTGTAGGTACTTGTGGGTGCTTGTAGGTACTTGTGGGTGCTTGTAGGTACTTGTGGGTGCTTGTAGGTACTTGTGGGTGCTTGTAGGTACTTGTGGGTGCTTGTAGGTACTTGTGGGTGCTTGTAGGTACTTGTGGGTGCTAGTAGGTACTTGTGGGTGCTAGTAGGTACTTGTGGGTGCTTGTAGGTGCTTGTAGGTACTTGTGGGTGCATGTAGGTACTTGTGGGTGCTTGTAGGTACTTGTGGGTGCTTGTAGGTACTTGTGGGTGCATGTAGGTACTTGTGGGTGCTTGTAGGTACTTGTGGGTGCTTGTGGGTGCTTATTGGTACTTGTGGGTGCTTGTGGGCACTTGTGGGTGCTTGTGGGTACTTGTGGGTGCTTGTAGGTACTTAAGGGTGCTTGTGGGTGCTTGTAGGTACTTGTGGGTGCTTGAAGGAACTTGTGGGTGCTTGTGGGTACTTGTGGGTGCTTGTAGGTACTTGTGGGTGCTTGTAGGTACTTGTGGGTGCTTGTAGGTACTTGTGGGTGCTTGTGGGTACTTGTGGGTGCTTGTAGGTACTTGTGGGTGCTTGTAGGTACTTAAGGGTGCTTGTGGGTGCTTGTAGGTACTTGTGGGTGCTTGAAGGAACTTGTGGGTGCTTGTGGGTACTTGTGGGTGCTTGTAGGTACTTGAGGGTGCTTGTAGGTACTTGTGGGTGCTTGTAGGTACTTGTGGGTGCTTGTAGGTACTTGTGGGTGCTTGTAGGTACTTGTGGGTGCTTGTAGGTACTTGTGGGTGCTTGTAGGTACTTGTGGGTGCTTGTACGTACTTGTGGGTGCTTGTAGGTACTTGTGGGTGCTTGTAGGTACTTGTGGGTGCTTGTAGGTACTTGTGGGTGCTTGTAGGTACTTGTGGGTGCTTGTAGGTACTTGTGGGTGCTTGTAGGTACTTGTGGGTGCTTGTAGGTACTTGTGGGTGCTTGTAGGTACTTGTGGGTGCTTGTAGGTACTTGTGGGTGCTTGTAGGTACTTGTGGGTGCTTGTAGGTACTTGTGGGTGCTTGTAGGTAATTTTGCCTGCTTGTAGGTAATTGTGCGTGCTTGTAGGTACTTGTGGGTGCTTGTAGGCACTTGTGGGTGCTTGTAGGTACTTGTGGGTGCTTGTAGGTACTTGTGGGTGCTTGTAGGTACTTGTGGGTGCTTGTAGGTGCTTGTAGGTACTAGTGGGTGCTTGTAGGTACTAGTGGGTGCTTGTAGGTACTTGTGGGTGCATGTAGGTACTTGTGGGTGCATGTAGGTACTTGTGGGTGCTTGTAGGTACTTGTGGGTGCATGTAGGTACTTGTGGATGCTTGTAGGTACTTGTGGGTGCTTGTGGGTGCTTATTGGTACTTGTGGGCACTTGTGGGTGCTTGTGGGCACTTGTGGGTGCTTGGGGGTACTTGTGGGGTCTTGTAGGTACTTGTGGGTGCTTGTAGGTACTTAAGGGTGCTTGTGGGTGCTTGTAGGTACTTGTGGGTGCTTGAAGGAACTTGTGGGTGCTTGTGGGTACTTGTGGGTGCTTGTAGGTACTTGAGGGTGCTTGTAGGTACTTGTGGGTGCTTGTAGGTACTTGTGGGTGCTTGTAGGTACTTGTGGGTGCTTGTAGGTACTTGTGGGTGCTTGTAGGTACTTGTGGGTGCTTGTAGGTGCTTGTGGGTGCTTGAAGGTACTTGTGGGTGCTTGTAGGTGCTTGTGGGTGCTTGTGGGTGCTTGTAGGTGCTTGTGGGTGCTTGTAGGTGCTTGTGGGTGCCTTTCGGTGCTTGTGGATGCTTTTAGGTGCTTGTGATACTTGTGGGTGCTTGTAGGTACTTGTGGGTGCTTGTAGGTGCTTGTGGGTACTTGTGGGTGCTTCTAGGTGCTTGTGGGTGCTTGTAGGTGTTTGTAGGTGCTTGTAGGTACTTGTGGGTGCTTGTAGGTACTTGTGGGTGCTTGTAGGTACTTGTGGGTGCTTGTAGGTACTTGTGGGTGCTTGTGGGTGCTTGTGGGTACTTGTGGGTACTTGTAGGTACTTGTGGGTACTTGTGGTTGCTTGTGGGTACTTGTGGGTGCTTGTAGGTACTTGTGGATGCTTGTGGGTGCTTGTAGGTACTTGCCCCGGGTGCTTGTAGGTACTTCTGGGTACTTGTGGGTGCTTGTGGGTGCTTGTGGGTACTTGTGGGTGCTTGTAGGTACTTGTGGGTGCTTGTAGGTACTTGTGGGTGCTTGTAGGTACTTGTGGGTGCTTGTAGGTACTTGTGGGTGCTTGTAGGTACTTGTGGGTGCTTGTAGGTACTTGTGGGTGCTTGTGGGTACTTGTGGGTGCTTGTAGGTACTTGTGGGTGCTAGTAGGTACTTGTGGGTGCTAGTAGGTACTTGTGGGTGCTTGTAGGTGCTTGTAGGTACTAGTGGGTGCTTGTAGGTACTAGTGGGTGCTTGTAGGTACTAGTGGGTGCTTGTAGGTACTTGTGGGTGCATGTAGGTACTTGTGGGTGCTTGTAGGTACTTGTGGGTGCATGTAGGTACTTGTGGGTGCTTGTAGGTACTTGTGGGTGCTTGTGGGTGCTTATTGGTACTTGTGGGCACTTGTGGGTGCTTGTGGGCACTTGTGGGTGCTTGGGGGTACTTGTGGGTGCTTGTAGGTACTTGTGGGTGCTTGTAGGTACTTAAGGGTGCTTGTGGGTGCTTGTAGGTACTTGTGGGTGCTTGAAGGAACTTGTGGGTGCTTGTGGGTACTTGTGGGTGCTTGTAGGTACTTGAGGGTGCTTGTAGGTACTTGTGGGTGCTTGTAGGTACTTGTGGGTGCTTGTAGGTACTTGTGGGTGCTTGTAGGTACTTGTGGGTGCTTGTAGGTACTTGTGGGTGCTGTAGGTACTTGTGGGTGTTGTAGGTACTTGTGGGTGCTTGTAGGTACTTGTGGGTGCTTGTAGGTACTTGTGGGTGCTTGTAGGTACTTGTGGGTGCTTGTAGGTACTTGTGGGTGCTTGTAGGTACTTGTGGGTGCTCTTAGGTACTTGTGGGTGCTTGTAGGTACTTGTGGGTGCTTGTAGGTACTTGTGGGTCCTTGTAGGTACTTGTGGGTGCTTGTAGGTACTTGTGGGTGCTTGTAGGTACTTGTGGGTGCTTGTAGGTACTTGTGGGTGCTAGTAGGTACTTGTGGGTGCTAGTAGGTACTTGTGGGTGCTTGTAGGTGCTTGTGGGTACTAGTGGGTGCTTGTAGGTACTAGTGGGTGCTTGTAGGTACTAGTGGGTGCTTGTAGGTACTTGTGGGTGCATGTAGGTACTTGTGGGTGCTTGTAGGTACTTGTGGGTGCTTGTAGGTACTTGTGGGTGCATGTAGGTACTTGTGGGTGCTTGTGGGTGCTTGTAGGTGCTTGTGGGTGCTTGTGGGTGCTTGTAGGTGCTTGTGGGTGCCTTTCGGTGCTTGTGGATGCTTTTAGGTGCTTGTGATACTTGTGGGTGCTTGTAGGTACTTGTGGGTGCTTGTAGGTGCTTGTGGGTACTTGTGGGTGCTTCTAGGTGCTTGTGGGTGCTTGTAGGTGTTTGTAGGTGCTTGTAGGTACTTGTGGGTGCTTGTAGGTACTTGTGGGTACTTGTGGTTGCTTGTAGGTACTTGTGGGTGCATGTAGGTACTTGTGGGTGCTTGTAGGTACTTGTGGGTGCTTGTGGGTGCTTATTGGTACTTGTGGGCACTTGTGGGTGCTTGTGGGCACTTGTGGGTGCTTGGGGGTACTTGTGGGTGCTTGTAGGTGTTTGTAGGTGCTTGTAGGTACTTGTGGGTGCTTGTAGGTACTTTTGGGTACTTGTGGTTGCTTGTAGGTACTTGTGGGTGCATGTAGGTACTTGTGGGTGCTTGTAGGTACTTGTGGGTGCTTGTGGGTGCTTATTGGTACTTGTGGGCACTTGTGGGTGCTTGTGGGCACTTGTGGGTGCTTGGGGGTACTTGTGGGTGCTTGTAGGTACTTGTGGGTGCTTGTAGGTACTTAAGGGTGCTTGTGGGTGCTTGTAGGTACTTGTGGGTGCTTGAAGGAACTTGTGGGTGCTTGTGGGTACTTGTGGGTGCTTGTAGGTACTTGAGGGTGCTTGTAGGTACTTGTGGGTGCTTGTAGGTACTTGTGGGTGCTTGTAGGTACTTGTGGGTGCTTGTAGGTACTTGTGGGTGCTTGTAGGTGCTTGTGGGTGCTTGAAGGTACTTGTGGGTGCTTGTAGGTGCTTGTGGGTGCTTGTGGGTGCTTGTAGGTGCTTGTGGGTGCTTGTAGGTGCTTGTGGGTGCCTTTCGGTGCTTGTGGATGCTTTTAGGTGCTTGTGATACTTGTGGGTGCTTGTAGGTACTTGTGGGTGCTTGTAGGTGCTTGTGGGTACTTGTGGGTGCTTCTAGGTGCTTGTGGGTGCTTGTAGGTGTTTGTAGGTGCTTGTAGGTACTTGTGGGTGCTTGTAGGTACTTGTGGGTGCTTGTAGGTACTTGTGGGTGCTTGTAGGTACTTGTGGGTGCTTGTAGGTACTTGTGGGTGCTTGTGGGTACTTGTGGGTACTTGTGGGTGCTTGTAGGTACTTTTGGGTACTTGTGGTTGCTTGTGGGTACTTGTGGGTGCTTGTAGGTACTTGCCCCGGGTGCTTGTAGGTACTTCTGGGTACTTGTGGGTGCTTGTGGGTACTTGTAGGTACATGTGGGTGCTTGTAGGTACTTGTGGGTGCTTGTAGGTACTTGTGGGTGCTTGTAGGTACTTGTGGGTGCTTGTAGGTACTTGTGGGTGCTTGTGGGTACTTGTGGGTGCTTGTAGGTACTTGTGGGTGCTTGTAGGTACTTGTGGGTGCTAGTAGGTACTTGTGGGTGCTAGTAGGTACTTGTGGGTGCTTGTGGGTGCTTATTGGTACTTGTGGGCACTTGTGGGTGCTTGTGGGCACTTGTGGGTGCTTGGGGGTACTTGTGGGTGCTTGTAGGTACTTGTGGGTGCTTGTAGGTACTTAAGGGTGCTTGTGGGTGCTTGTAGGTACTTGTGGGTGCTTGAAGGAACTTGTGGGTGCTTGTGGGTACTTGTGGGTGCTTGTAGGTACTTGAGGGTGCTTGTAGGTACTTGTGGGTGCTTGTAGGTACTTGTGGGTGCTTGTAGGTACTTGTGGGTGCTTGTAGGTACTTGTGGGTGCTTGTAGGTACTTGTGGGTGTTGTAGGTACTTGTGGGTGCTTGTAGGTACTTGTGGGTGCTTGTAGGTACTTGCGGGTGCTTGTAGGTACTTGTGGGTGCTTGTAGGTACTTGTGGGTGCTTGTAGGTACTTGTGGGTGCTTGTAGGTACTTGTGGGTGCTTGTAGGTACTTGTGGGTGCTTGTAGGTACTTGTGGGTGCTTGTAGGTACTTGTGGGTGCTTGTAGGTACTTGTGGGTGCTTGTAGGTACTTGTGGGTGCTTGTAGGTACTTGTGGGTGCTTGAAGGTACTTGTGGGTGCTTGTATGTACTTGTGGGTGCTAGTAGGTACTTGTGGGTGCTAGTAGGTACTTGTGGGTGCTTGTAGGTGCTTGTGGGTACTAGTGGGTGCTTGTAGGTACTAGTGGGTGCTTGTAGGTACTAGTGGGTGCTTGTAGGTACTTGTGGGTGCATGTAGGTACTTGTGGGTGCTTGTAGGTACTTGTGGGTGCTTGTAGGTACTTGTGGGTGCATGTAGGTACTTGTGGGTGCTTGTAGGTACTTGTGGGTGCTTGTGGGTGCTTATTGGTACTTGTGGGTGCTTGTGGGCACTTGTGGGTGCTTGTGGGTACTTGTGGGTGCTTGTAGGTACTTGTGGGTGCTTGTAGGTACTTGTGGGTGCTTGTAGGTACTTGTGGGTGCTTGTAGGTACTTGTGGGTGCTTGTGGGTACTTGTGGGTACTTGTGGGTGCTTGTAGGTACTTTTGGGTACTTGTGGTTGCTTGTGGGTACTTGTGGGTGCTTGTAGGTACTTGCCCCGGGTGCTTGTAGGTACTTCTGGGTACTTGTGGGTGCTTGTGGGTACTTGTAGGTACATGTGGGTGCTTGTAGGTACTTGTGGGTGCTTGTAGGTACTTGTGGGTGCTTGTAGGTACTTGTGGGTGCTTGTAGGTACTTGTGGGTGCTTGTGGGTACTTGTGGGTGCTTGTAGGTACTTGTGGGTGCTTGTAGGTACTTGTGGGTGCTAGTAGGTACTTGTGGGTGCTAGTAGGTACTTGTGGGTGCTTGTGGGTGCTTATTGGTACTTGTGGGCACTTGTGGGTGCTTGTGGGCACTTGTGGGTGCTTGGGGGTACTTGTGGGTGCTTGTAGGTACTTGTGGGTGCTTGTAGGTACTTAAGGGTGCTTGTGGGTGCTTGTAGGTACTTGTGGGTGCTTGAAGGAACTTGTGGGTGCTTGTGGGTACTTGTGGGTGCTTGTAGGTACTTGAGGGTGCTTGTAGGTACTTGTGGGTGCTTGTAGGTACTTGTGGGTGCTTGTAGGTACTTGTGGGTGCTTGTAGGTACTTGTGGGTGCTTGTAGGTACTTGTGGGTGTTGTAGGTACTTGTGGGTGCTTGTAGGTACTTGTGGGTGCTTGTAGGTACTTGCGGGTGCTTGTAGGTACTTGTGGGTGCTTGTAGGTACTTGTGGGTGCTTGTAGGTACTTGTGGGTGCTTGTAGGTACTTGTGGGTGCTTGTAGGTACTTGTGGGTGCTTGTAGGTACTTGTGGGTGCTTGTAGGTACTTGTGGGTGCTTGTAGGTACTTGTGGGTGCTTGTAGGTACTTGTGGGTGCTTGTAGGTACTTGTGGGTGCTTGAAGGTACTTGTGGGTGCTTGTATGTACTTGTGGGTGCTAGTAGGTACTTGTGGGTGCTAGTAGGTACTTGTGGGTGCTTGTAGGTGCTTGTGGGTACTAGTGGGTGCTTGTAGGTACTAGTGGGTGCTTGTAGGTACTAGTGGGTGCTTGTAGGTACTTGTGGGTGCATGTAGGTACTTGTGGGTGCTTGTAGGTACTTGTGGGTGCTTGTAGGTACTTGTGGGTGCATGTAGGTACTTGTGGGTGCTTGTAGGTACTTGTGGGTGCTTGTGGGTGCTTATTGGTACTTGTGGGTGCTTGTGGGCACTTGTGGGTGCTTGTGGGTACTTGTGGGTGCTTGTAGGTACTTAAGGGTGCTTGTGGGTGCTTGTAGGTACTTGTGGGTGCTTGAAGGAACTTGTGGGTGCTTGTGGGTACTTGTGGGTGCTTGTAGGTACTTGTGGGTGCTTGTAGGTACTTGTGGGTGCTTGTAGGTACTTGTGGGTGCTTGTAGGTACTTGTGGGTGCTTGTAGGTACTTGTGGGTGCTTGTAGGTACTTGTGGGTGCTTGTAGGTACTTGTGGGTGCTTGTAGGTACTTGTGGGTGCTTGTAGGTACTTAAGGGTGCTTGTGGGTGCTTGTAGGTACTTGTGGGTGCTTGAAGGAACTTGTGGGTGCTTGTGGGTACTTGTGGGTGCTTGTAGGTACTTGAGGGTGCTTGTAGGTACTTGTGGGTGCTTGTAGGTACTTGTGGGTGCTTGTAGGTACTTGTGGGTGCTTGTAGGTACTTGTGGGTGCTTGTAGGTACTTGTGGGTGCTTGAAGGTACTTGTGGGTGCTTGTAGGTACTTGTGGGTGCTAGTAGGTACTTGTGGGTGCTAGTAGGTACTTGTGGGTGCTTGTAGGTGCTTGTGGGTACTAGTGGGTGCTTGTAGGTACTAGTGGGTGCTTGTAGGTACTAGTGGGTGCTTGTAGGTACTTGTGGGTGCATGTAGGTACTTGTGGGTGCTTGTAGGTACTTGTGGGTGCATGTAGGTACTTGTGGGTGCTTGTAGGTACTTGTGGGTGCTTATTGGTACTTGTGGGTGCTTGTGGGCACTTGTGGGTGCTTGTGGGTACTTGTGGGTGCTTGTAGGTACTTAAGGGTGCTTGTGGGTGCTTGTAGGTACTTGTGGGTGCTTGAAGGAACTTGTGGGTGCTTGTGGGTACTTGTGGGTGCTTGTAGGTACTTCAGGGTGCTTGTAGGTACTTGTGGGTGCTTGTAGGTACTTGTGGGTGCTTGTAGGTACTTGTGGGTGCTTGTAGGTACTTGTGGGTGCTTGTAGGTACTTGTGGGTGCTTGTAGGTACTTGTAGGTGTTGTAGGTACTTGTGGGTGCTTGTAGGTACTTGTGGGTGCTTGTACGTACTTGTGGGTGCTTGTAGGTACTTGTGGGTGCTTGTTGGTACTTGTGGGTGCTTGTAGGTACTTGTGGGTGCTTGTAGGTACTTGTGGGTGCTTGTAGGTACTTGTGGGTGCTTGTAGGTACTTGTGGGTGCTAGTAGGTACTTGTGGGTGCTAGTAGGTACTTGTGGGTGCTTGTAGGTGCTTGTGGGTACTAGTGGGTGCTTGTAGGTACTAGTGGGTGCTTGTAGGTACTAGTGGGTGCTTGTAGGTACTTGTGGGTGCATGTAGGTACTTGTGGGTGCTTGTAGGTACTTGTGGGTGCTTGTAGGTACTTGTGGGTGCATGTAGGTACTTGTGGGTGCTTGTAGGTACTTGTGGGTGCTTGTAGGTACTTGTGGGTGCATGTAGGTACTTGTGGGTGCTTGTAGGTACTTGTGGGTGCTTGTGGGTGCTTATTGGTACTTGTGGGTGCTTGTGGGCACTTGTGGGTGCTTGTGGGTACTTGTGGGTGCTTGTAGGTACTTAAGGGTGCTTGTGGGTGCTTGTATGTACTTGTGGGTGCTTGAAGGAACTTGTGGGTGCTTGTGGGTACTTGTGGGTGCTTGTAGGTACTTGTGGGTGCTTGTAGGTACTAGTGGGTGCTTGTAGGTACTTGTGCGTGCATGTAGGTACTTGTGGGTGCTTGTAGGTACTTGTGGGTGCTTGTAGGTACTTGTGGGTGCATGTAGGTACTTGTGGGTGCTTGTAGGTACTTGTGGGTGCTTGTAGGTACTTGTGGGTGCTTGTAGGTACTTGTGGGTGCTTGTGGGTGCTTATTGGTACTTGTGGGTGCTTGTGGGCACTTGTGGGTGCTTGTGGGTACTTCTGGGTGCTTGTAGGTACTTAAGGGTGCTTGTGGGTGCTTGTAGGTACTTGTGGGTGCTTGAAGGAACTTGTGGGTGCTTGTGGGTACTTGTGGGTGCTTGTAGGTACTTGTGGGTGCTTGTAGGTACTTGTGGGTGCTTGTAGGTACTTGTGGGTGCTTGTAGGTACTTGTGGGTGCTTGTAGGTACTTGTGGGTGCTTGAAGGAACTTGTGGGTGCTTGTGGGTACTTGTGGGTGCTTGTAGGTACTTGAGGGTGCTTGTAGGTACTTGTGGGTGCTTGTAGGTACTTGTGGGTGCTTGTAGGTACTTGTGGGTGCTTGTAGGTACTTGTGGGTGCTTGTAGGTACTTGTGGGTGTTGTAGGTACTTGTGGGTGCTTGTAGGTACTTGTGGGTGCTTGTAGGTACTTGCGGGTGCTTGTAGGTACTTGTGGGTGCTTGTAGGTCCTTGTGGGTGCTTGTAGGTACTTGTGGGTGCTTGTAGGTACTTGTGGGTGCTTGTAGGTACTTGTGGGTGCTTGTAGGTACTTGTGGGTGCTTGTAGGTACTTGTGGGTGCTTGTAGGTACTTGTGGGTGCTTGTAGGTACTTGTGGGTGCTTGTAGGTACTTGTGGGTGCTTGTAGGTACTTGTGGGTGCTTGTAGGTACTTGTGGGTGCTTGTAGGTACTTGTGGGTGCTAGTAGGTACTTGTGGGTGCTTCTAGGTGCTTGTGGGTGCTTGTAGGTGTTTGTAGGTGCTTGTAGGTACTTGTGGGTGCTTGTAGGTACTTGTGGGTGCTTGTAGGTACTTGTGGGTGCTTGAAGGAACTTGTGGGTGCTTGTGGGTACTTGTGGGTGCTTGTAGGTACTTGAGGGTGCTTGTAGGTACTTGTGGGTGCTTGTAGGTACTTGTGGGTGCTTGTAGGTACTTGTGGGTGCTTGTAGGTACTTGTGGGTGCTTGTAGGTACTTGTGGGTGTTGTAGGTACTTGTGGGTGCTTGTAGGTACTTGTGGGTGCTTGTAGGTACTTGCGGGTGCTTGTAGGTACTTGTGGGTGCTTGTAGGTCCTTGTGGGTGCTTGTAGGTACTTGTGGGTGCTTGTAGGTACTTGTGGGTGCTTGTAGGTACTTGTGGGTGCTTGTAGGTACTTGTGGGTGCTTGTAGGTACTTGTGGGTGCTTGTAGGTACTTGTGGGTGCTTGTAGGTACTTGTGGGTGCTTGTAGGTACTTGTGGGTGCTTGTAGGTACTTGTGGGTGCTAGTAGGTACTTGTGGGTGCTAGTAGGTACTTGTGGGTGCTTGTAGGTGCTTGTGGGTACTAGTGGGTGCTTGTAGGTACTAGTGGGTGCTTGTAGGTACTAGTGGGTGCTTGTAGGTACTTGTGGGTGCATGTAGGTACTTGTGGGTGCTTGTAGGTACTTGTGGGTGCTTGTAGGTACTTGTGGGTGCATGTAGGTACTTGTGGGTGCTTGTGGGTGCTTGTAGGTGCTTGTGGGTGCTTGTGGGTGCTTGTAGGTGCTTGTGGGTGCCTTTCGGTGCTTGTGGATGCTTTTAGGTGCTTGTGATACTTGTGGGTGCTTGTAGGTACTTGTGGGTGCTTGTAGGTGCTTGTGGGTACTTGTGGGTGCTTCTAGGTGCTTGTGGGTGCTTGTAGGTGTTTGTAGGTACTTGTAGGTACTTGTGGGTGCTTGTAGGTACTTGTGGGTGCTTGTAGGTACTTGTGGGTGCTTGTAGGTACTTGTGGGTGCTTGTGGGTACTTGTGGGTACTTGTGGGTGCTTGTAGGTACTTTTGGGTACTTGTGGTTGCTTGTAGGTACTTGTGGGTGCATGTAGGTACTTGTGGGTGCTTGTAGGTACTTGTGGGTGCTTGTGGGTGCTTATTGGTACTTGTGGGCACTTGTGGGTGCTTGTGGGCACTTGTGGGTGCTTGGGGGTACTTGTGGGTGC
This sequence comes from Phalangium opilio, assembly GCF_054372755.1. NCBI lineage: Eukaryota > Metazoa > Arthropoda > Arachnida > Opiliones > Phalangiidae > Phalangium > Phalangium opilio. Next base: position 6,021,754 of record NW_028324180.1, on the reverse strand, counting down.
TTGTAGGTACTTGTGGGTGCTTGTAGGTACTTAAGGGTGCTTGTGGGTGCTTGTAGGTACTTGTGGGTGCTTGAAGGAACTTGTGGGTGCTTGTGGGTACTTGTGGGCACTTGTGGGTGCTTGTGGGCACTTGTGGGTGCTTGGGGGTACTTGTGGGTGCTTGTAGGTACTTGTGGGTGCTTGTAGGTACTTAAGGGTGCTTGTGGGTGCTTGTAGGTACTTGTGGGTGCTTGAAGGAACTTGTGGGTGCTTGTGGGTACTTGTGGGTGCTTGTAGGTACTTGAGGGTGCTTGTAGGTACTTGTGGGTGCTTGTAGGTACTTGTGGGTGCTTGTAGGTACTTGTGGGTGCTTGTAGGTACTTGTGGGTGCTTGTAGGTACTTGTGGGTGCTTGTAGTTGCTTGTGGGTGCTTGAAGGTACTTGTGGGTGCTTGTAGGTGCTTGTGGGTGCTTGTGGGTGCTTGTAGGTGCTTGTGGGTGCTTGTAGGTGCTTGTGGGTGCCTTTCGGTGCTTGTGGATGCTTTTAGGTGCTTGTGATACTTGTGGGTGCTTGTAGGTACTTGTGGGTGCTTGTAGGTGCTTGTGGGTACTTGTGGGTGCTTCTAGGTGCTTGTGGGTGCTTGTAGGTGTTTGTAGGTGCTTGTAGGTACTTGTGGGTGCTTGTAGGTACTTGTGGGTGCTTGTAGGTACTTGTGGGTGCTTGTAGGTACTTGTGGGTGCTTGTGGGTGCTTGTGGGTACTTGTGGGTACTTGTGGGTGCTTGTAGGTACTTTTGGGTACTTGTGGTTGCTTGTGGGTACTTGTGGGTGCTTGTAGGTACTTGCCCCTGGTGCTTGTAGGTACTTCTGGGTACTTGTGGGTGCTTGTGGGTACTTGTAGGTACATGTGGGTGCTTGTAGGTACTTGTGGGTGCTTGTAGGTACTTGTGGGTGCTTGTAGGTACTTGTGGGTGCTTGTAGGTACTTGTGGGTGCTTGTGGGTACTTGTGGGTGCTTGTAGGTACTTGTGGGTGCTTGTAGGTACTTGTGGGTGCTAGTAGGTACTTGTGGGTGCTAGTAGGTACTTGTGGGTGCTTGTGGGTGCTTATTGGTACTTGTGGGCACTTGTGGGTGCTTGTAGGTACTTAAGGGTGCTTGTGGGTGCTTGTAGGTACTTGTGGGTGCTTGAAGGAACTTGTGGGTGCTTGTGGGTACTTGTGGGTGCTTGTAGGTACTTGAGGGTGCTTGTAGGTACTTGTGGGTGCTTGTAGGTACTTGTGGGTGCTTGTAGGTACTTCTGGGTGCTTGTAGGTACTTGTGGGTGCTTGTAGGTACTTGTGGGTGTTGTAGGTACTTGTGGGTGCTTGTAGGTACTTGTGGGTGCTTGTAGGTACTTGCGGGTGCTTGTAGGTACTTGTGGGTGCTTGTAGGTACTTGTGGGTGCTTGTAGGTACTTGTGGGTGCTTGTAGGTACTTGTGGGTGCTTGTAGGTACTTGTGGGTGCTTGTAGGTACTTGTGGGTGCTTGTAGGTACTTGTGGGTGCTTGTAGGTACTTGTGGGTGCTTGTAGGTACTTGTGGGTGCTTGTAGGTACTTGTGGGTGCTTGTAGGTACTTGTGGGTGCTTGAAGGTACTTGTGGGTGCTTGTAGGTACTTGTGGGTGCTAGTAGGTACTTGTGGGTGCTAGTAGGTACTTGTGGGTGCTTGTAGGTGCTTGTGGGTACTAGTGGGTGCTTGTAGGTACTAGTGGGTGCTTGTAGGTACTAGTGGGTGCTTGTAGGTACTTGTGGGTGCATGTAGGTACTTGTGGGTGCTTGTAGGTACTTGTGGGTGCTTGTAGGTACTTGTGGGTGCATGTAGGTACTTGTGGGTGCTTGTAGGTACTTGTGGGTGCTTGTGGGTGCTTATTGGTACTTGTGGGTGCTTGTAGGCACTTGTGGGTGCTTGTGGGTACTTGTGGGTGCTTGTAGGTACTTAAGGGTGCTTGTGGGTGCTTGTAGGTACTTGTGGGTGCTTGAAGGAACTTGTGGGTGCTTGTGGGTACTTGTGGGTGCTTGTAGGTACTTGTGGGTGCTTGTAGGTACTTGTGGGTGCTTGTAGGTACTTGTGGGTGCTTGTAGGTACTTGTGGGTGCTTGTAGGTACTTGTGGGTGCTTGTAGGTACTTGTGGGTGCTTGTAGGTACTTGTGGGTGCTTGTAGGTACTTAAGGGTGCTTGTGGGTGCTTGTAGGTACTTGTGGGTGCTTGAAGGAACTTGTGGGTGCTTGTGGGTACTTGTGGGTGCTTGTAGGTACTTGAGGGTGCTTGTAGGTACTTGTGGGTGCTTGTAGGTACTTGTGGGTGCTTGTAGGTACTTGTGGGTGCTTGTAGGTACTTGTGGGTGCTTGTAGGTACTTGTGGGTGCTTGTAGGTACTTGTAGGTGTTGTAGGTACTTGTGGGTGCTTGTAGGTACTTGTGGGTGCTTGTACGTACTTGTGGGTGCTTGTAGGTACTTGTGGGTGCTTGTTGGTACTTGTGGGTGCTTGTAGGTACTTGTGGGTGCTTGTAGGTACTTGTGGGTGCTTGTAGGTACTTGTGGGTGCTTGTAGGTACTTGTGGGTGCTAGTAGGTACTTGTGGGTGCTAGTAGGTACTTGTGGGTGCTTGTAGGTGCTTGTGGGTACTAGTGGGTGCTTGTAGGTACTAGTGGGTGCTTGTAGGTACTAGTGGGTGCTTGTAGGTACTTGTGGGTGCATGTAGGTACTTGTGGGTGCTTGTAGGTACTTGTGGGTGATTGTAGGTACTTGTGGGTGCATGTAGGTACTTGTGGGTGCTTGTAGGTACTTGTGGATGCTTGTGGGTGCTTATTGGTACTTGTGGGTGCTTGTGGGCACTTGTGGGTGCTTGTGGGTACTTGTGGGTGCTTGTAGGCACTTAAGGGTGCTTGTGGGTGCTTGTAGGTACTTGTGGGTGCTTGAAGGAACTTGTGGGTGCTTGTGGGTACTTGTGGGTGCTTGTAGGTACTTGAGGGTGCTTGTAGGTACTTGTGGGTGCTTGTAGGTACTTGTGGGTGCTTGTAGGTACTTGTGGGTGCTTGTAGGTACTTGTGGGTGCTTGTAGGTACTTGTGGGTGTTGTAGGTACTTGTGGGTGCTTGTAGGTACTTGTGGGTGCTTGTAGGTACTTGCGGGTGCTTGTAGGTACTTGTGGGTGCTTGTAGGTACTTGTGGGTGCTTGTAGGTACTTGTGGGTGCTTGTAGGTACTTGTGGGTGCTTGTAGGTACTTGTGGGTGCTTGTAGGTACTTGTGGGTGCTTGTAGGTACTTGTGGGTGCTTGTAGGTACTTGTGGGTGCTTGTAGGTACTTGTGGGTGCTTGTAGGTACTTGTGGGTGCTTGTAGGTACTTGTGGGTGCTTGTAGGTACTTGTGGGTGCTAGTAGGTACTTGTGGGTGCTAGTAGGTACTTGTGGGTGCTTGTAGGTGCTTGTGGGTACTAGAGGGTGCTTGTAGGTACTAGTGGGTGCTTGTAGGTACTAGTGGGTGCTTGTAGGTACTTGTGGGTGCATGTAGGTACTTGTGGGTGCTTGTAGGTACTTGTGGGTGCTTGTAGGTACTTGTGGGTGCATGTAGGTACTTGTGGGTGCTTGTAGGTACTTGTGGGTGCTTGTGGGTGCTTATTGGTACTTGTGGGTGCTTGTGGGCACTTGTGGGTGCTTGTGGGTACTTGTGGGTGCTTGTAGGTACTTAAGGGTGCTTGTGGGTGCTTGTAGGTACTTGTGGGTGCTTGAAGGAACTTGTGGGTGCTTGTGGGTACTTGTGGGTGCTTGTAGGTACTTGTGGGTGCTTGTAGGTACTTGTGGGTGCTTGTAGGTACTTGTGGGTGCTTGTAGGTACTTGTGGGTGCTTGTAGGTACTTGTGGGTGCTTGTAGGTACTTGTGGGTGCTTGTAGGTACTTAAGGGTGCTTGTGGGTGCTTGTAGGTACTTGTGGGTGCTTGAAGGAACTTGTGGGTGCTTGTGGGTACTTGTGGGTGCTTGTAGGTACTTGAGGGTGCTTGTAGGTACTTGTGGGTGCTTGTAGGTACTTGTGGGTGCTTGTAGGTACTTGTGGGTGCTTGTAGGTACTTGTGGGTGCTTGTAGGTACTTGTGGGTGCTTGTAGGTACTTGTGGGTGCTTGTACGTACTTGTGGGTGCTTGTAGGTACTTGTGGGTGCTTGTAGGTACTTGTGGGTGCTTGTAGGTACTTGTGGGTGCTTGTAGGTACTTGTGGGTGCTTGTAGGTACTTGTGGGTGCTTGTAGGTACTTGTGGGTGCTTGTAGGTACTTGTGGGTGCTTGTAGGTACTTGTGGGTGCTTGTAGGTACTTGTGGGTGCTTGTAGGTACTTGAGGGTGCTTGTAGGTACTTGTGGGTGCTTGTAGGTACTTGTGGGTGCTTGTAGGTACTTGTGGGTGCTTGTAGGTACTTGTGGGTGCTTGTAGGTGCTTGTGGGTGCTTGAAGGTACTTGTGGGTGCTTGTAGGTGCTTGTGGGTGCTTGTGGGTGCTTGTAGGTGCTTGTGGGTGCTTGTGGGTGCTTGTAGGTGCTTGTGGGTGCCTTTCGGTGCTTGTGGATGCTTTTAGGTGCTTGTGATACTTGTGGGTGCTTGTAGGTACTTGTGGGTGCTTGTAGGTGCTTGTGGGTACTTGTGGGTGCTTCTAGGTGCTTGTGGGTGCTTGTAGGTGTTTGTAGGTGCTTGTAGGTACTTGTGGGTGCTTGTAGGTACTTGTGGGTGCTTGTAGGTACTTGTGGGTGCTTGTAGGTACTTGTGGGTGCTTGTAGGTACTTGTGGGTGCTTGTGGGTGCTTGTGGGTACTTGTGGGTACTTGTGGGTGCTTGTAGGTACTTTTGGGTACTTGTGGTTGCTTGTGGGTACTTGTGGGTGCTTGTAGGTACTTGCCCCGGGTGCTTGTAGGTACTTCTGGGTACTTGTGGGTGCTTGTGGGTACTTGTAGGTACATGTGGGTGCTTGTAGGTACTTGTGGGTGCTTGTAGGTACTTGTGGGTGCTTGTAGGTACTTGTGGGTGCTTGTAGGTACTTGTGGGTGCTTGTGGGTACTTGTGGGTGCTTGTAGGTACTTGTGGGTGCTTGTAGGTACTTGTGGGTGCTAGTAGGTACTTGTGGGTGCTAGTAGGTACTTGTGGGTGCTTGTGGGTGCTTATTGGTACTTGTGGGCACTTGTGGGTGCTTGTGGGCACTTGTGGGTGCTTGGGGGTACTTGTGGGTGCTTGTAGGTACTTGTGGGTGCTTGTAGGTACTTAAGGGTGCTTGTGGGTGCTTGTAGGTACTTGTGGGTGCTTGAAGGAACTTGTGGGTGCTTGTGGGTACTTGTGGGTGCTTGTAGGTACTTGAGGGTGCTTGTAGGTACTTGTGGGTGCTTGTAGGTACTTGTGGGTGCTTGTAGGTACTTGTGGGTGCTTGTAGGTACTTGTGGGTGCTTTAGGTACTTGTGGGTGCTTGTAGGTACTTGTGGGTGCTTGTAGGTACTTGTGGGTGCTTGTAGTTGCTTGTGGGTGCTTGAAGGTACTTGTGGGTGCTTGTAGGTGCTTGTGGGTGCTTGTGGGTGCTTGTAGGTGCTTGTGGGTGCTTGTAGGTGCTTGTGGGTGCCTTTCGGTGCTTGTGGATGCTTTTAGGTGCTTGTGATACTTGTGGGTGCTTGTAGGTACTTGTGGGTGCTTGTAGGTGCTTGTGGGTACTTGTGGGTGCTTCTAGGTGCTTGTGGGTGCTTGTAGGTGTTTGTAGGTGCTTGTAGGTACTTGTGGGTGCTTGTAGGTACTTGTGGGTGCTTGTAGGTACTTGTGGGTGCTTGTAGGTACTTGTGGGTGCTTGTAGGTACTTGTGGGTGCTTGTGGGTGCTTGTGGGTACTTGTGGGTACTTGTGGGTGCTTGTAGGTACTTTTGGGTACTTGTGGTTGCTTGTGGGTACTTGTGGGTGCTTGTAGGTACTTGCCCCGGGTGCTTGTAGGTACTTCTGGGTACTTGTGGGTGCTTGTGGGTACTTGTAGGTACATGTGGGTGCTTGTAGGTACTTGTGGGTGCTTGTAGGTACTTGTGGGTGCTTGTAGGTACTTGTGGGTGCTTGTGGGTACTTGTGGGTGCTTGTAGGTACTTATGGGTGCTTGTAGGTACTTGTGGGTGCTAGTAGGTACTTGTGGGTGCTAGTAGGTACTTGTGGGTGCTTGTGGGTGCTTATTGGTACTTGTGGGCACTTGTGGGTGCTTGTGGGCACTTGTGGGTGCTTGGGGGTACTTGTGGGTGCTTGTAGGTACTTGTGGGTGCTTGTAGGTACTTAAGGGTGCTTGTGGGTGCTTGTAGGTACTTGTGGGTGCTTGAAGGAACTTGTGGGTGCTTGTGGGTACTTGTGGGTGCTTGTAGGTACTTGAGGGTGCTTGTAGGTTTTTGTGGGTGCTTGTAGGTACTTGTGGGTGCTTGTAGGTACTTGTGGGTGCTTGTAGGTACTTGTGGGTGCTTGTAGGTACTTGTGGGTGTTGTAGGTACTTGTGGGTGCTTGTAGGTACTTGTGGGTGCTTGTAGGTACTTGCGGGTGCTTGTAGGTACTTGTGGGTGCTTGTAGGTACTTGTGGGTGCTTGTAGGTACTTGTGGGTGCTTGTAGGTACTTGTGGGTGCTTGTAGGTACTTGTGGGTGCTTGTAGGTACTTGTGGGTGCTTGTAGGTACTTGTGGGTGCTTGTAGGTACTTGTGGGTGCTTGTAGGTACTTGTGGGTGCTTGTAGGTACTTGTGGGTGCTTGTAGGTACTTGTGGGTGCTAGTAGGTACTTGTGGGTGCTAGTAGGTACTTGTGGGTGCTTGTAGGTGCTTGTGGGTACTAGTGGGTGCTTGTAGGTACTAGTGGGTGCTTGTAGGTACTAGTGGGTGCTTGTAGGTACTTGTGGGTGCATGTAGGTACTTGTGGGTGCTTGTAGGTACTTGTGGGTGCTTGTAGGTACTTGTGGGTGCATGTAGGTACTTGTGGGTGCTTGTAGGTACTTGTGGGTGCTTGTGGGTGCTTATTGGTACTTGTGGGTGCTTGTGGGCACTTGTGGGTGCTTGTGGGTACTTGTGGGTGCTTGTAGGTACTTAAGGGTGCTTGTGGGTGCTTGTAGGTACTTGTGGGTGCTTGAAGGAACTTGTGGGTGCTTGTGGGTACTTGTGGGTGCTTGTAGGTACTTGTGGGTGCTTGTAGGTACTTGTGGGTGCTTGTAGGTACTTGTGGGTGCTTGTAGGTACTTGTGGGTGCTTGTAGGTACTTGTGGGTGCTTGTAGGTACTTGTGGGTGCTTGTAGGTACTTAAGGGTGCTTGTGGGTGCTTGTAGGTACTTGTGGGTGCTTGAAGGAACTTGTGGGTGCTTGTGGGTACTTGTGGGTGCTTGTAGGTACTTGAGGGTGCTTGTAGGTACTTGTGGGTGCTTGTAGGTACTTGTGGGTGCTTGTAGGTACTTGTGGGTGCTTGTAGGTATTTGTGGGTGCTTGTAGGTACTTGTGGGTGCTTGTAGGTACTTGTAGGTGTTGTAGGTACTTGTGGGTGCTTGTAGGTACTTGTGGGTGCTTGTAGGTACTTGTGGGTGCTTGTAGGTACTTGTGGGTGCTTGTAGGTACTTGTGGGTGCTTGTAGGTACTTGTGGGTGCTTGTAGGTACTTGTGGGTGCTTGTAGGTACTTGTGGGTGCTTGTAGGTACTTGTGGGTGCTTGTAGGTACTTGTGGGTGCTTGTAGGTACTTGTGGGTGCTTGTAGGTACTTGTGGGTGCTTGTAGGTACTTGTGGGTGCTAGTAGGTACTTGTGGGTGCTAGTAGGTACTTGTGGGTGCTTGTAGGTGCTTGTGGGTACTAGTGGGTGCTTGTAGGTACTAGTGGGTGCTTGTAGGTACTAGTGGGTGCTTGTAGGTACTAGTGGGTGCTTGTAGGTACTTGTGGGTGCATGTAGGTACTTGTGGGTGCTTGTAGGTACTTGTGGGTGCTTGTAGGTACTTGTGGGTGCATGTAGGTACTTGTGGGTGCTTGTAGGTACTTGTGGGTGCTTGTGGGTGCTTATTGGTACTTGTGGGTGCTTGTGGGCACTTGTGGGTGCTTGTGGGTACTTGTGGGTGCTTGTAGGTACTTAAGGGTGCTTGTGGGTGCTTGTAGGTACTTGTGGGTGCTTGAAGGAACTTGTGGGTGCTTGTGGGTACTTGTGGGTGCTTGTAGGTACTTGTGGGTGCTTGTAGGTACTTGTGGGTGCTTGTAGGTACTTGTGGGTGCTTGTAGGTACTTGTGGGTGCTTGTAGGTACTTGTGGGTGCTTGTAGGTACTTGTGGGTGCTTGTAGGTACTTGTGGGTGCTTGTAGGTACTTAAGGGTGCTTGTGGGTGCTTGTAGGTACTTGTGGGTGCTTGAAGGAACTTGTGGGTGCTTGTGGGTACTTGTGGGTGCTTGTAGGTACTTGAGGGTGCTTGTAGGTACTTGTGGGTGCTTGTAGGTACTTGTGGGTGCTTGTAGGTACTTGTGGGTGCTTGTAGGTACTTGTGGGTGCTTGTAGGTACTTGTGGGTGCTTGTAGGTACTTGTGGGTGTTGTAGGTACTTGTGGGTGCTTGTAGGTACTTGTGGGTGCTTGTACGTACTTGTGGGTGCTTGTATGTACTTGTGGGTGCTTGTAGGTACTTGTGGGTGCTTGTAGGTACTTGTGGGTGCTTGTAGGTACTTGTGGGTGCTTGTAGGTACTTGTGGGTGCTTGTAGGTACTTGTGGGTGCTAGTAGGTACTTGTGGGTGCTAGTAGGTACTTGTGGGTGCTTGTAGGTGCTTGTGGGTACTAGTGGGTGCTTGTAGGTACTAGTGGGTGCTTGTAGGTACTAGTGGGTGCTTGTAGGTACTTGTGGGTGCATGTAGGTACTTGTGGGTGCTTGTAGGTACTTGTGGGTGCTTGTAGGTACTTGTGGGTGCATGTAGGTACTTGTGGGTGCTTGTAGGTACTTGTGGGTGCTTGTGGGTGCTTATTGGTACTTGTGGGTGCTTGTGGGCACTTGTGGGTGCTTGTGGGTGCTTGTAGGTACTTAAGGGTGCTTGTGGGTGCTTGTAGGTACTTGTGGGTGCTTGAAGGAACTTGTGGGTGCTTGTGGGTACTTGTGGGTGCTTGTAGGTACTTGTGGGTGCTTGTAGGTACTTGTGGGTGCTTGTAGGTACTTGTGGGTGCTTGTAGGTACTTGTGGGTGCTTGTAGGTACTTGTGGGTGCTTGAAGGAACTTGTGGGTGCTTGTGGGTACTTGTGGGTGCTTGTAGGTACTTGAGGGTGCTTGTAGGTACTTGTGGTTGCTTGTAGGTACTTGTGGGTGCTTGTAGGTACTTGTGGGTGCTTGTAGGTACTTGTGGGTGCTTGTAGGTACTTGTGGGTGTTGTAGGTACTTGTGGGTGCTTGTAGGTACTTGTGGGTGCTTGTAGGTACTTGCGGGTGCTTGTAGGTACTTGTGGGTGCTTGTAGGTACTTGTGGGTGCTTGTAGGTACTTGTGGGTGCTTGTAGGTACTTGTGGGTGCTTGTAGGTACTTGTGGGTGCTTGTAGGTACTTGTGGGTGCTTGTGGGTGCTTGTAGGTACTTGTGGGTGCTTGAAGGAACTTGTGGGTGCTTGTGGGTACTTGTGGGTGCTTGTAGGTACTTGAGGGTGCTTGTAGGTACTTGTGGGTGCTTGTAGGTACTTGTGGGTGCTTGTAGGTACTTGTGGGTGCTTGTAGGTACTTGTGGGTGCTTGTAGGTACTTGTGGGTGTTGTAGGTACTTGTGGGTGCTTGTAGGTACTTGTGGGTGCTTGTAGGTACTTGCGGGTGCTTGTAGGTACTTGTGGGTGCTTGTAGGTACTTGTGGGTGCTTGTAGGTACTTGTGGGTGCTTGTAGGTACTTGTGGGTGCTTGTAGGTACTTGTGGGTGCTTGTAGGTACTTGTGGGTGCTTGTAGGTACTTGTGGGTGCTTGTAGGTACTTGTGGGTGCTTGTAGGTACTTGTGGGTGCTTGTAGGTACTTGTGGGTGCTTGTAGGTACTTGTGGGTGCTAGTAGGTACTTGTGGGTGCTAGTAGGTACTTGTGGGTGCTTGTAGGTGCTTGTGGGTACTAGTGGGTGCTTGTAGGTACTAGTGGGTGCTTGTAGGTACTAGTGGGTGCTTGTAGGTACTTGTGGGTGCATGTAGGTACTTGTGGGTGCTTGTAGGTACTTGTGGGTGCTTGTAGGTACTTGTGGGTGCATGTAGGTACTTGTGGGTGCTTGTAGGTACTTGTGGGTGCTTGTGGGTGCTTATTGGTACTTGTGGGTGCTTGTGGGCACTTGTGGGTGCTTGTGGGTACTTGTGGGTGCTTGTAGGTACTTAAGGGTGCTTGTGGGTGCTTGTAGGTACTTGTGGGTGCTTGAAGGAACTTGTGGGTGCTTGTGGGTACTTGTGGGTGCTTGTAGGTACTTGTGGGTGCTTGTAGGTACTTGTGGGTGCTTGTAGGTACTTGTGGGTGCTTGTAGGTACTTGTGGGTGCTTGTAGGTACTTGTGGGTGCTTGTAGGTACTTGTGGGTGCTTGTAGGTACTTAAGGGTGCTTGTGGGTGCTTGTAGGTACTTGTGGGTGCTTGAAGGAACTTGTGGGTGCTTGTGGGAACTTGTGGGTGCTTGTAGGTACTTGGGGGTGCTTGTAGGTACTTGTGGGTGCTTGTAGGTACTTGTGGGTGCTTGTAGGTACTTGTGGGTGCTTGTAGGTATTTGTGGGTGCTTGTAGGTACTTGTGGGTGCTTGTAGGTACTTGAAGGTGTTGTAGGTACTTGTGGGTGCTTGTAGGTACTTGTGGGTGCTTGTAGGTATTTGTGGGTGCTTGTAGGTACTTGTGGGTGCTTGTAGGTACTTGTAGGTGTTGTAGGTACTTGTGGGTGCTTGTAGGTACTTGTGGGTGCTTGTAGGTACTTGTGGGTGCTTGTAGGTACTTGTGGGTGCTTGTAGGTACTTGTGGGTGCTTGTAGGTACTTGTGGGTGCTTGTAGGTACTTGTGGGTGCTTGTAGGTACTTGTGGGTGCTTGTAGGTACTTGTGGGTGCTTGTAGGTACTTGTGGGTGCTTGTAGGTACTTGTGGGTGCTTGTAGGTACTTGTGGGTGCTTGTAGGTACTTGTGGGTGCTAGTAGGTACTTGTGGGTGCTAGTAGGTACTTGTGGGTGCTTGTAGGTGCTTGTGGGTACTAGTGGGTGCTTGTAGGTACTAGTGGGTGCTTGTAGGTACTAGTGGGTGCTTGTAGGTACTAGTGGGTGCTTGTAGGTACTTGTGGGTGCATGTAGGTACTTGTGGGTGCTTGTAGGTACTTGTGGGTGCTTGTAGGTACTTGTGGGTGCATGTAGGTACTTGTGGGTGCTTGTAGGTACTTGTGGGTGCTTGTGGGTGCTTATTGGTACTTGTGGGTGCTTGTGGGCACTTGTGGGTGCTTGTGGGTACTTGTGGGTGCTTGTAGGTACTTAAGGGTGCTTGTGGGTGCTTGTAGGTACTTGTGGGTGCTTGAAGGAACTTGTGGGTGCTTGTGGGTACTTGTGGGTGCTTGTAGGTACTTGTGGGTGCTTGTAGGTACTTGTGGGTGCTTGTAGGTACTTGTGGGTGCTTGTAGGTACTTGTGGGTGCTTGTAGGTACTTGTGGGTGCTTGTAGGTACTTGTGGGTGCTTGTAGGTACTTGTGGGTGCTTGTAGGTACTTAAGGGTGCTTGTGGGTGCTTGTAGGTACTTGTGGGTGCTTGAAGGAACTTGTGGGTGCTTGTGGGTACTTGTGGGTGCTTGTAGGTACTTGAGGGTGCTTGTAGGTACTTGTGGGTGCTTGTAGGTACTTGTGGGTGCTTGTAGGTACTTGTGGGTGCTTGTAGGTACTTGTGGGTGCTTGTAGGTACTTGTGGGTGCTTGTAGGTACTTGTGGGTGTTGTAGGTACTTGTGGGTGCTTGTAGGTACTTGTGGGTGCTTGTACGTACTTGTGGGTGCTTGTAGGTACTTGTGGGTGCTTGTAGGTACTTGTGGGTGCTTGTAGGTACTTGTGGGTGCTTGTAGGTACTTGTGGGTGCTTGTAGGTACTTGTGGGTGCTTGTAGGTACTTGTGGGTGCTAGTAGGTACTTGTGGGTGCTAGTAGGTACTTGTGGGTGCTTGTAGGTGCTTGTGGGTACTAGTGGGTGCTTGTAGGTACTAGTGGGTGCTTGTAGGTACTAGTGGGTGCTTGTAGGTACTTGTGGGTGCATGTAGGTACTTGTGGGTGCTTGTAGGTACTTGTGGGTGCTTGTAGGTACTTGTGGGTGCATGTAGGTACTTGTGGGTGCTTGTAGGTACTTGTGGGTGCTTGTGGGTGCTTATTGGTACTTGTGGGTGCTTGTGGGCACTTGTGGGTGCTTGTGGGTGCTTGTAGGTACTTAAGGGTGCTTGTGGGTGCTTGTAGGTACTTGTGGGTGCTTGAAGGAACTTGTGGGTGCTTGTGGGTACTTGTGGGTGCTTGTAGGTACTTGTGGGTGCTTGTAGGTACTTGTGGGTGCTTGTAGGTACTTGTGGGTGCTTGTAGGTACTTGTGGGTGCTTGTAGGTACTTGTGGGTGCTTGAAGGAACTTGTGGGTGCTTGTGGGTACTTGTGGGTGCTTGTAGGTACTTGAGGGTGCTTGTAGGTACTTGTGGTTGCTTGTAGGTACTTGTGGGTGCTTGTAGGTACTTGTGGGTGCTTGTAGGTACTTGTGGGTGCTTGTAGGTACTTGTGGGTGTTGTAGGTACTTGTGGGTGCTTGTAGGTACTTGTGGGTGCTTGTAGGTACTTGCGGGTGCTTGTAGGTACTTGTGGGTGCTTGTAGGTACTTGTGGGTGCTTGTAGGTACTTGTGGGTGCTTGTAGGTACTTGTGGGTGCTTGTAGGTACTTGTGGGTGCTTGTAGGTACTTGTGGGTGCTTGTAGGTACTTGTGGGTGCTTGTGGGTGCTTGTAGGTACTTGTGGGTGCTTGAAGGAACTTGTGGGTGCTTGTGGGTACTTGTGGGTGCTTGTAGGTACTTGAGGGTGCTTGTAGGTACTTGTGGGTGCTTGTAGGTACTTGTGGGTGCTTGTAGGTACTTGTGGGTGCTTGTAGGTACTTGTGGGTGCTTGTAGGTACTTGTGGGTGTTGTAGGTACTTGTGGGTGCTTGTAGGTACTTGTGGGTGCTTGTAGGTACTTGCGGGTGCTTGTAGGTACTTGTGGGTGCTTGTAGGTACTTGTGGGTGCTTGTAGGTACTTGTGGGTGCTTGTAGGTACTTGTGGGTGCTTGTAGGTACTTGTGGGTGCTTGTAGGTACTTGTGGGTGCTTGTAGGTACTTGTGGGTGCTTGTAGGTACTTGTGGGTGCTTGTAGGTACTTGTGGGTGCTTGTAGGTACTTGTGGGTGCTTGTAGGTACTTGTGGGTGCTAGTAGGTACTTGTGGGTGCTAGTAGGTACTTGTGGGTGCTTGTAGGTGCTTGTGGGTACTAGTGGGTGCTTGTAGGTACTAGTGGGTGCTTGTAGGTACTAGTGGGTGCTTGTAGGTACTTGTGGGTGCATGTAGGTACTTGTGGGTGCTTGTAGGTACTTGTGGGTGCTTGTAGGTACTTGTGGGTGCATGTAGGTACTTGTGGGTGCTTGTAGGTACTTGTGGGTGCTTGTGGGTGCTTATTGGTACTTGTGGGTGCTTGTGGGTACTTGTGGGTGCTTGTGGGTACTTGTGGGTGCTTGTAGGTACTTAAGGGTGCTTGTGGGTGCTTGTAGGTACTTGTGGGTGCTTGAAGGAACTTGTGGGTGCTTGTGGGTACTTGTGGGTGCTTGTAGGTACTTGTGGGTGCTTGTAGGTACTTGTGGGTGCTTGTAGGTACTTGTGGGTGCTTGTAGGTACTTGTGGGTGCTTGTAGGTACTTGTGGGTGCTTGTAGGTACTTGTGGGTGCTTGTAGGTACTTAAGGGTGCTTGTGGGTGCTTGTAGGTACTTGTGGGTGCTTGAAGGAACTTGTGGGTGCTTGTGGGTACTTGTGGGTGCTTGTAGGTACTTGGGGGTGCTTGTAGGTACTTGTGGGTGCTTGTAGGTACTTGTGGGTGCTTGTAGGTACTTGTGGGTGCTTGTAGGTATTTGTGGGTGCTTGTAGGTACTTGTGGGTGCTTGTAGGTACTTGAAGGTGTTGTAGGTACTTGTGGGTGCTTGTAGGTACTTGTGGGTGCTTGTAGGTACTTGTGGGTGCTTGTAGGTACTTGTGGGTGCTTGTAGGTACTTGTGGGTGCTTGTAGGTACTTGTGGGTGCTTGTAGGTACTTGTGGGTGCTTGTAGGTACTTGTGGGTGCTTGTAGGTACTTGTGGGTGCTTGTAGGTACTTGTGGGTGCTTGTAGGTACTTGTGGGTGCTTGTAGGTACTTGTGGGTGCTTGTAGGTACTTGTGGGTGCTAGTAGGTACTTGTGGGTGCTAGTAGGTACTTGTGGGTGCTTGTAGGTGCTTGTGGGTACTAGTGGGTGCTTGTAGGTACTAGTGGGTGCTTGTAGGTACTAGTGGGTGCTTGTAGGTACTTGTGGGTGCATGTAGGTACTTGTGGGTGCTTGTAGGTACTTGTGGGTGCTTGTAGGTACTTGTGGGTGCATGTAGGTACTTGTGGGTGCTTGTAGGTACTTGTGGGTGCTTGTGGGTGCTTATTGGTACTTGTGGGTGCTTGTGGGCACTTGTGGGTGCTTGTGGGTACTTGTGGGTGCTTGTAGGTACTTAAGGGTGCTTGTGGGTGCTTGTAGGTACTTGTGGGTGCTTGAAGGAACTTGTGGGTGCTTGTGGGTACTTGTGGGTGCTTGTAGGTACTTGTGGGTGCTTGTAGGTACTTGTGGGTGCTTGTAGGTACTTGTGGGTGCTTGTAGGTACTTGTGGGTGCTTGTAGGTACTTGTGGGTGCTTGTAGGTACTTGTGGGTGCTTGTAGGTACTTGTGGGTGCTTGTAGGTACTTAAGGGTGCTTGTGGGTGCTTGTAGGTACTTGTGGGTGTTGTAGGTACTTGTGGGTGCTTGTAGGTACTTGTGGGTGCTTGTACGTACTTGTGGGTGCTTGTAGGTACTTGTGGGTGCTTGTAGGTACTTGTGGGTGCTTGTAGGTACTTGTGGGTGCTTGTAGGTACTTGTGGGTGCTTGTAGGTACTTGTGGGTGCTTGTAGGTACTTGTGGGTGCTTGTAGGTACTTAAGGGTGCTTGTGGGTGCTTGTAGGTACTTGTGGGTGCTTGAAGGAACTTGTGGGTGCTTGTGGGTACTTGTGGGTGCTTGTAGGTACTTGAGGGTGCTTGTAGGTACTTGTGGGTGCTTGTAGGTACTTGTGGGTGCTTGTAGGTACTTGTGGGTGCTTGTAGGTACTTGTGGGTGCTTGTAGGTACTTGTGGGTGCTTGTAGGTACTTGTGGGTGTTGTAGGTACTTGTGGGTGCTTGTAGGTACTTGTGGGTGCTTGTACGTACTTGTGGGTGCTTGTAGGTACTTGTGGGTGCTTGTAGGTACTTGTGGGTGCTTGTAGGTACTTGTGGGTGCTTGTAGGTACTTGTGGGTGCTTGTAGGTACTTGTGGGTGCTTGTAGGTACTTGTGGGTGCTAGTAGGTACTTGTGGGTGCTAGTAGGTACTTGTGGGTGCTTGTAGGTGCTTGTGGGTACTAGTGGGTGCTTGTAGGTACTAGTGGGTGCTTGTAGGTACTAGTGGGTGCTTGTAGGTACTTGTGGGTGCATGTAGGTACTTGTGGGTGCTTGTAGGTACTTGTGGGTGCTTGTAGGTACTTGTGGGTGCATGTAGGTACTTGTGGGTGCTTGTAGGTACTTGTGGGTGCTTGTGGGTGCTTATTGGTACTTGTGGGTGCTTGTGGGCACTTGTGGGTGCTTGTGGGTGCTTGTAGGTACTTAAGGGTGCTTGTGGGTGCTTGTAGGTACTTGTGGGTGCTTGAAGGAACTTGTGGGTGCTTGTGGGTACTTGTGGGTGCTTGTAGGTACTTGTGGGTGCTTGTAGGTACTTGTGGGTGCTTGTAGGTACTTGTGGGTGCTTGTAGGTACTTGTGGGTGCTTGTAGGTACTTGTGGGTGCTTGAAGGAACTTGTGGGTGCTTGTGGGTACTTGTGGGTGCTTGTAGGTACTTGAGGGTGCTTGTAGGTACTTGTGGTTGCTTGTAGGTACTTGTGGGTGCTTGTAGGTACTTGTGGGTGCTTGTAGGTACTTGTGGGTGCTTGTAGGTACTTGTGGGTGTTGTAGGTACTTGTGGGTGCTTGTAGGTACTTGTGGGTGCTTGTAGGTACTTGCGGGTGCTTGTAGGTACTTGTGGGTGCTTGTAGGTACTTGTGGGTGCTTGTAGGTACTTGTGGGTGCTTGTAGGTACTTGTGGGTGCTTGTAGGTACTTGTGGGTGCTTGTAGGTACTTGTGGGTGCTTGTAGGTACTTGTGGGTGCTTGTGGGTGCTTGTAGGTACTTGTGGGTGCTTGAAGGAACTTGTGGGTGCTTGTGGGTACTTGTGGGTGCTTGTAGGTACTTGAGGGTGCTTGTAGGTACTTGTGGGTGCTTGTAGGTACTTGTGGGTGCTTGTAGGTACTTGTGGGTGCTTGTAGGTACTTGTGGGTGCTTGTAGGTACTTGTGGGTGTTGTAGGTACTTGTGGGTGCTTGTAGGTACTTGTGGGTGCTTGTAGGTACTTGCGGGTGCTTGTAGGTACTTGTGGGTGCTTGTAGGTACTTGTGGGTGCTTGTAGGTACTTGTGGGTGCTTGTAGGTACTTGTGGGTGCTTGTAGGTACTTGTGGGTGCTTGTAGGTACTTGTGGGTGCTTGTAGGTACTTGTGGGTGCTTGTAGGTACTTGTGGGTGCTTGTAGGTACTTGTGGGTGCTTGTAGGTACTTGTGGGTGCTTGTAGGTACTTGTGGGTGCTAGTAGGTACTTGTGGGTGCTAGTAGGTACTTGTGGGTGCTTGTAGGTGCTTGTGGGTACTAGTGGGTGCTTGTAGGTACTAGTGGGTGCTTGTAGGTACTAGTGGGTGCTTGTAGGTACTTGTGGGTGCATGTAGGTACTTGTGGGTGCTTGTAGGTACTTGTGGGTGCTTGTAGGTACTTGTGGGTGCATGTAGGTACTTGTGGGTGCTTGTAGGTACTTGTGGGTGCTTGTGGGTGCTTATTGGTACTTGTGGGTGCTTGTGGGTACTTGTGGGTGCTTGTGGGTACTTGTGGGTGCTTGTAGGTACTTAAGGGTGCTTGTGGGTGCTTGTAGGTACTTGTGGGTGCTTGAAGGAACTTGTGGGTGCTTGTGGGTACTTGTGGGTGCTTGTAGGTACTTGTGGGTGCTTGTAGGTACTTGTGGGTGCTTGTAGGTACTTGTGGGTGCTTGTAGGTACTTGTGGGTGCTTGTAGGTACTTGTGGGTGCTTGTAGGTACTTGTGGGTGCTTGTAGGTGCTTGTGATACTTGTGGGTGCTTGTAGGTACTTGTGGGTGCTTGTAGGTGCTTGTGGGTACTTGTGGGTGCTTCTAGGTGCTTGTGGGTGCTTGTAGGTGTTTGTAGGTGCTTGTAGGTACTTGTGGGTGCTTGTAGGTACTTGTGGGTGCTTGTAGGTACTTGTGGGTGCTTGTAGGTACTTGTGGGTGCTTGTAGGTACTTGTGGGTGCTTGTGGGTACTTGTGGGTACTTGTGGGTGCTTGTAGGTACTTTTGGGTACTTGTGGTTGCTTGTGGGTACTTGTGGGTGCTTGTAGGTACTTGCCCCGGGTGCTTGTAGGTACTTCTGGGTACTTGTGGGTGCTTGTGGGTACTTGTAGGTACATGTGGGTGCTTGTAGGTACTTGTGGGTGCTTGTAGGTACTTGTGGGTGCTTGTAGGTACTTGTGGGTGCTTGTAGGTACTTGTGGGTGCTTGTGGGTACTTGTGGGTGCTTGTAGGTACTTGTGGGTGCTTGTAGGTACTTGTGGGTGCTAGTAGGTACTTGTGGGTGCTAGTAGGTACTTGTGGGTGCTTGTGGGTGCTTATTGGTACTTGTGGGCACTTGTGGGTGCTTGTGGGCACTTGTGGGTGCTTGGGGGTACTTGTGGGTGCTTGTAGGTACTTGTGGGTGCTTGTAGGTACTTAAGGGTGCTTGTGGGTGCTTGTAGGTACTTGTGGGTGCTTGAAGGAACTTGTGGGTGCTTGTGGGTACTTGTGGGTGCTTGTAGGTACTTGAGGGTGCTTGTAGGTACTTGTGGGTGCTTGTAGGTACTTGTGGGTGCTTGTAGGTACTTGTGGGTGCTTGTAGGTACTTGTGGGTGCTTGTAGGTACTTGTGGGTGTTGTAGGTACTTGTGGGTGCTTGTAGGTACTTGTGGGTGCTTGTAGGTACTTGCGGGTGCTTGTAGGTACTTGTGGGTGCTTGTAGGTACTTGTGGGTGCTTGTAGGTACTTGTGGGTGCTTGTAGGTACTTGTGGGTGCTTGTAGGTACTTGTGGGTGCTTGTAGGTACTTGTGGGTGCTTGTAGGTACTTGTGGGTGCTTGTAGGTACTTGTGGGTGCTTGTAGGTACTTGTGGGTGCTTGTAGGTACTTGTGGGTGCTTGAAGGTACTTGTGGGTGCTTGTATGTACTTGTGGGTGCTAGTAGGTACTTGTGGGTGCTAGTAGGTACTTGTGGGTGCTTGTAGGTGCTTGTGGGTACTAGTGGGTGCTTGTAGGTACTAGTGGGTGCTTGTAGGTACTAGTGGGTGCTTGTAGGTACTTGTGGGTGCATGTAGGTACTTGTGGGTGCTTGTAGGTACTTGTGGGTGCTTGTAGGTACTTGTGGGTGCATGTAGGTACTTGTGGGTGCTTGTAGGTACTTGTGGGTGCTTGTGGGTGCTTATTGGTACTTGTGGGTGCTTGTGGGCACTTGTGGGTGCTTGTGGGTACTTGTGGGTGCTTGTAGGTACTTGTGGGTGCTTGTAGGTACTTGTGGGTGCTTGTAGGTACTTGTGGGTGCTTGTAGGTACTTGTGGGTGCTTGTGGGTACTTGTGGGTACTTGTGGGTGCTTGTAGGTACTTTTGGGTACTTGTGGTTGCTTGTGGGTACTTGTGGGTGCTTGTAGGTACTTGCCCCGGGTGCTTGTAGGTACTTCTGGGTACTTGTGGGTGCTTGTGGGTACTTGTAGGTACATGTGGGTGCTTGTAGGTACTTGTGGGTGCTTGTAGGTACTTGTGGGTGCTTGTAGGTACTTGTGGGTGCTTGTAGGTACTTGTGGGTGCTTGTGGGTACTTGTGGGTGCTTGTAGGTACTTGTGGGTGCTTGTAGGTACTTGTGGGTGCTAGTAGGTACTTGTGGGTGCTAGTAGGTACTTGTGGGTGCTTGTGGGTGCTTATTGGTACTTGTGGGCACTTGTGGGTGCTTGTGGGCACTTGTGGGTGCTTGGGGGTACTTGTGGGTGCTTGTAGGTACTTGTGGGTGCTTGTAGGTACTTAAGGGTGCTTGTGGGTGCTTGTAGGTACTTGTGGGTGCTTGAAGGAACTTGTGGGTGCTTGTGGGTACTTGTGGGTGCTTGTAGGTACTTGAGGGTGCTTGTAGGTACTTGTGGGTGCTTGTAGGTACTTGTGGGTGCTTGTAGGTACTTGTGGGTGCTTGTAGGTACTTGTGGGTGCTTGTAGGTACTTGTGGGTGTTGTAGGTACTTGTGGGTGCTTGTAGGTACTTGTGGGTGCTTGTAGGTACTTGCGGGTGCTTGTAGGTACTTGTGGGTGCTTGTAGGTACTTGTGGGTGCTTGTAGGTACTTGTGGGTGCTTGTAGGTACTTGTGGGTGCTTGTAGGTACTTGTGGGTGCTTGTAGGTACTTGTGGGTGCTTGTAGGTACTTGTGGGTGCTTGTAGGTACTTGTGGGTGCTTGTAGGTACTTGTGGGTGCTTGTAGGTACTTGTGGGTGCTTGAAGGTACTTGTGGGTGCTTGTATGTACTTGTGGGTGCTAGTAGGTACTTGTGGGTGCTAGTAGGTACTTGTGGGTGCTTGTAGGTGCTTGTGGGTACTAGTGGGTGCTTGTAGGTACTAGTGGGTGCTTGTAGGTACTAGTGGGTGCTTGTAGGTACTTGTGGGTGCATGTAGGTACTTGTGGGTGCTTGTAGGTACTTGTGGGTGCTTGTAGGTACTTGTGGGTGCATGTAGGTACTTGTGGGTGCTTGTAGGTACTTGTGGGTGCTTGTGGGTGCTTATTGGTACTTGTGGGTGCTTGTGGGCACTTGTGGGTGCTTGTGGGTACTTGTGGGTGCTTGTAGGTACTTAAGGGTGCTTGTGGGTGCTTGTAGGTACTTGTGGGTGCTTGAAGGAACTTGTGGGTGCTTGTGGGTACTTGTGGGTGCTTGTAGGTACTTGTGGGTGCTTGTAGGTACTTGTGGGTGCTTGTAGGTACTTGTGGGTGCTTGTAGGTACTTGTGGGTGCTTGTAGGTACTTGTGGGTGCTTGTAGGTACTTGTGGGTGCTTGTAGGTACTTGTGGGTGCTTGTAGGTACTTGTGGGTGCTTGTAGGTACTTAAGGGTGCTTGTGGGTGCTTGTAGGTACTTGTGGGTGCTTGAAGGAACTTGTGGGTGCTTGTGGGTACTTGTGGGTGCTTGTAGGTACTTGAGGGTGCTTGTAGGTACTTGTGGGTGCTTGTAGGTACTTGTGGGTGCTTGTAGGTACTTGTGGGTGCTTGTAGGTACTTGTGGGTGCTTGTAGGTACTTGTGGGTGCTTGAAGGTACTTGTGGGTGCTTGTAGGTACTTGTGGGTGCTAGTAGGTACTTGTGGGTGCTAGTAGGTACTTGTGGGTGCTTGTAGGTGCTTGTGGGTACTAGTGGGTGCTTGTAGGTACTAGTGGGTGCTTGTAGGTACTAGTGGGTGCTTGTAGGTACTTGTGGGTGCATGTAGGTACTTGTGGGTGCTTGTAGGTACTTGTGGGTGCATGTAGGTACTTGTGGGTGCTTGTAGGTACTTGTGGGTGCTTATTGGTACTTGTGGGTGCTTGTGGGCACTTGTGGGTGCTTGTGGGTACTTGTGGGTGCTTGTAGGTACTTAAGGGTGCTTGTGGGTGCTTGTAGGTACTTGTGGGTGCTTGAAGGAACTTGTGGGTGCTTGTGGGTACTTGTGGGTGCTTGTAGGTACTTCAGGGTGCTTGTAGGTACTTGTGGGTGCTTGTAGGTACTTGTGGGTGCTTGTAGGTACTTGTGGGTGCTTGTAGGTACTTGTGGGTGCTTGTAGGTACTTGTGGGTGCTTGTAGGTACTTGTAGGTGTTGTAGGTACTTGTGGGTGCTTGTAGGTACTTGTGGGTGCTTGTACGTACTTGTGGGTGCTTGTAGGTACTTGTGGGTGCTTGTTGGTACTTGTGGGTGCTTGTAGGTACTTGTGGGTGCTTGTAGGTACTTGTGGGTGCTTGTAGGTACTTGTGGGTGCTTGTAGGTACTTGTGGGTGCTAGTAGGTACTTGTGGGTGCTAGTAGGTACTTGTGGGTGCTTGTAGGTGCTTGTGGGTACTAGTGGGTGCTTGTAGGTACTAGTGGGTGCTTGTAGGTACTAGTGGGTGCTTGTAGGTACTTGTGGGTGCATGTAGGTACTTGTGGGTGCTTGTAGGTACTTGTGGGTGCTTGTAGGTACTTGTGGGTGCATGTAGGTACTTGTGGGTGCTTGTAGGTACTTGTGGGTGCTTGTAGGTACTTGTGGGTGCATGTAGGTACTTGTGGGTGCTTGTAGGTACTTGTGGGTGCTTGTGGGTGCTTTTTGGTACTTGTGGGTGCTTGTGGGCACTTGTGGGTGCTTGTGGGTACTTGTGGGTGCTTGTAGGTACTTAAGGGTGCTTGTGGGTGCTTGTATGTACTTGTGGGTGCTTGAAGGAACTTGTGGGTGCTTGTGGGTACTTGTGGGTGCTTGTAGGTACTTGTGGGTGCTTGTAGGTACTAGTGGGTGCTTGTAGGTACTTGTGCGTGCATGTAGGTACTTGTGGGTGCTTGTAGGTACTTGTGGGTGCTTGTAGGTACTTGTGGGTGCATGTAGGTACTTGTGGGTGCTTGTAGGTACTTGTGGGTGCTTGTAGGTACTTGTGGGTGCTTGTAGGTACTTGTGGGTGCTTGTGGGTGCTTATTGGTACTTGTGGGTGCTTGTGGGCACTTGTGGGTGCTTGTGGGTACTTCTGGGTGCTTGTAGGTACTTAAGGGTGCTTGTGGGTGCTTGTAGGTACTTGTGGGTGCTTGAAGGAACTTGTGGGTGCTTGTGGGTACTTGTGGGTGCTTGTAGGTACTTGTGGGTGCTTGTAGGTACTTGTGGGTGCTTGTAGGTACTTGTGGGTGCTTGTAGGTACTTGTGGGTGCTTGTAGGTACTTGTGGGTGCTTGAAGGAACTTGTGGGTGCTTGTGGGTACTTGTGGGTGCTTGTAGGTACTTGAGGGTGCTTGTAGGTACTTGTGGGTGCTTGTAGGTACTTGTGGGTGCTTGTAGGTACTTGTGGGTGCTTGTAGGTACTTGTGGGTGCTTGTAGGTACTTGTGGGTGTTGTAGGTACTTGTGGGTGCTTGTAGGTACTTGTGGGTGCTTGTAGGTACTTGCGGGTGCTTGTAGGTACTTGTGGGTGCTTGTAGGTCCTTGTGGGTGCTTGTAGGTACTTGTGGGTGCTTGTAGGTACTTGTGGGTGCTTGTAGGTACTTGTGGGTGCTTGTAGGTACTTGTGGGTGCTTGTAGGTACTTGTGGGTGCTTGTAGGTACTTGTGGGTGCTTGTAGGTACTTGTGGGTGCTTGTAGGTACTTGTGGGTGCTTGTAGGTACTTGTGGGTGCTTGTAGGTACTTGTGGGTGCTTGTAGGTACTTGTGGGTGCTAGTAGGTACTTGTGGGTGCTTCTAGGTGCTTGTGGGTGCTTGTAGGTGTTTGTAGGTGCTTGTAGGTACTTGTGGGTGCTTGTAGGTACTTGTGGGTGCTTGTAGGTACTTGTGGGTGCTTGAAGGAACTTGTGGGTGCTTGTGGGTACTTGTGGGTGCTTGTAGGTACTTGAGGGTGCTTGTAGGTACTTGTGGGTGCTTGTAGGTACTTGTGGGTGCTTGTAGGTACTTGTGGGTGCTTGTAGGTACTTGTGGGTGCTTGTAGGTACTTGTGGGTGTTGTAGGTACTTGTGGGTGCTTGTAGGTACTTGTGGGTGCTTGTAGGTACTTGCGGGTGCTTGTAGGTACTTGTGGGTGCTTGTAGGTCCTTGTGGGTGCTTGTAGGTACTTGTGGGTGCTTGTAGGTACTTGTGGGTGCTTGTAGGTACTTGTGGGTGCTTGTAGGTACTTGTGGGTGCTTGTAGGTACTTGTGGGTGCTTGTAGGTACTTGTGGGTGCTTGTAGGTACTTGTGGGTGCTTGTAGGTACTTGTGGGTGCTTGTAGGTACTTGTGGGTGCTAGTAGGTACTTGTGGGTGCTAGTAGGTACTTGTGGGTGCTTGTAGGTGCTTGTGGGTACTAGTGGGTGCTTGTAGGTACTAGTGGGTGCTTGTAGGTACTAGTGGGTGCTTGTAGGTACTTGTGGGTGCATGTAGGTACTTGTGGGTGCTTGTAGGTACTTGTGGGTGCTTGTAGGTACTTGTGGGTGCATGTAGGTACTTGTGGGTGCTTGTGGGTGCTTGTAGGTGCTTGTGGGTGCTTGTGGGTGCTTGTAGGTGCTTGTGGGTGCCTTTCGGTGCTTGTGGATGCTTTTAGGTGCTTGTGATACTTGTGGGTGCTTGTAGGTACTTGTGGGTGCTTGTAGGTGCTTGTGGGTACTTGTGGGTGCTTCTAGGTGCTTGTGGGTGCTTGTAGGTGTTTGTAGGTACTTGTAGGTACTTGTGGGTGCTTGTAGGTACTTGTGGGTGCTTGTAGGTACTTGTGGGTGCTTGTAGGTACTTGTGGGTGCTTGTGGGTACTTGTGGGTACTTGTGGGTGCTTGTAGGTACTTTTGGGTACTTGTGGTTGCTTGTAGGTACTTGTGGGTGCATGTAGGTACTTGTGGGTGCTTGTAGGTACTTGTGGGTGCTTGTGGGTGCTTATTGGTACTTGTGGGCACTTGTGGGTGCTTGTGGGCACTTGTGGGTGCTTGGGGGTACTTGTGGGTGCTTGTAGGTACTTGTGGGTGCTTGTAGGTACTTAAGGGTGCTTGTGGGTGCTTGTAGGTACTTGTGGGTGCTTGAAGGAACTTGTGGGTGCTTGTGGGTACTTGTGGGCACTTGTGGGTGCTTGTGGGCACTTGTGGGTGCTTGGGGGTACTTGTGGGTGCTTGTAGGTACTTGTGGGTGCTTGTAGGTACTTAAGGGTGCTTGTGGGTGCTTGTAGGTACTTGTGGGTGCTTGAAGGAACTTGTGGGTGCTTGTGGGTACTTGTGGGTGCTTGTAGGTACTTGAGGGTGCTTGTAGGTACTTGTGGGTGCTTGTAGGTACTTGTGGGTGCTTGTAGGTACTTGTGGGTGCTTGTAGGTACTTGTGGGTGCTTGTAGGTACTTGTGGGTGCTTGTAGTTGCTTGTGGGTGCTTGAAGGTACTTGTGGGTGCTTGTAGGTGCTTGTGGGTGCTTGTGGGTGCTTGTAGGTGCTTGTGGGTGCTTGTAGGTGCTTGTGGGTGCCTTTCGGTGCTTGTGGATGCTTTTAGGTGCTTGTGATACTTGTGGGTGCTTGTAGGTACTTGTGGGTGCTTGTAGGTGCTTGTGGGTACTTGTGGGTGCTTCTAGGTGCTTGTGGGTGCTTGTAGGTGTTTGTAGGTGCTTGTAGGTACTTGTGGGTGCTTGTAGGTACTTGTGGGTGCTTGTAGGTACTTGTGGGTGCTTGTAGGTACTTGTGGGTGCTTGTGGGTGCTTGTGGGTACTTGTGGGTACTTGTGGGTGCTTGTAGGTACTTTTGGGTACTTGTGGTTGCTTGTGGGTACTTGTGGGTGCTTGTAGGTACTTGCCCCTGGTGCTTGTAGGTACTTCTGGGTACTTGTGGGTGCTTGTGGGTACTTGTAGGTACATGTGGGTGCTTGTAGGTACTTGTGGGTGCTTGTAGGTACTTGTGGGTGCTTGTAGGTACTTGTGGGTGCTTGTAGGTACTTGTGGGTGCTTGTGGGTACTTGTGGGTGCTTGTAGGTACTTGTGGGTGCTTGTAGGTACTTGTGGGTGCTAGTAGGTACTTGTGGGTGCTAGTAGGTACTTGTGGGTGCTTGTGGGTGCTTATTGGTACTTGTGGGCACTTGTGGGTGCTTGTAGGTACTTAAGGGTGCTTGTGGGTGCTTGTAGGTACTTGTGGGTGCTTGAAGGAACTTGTGGGTGCTTGTGGGTACTTGTGGGTGCTTGTAGGTACTTGAGGGTGCTTGTAGGTACTTGTGGGTGCTTGTAGGTACTTGTGGGTGCTTGTAGGTACTTCTGGGTGCTTGTAGGTACTTGTGGGTGCTTGTAGGTACTTGTGGGTGTTGTAGGTACTTGTGGGTGCTTGTAGGTACTTGTGGGTGCTTGTAGGTACTTGCGGGTGCTTGTAGGTACTTGTGGGTGCTTGTAGGTACTTGTGGGTGCTTGTAGGTACTTGTGGGTGCTTGTAGGTACTTGTGGGTGCTTGTAGGTACTTGTGGGTGCTTGTAGGTACTTGTGGGTGCTTGTAGGTACTTGTGGGTGCTTGTAGGTACTTGTGGGTGCTTGTAGGTACTTGTGGGTGCTTGTAGGTACTTGTGGGTGCTTGTAGGTACTTGTGGGTGCTTGAAGGTACTTGTGGGTGCTTGTAGGTACTTGTGGGTGCTAGTAGGTACTTGTGGGTGCTAGTAGGTACTTGTGGGTGCTTGTAGGTGCTTGTGGGTACTAGTGGGTGCTTGTAGGTACTAGTGGGTGCTTGTAGGTACTAGTGGGTGCTTGTAGGTACTTGTGGGTGCATGTAGGTACTTGTGGGTGCTTGTAGGTACTTGTGGGTGCTTGTAGGTACTTGTGGGTGCATGTAGGTACTTGTGGGTGCTTGTAGGTACTTGTGGGTGCTTGTGGGTGCTTATTGGTACTTGTGGGTGCTTGTAGGCACTTGTGGGTGCTTGTGGGTACTTGTGGGTGCTTGTAGGTACTTAAGGGTGCTTGTGGGTGCTTGTAGGTACTTGTGGGTGCTTGAAGGAACTTGTGGGTGCTTGTGGGTACTTGTGGGTGCTTGTAGGTACTTGTGGGTGCTTGTAGGTACTTGTGGGTGCTTGTAGGTACTTGTGGGTGCTTGTAGGTACTTGTGGGTGCTTGTAGGTACTTGTGGGTGCTTGTAGGTACTTGTGGGTGCTTGTAGGTACTTGTGGGTGCTTGTAGGTACTTAAGGGTGCTTGTGGGTGCTTGTAGGTACTTGTGGGTGCTTGAAGGAACTTGTGGGTGCTTGTGGGTACTTGTGGGTGCTTGTAGGTACTTGAGGGTGCTTGTAGGTACTTGTGGGTGCTTGTAGGTACTTGTGGGTGCTTGTAGGTACTTGTGGGTGCTTGTAGGTACTTGTGGGTGCTTGTAGGTACTTGTGGGTGCTTGTAGGTACTTGTAGGTGTTGTAGGTACTTGTGGGTGCTTGTAGGTACTTGTGGGTGCTTGTACGTACTTGTGGGTGCTTGTAGGTACTTGTGGGTGCTTGTTGGTACTTGTGGGTGCTTGTAGGTACTTGTGGGTGCTTGTAGGTACTTGTGGGTGCTTGTAGGTACTTGTGGGTGCTTGTAGGTACTTGTGGGTGCTAGTAGGTACTTGTGGGTGCTAGTAGGTACTTGTGGGTGCTTGTAGGTGCTTGTGGGTACTAGTGGGTGCTTGTAGGTACTAGTGGGTGCTTGTAGGTACTAGTGGGTGCTTGTAGGTACTTGTGGGTGCATGTAGGTACTTGTGGGTGCTTGTAGGTACTTGTGGGTGATTGTAGGTACTTGTGGGTGCATGTAGGTACTTGTGGGTGCTTGTAGGTACTTGTGGATGCTTGTGGGTGCTTATTGGTACTTGTGGGTGCTTGTGGGCACTTGTGGGTGCTTGTGGGTACTTGTGGGTGCTTGTAGGCACTTAAGGGTGCTTGTGGGTGCTTGTAGGTACTTGTGGGTGCTTGAAGGAACTTGTGGGTGCTTGTGGGTACTTGTGGGTGCTTGTAGGTACTTGAGGGTGCTTGTAGGTACTTGTGGGTGCTTGTAGGTACTTGTGGGTGCTTGTAGGTACTTGTGGGTGCTTGTAGGTACTTGTGGGTGCTTGTAGGTACTTGTGGGTGTTGTAGGTACTTGTGGGTGCTTGTAGGTACTTGTGGGTGCTTGTAGGTACTTGCGGGTGCTTGTAGGTACTTGTGGGTGCTTGTAGGTACTTGTGGGTGCTTGTAGGTACTTGTGGGTGCTTGTAGGTACTTGTGGGTGCTTGTAGGTACTTGTGGGTGCTTGTAGGTACTTGTGGGTGCTTGTAGGTACTTGTGGGTGCTTGTAGGTACTTGTGGGTGCTTGTAGGTACTTGTGGGTGCTTGTAGGTACTTGTGGGTGCTTGTAGGTACTTGTGGGTGCTTGTAGGTACTTGTGGGTGCTAGTAGGTACTTGTGGGTGCTAGTAGGTACTTGTGGGTGCTTGTAGGTGCTTGTGGGTACTAGAGGGTGCTTGTAGGTACTAGTGGGTGCTTGTAGGTACTAGTGGGTGCTTGTAGGTACTTGTGGGTGCATGTAGGTACTTGTGGGTGCTTGTAGGTACTTGTGGGTGCTTGTAGGTACTTGTGGGTGCATGTAGGTACTTGTGGGTGCTTGTAGGTACTTGTGGGTGCTTGTGGGTGCTTATTGGTACTTGTGGGTGCTTGTGGGCACTTGTGGGTGCTTGTGGGTACTTGTGGGTGCTTGTAGGTACTTAAGGGTGCTTGTGGGTGCTTGTAGGTACTTGTGGGTGCTTGAAGGAACTTGTGGGTGCTTGTGGGTACTTGTGGGTGCTTGTAGGTACTTGTGGGTGCTTGTAGGTACTTGTGGGTGCTTGTAGGTACTTGTGGGTGCTTGTAGGTACTTGTGGGTGCTTGTAGGTACTTGTGGGTGCTTGTAGGTACTTGTGGGTGCTTGTAGGTACTTAAGGGTGCTTGTGGGTGCTTGTAGGTACTTGTGGGTGCTTGAAGGAACTTGTGGGTGCTTGTGGGTACTTGTGGGTGCTTGTAGGTACTTGAGGGTGCTTGTAGGTACTTGTGGGTGCTTGTAGGTACTTGTGGGTGCTTGTAGGTACTTGTGGGTGCTTGTAGGTACTTGTGGGTGCTTGTAGGTACTTGTGGGTGCTTGTAGGTACTTGTAGGTGTTGTAGGTACTTGTGGGTGCTTGTAGGTACTTGTGGGTGCTTGTACGTACTTGTGGGTGCTTGTAGGTACTTGTGGGTGCTTGTAGGTACTTGTGGGTGCTTGTAGGTACTTGTGGGTGCTTGTAGGTACTTGTGGGTGCTTGTAGGTACTTGTGGGTGCTTGTAGGTACTTGTGGGTGCTTGTAGGTACTTGTGGGTGCTTGTAGGTACTTGTGGGTGCTTGTAGGTACTTGTGGGTGCTTGTAGGTACTTGAGGGTGCTTGTAGGTACTTGTGGGTGCTTGTAGGTACTTGTGGGTGCTTGTAGGTACTTGTGGGTGCTTGTAGGTACTTGTGGGTGCTTGTAGGTGCTTGTGGGTGCTTGAAGGTACTTGTGGGTGCTTGTAGGTGCTTGTGGGTGCTTGTGGGTGCTTGTAGGTGCTTGTGGGTGCTTGTGGGTGCTTGTAGGTGCTTGTGGGTGCCTTTCGGTGCTTGTGGATGCTTTTAGGTGCTTGTGATACTTGTGGGTGCTTGTAGGTACTTGTGGGTGCTTGTAGGTGCTTGTGGGTACTTGTGGGTGCTTCTAGGTGCTTGTGGGTGCTTGTAGGTGTTTGTAGGTGCTTGTAGGTACTTGTGGGTGCTTGTAGGTACTTGTGGGTGCTTGTAGGTACTTGTGGGTGCTTGTAGGTACTTGTGGGTGCTTGTAGGTACTTGTGGGTGCTTGTGGGTGCTTGTGGGTACTTGTGGGTACTTGTGGGTGCTTGTAGGTACTTTTGGGTACTTGTGGTTGCTTGTGGGTACTTGTGGGTGCTTGTAGGTACTTGCCCCGGGTGCTTGTAGGTACTTCTGGGTACTTGTGGGTGCTTGTGGGTACTTGTAGGTACATGTGGGTGCTTGTAGGTACTTGTGGGTGCTTGTAGGTACTTGTGGGTGCTTGTAGGTACTTGTGGGTGCTTGTAGGTACTTGTGGGTGCTTGTGGGTACTTGTGGGTGCTTGTAGGTACTTGTGGGTGCTTGTAGGTACTTGTGGGTGCTAGTAGGTACTTGTGGGTGCTAGTAGGTACTTGTGGGTGCTTGTGGGTGCTTATTGGTACTTGTGGGCACTTGTGGGTGCTTGTGGGCACTTGTGGGTGCTTGGGGGTACTTGTGGGTGCTTGTAGGTACTTGTGGGTGCTTGTAGGTACTTAAGGGTGCTTGTGGGTGCTTGTAGGTACTTGTGGGTGCTTGAAGGAACTTGTGGGTGCTTGTGGGTACTTGTGGGTGCTTGTAGGTACTTGAGGGTGCTTGTAGGTACTTGTGGGTGCTTGTAGGTACTTGTGGGTGCTTGTAGGTACTTGTGGGTGCTTGTAGGTACTTGTGGGTGCTTGTAGGTACTTGTGGGTGCTTGTAGTTGCTTGTGGGTGCTTGAAGGTACTTGTGGGTGCTTGTAGGTGCTTGTGGGTGCTTGTGGGTGCTTGTAGGTGCTTGTGGGTGCTTGTAGGTGCTTGTGGGTGCCTTTCGGTGCTTGTGGATGCTTTTAGGTGCTTGTGATACTTGTGGGTGCTTGTAGGTACTTGTGGGTGCTTGTAGGTGCTTGTGGGTACTTGTGGGTGCTTCTAGGTGCTTGTGGGTGCTTGTAGGTGTTTGTAGGTGCTTGTAGGTACTTGTGGGTGCTTGTAGGTACTTGTGGGTGCTTGTAGGTACTTGTGGGTGCTTGTAGGTACTTGTGGGTGCTTGTAGGTACTTGTGGGTGCTTGTGGGTGCTTGTGGGTACTTGTGGGTACTTGTGGGTGCTTGTAGGTACTTTTGGGTACTTGTGGTTGCTTGTGGGTACTTGTGGGTGCTTGTAGGTACTTGCCCCGGGTGCTTGTAGGTACTTCTGGGTACTTGTGGGTGCTTGTGGGTACTTGTAGGTACATGTGGGTGCTTGTAGGTACTTGTGGGTGCTTGTAGGTACTTGTGGGTGCTTGTAGGTACTTGTGGGTGCTTGTGGGTACTTGTGGGTGCTTGTAGGTACTTATGGGTGCTTGTAGGTACTTGTGGGTGCTAGTAGGTACTTGTGGGTGCTAGTAGGTACTTGTGGGTGCTTGTGGGTGCTTATTGGTACTTGTGGGCACTTGTGGGTGCTTGTGGGCACTTGTGGGTGCTTGGGGGTACTTGTGGGTGCTTGTAGGTACTTGTGGGTGCTTGTAGGTACTTAAGGGTGCTTGTGGGTGCTTGTAGGTACTTGTGGGTGCTTGAAGGAACTTGTGGGTGCTTGTGGGTACTTGTGGGTGCTTGTAGGTACTTGAGGGTGCTTGTAGGTTTTTGTGGGTGCTTGTAGGTACTTGTGGGTGCTTGTAGGTACTTGTGGGTGCTTGTAGGTACTTGTGGGTGCTTGTAGGTACTTGTGGGTGTTGTAGGTACTTGTGGGTGCTTGTAGGTACTTGTGGGTGCTTGTAGGTACTTGCGGGTGCTTGTAGGTACTTGTGGGTGCTTGTAGGTACTTGTGGGTGCTTGTAGGTACTTGTGGGTGCTTGTAGGTACTTGTGGGTGCTTGTAGGTACTTGTGGGTGCTTGTAGGTACTTGTGGGTGCTTGTAGGTACTTGTGGGTGCTTGTAGGTACTTGTGGGTGCTTGTAGGTACTTGTGGGTGCTTGTAGGTACTTGTGGGTGCTTGTAGGTACTTGTGGGTGCTAGTAGGTACTTGTGGGTGCTAGTAGGTACTTGTGGGTGCTTGTAGGTGCTTGTGGGTACTAGTGGGTGCTTGTAGGTACTAGTGGGTGCTTGTAGGTACTAGTGGGTGCTTGTAGGTACTTGTGGGTGCATGTAGGTACTTGTGGGTGCTTGTAGGTACTTGTGGGTGCTTGTAGGTACTTGTGGGTGCATGTAGGTACTTGTGGGTGCTTGTAGGTACTTGTGGGTGCTTGTGGGTGCTTATTGGTACTTGTGGGTGCTTGTGGGCACTTGTGGGTGCTTGTGGGTACTTGTGGGTGCTTGTAGGTACTTAAGGGTGCTTGTGGGTGCTTGTAGGTACTTGTGGGTGCTTGAAGGAACTTGTGGGTGCTTGTGGGTACTTGTGGGTGCTTGTAGGTACTTGTGGGTGCTTGTAGGTACTTGTGGGTGCTTGTAGGTACTTGTGGGTGCTTGTAGGTACTTGTGGGTGCTTGTAGGTACTTGTGGGTGCTTGTAGGTACTTGTGGGTGCTTGTAGGTACTTAAGGGTGCTTGTGGGTGCTTGTAGGTACTTGTGGGTGCTTGAAGGAACTTGTGGGTGCTTGTGGGTACTTGTGGGTGCTTGTAGGTACTTGAGGGTGCTTGTAGGTACTTGTGGGTGCTTGTAGGTACTTGTGGGTGCTTGTAGGTACTTGTGGGTGCTTGTAGGTATTTGTGGGTGCTTGTAGGTACTTGTGGGTGCTTGTAGGTACTTGTAGGTGTTGTAGGTACTTGTGGGTGCTTGTAGGTACTTGTGGGTGCTTGTAGGTACTTGTGGGTGCTTGTAGGTACTTGTGGGTGCTTGTAGGTACTTGTGGGTGCTTGTAGGTACTTGTGGGTGCTTGTAGGTACTTGTGGGTGCTTGTAGGTACTTGTGGGTGCTTGTAGGTACTTGTGGGTGCTTGTAGGTACTTGTGGGTGCTTGTAGGTACTTGTGGGTGCTTGTAGGTACTTGTGGGTGCTTGTAGGTACTTGTGGGTGCTAGTAGGTACTTGTGGGTGCTAGTAGGTACTTGTGGGTGCTTGTAGGTGCTTGTGGGTACTAGTGGGTGCTTGTAGGTACTAGTGGGTGCTTGTAGGTACTAGTGGGTGCTTGTAGGTACTAGTGGGTGCTTGTAGGTACTTGTGGGTGCATGTAGGTACTTGTGGGTGCTTGTAGGTACTTGTGGGTGCTTGTAGGTACTTGTGGGTGCATGTAGGTACTTGTGGGTGCTTGTAGGTACTTGTGGGTGCTTGTGGGTGCTTATTGGTACTTGTGGGTGCTTGTGGGCACTTGTGGGTGCTTGTGGGTACTTGTGGGTGCTTGTAGGTACTTAAGGGTGCTTGTGGGTGCTTGTAGGTACTTGTGGGTGCTTGAAGGAACTTGTGGGTGCTTGTGGGTACTTGTGGGTGCTTGTAGGTACTTGTGGGTGCTTGTAGGTACTTGTGGGTGCTTGTAGGTACTTGTGGGTGCTTGTAGGTACTTGTGGGTGCTTGTAGGTACTTGTGGGTGCTTGTAGGTACTTGTGGGTGCTTGTAGGTACTTGTGGGTGCTTGTAGGTACTTAAGGGTGCTTGTGGGTGCTTGTAGGTACTTGTGGGTGCTTGAAGGAACTTGTGGGTGCTTGTGGGTACTTGTGGGTGCTTGTAGGTACTTGAGGGTGCTTGTAGGTACTTGTGGGTGCTTGTAGGTACTTGTGGGTGCTTGTAGGTACTTGTGGGTGCTTGTAGGTACTTGTGGGTGCTTGTAGGTACTTGTGGGTGCTTGTAGGTACTTGTGGGTGTTGTAGGTACTTGTGGGTGCTTGTAGGTACTTGTGGGTGCTTGTACGTACTTGTGGGTGCTTGTATGTACTTGTGGGTGCTTGTAGGTACTTGTGGGTGCTTGTAGGTACTTGTGGGTGCTTGTAGGTACTTGTGGGTGCTTGTAGGTACTTGTGGGTGCTTGTAGGTACTTGTGGGTGCTAGTAGGTACTTGTGGGTGCTAGTAGGTACTTGTGGGTGCTTGTAGGTGCTTGTGGGTACTAGTGGGTGCTTGTAGGTACTAGTGGGTGCTTGTAGGTACTAGTGGGTGCTTGTAGGTACTTGTGGGTGCATGTAGGTACTTGTGGGTGCTTGTAGGTACTTGTGGGTGCTTGTAGGTACTTGTGGGTGCATGTAGGTACTTGTGGGTGCTTGTAGGTACTTGTGGGTGCTTGTGGGTGCTTATTGGTACTTGTGGGTGCTTGTGGGCACTTGTGGGTGCTTGTGGGTGCTTGTAGGTACTTAAGGGTGCTTGTGGGTGCTTGTAGGTACTTGTGGGTGCTTGAAGGAACTTGTGGGTGCTTGTGGGTACTTGTGGGTGCTTGTAGGTACTTGTGGGTGCTTGTAGGTACTTGTGGGTGCTTGTAGGTACTTGTGGGTGCTTGTAGGTACTTGTGGGTGCTTGTAGGTACTTGTGGGTGCTTGAAGGAACTTGTGGGTGCTTGTGGGTACTTGTGGGTGCTTGTAGGTACTTGAGGGTGCTTGTAGGTACTTGTGGTTGCTTGTAGGTACTTGTGGGTGCTTGTAGGTACTTGTGGGTGCTTGTAGGTACTTGTGGGTGCTTGTAGGTACTTGTGGGTGTTGTAGGTACTTGTGGGTGCTTGTAGGTACTTGTGGGTGCTTGTAGGTACTTGCGGGTGCTTGTAGGTACTTGTGGGTGCTTGTAGGTACTTGTGGGTGCTTGTAGGTACTTGTGGGTGCTTGTAGGTACTTGTGGGTGCTTGTAGGTACTTGTGGGTGCTTGTAGGTACTTGTGGGTGCTTGTGGGTGCTTGTAGGTACTTGTGGGTGCTTGAAGGAACTTGTGGGTGCTTGTGGGTACTTGTGGGTGCTTGTAGGTACTTGAGGGTGCTTGTAGGTACTTGTGGGTGCTTGTAGGTACTTGTGGGTGCTTGTAGGTACTTGTGGGTGCTTGTAGGTACTTGTGGGTGCTTGTAGGTACTTGTGGGTGTTGTAGGTACTTGTGGGTGCTTGTAGGTACTTGTGGGTGCTTGTAGGTACTTGCGGGTGCTTGTAGGTACTTGTGGGTGCTTGTAGGTACTTGTGGGTGCTTGTAGGTACTTGTGGGTGCTTGTAGGTACTTGTGGGTGCTTGTAGGTACTTGTGGGTGCTTGTAGGTACTTGTGGGTGCTTGTAGGTACTTGTGGGTGCTTGTAGGTACTTGTGGGTGCTTGTAGGTACTTGTGGGTGCTTGTAGGTACTTGTGGGTGCTTGTAGGTACTTGTGGGTGCTAGTAGGTACTTGTGGGTGCTAGTAGGTACTTGTGGGTGCTTGTAGGTGCTTGTGGGTACTAGTGGGTGCTTGTAGGTACTAGTGGGTGCTTGTAGGTACTAGTGGGTGCTTGTAGGTACTTGTGGGTGCATGTAGGTACTTGTGGGTGCTTGTAGGTACTTGTGGGTGCTTGTAGGTACTTGTGGGTGCATGTAGGTACTTGTGGGTGCTTGTAGGTACTTGTGGGTGCTTGTGGGTGCTTATTGGTACTTGTGGGTGCTTGTGGGCACTTGTGGGTGCTTGTGGGTACTTGTGGGTGCTTGTAGGTACTTAAGGGTGCTTGTGGGTGCTTGTAGGTACTTGTGGGTGCTTGAAGGAACTTGTGGGTGCTTGTGGGTACTTGTGGGTGCTTGTAGGTACTTGTGGGTGCTTGTAGGTACTTGTGGGTGCTTGTAGGTACTTGTGGGTGCTTGTAGGTACTTGTGGGTGCTTGTAGGTACTTGTGGGTGCTTGTAGGTACTTGTGGGTGCTTGTAGGTACTTAAGGGTGCTTGTGGGTGCTTGTAGGTACTTGTGGGTGCTTGAAGGAACTTGTGGGTGCTTGTGGGAACTTGTGGGTGCTTGTAGGTACTTGGGGGTGCTTGTAGGTACTTGTGGGTGCTTGTAGGTACTTGTGGGTGCTTGTAGGTACTTGTGGGTGCTTGTAGGTATTTGTGGGTGCTTGTAGGTACTTGTGGGTGCTTGTAGGTACTTGAAGGTGTTGTAGGTACTTGTGGGTGCTTGTAGGTACTTGTGGGTGCTTGTAGGTATTTGTGGGTGCTTGTAGGTACTTGTGGGTGCTTGTAGGTACTTGTAGGTGTTGTAGGTACTTGTGGGTGCTTGTAGGTACTTGTGGGTGCTTGTAGGTACTTGTGGGTGCTTGTAGGTACTTGTGGGTGCTTGTAGGTACTTGTGGGTGCTTGTAGGTACTTGTGGGTGCTTGTAGGTACTTGTGGGTGCTTGTAGGTACTTGTGGGTGCTTGTAGGTACTTGTGGGTGCTTGTAGGTACTTGTGGGTGCTTGTAGGTACTTGTGGGTGCTTGTAGGTACTTGTGGGTGCTTGTAGGTACTTGTGGGTGCTAGTAGGTACTTGTGGGTGCTAGTAGGTACTTGTGGGTGCTTGTAGGTGCTTGTGGGTACTAGTGGGTGCTTGTAGGTACTAGTGGGTGCTTGTAGGTACTAGTGGGTGCTTGTAGGTACTAGTGGGTGCTTGTAGGTACTTGTGGGTGCATGTAGGTACTTGTGGGTGCTTGTAGGTACTTGTGGGTGCTTGTAGGTACTTGTGGGTGCATGTAGGTACTTGTGGGTGCTTGTAGGTACTTGTGGGTGCTTGTGGGTGCTTATTGGTACTTGTGGGTGCTTGTGGGCACTTGTGGGTGCTTGTGGGTACTTGTGGGTGCTTGTAGGTACTTAAGGGTGCTTGTGGGTGCTTGTAGGTACTTGTGGGTGCTTGAAGGAACTTGTGGGTGCTTGTGGGTACTTGTGGGTGCTTGTAGGTACTTGTGGGTGCTTGTAGGTACTTGTGGGTGCTTGTAGGTACTTGTGGGTGCTTGTAGGTACTTGTGGGTGCTTGTAGGTACTTGTGGGTGCTTGTAGGTACTTGTGGGTGCTTGTAGGTACTTGTGGGTGCTTGTAGGTACTTAAGGGTGCTTGTGGGTGCTTGTAGGTACTTGTGGGTGCTTGAAGGAACTTGTGGGTGCTTGTGGGTACTTGTGGGTGCTTGTAGGTACTTGAGGGTGCTTGTAGGTACTTGTGGGTGCTTGTAGGTACTTGTGGGTGCTTGTAGGTACTTGTGGGTGCTTGTAGGTACTTGTGGGTGCTTGTAGGTACTTGTGGGTGCTTGTAGGTACTTGTGGGTGTTGTAGGTACTTGTGGGTGCTTGTAGGTACTTGTGGGTGCTTGTACGTACTTGTGGGTGCTTGTAGGTACTTGTGGGTGCTTGTAGGTACTTGTGGGTGCTTGTAGGTACTTGTGGGTGCTTGTAGGTACTTGTGGGTGCTTGTAGGTACTTGTGGGTGCTTGTAGGTACTTGTGGGTGCTAGTAGGTACTTGTGGGTGCTAGTAGGTACTTGTGGGTGCTTGTAGGTGCTTGTGGGTACTAGTGGGTGCTTGTAGGTACTAGTGGGTGCTTGTAGGTACTAGTGGGTGCTTGTAGGTACTTGTGGGTGCATGTAGGTACTTGTGGGTGCTTGTAGGTACTTGTGGGTGCTTGTAGGTACTTGTGGGTGCATGTAGGTACTTGTGGGTGCTTGTAGGTACTTGTGGGTGCTTGTGGGTGCTTATTGGTACTTGTGGGTGCTTGTGGGCACTTGTGGGTGCTTGTGGGTGCTTGTAGGTACTTAAGGGTGCTTGTGGGTGCTTGTAGGTACTTGTGGGTGCTTGAAGGAACTTGTGGGTGCTTGTGGGTACTTGTGGGTGCTTGTAGGTACTTGTGGGTGCTTGTAGGTACTTGTGGGTGCTTGTAGGTACTTGTGGGTGCTTGTAGGTACTTGTGGGTGCTTGTAGGTACTTGTGGGTGCTTGAAGGAACTTGTGGGTGCTTGTGGGTACTTGTGGGTGCTTGTAGGTACTTGAGGGTGCTTGTAGGTACTTGTGGTTGCTTGTAGGTACTTGTGGGTGCTTGTAGGTACTTGTGGGTGCTTGTAGGTACTTGTGGGTGCTTGTAGGTACTTGTGGGTGTTGTAGGTACTTGTGGGTGCTTGTAGGTACTTGTGGGTGCTTGTAGGTACTTGCGGGTGCTTGTAGGTACTTGTGGGTGCTTGTAGGTACTTGTGGGTGCTTGTAGGTACTTGTGGGTGCTTGTAGGTACTTGTGGGTGCTTGTAGGTACTTGTGGGTGCTTGTAGGTACTTGTGGGTGCTTGTAGGTACTTGTGGGTGCTTGTGGGTGCTTGTAGGTACTTGTGGGTGCTTGAAGGAACTTGTGGGTGCTTGTGGGTACTTGTGGGTGCTTGTAGGTACTTGAGGGTGCTTGTAGGTACTTGTGGGTGCTTGTAGGTACTTGTGGGTGCTTGTAGGTACTTGTGGGTGCTTGTAGGTACTTGTGGGTGCTTGTAGGTACTTGTGGGTGTTGTAGGTACTTGTGGGTGCTTGTAGGTACTTGTGGGTGCTTGTAGGTACTTGCGGGTGCTTGTAGGTACTTGTGGGTGCTTGTAGGTACTTGTGGGTGCTTGTAGGTACTTGTGGGTGCTTGTAGGTACTTGTGGGTGCTTGTAGGTACTTGTGGGTGCTTGTAGGTACTTGTGGGTGCTTGTAGGTACTTGTGGGTGCTTGTAGGTACTTGTGGGTGCTTGTAGGTACTTGTGGGTGCTTGTAGGTACTTGTGGGTGCTTGTAGGTACTTGTGGGTGCTAGTAGGTACTTGTGGGTGCTAGTAGGTACTTGTGGGTGCTTGTAGGTGCTTGTGGGTACTAGTGGGTGCTTGTAGGTACTAGTGGGTGCTTGTAGGTACTAGTGGGTGCTTGTAGGTACTTGTGGGTGCATGTAGGTACTTGTGGGTGCTTGTAGGTACTTGTGGGTGCTTGTAGGTACTTGTGGGTGCATGTAGGTACTTGTGGGTGCTTGTAGGTACTTGTGGGTGCTTGTGGGTGCTTATTGGTACTTGTGGGTGCTTGTGGGTACTTGTGGGTGCTTGTGGGTACTTGTGGGTGCTTGTAGGTACTTAAGGGTGCTTGTGGGTGCTTGTAGGTACTTGTGGGTGCTTGAAGGAACTTGTGGGTGCTTGTGGGTACTTGTGGGTGCTTGTAGGTACTTGTGGGTGCTTGTAGGTACTTGTGGGTGCTTGTAGGTACTTGTGGGTGCTTGTAGGTACTTGTGGGTGCTTGTAGGTACTTGTGGGTGCTTGTAGGTACTTGTGGGTGCTTGTAGGTACTTAAGGGTGCTTGTGGGTGCTTGTAGGTACTTGTGGGTGCTTGAAGGAACTTGTGGGTGCTTGTGGGTACTTGTGGGTGCTTGTAGGTACTTGGGGGTGCTTGTAGGTACTTGTGGGTGCTTGTAGGTACTTGTGGGTGCTTGTAGGTACTTGTGGGTGCTTGTAGGTATTTGTGGGTGCTTGTAGGTACTTGTGGGTGCTTGTAGGTACTTGAAGGTGTTGTAGGTACTTGTGGGTGCTTGTAGGTACTTGTGGGTGCTTGTAGGTACTTGTGGGTGCTTGTAGGTACTTGTGGGTGCTTGTAGGTACTTGTGGGTGCTTGTAGGTACTTGTGGGTGCTTGTAGGTACTTGTGGGTGCTTGTAGGTACTTGTGGGTGCTTGTAGGTACTTGTGGGTGCTTGTAGGTACTTGTGGGTGCTTGTAGGTACTTGTGGGTGCTTGTAGGTACTTGTGGGTGCTTGTAGGTACTTGTGGGTGCTAGTAGGTACTTGTGGGTGCTAGTAGGTACTTGTGGGTGCTTGTAGGTGCTTGTGGGTACTAGTGGGTGCTTGTAGGTACTAGTGGGTGCTTGTAGGTACTAGTGGGTGCTTGTAGGTACTTGTGGGTGCATGTAGGTACTTGTGGGTGCTTGTAGGTACTTGTGGGTGCTTGTAGGTACTTGTGGGTGCATGTAGGTACTTGTGGGTGCTTGTAGGTACTTGTGGGTGCTTGTGGGTGCTTATTGGTACTTGTGGGTGCTTGTGGGCACTTGTGGGTGCTTGTGGGTACTTGTGGGTGCTTGTAGGTACTTAAGGGTGCTTGTGGGTGCTTGTAGGTACTTGTGGGTGCTTGAAGGAACTTGTGGGTGCTTGTGGGTACTTGTGGGTGCTTGTAGGTACTTGTGGGTGCTTGTAGGTACTTGTGGGTGCTTGTAGGTACTTGTGGGTGCTTGTAGGTACTTGTGGGTGCTTGTAGGTACTTGTGGGTGCTTGTAGGTACTTGTGGGTGCTTGTAGGTACTTGTGGGTGCTTGTAGGTACTTAAGGGTGCTTGTGGGTGCTTGTAGGTACTTGTGGGTGTTGTAGGTACTTGTGGGTGCTTGTAGGTACTTGTGGGTGCTTGTACGTACTTGTGGGTGCTTGTAGGTACTTGTGGGTGCTTGTAGGTACTTGTGGGTGCTTGTAGGTACTTGTGGGTGCTTGTAGGTACTTGTGGGTGCTTGTAGGTACTTGTGGGTGCTTGTAGGTACTTGTGGGTGCTTGTAGGTACTTAAGGGTGCTTGTGGGTGCTTGTAGGTACTTGTGGGTGCTTGAAGGAACTTGTGGGTGCTTGTGGGTACTTGTGGGTGCTTGTAGGTACTTGAGGGTGCTTGTAGGTACTTGTGGGTGCTTGTAGGTACTTGTGGGTGCTTGTAGGTACTTGTGGGTGCTTGTAGGTACTTGTGGGTGCTTGTAGGTACTTGTGGGTGCTTGTAGGTACTTGTGGGTGTTGTAGGTACTTGTGGGTGCTTGTAGGTACTTGTGGGTGCTTGTACGTACTTGTGGGTGCTTGTAGGTACTTGTGGGTGCTTGTAGGTACTTGTGGGTGCTTGTAGGTACTTGTGGGTGCTTGTAGGTACTTGTGGGTGCTTGTAGGTACTTGTGGGTGCTTGTAGGTACTTGTGGGTGCTAGTAGGTACTTGTGGGTGCTAGTAGGTACTTGTGGGTGCTTGTAGGTGCTTGTGGGTACTAGTGGGTGCTTGTAGGTACTAGTGGGTGCTTGTAGGTACTAGTGGGTGCTTGTAGGTACTTGTGGGTGCATGTAGGTACTTGTGGGTGCTTGTAGGTACTTGTGGGTGCTTGTAGGTACTTGTGGGTGCATGTAGGTACTTGTGGGTGCTTGTAGGTACTTGTGGGTGCTTGTGGGTGCTTATTGGTACTTGTGGGTGCTTGTGGGCACTTGTGGGTGCTTGTGGGTGCTTGTAGGTACTTAAGGGTGCTTGTGGGTGCTTGTAGGTACTTGTGGGTGCTTGAAGGAACTTGTGGGTGCTTGTGGGTACTTGTGGGTGCTTGTAGGTACTTGTGGGTGCTTGTAGGTACTTGTGGGTGCTTGTAGGTACTTGTGGGTGCTTGTAGGTACTTGTGGGTGCTTGTAGGTACTTGTGGGTGCTTGAAGGAACTTGTGGGTGCTTGTGGGTACTTGTGGGTGCTTGTAGGTACTTGAGGGTGCTTGTAGGTACTTGTGGTTGCTTGTAGGTACTTGTGGGTGCTTGTAGGTACTTGTGGGTGCTTGTAGGTACTTGTGGGTGCTTGTAGGTACTTGTGGGTGTTGTAGGTACTTGTGGGTGCTTGTAGGTACTTGTGGGTGCTTGTAGGTACTTGCGGGTGCTTGTAGGTACTTGTGGGTGCTTGTAGGTACTTGTGGGTGCTTGTAGGTACTTGTGGGTGCTTGTAGGTACTTGTGGGTGCTTGTAGGTACTTGTGGGTGCTTGTAGGTACTTGTGGGTGCTTGTAGGTACTTGTGGGTGCTTGTGGGTGCTTGTAGGTACTTGTGGGTGCTTGAAGGAACTTGTGGGTGCTTGTGGGTACTTGTGGGTGCTTGTAGGTACTTGAGGGTGCTTGTAGGTACTTGTGGGTGCTTGTAGGTACTTGTGGGTGCTTGTAGGTACTTGTGGGTGCTTGTAGGTACTTGTGGGTGCTTGTAGGTACTTGTGGGTGTTGTAGGTACTTGTGGGTGCTTGTAGGTACTTGTGGGTGCTTGTAGGTACTTGCGGGTGCTTGTAGGTACTTGTGGGTGCTTGTAGGTACTTGTGGGTGCTTGTAGGTACTTGTGGGTGCTTGTAGGTACTTGTGGGTGCTTGTAGGTACTTGTGGGTGCTTGTAGGTACTTGTGGGTGCTTGTAGGTACTTGTGGGTGCTTGTAGGTACTTGTGGGTGCTTGTAGGTACTTGTGGGTGCTTGTAGGTACTTGTGGGTGCTTGTAGGTACTTGTGGGTGCTAGTAGGTACTTGTGGGTGCTAGTAGGTACTTGTGGGTGCTTGTAGGTGCTTGTGGGTACTAGTGGGTGCTTGTAGGTACTAGTGGGTGCTTGTAGGTACTAGTGGGTGCTTGTAGGTACTTGTGGGTGCATGTAGGTACTTGTGGGTGCTTGTAGGTACTTGTGGGTGCTTGTAGGTACTTGTGGGTGCATGTAGGTACTTGTGGGTGCTTGTAGGTACTTGTGGGTGCTTGTGGGTGCTTATTGGTACTTGTGGGTGCTTGTGGGTACTTGTGGGTGCTTGTGGGTACTTGTGGGTGCTTGTAGGTACTTAAGGGTGCTTGTGGGTGCTTGTAGGTACTTGTGGGTGCTTGAAGGAACTTGTGGGTGCTTGTGGGTACTTGTGGGTGCTTGTAGGTACTTGTGGGTGCTTGTAGGTACTTGTGGGTGCTTGTAGGTACTTGTGGGTGCTTGTAGGTACTTGTGGGTGCTTGTAGGTACTTGTGGGTGCTTGTAGGTACTTGTGGGTGCTTGTAGGTACTTAAGGGTGCTTGTGGGTGCTTGTAGGTACTTGTGGGTGCTTGAAGGAACTTGTGGGTGCTTGTGGGTACTTGTGGGTGCTTGTAGGTACTTGGGGGTGCTTGTAGGTACTTGTGGGTGCTTGTAGGTACTTGTGGGTGCTTGTAGGTACTTGTGGGTGCTTGTAGGTATTTGTGGGTGCTTGTAGGTACTTGTGGGTGCTTGTAGGTACTTGAAGGTGTTGTAGGTACTTGTGGGTGCTTGTAGGTACTTGTGGGTGCTTGTAGGTACTTGTGGGTGCTTGTAGGTACTTGTGGGTGCTTGTAGGTACTTGTGGGTGCTTGTAGGTACTTGTGGGTGCTTGTAGGTACTTGTGGGTGCTTGTAGGTACTTGTGGGTGCTTGTAGGTACTTGTGGGTGCTTGTAGGTACTTGTGGGTGCTTGTAGGTACTTGTGGGTGCTTGTAGGTACTTGTGGGTGCTTGTAGGTACTTGTGGGTGCTAGTAGGTACTTGTGGGTGCTAGTAGGTACTTGTGGGTGCTTGTAGGTGCTTGTGGGTACTAGTGGGTGCTTGT
Organism: Phalangium opilio; assembly: GCF_054372755.1. Lineage (NCBI taxonomy): Eukaryota > Metazoa > Arthropoda > Arachnida > Opiliones > Phalangiidae > Phalangium > Phalangium opilio. Next base: position 5,979,858 of record NW_028324180.1, on the reverse strand, counting down.
AGGTACTAGTGGGTGCTTGTAGGTACTAGTGGGTGCTTGTAGGTACTTGTGGGTGCATGTAGGTACTTGTGGGTGCTTGTAGGTACTTGTGGGTGCTTGTAGGTACTTGTGGGTGCATGTAGGTACTTGTGGGTGCTTGTAGGTACTTGTGGGTGCTTGTGGGTGCTTATTGGTACTTGTGGGTGCTTGTGGGCACTTGTGGGTGCTTGTGGGTACTTGTGGGTGCTTGTAGGTACTTAAGGGTGCTTGTGGGTGCTTGTAGGTACTTGTGGGTGCTTGAAGGAACTTGTGGGTGCTTGTGGGTACTTGTGGGTGCTTGTAGGTACTTGTGGGTGCTTGTAGGTACTTGTGGGTGCTTGTAGGTACTTGTGGGTGCTTGTAGGTACTTGTGGGTGCTTGTAGGTACTTGTGGGTGCTTGTAGGTACTTGTGGGTGCTTGTAGGTACTTGTGGGTGCTTGTAGGTACTTAAGGGTGCTTGTGGGTGCTTGTAGGTACTTGTGGGTGTTGTAGGTACTTGTGGGTGCTTGTAGGTACTTGTGGGTGCTTGTACGTACTTGTGGGTGCTTGTAGGTACTTGTGGGTGCTTGTAGGTACTTGTGGGTGCTTGTAGGTACTTGTGGGTGCTTGTAGGTACTTGTGGGTGCTTGAAGGTACTTGTGGGTGCTTGTAGGTACTTGTGGGTGCTAGTAGGTACTTGTGGGTGCTAGTAGGTACTTGTGGGTGCTTGTAGGTGCTTGTGGTTACTAGTGGGTGCTTGTAGGTACTAGTGGGTGCTTGTAGGTACTAGTGGGTGCTTGTAGGTACTTGTGGGTGCATGTAGGTACTTGTGGGTGCTTGTAGGTACTTGTGGGTGCTTGTAGGTACTTGTGGGTGCATGTAGGTACTTGTGGGTGCTTGTAGGTACTTGTGGGTGCTTGTGGGTGCTTATTGGTACTTGTGGGTGCTTGTGGGCACTTGTGGGTGCTTGTGGGTGCTTGTAGGTACTTAAGGGTGCTTGTGGGTGCTTGTAGGTACTTGTGGGTGCTTGAAGGAACTTGTGGGTGCTTGTGGGTACTTGTGGGTGCTTGTAGGTACTTGTGGGTGCTTGTAGGTACTTGTGGGTGCTTGTAGGTACTTGTGGGTGCTTGTAGGTACTTGTGGGTGCTTGTAGGTACTTGTGGGTGCTTGAAGGAACTTGTGGGTGCTTGTGGGTACTTGTGGGTGCTTGTAGGTACTTGAGGGTGCTTGTAGGTACTTGTGGTTGCTTGTAGGTACTTGTGGGTGCTTGTAGGTACTTGTGGGTGCTTGTAGGTACTTGTGGGTGCTTGTAGGTACTTGTGGGTGTTGTAGGTACTTGTGGGTGCTTGTAGGTACTTGTGGGTGCTTGTAGGTACTTGCGGGTGCTTGTAGGTACTTGTGGGTGCTTGTAGGTACTTGTGGGTGCTTGTAGGTACTTGTGGGTGCTTGTAGGTACTTGTGGGTGCTTGTAGGTACTTGTGGGTGCTTGTAGGTACTTGTGGGTGCTTGTAGGTACTTGTGGGTGCTTGTAGGTACTTGTGGGTGCTTGTAGGTACTTGTGGGTGCTTGTAGGTACTTGTGGGTGCTTGTAGGTACTTGTGGGTGCTTGTAGGTACTTGTGGGTGCTTGTAGGTACTTGTGGGTGCTAGTAGGTACTTGTGGGTGCTAGTAGGTACTTGTGGGTGCTTGTAGGTGCTTGTGGGTACTAGTGGGTGCTTGTAGGTACTAGTGGGTGCTTGTAGGTACTAGTGGGTGCTTGTAGGTACTTGTGGGTGCATGTAGGTACTTGTGGGTGCTTGTAGGTACTTGTGGGTGCTTGTAGGTACTTGTGGGTGCATGTAGGTACTTGTGGGTGCTTGTAGGTACTTGTGGGTGCTTGTGGGTGCTTATTGGTACTTGTGGGTGCTTGTGGGCACTTGTGGGTGCTTGTGGGTACTTGTGGGTGCTTGTAGGTACTTAAGGGTGCTTGTGGGTGCTTGTAGGTACTTGTGGGTGCTTGAAGGAACTTGTGGGTGCTTGTGGGTACTTGTGGGTGCTTGTAGGTACTTGTGGGTGCTTGTAGGTACTTGTGGGTGCTTGTAGGTACTTGTGGGTGCTTGTAGGTACTTGTGGGTGCTTGTAGGTACTTGTGGGTGCTTGTAGGTACTTGTGGGTGTTGTAGGTACTTGTGGGTGCTTGTAGGTACTTGTGGGTGCTTGTAGGTACTTGCGGGTGCTTGTAGGTACTTGTGGGTGCTTGTAGGTACTTGTGGGTGCTTGTAGGTACTTGTGGGTGCTTGTAGGTACTTGTGGGTGCTTGTAGGTACTTGTGGGTGCTTGTAGGTACTTGTGGGTGCTTGTAGGTACTTGTGGGTGCTTGTAGGTACTTGTGGGTGCTTGTAGGTACTTGTGGGTGCTTGTAGGTACTTGTGGGTGCTTGTAGGTACTTGTGGGTGCTTGTAGGTACTTGTGGGTGCTTGTAGGTACTTGTGGGTGCTAGTAGGTACTTGTGGGTGCTAGTAGGTACTTGTGGGTGCTTGTAGGTGCTTGTGGGTACTAGTGGGTGCTTGTAGGTACTAGTGGGTGCTTGTAGGTACTAGTGGGTGCTTGTAGGTACTTGTGGGTGCATGTAGGTACTTGTGGGTGCTTGTAGGTACTTGTGGGTGCTTGTAGGTACTTGTGGGTGCATGTAGGTACTTGTGGGTGCTTGTAGGTACTTGTGGGTGCTTGTGGGTGCTTATTGGTACTTGTGGGTGCTTGTGGGCACTTGTGGGTGCTTGTGGGTACTTGTGGGTGCTTGTAGGTACTTAAGGGTGCTTGTGGGTGCTTGTAGGTACTTGTGGGTGCTTGAAGGAACTTGTGGGTGCTTGTGGGTACTTGTGGGTGCTTGTAGGTACTTGTGGGTGCTTGTAGGTACTTGTGGGTGCTTGTAGGTACTTGTGGGTGCTTGTAGGTACTTGTGGGTGCTTGTAGGTACTTGTGGGTGCTTGTAGGTACTTGTGGGTGCTTGTAGGTACTTGTGGGTGCTTGTAGGTACTTAAGGGTGCTTGTGGGTGCTTGTAGGTACTTGTGGGTGCTTGAAGGAACTTGTGGGTGCTTGTGGGTACTTGTGGGTGCTTGTAGGTACTTGAGGGTGCTTGTAGGTACTTGTGGGTGCTTGTAGGTACTTGTGGGTGCTTGTAGGTACTTGTGGGTGCTTGTAGGTACTTGTGGGTGCTTGTAGGTACTTGTGGGTGCTTGTAGGTACTTGTGGGTGTTGTAGGTACTTGTGGGTGCTTGTAGGTACTTGTGGGTGCTTGTACGTACTTGTGGGTGCTTGTAGGTACTTGTGGGTGCTTGTAGGTACTTGTGGGTGCTTGTAGGTACTTGTGGGTGCTTGTAGGTACTTGTGGGTGCTTGAAGGTACTTGTGGGTGCTTGTAGGTACTTGTGGGTGCTAGTAGGTACTTGTGGGTGCTAGTAGGTACTTGTGGGTGCTTGTAGGTGCTTGTGGTTACTAGTGGGTGCTTGTAGGTACTAGTGGGTGCTTGTAGGTACTAGTGGGTGCTTGTAGGTACTTGTGGGTGCATGTAGGTACTTGTGGGTGCTTGTAGGTACTTGTGGGTGCTTGTAGGTACTTGTGGGTGCATGTAGGTACTTGTGGGTGCTTGTAGGTACTTGTGGGTGCTTGTGGGTGCTTATTGGTACTTGTGGGTGCTTGTGGGCACTTGTGGGTGCTTGTGGGTGCTTGTAGGTACTTAAGGGTGCTTGTGGGTGCTTGTAGGTACTTGTGGGTGCTTGAAGGAACTTGTGGGTGCTTGTGGGTACTTGTGGGTGCTTGTAGGTACTTGTGGGTGCTTGTAGGTACTTGTGGGTGCTTGTAGGTACTTGTGGGTGCTTGTAGGTACTTGTGGGTGCTTGTAGGTACTTGTGGGTGCTTGAAGGAACTTGTGGGTGCTTGTGGGTACTTGTGGGTGCTTGTAGGTACTTGAGGGTGCTTGTAGGTACTTGTGGTTGCTTGTGGGTACTTGTGGGTGCTTGTAGGTACTTGTGGGTGCTTGTAGGTACTTGTGGGTGCTTGTAGGTACTTGTGGGTGCTTGTAGGTACTTGTGGGTGCTTGTAGGTACTTGTGGGTGCTTGAAGGAACTTGTGGGTGCTTGTGGGTACTTGTGGGTGCTTGTAGGTACTTGAGGGTGCTTGTAGGTACTTGTGGGTGCTTGTAGGTACTTGTGGGTGCTTGTAGGTACTTGTGGGTGCTAGTAGGTACTTGTGGGTGCTAGTAGGTACTTGTGGGTGCTTGTAGGTGCTTGTGGGTACTAGTGGGTGCTTGTAGGTACTAGTGGGTGCTTGTAGGTACTAGTGGGTGCTTGTAGGTGCTTGTGGTTACTAGTGGGTGCTTGTAGGTACTAGTGGGTGCTTGTAGGTACTAGTGGGTGCTTGTAGGTACTTGTGGGTGCATGTAGGTACTAGTGGGTGCTTGTAGGTACTTGTGGGTGCATGTAGGTACTTGTGGGTGCTTGTAGGTACTTGTGGGTGCTTGTAGGTACTTGTGGGTGCATGTAGGTACTTGTGGGTGCTTGTAGGTACTTGTGGGTGCTTGTGGGTGCTTATTGGTACTTGTGGGTGCTTGTGGGCACTTGTGGGTGCTTGTGGGTGCTTGTAGGTACTTAAGGGTGCTTGTGGGTGCTTGTAGGTACTTGTGGGTGCTTGAAGGAACTTGTGGGTGCTTGTGGGTACTTGTGGGTGCTTGTAGGTACTTGTGGGTGCTTGTAGGTACTTGTGGGTGCTTGTAGGTACTTGTGGGTGCTTGTAGGTACTTGTGGGTGCTTGTAGGTACTTGTGGGTGCTTGAAGGAACTTGTGGGTGCTTGTGGGTACTTGTGGGTGCTTGTAGGTACTTGAGGGTGCTTGTAGGTACTTGTGGTTGCTTGTAGGTACTTGTGGGTGCTTGTAGGTACTTGTGGGTGCTTGTAGGTACTTGTGGGTGCTTGTAGGTACTTGTGGGTGTTGTAGGTACTTGTGGGTGCTTGTAGGTACTTGTGGGTGCTTGTAGGTACTTGCGGGTGCTTGTAGGTACTTGTGGGTGCTTGTAGGTACTTGTGGGTGCTTGTAGGTACTTGTGGGTGCTTGTAGGTACTTGTGGGTGCTTGTAGGTACTTGTGGGTGCTTGTAGGTACTTGTGGGTGCTTGTAGGTACTTGTGGGTGCTTGTAGGTACTTGTGGGTGCTTGTAGGTACTTGTGGGTGCTTGAAGGTACTTGTGGGTGCTTGTAGGTACTTGTGGGTGCTTGTAGGTACTTGTGGGTGCTTGTAGGTACTTGTGGGTGCTAGTAGGTACTTGTGGGTGCTAGTAGGTACTTGTGGGTGCTTGTAGGTGCTTGTGGGTACTAGTGGGTGCTTGTAGGTACTAGTGGGTGCTTGTAGGTACTAGTGGGTGCTTGTAGGTACTTGTGGGTGCATGTAGGTACTTGTGTGTGCTTGTAGGTACTTGTGGGTGCTTGTAGGTACTTGTGGGTGCATGTAGGTACTTGTGGGTGCTTGTAGGTACTTGTGGGTGCTTGTGGGTGCTTATTGGTACTTGTGGGTGCTTGTGGGCACTTGTGGGTGCTTGTGGGTACTTGTGGGTGCTTGTAGGTACTTAAGGGTGCTTGTGGGTGCTTGTAGGTACTTGTGGGTGCTTGAAGGAACTTGTGGGTGCTTGTGGGTACTTGTGGGTGCTTGTAGGTACTTGTGGGTGCTTGTAGGTACTTGTGGGTGCTTGTAGGTACTTGTGGGTGCTTGTAGGTACTTGTGGGTGCTTGTAGGTACTTGTGGGTGCTTGTAGGTACTTGTGGGTGCTTGTAGGTACTTGTGGGTGCTTGTAGGTACTTAAGGGTGCTTGTGGGTGCTTGTAGGTACTTGTGGGTGCTTGAAGGAACTTGTGGGTGCTTGTGGGTACTTGTGGGTGCTTGTAGGTACTTGAGGGTGCTTGTAGGTACTTGTGGGTGCTTGTAGGTACTTGTGGGTGCTTGTAGGTACTTGTGGGTGCTTGTAGGTACTTGTGGGTGCTTGTAGGTACTTGTGGGTGCTTGTAGGTACTTGTGGGTGTTGTAGGTACTTGTGGGTGCTTGTAGGTACTTGTGGGTGCTTGTACGTACTTGTGGGTGCTTGTAGGTACTTGTGGGTGCTTGTAGGTACTTGTGGGTGCTTGTAGGTACTTGTGGGTGCTTGTAGGTACTTGTGGGTGCTTGAAGGTACTTGTGGGTGCTTGTAGGTACTTGTGGGTGCTAGTAGGTACTTGTGGGTGCTAGTAGGTACTTGTGGGTGCTTGTAGGTGCTTGTGGTTACTAGTGGGTGCTTGTAGGTACTAGTGGGTGCTTGTAGGTACTAGTGGGTGCTTGTAGGTACTTGTGGGTGCATGTAGGTACTTGTGGGTGCTTGTAGGTACTTGTGGGTGCTTGTAGGTACTTGTGGGTGCATGTAGGTACTTGTGGGTGCTTGTAGGTACTTGTGGGTGCTTGTGGGTGCTTATTGGTACTTGTGGGTGCTTGTGGGCACTTGTGGGTGCTTGTGGGTGCTTGTAGGTACTTAAGGGTGCTTGTGGGTGCTTGTAGGTACTTGTGGGTGCTTGAAGGAACTTGTGGGTGCTTGTGGGTACTTGTGGGTGCTTGTAGGTACTTGTGGGTGCTTGTAGGTACTTGTGGGTGCTTGTAGGTACTTGTGGGTGCTTGTAGGTACTTGTGGGTGCTTGTAGGTACTTGTGGGTGCTTGAAGGAACTTGTGGGTGCTTGTGGGTACTTGTGGGTGCTTGTAGGTACTTGAGGGTGCTTGTAGGTACTTGTGGTTGCTTGTAGGTACTTGTGGGTGCTTGTAGGTACTTGTGGGTGCTTGTAGGTACTTGTGGGTGCTTGTAGGTACTTGTGGGTGTTGTAGGTACTTGTGGGTGCTTGTAGGTACTTGTGGGTGCTTGTAGGTACTTGCGGGTGCTTGTAGGTACTTGTGGGTGCTTGTAGGTACTTGTGGGTGCTTGTAGGTACTTGTGGGTGCTTGTAGGTACTTGTGGGTGCTTGTAGGTACTTGTGGGTGCTTGTAGGTACTTGTGGGTGCTTGTAGGTACTTGTGGGTGCTTGTAGGTACTTGTGGGTGCTTGTAGGTACTTGTGGGTGCTTGTAGGTACTTGTGGGTGCTTGTAGGTACTTGTGGGTGCTTGTAGGTACTTGTGGGTGCTTGTAGGTACTTGTGGGTGCTAGTAGGTACTTGTGGGTGCTAGTAGGTACTTGTGGGTGCTTGTAGGTGCTTGTGGGTACTAGTGGGTGCTTGTAGGTACTAGTGGGTGCTTGTAGGTACTAGTGGGTGCTTGTAGGTACTTGTGGGTGCATGTAGGTACTTGTGGGTGCTTGTAGGTACTTGTGGGTGCTTGTAGGTACTTGTGGGTGCATGTAGGTACTTGTGGGTGCTTGTAGGTACTTGTGGGTGCTTGTGGGTGCTTATTGGTACTTGTGGGTGCTTGTGGGCACTTGTGGGTGCTTGTGGGTACTTGTGGGTGCTTGTAGGTACTTAAGGGTGCTTGTGGGTGCTTGTAGGTACTTGTGGGTGCTTGAAGGAACTTGTGGGTGCTTGTGGGTACTTGTGGGTGCTTGTAGGTACTTGTGGGTGCTTGTAGGTACTTGTGGGTGCTTGTAGGTACTTGTGGGTGCTTGTAGGTACTTGTGGGTGCTTGTAGGTACTTGTGGGTGCTTGTAGGTACTTGTGGGTGCTTGTATTTACTTGTGGGTGCTTGTAGGTACTTGTGGGTGCTTGTAGGTACTTAAGGGTGCTTGTGGGTGCTTGTAGGTACTTGTGGGTGCTTGAAGGAACTTGTGGGTGCTTGTGGGTACTTGTGGGTGCTTGTAGGTACTTGAGGGTGCTTGTAGGTACTTGTGGGTGCTTGTAGGTACTTGTGGGTGCTTGTAGGTACTTGTGGGTGCTTGTAGGTACTTGTGGATGCTAGTAGGTACTTGTGGGTGCTAGTAGGTACTTGTGGGTGCTTGTAGGTGCTTGTGGGTACTAGTGGGTGCTTGTAGGTACTAGTGGGTGCTTGTAGGTACTAGTGGGTGCTTGTAGGTACTTGTGGGTGCATGTAGGTACTTGTGGGTGCTTGTAGGTACTTGTGGGTGCTTGTAGGTACTTGTGGGTGCATGTAGGTACTTGTGGGTGCTTGTAGGTACTTGTGGGTGCTTGTGGGTGCTTATTGGTACTTGTGGGTGCTTGTGGGCACTTGTGGGTGCTTGTGGGTACTTGTGGGTGCTTGTAGGTACTTAAGGGTGCTTGTGGATGCTTGTAGGTACTTGTGGGTGCTTGAAGGAACTTGTGGGTGCTTGTGGGTACTTGTGGGTGCTTGTAGGTACTTGTGGGTGCTTGTAGGTACTTGTGGGTGCTTGTAGGTACTTGTGGGTGCTTGTAGGTACTTGTGGGTGCTTGTAGGTACTTGTGGGTGCTTGTAGGTACTTGTGGGTGCTTGTAGGTACTTGTGGGTGCTTGTAGGTACTTAAGGGTGCTTGTGGGTGCTTGTAGGTACTTGTGGGTGCTTGAAGGAACTTGTGGGTGCTTGTGGGTACTTGTGGGTGCTTGTAGGTACTTGTGGGTGCTTGTAGGTACTTGTGGGTGCTTGAAGGAACTTGTGGGTGCTTGTGGGTACTTGTGGGTGCTTGTAGGTACTTGAGGGTGCTTGTAGGTACTTGTGGTTGCTTGTAGGTACTTGTGGGTGCTTGTAGGTACTTGTGGGTGCTTGTAGGTACTTGTGGGTGCTTGTAGGTACTTGTGGGTGTTGTAGGTGTTTGTAGGTGCTTGTAGGTACTTGTGGGTGCTTGTAGGTACTTGTGGGTGCTTGTAGGTACTTGTGGGTGCTTGTAGGTACTTGTGGGTGCTTGTAGGTACTTGTGGGTGCTTGTAGGTACTTGTGGATGCTTGTAGGTACTTGTGGGTGCTTGTAGGTACTTGTGGGTGCTTGTAGGTACTTGTGGGTGCTTGTAGGTACTTGTGGGTACTTGTAGGTACTTGTGGGTGCTTGTAGGTACTTGTGGGTGCTTGTAGGTACTTGTGGGTGCTTGTAGGTACTTGTGGGTGCTTGTAGGTACTTGTAGGTGTTGTAGGTACTTGTGGGTGCTTGTAGGTACTTGTGGGTGCTTGTAGGTACTTGTGGGTGCTTGTAGGTACTTGTGGGTGCTTGTAGGTACTTGTGGGTGCTTGTAGGTACTTGTGGGTGCTTGTAGGTACTTGTGGGTGCTTGTAGGTACTTGTGGGTGCTTGTAGGTAATTTTGCCTGCTTGTAGGTAATTGTGCGTGCTTGTAGGTACTTGTGGGTGCTTGTAGGTACTTGTGGGTGCTTGTAGGTACTTGTGGGTGCTTGTAGGTACTTGTGGGTGCTTGTAGGTACTTGTGGGTGCTTGTAGGTACTTGTGGGTGCTTGTAGGTACTTGTGGGTGCTTGTAGGTACTTGTAGGTGTTGTAGGTACTTGTGGGTGCTTGTAGGTACTTGTGGGTGCTTGTAGGTACTTGTGGGTGCTTGTAGGTACTTGTGGGTGCTTGTAGGTACTTGTGGGTGCTTGTAGGTACTTGTGGGTGCTTGTAGGTACTTGTGCCTGCTTGTAGGTAATTTTGCCTGCTTGTAGGTAATTGTGCGTGCTTGTAGGTACTTGTGGGTGCTTGTGGGTTCTTGTGGGTGCTTGTGGGTTCTTGTGGGTGCTTATGGGTGCTTGTAGGTGCTTGTGGGTGCTTGAAGGTACTTGTGGGTTCTTGTAGGTGCTTGTGGGTGCTTGTAGGTACTTGTGGGTGCTTGTAGGTACTTGTGCCTGCTTGTAGGTAATTTTGCCTGCTTGTAGGTAATTGTGCGTGCTTGTAGGTACTTGTGGGTGCTTGTAGGTACTTGTGGGTGCTTGTAGGTACTTGTGGGTGCTTGTAGGTACTTGTGGGTGCTTGTAGGTACTTGTGGGTGCTTGTAGGTACTTGTGGGTGCTTGTAGGTACTTGTGGGTGCTTGTAGGTACTTGTGGGTGCTTGTAGGTACTTGTAGGTGTTGTAGGTACTTGTGGGTGCTTGTAGGTACTTGTGGGTGCTTGTAGGTACTTGTGGGTGCTTGTAGGTACTTGTGGGTGCTTGTAGGTACTTGTGGGTGCTTGTAGGTACTTGTGGGTGCTTGTAGGTACTTAAGGGTGCTTGTGGGTGCTTGTAGGTACTTGTGGGTGCTTGAAGGAACTTGTGGGTGCTTGTGGGTACTTGTGGGTGCTTGTAGGTACTTGTGGGTGCTTGTAGGTACTTGTGGGTGCTTGAAGGAACTTGTGGGTGCTTGTGGGTACTTGTGGGTGCTTGTAGGTACTTGAGGGTGCTTGTAGGTACTTGTGGTTGCTTGTAGGTACTTGTGGGTGCTTGTAGGTACTTGTGGGTGCTTGTAGGTACTTGTGGGTGCTTGTAGGTACTTGTGGGTGTTGTAGGTGTTTGTAGGTGCTTGTAGGTACTTGTGGGTGCTTGTAGGTACTTGTGGGTGCTTGTAGGTACTTGTGGGTGCTTGTAGGTACTTGTGGGTGCTTGTAGGTACTTGTGGGTGCTTGTAGGTACTTGTGGATGCTTGTAGGTACTTGTGGGTGCTTGTAGGTACTTGTGGGTGCTTGTAGGTACTTGTGGGTGCTTGTAGGTACTTGTGGGTACTTGTAGGTACTTGTGGGTGCTTGTAGGTACTTGTGGGTGCTTGTAGGTACTTGTGGGTGCTTGTAGGTACTTGTGGGTGCTTGTAGGTACTTGTAGGTGTTGTAGGTACTTGTGGGTGCTTGTAGGTACTTGTGGGTGCTTGTAGGTACTTGTGGGTGCTTGTAGGTACTTGTGGGTGCTTGTAGGTACTTGTGGGTGCTTGTAGGTACTTGTGGGTGCTTGTAGGTACTTGTGGGTGCTTGTAGGTACTTGTGGGTGCTTGTAGGTAATTTTGCCTGCTTGTAGGTAATTGTGCGTGCTTGTAGGTACTTGTGGGTGCTTGTAGGTACTTGTGGGTGCTTGTAGGTACTTGTGGGTGCTTGTAGGTACTTGTGGGTGCTTGTAGGTACTTGTGGGTGCTTGTAGGTACTTGTGGGTGCTTGTAGGTACTTGTGGGTGCTTGTAGGTACTTGTAGGTGTTGTAGGTACTTGTGGGTGCTTGTAGGTACTTGTGGGTGCTTGTAGGTACTTGTGGGTGCTTGTAGGTACTTGTGGGTGCTTGTAGGTACTTGTGGGTGCTTGTAGGTACTTGTGGGTGCTTGTAGGTACTTGTGCCTGCTTGTAGGTAATTTTGCCTGCTTGTAGGTAATTGTGCGTGCTTGTAGGTACTTGTGGGTGCTTGTGGGTTCTTGTGGGTGCTTGTGGGTTCTTGTGGGTGCTTATGGGTGCTTGTAGGTGCTTGTGGGTGCTTGAAGGTACTTGTGGGTTCTTGTAGGTGCTTGTGGGTGCTTGTAGGTACTTGTGGGTGCTTGTAGGTACTTGTGCCTGCTTGTAGGTAATTTTGCCTGCTTGTAGGTAATTGTGCGTGCTTGTAGGTACTTGTGGGTGCTTGTAGGTACTTGTGGGTGCTTGTAGGTACTTGTGGGTGCTTGTAGGTACTTGTGGGTGCTTGTAGGTACTTGTGGGTGCTTGTAGGTACTTGTGGGTGCTTGTAGGTACTTGTGGGTGCTTGTAGGTACTTGTGGGTGCTTGTAGGTACTTGTAGGTGTTGTAGGTACTTGTGGGTGCTTGTAGGTACTTGTGGGTGCTTGTAGGTACTTGTGGGTGCTTGTAGGTACTTGTGGGTGCTTGTAGGTACTTGTGCCTGCTTGTAGGTAATTTTGCCTGCTTGTAGGTAATTGTGCGTGCTTGTAGGTACTTGTGGGTGCTTGTGGGTTCTTGTGGGTGCTTGTGGGTTCTTGTGGGTGCTTATGGGTGCTTGTAGGTGCTTGTGGGTGCTTGAAGGTACTTGTGGGCGCTTGTAGGTGCTTGTTGGTGCTTGTGGGTGCTTGTAGGTGCTTGTGGGTGCTTGTAGGTGCTTGTGGGTGCCTTTAGGTGCTTGTGGATGCTTTTAGGTGCTTGTGATACTTGTGGGTGCTTGTAGGTACTTGTGGGTGCTTGTAGGTGCTTGTGGGTACTTGTGGGTGCTTGTAGGTGTTTGTAGGTGCTTGTAGGTACTTGTGGGTGCTTGTAGGTACTTGTGGGTGCTTGTAGGTACTTGTGGGTGCTTGTAGGTACTTGTGGGTGCTTGTAGGTACTTGTGGGTGCTTGTGGGTGCTTGTAGGTACTTGTGGGTGTTTGTGGGTTCTTGCGGGTACTTGTGGGTACTTGTGGGTGCTTGTAGGTACTTGTGGGTACTTGTGGTTGCTTGTGGGTACTTGTGGGTGCTTGTAGGTACTTGTGGATGCTTGTGGGTGCTTGTAGGTACTTGCCCCGGGTGCTTGTAGGTACTTCTGGGTACTTGTGTGTGCTTGTGGGTGCTTGTAGGTACTTGCCCCGGGTGCTTGTATGTACTTGCTCCAGGTGCTTGTAGGTACTTGCTCTGGGTGCTTGTAGGTACTTTTGCTACATAAAAGTTTGAAATTGACAATCTCGGATCGTCTTTGTGAAGTTTTAAGGATATCCGAATTTCATATTGGCCTTATGACAATTTTGAGCTAAATGTTAAACGGACATAAATCAGCATTTTTAAAAATTTTGTAAAATTTTCCATTTGGTCCTATTTCTGGGGTAAAAAAATGTATTATGTTAATTACAATAAGAATACTAACTTTTATTGATTTACGTTTTTTTAAGTATCATTAAAATAAATGTCTGATTGAGCTAAATTTATGGTCCCCTTTATATATGTTTCTGCTTAGTGCAGATTTTGAAAATGTAAAACAGTTTCTTAACATTCTTAAGTAAAATGAAGACTGAAGGAACAGATATTAATCAAAAATGTCTTGATTAGAATCAAGACCTAAAAAGTATCGATAAGACTGAGGTTATCACTTGTCTGAAGGATCAGATATTAATTTTTCTTTTTAATTGAAACTTAAATGCATGCTTAAGAAAAAACAACGTTCCATTACCGTTTTCTGTTGAAGTAAATTATTTTACTGCTAATCAATTTCAAAAATTTACTTATCTCGGCTTTTCGACCACAATTCCATTCCCCGAAAACATTTTATCATTACATTAATTACTTTTGGGAGATAACGTGTCAAAATAACCTATAAAACAATAAAAAAACTGTAATAGCGGTCTGTTTAGCCATGACAAGAACCTTTTAAAAGTTTCAAGCACTATATTACCCTTTCGAGACTAACAGGACCTGAGCAAACTATAGCTTAACCTGCTACTAGTACGACCAGGGAGAATTGATGTAAACTGGAGTTGAAATTTCATCATGTGCGACCTCGGCCTTGAAACTCTCCCATAGTCCCAGTGTGTGTAGAACATTTTTTTCGCTGTTATCTGCCAAAACCAATCTTTCTTGGTAGTGCCGCCTCCTCACTTGAATTTTTCATGATATATTAAGGTTTGAACGAACAAAATTCTAGATTACCATTTTCACTACCATGTCCCTCTGCTAACTTGAAGCAAACTTTCCTCTCTTTTTGCTGCTCATTACTGGTGCCATTCCCTTGACTTTCTGTGCGTTATAACTACAATCATTAGTTTATTTTATTCAAACCAAAATATAAAAAAATTGCATTTTTTCCTTTTGTGCTACTTAGAATTTACAAATGTATATAACGTTGTCCGTGCCATATCAAATAGTCTCTAACCATTGCTAGAAACTAGAGAGAGAAATTGGGCAGTAACACTGATCATGCCCTGAACTATGAAAAAGAACAATACGACGGTTGACTAAAGTACACTTGACATTACATCATTTTGCAAAACCGCGAGTAAAAATCTTACTGTCCCTATTGAATTTGGCGCCATTTGTTTTAGAATAATTAAAGTGTTCCACTGCGAAGCGTCCCGGTCACGAATGGGATGTAACGTCTTTAGGAACCTTTTAAAATGCAAAACCATACACGTACTCTCCCAAATGTAATTAATGTAATGATAAAATGTTTTCGGGGAATGGAATTGTGGTCGAAAAGCCGAGATAAGTAAATTTTTGAAATTGATTACCAGTAAAATGATTTATTTCAACGGAAAACGGTAATGGAACGTTGTTTTTTCTTAAGCATGCATTTAAGTTTCAATTAAAAAGAAAAATTAATATCTGATCCTTCAGACAAGTGATAACCTCAGTCTTATCAATACTTTTTAGGTCTTGATTCTAATCAAGACATTTTTGATTAATAGATATTCTGAATCAGAAAGATTTGATCTTTCAGATGGGATTAAAACCTTTTAGTTTTAAAAATAGCGATATTTGGTGACTCTAACACTTTAAACTATGACGCGCGCCCAGATTACTCTGCTCCCTATTTCTGCTTCTAAAATAAAAATCTTTCAATGGCCTCACATTTGCGCTAAACGCGGGGGCTATGGACAACCCCAGGCTCCGTTTAGCGAAGCTCAATCGCGTAGCGAACGTTCCTAGCATAGAAGCCATCTCCTCTGAAGTTGTTTCTTTTGTGGAATAGTCGAATATGTCTATTTGAAGGGATCTCGTGAAGCGCATATCCCCTCATGAATGAGATTTTCACTAGGCTGCAATGAATCGGGCTGAATTGTTGATAAAAAGGCAGGGCGCTACGCGATTGGTCGGAGGTCCTTATTTAAAATTATTCATGAAATTTCAAACTAATCTTAGTTTAAAAATCGTTCGGTGTTATTTCTTGGTTGTTTCACTGTCTTATGGAAAAATCAATAAACAATTACTTTATTTTCCACTTCACCATCCCTTTAATGAACGTCTGATTTGTTTCAAAGTATTGCGCCACAAGACCAATCATATATATACGCATATGGTGCCATAACATCTAACAAGCATTATTACGACAAAGATTCGATACTCGATTATGAATTATCGCCATTTAAATCGAAGTTGCCAGATTTTGAATAAAGGCTGATTACTCGTGACCTATTCATCCGAATTGAATTTGGTGAAAACTTTTCAAATATGAACCGACCCCGAGGAATCCGAAAATCGCATTTATATCCTCGAGAATCCCATATTTTCAAAGTTGATCATTTTGACATTTCCGGTTTCCGGTATAAGTATGCAAAGGACAACTGTGGAACGGGTAAAATATGAAAGAGGAATGCAAAACTTTTATAACGCACTTTATTCCAGAGCGCTAGCTCTAATAGTTTTTGAAATATAGTAAAATATGTGCGAAAAACGCAACGCGCAAAGACTTTTTTAACAGTCTGTACAAGTCTTTAATTACTAGCTTCTTTTTCTTTATCATCGTTAAGGTTATGATGTACGCGGCGATTGGCTAAGGTAATGAGAAACGCCTAGCCTCCCAAAGGTGGGGCTTCCACCTAAGGTTCACGCAATTACGCTGTTCTTGTCCCTAGCTGCTATTCGAAACCTTTATATACTACCGATTTGAGTAAGTCGAAACAAAAGGCATATGCTTCAATTCAAATGTTAATATCAGTCAAGAATGTTTAATTGTCCCTTTTTAAAACGATGTAACGCGGAAAAATGTGAACAACTAACGAAAAAAATATATAATATTAATTATATTTATTTTAGTATTTGTGAAAATCCTGTTTCTCAACTCAAAATTAATGCAGAAAGAGTAAATGAGCAGTTTATGTGTGTGCGTCCGTTGTTATACTAATGGGCTGCGTTAGCATTTGTTGATATGTAAAGATATCCTGAAAAACCTTAATTTTTCTTTTCTTCAGAACATAAAATGAATATATTGAAATATTTTTCTTAGTTTCGGTGCCTCTAGTAGTTTTTGGCGATAAAGCTCTGTTTCATTTTGATATTCCTATTAATGTTTTTATATTATTATTTGAAATGGCTGTTTATATATTACTTTATCTATACTACATCTGTTTGTAGCATAAACCTTTCTTAGGAGATTTTATAAAGAACTCTAAGCCATATACATTTAAATAATCTGGTTTAGATTTTATAATAGAAGAAAGCATCATGGAGGTCATCAGATCAGTTGAAGGTCTGGTCCGACTGGTTATAGCTACTAACAATATCGTTGAGGTGAAACGAGAGGATAGTGTTTACACATCAATCCAAATGTTAACGTAGCATTGATCATAAACGGTATACAACTGAGGCGTAGACAATTGGGCCTTTACAAACACATAAAGGTAATATCACAATGTTGTAAAATTAAGACACTCCGAGTAAGTTAGGGATAATGTATTTATTGTAGCTCGTAATAAGCTAAAGTCTAGAACCTCTGTCGATTCACTCTGCGCTCTAGTATATATAGAATGAATATGTTTTTTATGCTAGGCCTTATCTTTAAGCTATGTCTATTATTATTTTAAGCTAGGCCTATTATCACATTATCAAGCTAGGCCTATTATGACAACTCCAAAATTTATACTGTTCATTTCCTGTTTTTTCCTCATTTACTGATTTCCATGTGTACAAGACATATCCTTATTGGAATGTTAATGTCGCCTGCTTTAATATATATTCGATAAGCTTTGAATACTGCTTTAATAATTCATTAATTTTAACTTCTGCAATTGCTCACAAAAAAAAAAGAGAAATAATTCCATATCTTGGTAAATAGGTTTGTAAGTAGTCCTCTTGACTCAGAGAGGTAATATTTTGGTTTTCCCAACTTGTTAGCTTATGTTTCAACGGTACACTTTGTTTTCGAAATTCGTAAATCCGAACATGACGTTTTTAGAAATTGGATTTGTTTGCTTCGAACCAATAAGGCGAAATTGTCTAAGTTGATCACAGTACAGTAATATATAAACAAGCTGGTCCAGCAACCAGTACATTTTTGCACACCCAATCAATTTATAGGACATTGGTCCAGTGAGGCAGTGACCCCTATAAGTGTCTCAAAGTTATCTTATTTCCGTCCCGACACAATAGGCAGGGTTCATACAACTTTGGAAAACAAATTTCCCTGAGATTTCCAGGTTTTCCCCATATACTTCCCTGAGTTTCCTAGATTTTTCCCGTATATGGAGTATCCTATGGAGCAAATGTTAACGAAGGAGGAAGGGTAAATAGGACAATTACATAATCAAAGGGCATCCCCGATTCCCCGTATCTCTAATATTATCAGAGTTATGAGCCTCCAAAGTATAGTGTTATGATAATCCTATGGAGGGAATGTTCACGAACATTTTGCTTAATTATTCGACCCCTGTTTGACAAAATCCCAAGTTATTAGTATCGTTGGATGTTATTGTTAGGCAAATAAGACTATAACATACTCGAAGGACATCCCTGTATCTCTAGTAGAACCAGAGTTATGAGCCTCCAAAAATTAGTGGAATGTTAATCCTATGGAGGGTATGTTCATGTCATGAACATTTTGCTTAATTACTCGGCCTCTGTTTGACGCAAAGTTCCCTGATTTCCCTGAATTTTACTAAAAATTCTAAATTTCCCTGAGTTTTCCCTGAGGTTTTCGTCAACTATTTATTTCCCTGATTTTTCCAGGTTTGTATGAACCCTGATAGCTCACAGCAAGACAAGGTTGAAAAGGGGGCGGAAATAAGTCAAATTCTTTGAGCCTCATGGAAATTCGCGAGAGCGGAAATTAGCAGAACACTTGAAATGTATCCAGGGACACTAAATCCAAATGTAAACATTAGGGTTGGTTCCATAAGGAGAGAGAGCTTAAAACCCTATTCTCTAACCCAAATCCAAATCGACATTTGAATCTCCCGCCAAACATTTCACCATCTCAAATTATTTCCTTATTTCTTTAACCTAAATCGACATTTGAATCTCCCGCCAAACATTTCACCATCTCAAATTATTCTCTTATTTCTTTAACCCAAATCAACATTTGAATCTCCCGCCAAACACTTACCCAAATGTACGTCACTTCCTCTTTCATTGCATGTTTTTATTTCAGCATAAATTACACTAAGGCTGTAAATTAATTACCTACGATAAATTAATTTATTACTTTAAAATTAGAATTTTATTCATTATAAAACTAAGCTTTTCCTAAAGGTTTTGAACCGTTTAATTGAAATTATTTAAACTATTAGTGATGATCAATTGGGCAATATCGTAAATTAACCGATGTCAATACCAATTTATTTAAAATCAATGAAACGAAAATATCAATATCAAACAGTTATCCATTGGAAAAGATATCAAGCTATTCTTTAATTTAAATTTCTCAGGTTAAGTTTCAAAAGAAGATGAATTTTATTATTTTCTGAAACCAAAATTGGCAGCTTCTTTGCATAATTGTCACTAGACAGTATATAACTTCAAAGTCGAGAGTTAGGAACTTTAAAACAATCTCAATGCTAATGTAATAAGATAATTTGACGAAGCGGCTCAGTGAACGTTGGGCAATGGCCTCAGAGTTTTGCTTGCAATGGTCAAGCTAAAATTCCTCATTTGACGCAACCTTCTAAGGAGCTATTAGTAAAATAATATATTACGAACAAAAATGGTCTCACTTAGATCACAAAAATTATACTTGGCTTGAAAAATTAATATTTAAATCAAAGTAGAAAATTCAGTTAAGCAAAGGCTTAGAGCATTCCCGACGGTACATAAGACTCCCGTCCCGTCTCCTCTCCCGGTCTCCACTCTTCCGTCAAAACTCAAACCCGAAAGCTCGCGCAGCTAAAATTCCCCTTAAATAGTAGACAAGACTCCCGTCTCCCTGGAAGCTGACGCGCCCCTAATCTACCCTTAGTAAATGGTCTCGCTTAGATCACAAAAATTATACTTAGCTTGAAAAATTAATATTTAAATCAAAGTGGAAAATTCAGTTAAGCAAAGGCTTAGTGCATTCCCGACGGTACATAAGACTCCCGTCTCCCGGTCTCCACTCTCCCGTCAAAACTCAAACCAGAAAGCTCGCGCAGCTAAAATTCCCCTTAAATAGTAGACAAGACGTCTCCCTGGAAGCTGACGCGCCCCTAATCTACCCTTAGTAAATGGTCTCACTTAGATCACAAAAATTATACTTAGCTTGAAAAATTAATATTTAAATCAAAGTAGAAAATTCAGTTAAGCAAAGGCTTAGTGCATTCCCGACGGTACATAAGACTCCCGTCTCCCGGTCTCCACTCTCCCGTCAAAACTCAAACCAGAAAGCTCGCGCAGCTAAAATTCCCCTTAAATAGTAGACAAGACGTCTCCCTGGAAGCTGACGCGCCCCTAATCTACCCTTAGTAAATGGTCTCACTTAGATCACAAAAATTATACTTAGCTTGAAAAATTAATATTTAAATCAAAGTAGAAAATTCAGTTAAGCAAAGGCTTAGAGCATTGCCGTAATGCCGTCCGCACGCAGCCGACGCGCCGCGGCAATCTCCCCTTATTCTCAGTATCATCTTAAACAGCCAACATTGTTACATTTCTGGGCGCCATTTATGAAGATGGGGGCGGATTGGAAAAATCTTTCTTAGTACGCGCCTACTACTTACGAGTAACGTTCCTCCAAATTTTCAGCCTTCTGGGGCTAGCGGTTTGGGCTGGGCGATGATTATCAGTCAGGACTTTGATTTATATAGATATAGATGTATAATTAAAAAAACAGGAAAAGACAAGAGAACTACTCTTGAAAAAATAGCAAAATATAGGTTGCAAATGCTTTGAAAGTAATAAGACAAGATTTACAAAGGAGCTTCGGTTTAATTATAACCATAAGTTCGTAAGATATGTTACATAAATTTGTCACTGAACCTGAGAGCTTGTCTCGAAGTGACGTAAATGAAACGTCATAGATTCTCGTAAAGCGACGCCTGATGAGGCCCTGTCAAAGGCTTAGTACAGACTAAATAGGAAGATGGAGTAGAAAATCGAGTGTAGTCAATTCTCGCGTCGTTCTCGAACTAGCTCTCATTAAGTCTCTAGCATTTCGAAATATAGGAAGTGTCATACTTATGGAACGTAATCTTAGAAACATATGCTATAACTTTAAAACCACAGACTTCCGTGACAAATATTTTTAGAGGCTTCCATAGCTTTGGTGATATATAACAAAACCAAAAGTGAGAGTCCACAAAATATCTACAATTTCAAAAAATAGGAAAATATAGGAAAATTATCGAAATTATAGGAACTAATAGGAAGACATCCGAAAATAGGAAAAATTATAAAATTTAGGAAATGTGGTCACCCAGCGCAGGTCTATGGAATATGTTTGTGCACAGGTGTATAGATTGTTTTTGTACACAGGTCTACGTAATAATTTTTTAGCCTAAGTCTTCGGAATCTATTTGTATTATTGCATCCACTGTGCTTTGCACGTGAAAACGACGAGAAGGCAATTTGAGTTGGACTGGGCGTTGAAGCAATCAAGAGTAATACTTCTATAATAGATGGTTAGGGCCTTGTTAATTCAAACGTGGTAACTAATATACGCGCAACACCACAAGACTTAATGGAGCGCCTGCTTTTCAGTATACGTTTTAAAATACTAGTTTCTAAACAGTTTTAATTCATATTAAGACTGAAGTGGCAGATATTAATCAAAACTGTCTTTGTACACAAAGACGCGAAAAAGTAAGAGATAAGTGTAGAAAATTAATTGTTTGAAGTAACAGATATTCAAATTTTCATTTTTGAAGACGTGATTATAAAACATCAATTATTTGAAAAAATTTCTTATCTTAGTTTTTTCACAAAAATTTCAGAGAAACTACCTTGATACTACTGTTTATATTCGAGAAACATTTGCTTCGAGGAAGTTCAAATACTCGGATATCTGAAAAATAGAGCTAGAAGTATTTATTTTTATATTTCAAAATTGAAAATATTGCGAACCGAAAATTACATTCGCCTTTTGACTGTGATGTAGTTATTAGAGTCAAAAGGATCTGTAGCTTTGAGAGATATACAAAACGTCAATTTTTGAAACCTCGAAAACTTTAAAATAAACGAACACGTTTTGTTAAGTTTTCATGCTTGTTTTATTTTGTCTGCTATCAACAATTTTCTGCCTATTTTATTCTCCTTATAGGCCCGAATATTCAAACTAACTCTAAATTTTAAAAAGAAAATAAAATGCATACGTTTTCTATTTTTAAAATGATGCACATGTTTAAGGATAAAATATTTTACTTAAGGAATTTTGGTGAAAAAAACTAAGATAAGAAATTTTTTCAAATAATTGATGTTTTATAATCACGTCTTCAAAAATGAAAATTTGAATATCTGTACTTCAAACAATTAATTTTCTACACTTATCTCTTACTTTTTCGCGTCTTTGTGTACAAAGACAGTTTTGATTAATTAGAGATGGGCCGATAACGATACCATATCGGTATCGGTACCGATATTTGGCTTTAACCGATATATCGGTATCGGTTAGAAATGAACCGATATTTCTACCCGATATTTTTTGAAGAAAATAAATACTTAAGACCTAAACTCTGAGACAGCACAGTTTTTCAACTATTTTTGGATAACGTAACTAGTGTCTAAAATGGGTTTTTCGTATGATAAGCCAGTTTTATAGTCTCAAGTACCGAAATTGGATCGAGAATCATCTATAGAGATGGGCCGATACCGATACCATATCGGTATCGGTTTGATATCGGTTTAATCGAAGGATCGGGTAAAATATCGGTATCGGTACGTATCGGTTTCCCAAGTATCGGATCATATCGGTATCGGTTTAAACTGGTATCGGCCCATCTCTAACTGTTATAGAGTAAAGTTAATTCAGGGTCACATATACATGGATATTTTCTGAATGGCGACTGAAGGCATAAGCTCGGATTCAAACCTTAATATTAACTATGTATGCCTTATATCATAATTGTATTGCATTTAAATGATGTTAAGTATGCTATTGTACATAACTGTCAAAGAAAATAATTAATATTAATTATATGTAATTAAATATTTAAGAAAAACCACTAGCTAGGAAACTTGAGATTTAAATTTAAATCTGGGGTAGAAAACCACTACCCTATTCTACCCTACCGAACCTATTCTTTATGTTTATATATTCCAATTGAGATTTCTTCTACGCTGCCATTACTAGTGCTACTGGTGAAGTAAACAGTTAATTTTAGAGAATTTGGGCTAGAAGTATTATTTCATGTATTTTACTTTAGTAGTGTTCGTTATAATCAGCACGCCGGAACTAAAAACTCGCTCTAAAGGAGTCTGTTAAGTCCTTTTCTACTTACAGGGTACGATAACATACCACCAGAAGCGCATAATCTCTAAAAGGTTTCATTATATACCTTATATTTCCAAAATACTCCTTTCGAAATCATTTAATACCCTCACTGTGAGACAACTAATTGAATACGTTCATGGGTACTAAAAAGGTCGCGGAAGTATTTTATAGTACCTTCAAAATACTAACCGAAATTCCGAAAAATATTTCAAAATATTCATTAGTAGACGACGTTGTTACTCTGTATTAATTTTGAGTTGAGAAAAAAATTATCTTAAATATTAAAATTAATATAATTAATATTATATATTTTCTTCAATAGTTATTCACCTTATTGCACGTAACCTCGTTTTAAAAAGGAACTAATGAATATTCTTGAGAGACTTGACTAATATTGACGTTTGAAATGAAGCATACGCCTGTTGTTTCGTCTTACTCAAATCGGTAAATAAGGTTTCGAATCTCAGTAATGGGTAACAGCAGCACAATTGCGTGAACCTCTGGTTGAAGCCCTACCATTGGGAGGCTAGACATTTCACGTAACCATAGCCGATCGCCGCGTACATCTGAAACTTAACGATTATGATGGAGTAGAAGCCAGTAATGAGATGGACAAAAGACCAGATAATGGTGGTGTTAAGATGCCAGTAAGTACAGACAGACATGTGGGATCAAAGAGAGTAGAAAGAGGGGAAGTTGTAGTTAGAGGCTTTGGCAAGGACTTTAGGGTGTTCTTGCTTTTCTTTTTTATTTATTTGATAAATTTCCCTCCTAATAAGCGGTTCACCGTATTTCAACCAATAAGAGGGCAGAGAAAGATGCGCACGCATCGGAAGCTTAGAGGTAAACGAGAACATTCCAGCCACGCCTTCTACTCCCCCTTTTCTACCCTCTTTGGTGGGATGAAAAAATACTAGATGATGGTGGAGTTTAGAAGCCAGTAAGTAGAGACTGGTGTATATGTGGGATGGACAAATGAGTAGACGATGGTGGTGTTAGACAGAAAATGGAGAAATAGCCAGTATAAGTGGAATATAAATTTAACTGCACACTCTTAAAACTCATGGGTTGAATGAGTTTGACTATTTGAATTTTAACTACAATTTGGTTAAAAAAAATATCCCAGTAGCAATTGAATAAATATTTCCAGCTGGTAGTTTGGAATGGGGTTGTTTCAATCCCAAAAAATGTGGTTATTGTAGTAACCCAAATTGGGTCATTTGCAATTTTAGGCAAACCAAGCGTACAAATACACGGTATTGTACACTAGGTGGATGTTTAGAAAACTTTTCAATACCAGTTATTTTAATAATATATAAACAATCATTTCAAATAATAATATAAAAATTATTCTTCGAATATCAAAATGAAACAGAGCTAAATAGCTACAAAACTACTAAAATAATCTAAATTACTAAAAATATTTCAATATATTTATTTTATATTATGAAGACAAGGCAAACTGCTAACGCGGTGCACTAGTGTATCAACAGTTTAAATTATCTCAAACATTAAAATAAAAATAATTAATATTATGTATTTTCTTCGATAGTTATTAACCTCATTGCGCGTTACATCGTTTAAAAAATAATTATTGAACATTCTTGAGAGACTAGACTATTATTGACGTTTGAAATGAAGTATACGCCTGTTGTTGTCCTACTCAAATCGAAGGTTTCGAATCTTAGTATTGAATAAGAACAGCGCAATTGCGTGAACCTTTGGTGGAAGCCATTGGGAGGCTAAACGTTTCTTGTAACCCTAGCCGATCGCCGCGTACATCTTAACGATGATGTTAATGAGTAGAAGCCAGCTGGTGTCCATGTGGGATGGACAAAAGACCAGATGATGGTGGTGTTTAGAAGCCAGTAAGTGTAGCCTGGTGTTAATGTGGGATGGACAAAATAATAGATGATGATGGTGGTGTTTAGAAGACAGGAACTACAGACTTGTGTCCATGTGGTATGGACATATGAGTAGAGGATCGTGGTGTTAGACAGAGAATGGAGTAGTAGCCAGAATAAGTGGATTATATTTTTCCAAATTTCCGGGAACTGTATATGAGGTCCGGAAATTGAGAACACATTTCCTCCGATTTTCCAATGGCGAACGCGTCGTAATAGAACCGCGTCGTGATATACGTCAGGTAAAACTAAGCAGCGATCTTACAATATCGTGGAGGCTGAAATTAGGTACGTGGGGTTCGGGAAAAACGCTTAGCTGTGTAGTAAACAGTACTTAGGGTTCTATTTTGAGATGTTTTAAACAACACAAATTATTGTTCTATTTTGAGAGGTTTTAAACAACACAAGCTAGTTTTTTTTCAACTCAAAATTATGTAAGAATATAACCAATTTGTGGCTACCTTTTGTCCCAATGTTGCGTCAAAATTACAATTAACCCTTACTATGGTTGTTTTTTAACCAAATATGATTTTACAATTTAACCAATAACGTGGTTACTGTTTAGCCAAATCTGAATTATCGTTTACGTTGACTCAACATTGAGTTAAATAAAGAACCAATTCTAGGGTCAAGGAACAACAACCCAAAAATTGGCCAGTTAAATACTGACCCAGAAAAGAGTTGAAACATAACCTACTTTGGGTCAAAAACAACCCAACATTTTTAAGAGTTATATGTCTTTGGAATATCGCCGACGCTGATGATATTCCAAATGGTAACTTGTTGTATTGAAATAAGCCTTTCGTTGTGTTTATCACTACGTATTTTCGTGATTCTCCGGCCAATTGGAGCTGATTGTAAGCGTTGCGCATGTCGAGTTGCGAAAAATCCGTACATTCCGCCAATTTTGCAATTATGTCTTCCACTCGGGGCAGCGGGTATTTCTATGAGTCGATCATTTTGTTGGTTGATTTGGACCTCCTTGTTGTACGATCGGTGCAGCGGATTCGGCATACGGTATTGATGTTATGATACCTTCATCACGTAATCGAGCTAACTCCTTTTCCACCTTATCCTTGAAATGGTATGGTAATTGAAAAAGCGTGGCACCGCGTCTGGTTTAAAATGTAATTTGACTTTAACTCCCTTAAGGCAGCCTGTGCCCGGCGAAAACAAGTTTTCGTGTTGACGAATGATTTCTTCTAGTTATCATCTCGATGCCTGGATGTGTCTGACGTGATTTTGTGGTCTAATTAAGATGTTGAAATCGGAGAAGATCCACTGGCGCCCCAAGAGGGTTGAACCTCGACCTTTATATACCAATATAGGTAAGGCCAGTGTTTTTCCATTGTAGGTCGCTCGAACACGTGCTTGCCCTTTTAGATTTACGGTACGTCCGTTGAAAGATGATAAGGCCGATGGTGGCGCTGTCAACTGACTCAAGCCGGGAAGAATGGTTTGATACTCTTCGGATACGAGAGTGTATGCTGATCCCGTATCCAACTCGAATCGTACATCGGTGTTATTGATTTTGCATGTTATATCCCGTACTTGTTTTAATATTCTTTATTCGGTCAAAATCTGATCTGTCGTCATGTAACAATCGTGGTCCTAACGTGTTCCACTCTGCTAAGAGTGTCGTCCCCAACTCCCTATTTATTCCAGTCTCTTATCTAGGTTTATCTTTTACATGTTTGTTTGTCTATTGTCTATTATTGACCTAATATTGCATTTCCGTCTACTTACACCCCTACAATACGTTTATCGTTTAGTGAAGGAACTACGTCTATCGTATAGTGAAGGAACTACGTCTGTCGTTTAGTGAAGGAATTGCGTCTGTCGTTTAGTGAAGGAATTGCGTCTGTCGTTTAGTGAAGGAATTGCGTCAGCCTTTTAGTGATGAAATTGCGTCTGTCGTTTAGTGAAAAAATTGCGTCTGTCGTTTAGTGAAGGAATTGATTCTGTCGTTTAGTGAAGGAATTGCTTCTGTCGTTTAGTGAAGGAGTTGCTTCTGTCGTTTAGTGAAGGATTTGCGTCTGTCGTTTAGTGAAGGATTTGCGTCTGTCGTTCAGTGAAGGAATTACGTCTATCGTTTGATCGTCTATCTTAGATGTAATTTACACGACAGAGTTCCAAGCTGAAATGGTGATAATTGACCAATATGATTCGCTATTGCTAAGCTTCTATGGTCAATGTATCGAAATATTTTTCGATAACGGAACGTAATGAGGCTAGTCGAACGTTTTGACGACCAATGTCCCTTGATCTTTGTCGTAACTGACGGGAATAACGTTTAATAATGGAACGATAGAATTTTCAACAATTTGGTTTTCTACGATATCGCTGTATACGTACTATTCGTAAGGAGTGTGGAAATTTAGACCTTCGGGATATTTGATAGTACATGGCTCATGCTTTTTATCCACGAACCCTAAAATACTCGAAATGTGTCGACTCAAAGTTAATGAGCCCGACTCGTCGGGCGACGAAACATTTCCGTCTCTTAATTTAACGCGTCCGCTAATCTCGTCGTAATGTAAACGTAAAGAAGTCGATTGAGATACTTCTGTATCGTTAATAACTTGAAGAAAATGGTTAACCGATTAATAATTTCCCGCAGGAATAATGGCGATGAAATAAGTTCTACAACTACTCGGCCTTCGCTACTCGGTATTTACTATCCTCCTTTTTCCGCCTCCTCCCCGTCCACATTCTTCTTTTTTTCGCCCCCCCCCCGCTCTCTCTCTCGGACCTGTTTTCCTCTCCCCTGGACGTAAGTTTCATTTCCACGCGCATCAACCCTTTCCTCCGGGTCTTATTCTTGTGTGTCTTTCGTCCTCGCCTTCTTTTACAACATTATAGAAGCTATGAGTTTAAATTATTTCAACCAATTCGCTTGAATTAAGAGGGGTTACGGGTACGTAATTTTGTAATATAAGACGAAATTTTATTAGACGCGAAAAAATCCATTGACGAATCGCAAGGCAACGTTAAAGAAAATTCAGATTTTCTCGACATTTTGAGCCATTTTGATTTTGAGGTAGACCCAAAAATTTACAGAAATATTCAAATTTTCCTCGACGTTGCCTCTTTTTAAAGGAAACATGAAATTTCAAATTTATATCATATTTTGCCACGAAAGTCGCATTATGTTACACCATAAGGACATAATCTCTCTAAGGGCCCAAGCGCATCTATTAGCAAAAACATCTAGTTCTGCTAGATGTGACGTAGATTTTGTATAGGGGCTCCTTTCGAATTTTTCGTGATATTCGCGGGAGAGAAAAATCCTAAGCCGGTCGTGGTCTAGACGCGAGCTCTGAGATAACGCTCCCAAGCGGTTGGGAATCGAACTAAAACAGGTGGGTAGGCGAGAGAGGAAGGACTGAGGGGAAAAATAAGTAAGAGAATTTCCAGAACCCCCAGCTCTCTCAGACACAACAGGTAAATTCGCGCTTAGTGAAAATCACGAAGAGCTGTCGTGAGAAATCTTTGAAGGAGGAAAAAATTTTCAATGCCGGGTTACTCTGCAGCGAATGCGCTCGGCCTCTGTTTAGGCTATACAATTTTATAGCACTTGAGATAAGAGGGATGGCTGACCAAATCGGACATACATACATTTCAACCGTAACATAGAATCTTGGGCCCTTTGAGAGAGATAATGTCCTTATGGTTTTAATTATAATTGAACCAAAGTTTCTATATTCAAACTCCATTGAAAAATCACGAAAACTCAGCTTCGATATATCAATAATTTTGCCTTGTCGAGCATATTCGGCCGTTTGATGACATCACTATGACGTGAGGAAAAAACCGCGGAAATCCCATACGCGTCTCAAGCTTCTCGCCAGTCTAAACTCTGGGTCTGATAGCGGAGAGAGTGGCACCATCTCACGTGAAAAATATATCTCTGACGTCAGTTTACGGGAAACGTTTTAGCCTTTCATAAAAAGTGGATTTCAAATAATTTCAAATGAAGCATATTCAAATGCATATTGCCAAATAACCAGAAATCTGAGAAATAAAAGCTTGATATATTTGAATTCACAAAAATTAATTCCATATTTTGTTATATAAATCAGGGGTTTTTCAAACGAAGTTGCTTATTCCCTTTGATAATGGATTCTATATTGAACGTTTGAGGGACCGAGCACTTATTGAGTTGGTGACCGTAAAATGACCCTTTTATATCGGTTCCTCCCAGATCTTGTAAATTATATTAACGAGAAGTTTGAGTATCTAAAACGCTATCAATTTTAAATACTTCCGCGGGGAAGCTGGCTTCGAATCCTTTAACGAAGACGGGTTTGAGTTTGCTAACTCCGAAGAAATCTAAAATTTTGAATTTCGCGGGAATCATTTTTCTTTTTTTCTTACGTTTAGCGTTAATTTTTCAATTATTTTTAAGTTTTTAAAACATTAGGCTGAGTAATTTCATTCGGTGCCATTTTAATGCTAGAATGGTAGGACGATTTATAGGCGTTTAGAATATTCTCTTTTTGGTCTACGTAACGAAATTGTTATAATGCGTGGAATATTAATACATTCTAGTTTTGATCGTTCGATTAAACATTTCGGCAAATTGCGCGTGGTGCGGTTCAGAAGTCATTTAACCAAATTTACTGTTTCGATTTTTAAGAAATTTCATAACTTTGAAATTAACGAATTCCTTTCCGGAATCGGAATAAATATGCCAGGGAGAATTTTTTTCATCCGGGAACATAAGTTTCAGCCCATTCAAAACTTTGTCGGCGCTTTAACGTTCTGAAGGAACGATAAAACCTTTTCTAGAAAAACAGTTGACACCCACTAATAAATAATTTAAATTATTGTTGTATGTAACTAAATCCAATTCAAATCGATCGCCGATATTTATCATGGGTATTCTATGTCTCGGGAACTTTTTAAAGGTTTTTTACGTAAAGTTTAAGCCTCGGACCTTTCTAAAAATACTCGGACATTTTTTTTTTAAATTCCTTTATCTTTGACGGCTTGTCAGTGGCGTAACGACGTTTGTTGGGCCCGCCCGCAGCCCGACAATTAGGGCCTCCCTTCTTGAGTATCGTCGAGCTTTCAAAAAGTATGAAAACACCACGAACGAACTTTTCCCTTTCATAATTTATAGCAATGCGCCTTGTCGCCGCTCTCGACTAAGATTTCTCGCACATACGGGCTCACTCCTCTAAACTGCAACGCAGGGGCTCAATTCAAATTGTAGCATAATATACGACCAGATTCACCAAATTATAGGATAAGATTAGATTTAGAGTGTGGATAATTTTATTTTATTTCGAACATAAGACTCTTAAAATGAGCGTTACATCGCACGTAGATCTAAACAAATACTGAAGGGCTCACACAGACATACATTTAGACTTACTTGAAACAGTGACTACAAATTAAATGAAACTGTAAGCAAATAGAGACCCAAGTGAGTGAAAATGACCAAATCAAGCTATTTAAAGGGTCAGGTAGGAAGAAATGTTTTCAGAGATGACAGAGTTTCAAAACTCTTTTTTATAATTAAAAATATTTTGAAGGTCTGTGCTCTAATTCAGTTCAATCTGTGGGCTTAGATATTTTATTTGGGGATGAACCGGTACCGATACCATATCGATATCGGTACCGATTCTCGGGGTTTCCCGATAGTGTCGGATCGGTTGGTTTAATATGATACTAAACCGATACTCGTTTAAAATGCGTTATATGGCGCTACTTGACATTTTTAGGTCTTTCATTTATGTATTGATGGTGATTATATCTCATTTCTACGAATCTCAATGAGCCGTGATATTCTAAACATTGTACTTGGTAGTATAATACATGAAATTACTCTATAATTATTTCCAAGTATTTTTAAAACGTATGTGAATAACACTGACCTACAAAAAGGTTTTGATCTTACCAAATGGGATAGCACTAATTCTGCGTTTAAAACGTCATGCAGCTGGGTTTATATATAACTACTTTGAAATCTCAAAAATATTGTTCTTTATTGGACAATTTGTGAAATTAAGGGACATTTTATAAATTATGGGACAATCAGTCTATAAGCAAAATTTCAAAAGGGACCCCAAAAGCCATTGGCCCGCTGCGGGCTCTGCTCCTCTGTAGTTACGCCACTGCGGCTTGTATAAAGAATCAATACTGGAAAAAGAAGCAGGGTGCAAAAAGTCGAAATAAACTTCTTCCTCCCTTTTTAGTATCTTTTTCTTAGCTAATCCTGGGGTTGCGTGAATAGGATGTTTAAAATTAATCTAGAACTAGAAGGGGTTGCAGGATTATCTTTTGTCTTTCTTCGTGTTTTTAATTGGCAAAGAACTAGGTGTTTGCTACTGTAATTGGGGTTGTTTAGGGGTTAATAGCGTAGTTATTAAATTTGACGGTGAGAGATTAGAAGGCCATTCAAGTTGTTGTTTGTTCAATGTAAGGCTCGAAATCTTGCCAACCAATTGGCGGAGGTATTTTCAAAGCGTTGTCAATGAGTTTTGTTGTATAATTATCAAATACGCTAATGTCGCTATTTAAGATCTTTTTGCCGTTTATATAGACAGAGCCGTGGCCGTCAGACCACCTAACTTGTCGTTTGTCATTGGTCAAATAATTCAAAATTTCTTTAGTACGCCCTCTATATTTCATAGAAAAAAATTTAGCCAAGGCTCTAAATTATAATTGTACTTAGAAATTTTTTTTGTT
Organism: Phalangium opilio; assembly: GCF_054372755.1. NCBI lineage: Eukaryota > Metazoa > Arthropoda > Arachnida > Opiliones > Phalangiidae > Phalangium > Phalangium opilio. Next base: position 5,949,116 of record NW_028324180.1, on the reverse strand, counting down.
AAAGTTAGATATCTTTCCAGTAATTGGTCGTATAGAATCCATTTGGTCTTATCGTGTAAATTGGTTTTCGTTAAATCTGTCTCATATCGCGCTTTCACATTCGACAAAACATAATTTTCTTTTTTGTCAGTCGAGGAACCGAGTTTTCGCCTTGTACAATGGTTAATGCTCTCCAAGGGGTTATTAAAGTAATCTTTCGCGCGTACTTCATATTCTACAACCAAATAACGAGCCAATAACAGCCACTGGTAAAAGCAAAGAAACTATCCACGGACCTTCTTAATTAATTTCATTAAAGGGTATGCGAATTTACAATTTCAAATCATATTTACCACGAAAGTAAATCGGAGAGTTTCATCTCGCGTTCCTATTCAATTTCTTACGTTCAAAATGGAGCAGTTCACCATTTAATAATACATAATGGAAAAGCGTTTGATGAAGCATTAAAATTCAACAGTTATAGCGTTAAATTTTGAATAGGAAAATTTGATTTTAAATTTCATTACTGAACGCCTTATGGCACGCCATACCATATTAAATGTAGACACTCGGAAGAAATCTAATGTGTTAACGCTTGCGCATCTCTGAACTTGAAACACTTATATTATTTGAAGAAAGACTCACTTAAGGCAAGGGTTCATTAACAAGTTCTCTCCGATCATAACGGAGTATGAATAACATTATCAATGGATTTGAAGGCCTATGTTAATATAAGCGCAGCCTCCGAGATATCTAGGCCCGTGCCTATCGCGAAGCGAGAATATTTTTTTATCTAATTTAGTTCGCCGTGTTTTTTCGCTTGGGGGCGCTTTTAGTATCGTAAAATAAAAATAAGTTCAGTCTCGTGACTCCGTCGACTGCTACAATATTAGGGCTAGGCATAGACGTAGAGCGGTGAAACTGAGGTCGCGGATAGTAAAAAGAAATTTTTCTGAAAATCTCCGAAGACCTTTATTAAACAATCATGCCAAAGAAGTAAAGGATAAAAAAGCTATGGTTAAAAAAATGAATGGTTACGAAGGAGTAAAAAAATTCCTCCTATGGTATAACAAAACTGTGAATTAGCAACTTCAAGAAGTTTTGTTTCACTAAAAAAAAAACAACTATGTTAAAATCTCATAATTCATTATGCTGTTCACACAATCTAACCAAAAGGTTAAAAAAATTGTCCCTAGAACAATTACGTTAATTTAAGGGTGAAACCTTTCTCTTTCATAAAATTTTTATACTTGGCCCTAAAACATCAACGACAATTTATGTAGGCTTCGATATAAGGTAAAGGTGAATTACACCATAATCCGTAACATTTCCTTCGATATTATTTTATAATGATGTTCAAAGAGACAGTTATATATTTAATTCAGGGTAAATGAACAAGTTACAATAAATTGTTGAGATGTTATTCGATTTTTAATGAAAGTTTTGTTTGTAGTACAAATTATAGCAGAGGAATCTAGCAATTTTAGGGCAGAATAAATTTTGTTATTATTTGGGCTTCTAAACTTTTAATTCAACCACAACCCAACATCATGGATGATCCTTCACACCTTTCGTGATTGAACACCTGATATTTTCAAACTGTTCAAGAATAATCATTTGTGATCACGTTGGAATACCCATTGAACCCTTTTTCTTAGAGAGTTGTTTTAAAGCCAATAACGCTCTCGTTTTAACGTCAAAAAGGATCTCGATTGAAGGCCAAAACCAATCTCATTTGAAAGCCAAAAAGTTCTTATTTGAACGCCCATAACGCCCTTGTTTTAATACTAATTTAGTCCTATCAGATCGCCTAAACCACCATAAATGAACGCTTCATAAGCGCAAGGTGGTTATTCAAAATTGAATGGCATAAAAGTTAATTTTTGAAAGGTTATATTTAACCTGTTCAAAAATGAATGCTGAGGCTATGTTTTGATTGATATGACGGTATTTTGTTCAAATATGAATGCTCATGATAAATTTTGAACACGTAAAACACCTTTTTTAAAATTGAGCGGTCCCTATCATTTTTGAATGCCATTAATAACAGTGGATTCGTCGGGACAACTCTGAATTAATTGGAATAATAAGAAAGAATAAGGATTTAAGTCGCATCTTCGTAATTCTCTTGCATAAATTTCCAATTAAAATTTGCTTAAACAAAAAATTAACTTTCATTTTGTCGCGATCAAGTAAATAATAACAATACTCACTCTAGTGATGACATTTTCTTCGACATACTAGATTCATATTCGTCCTTCGTGTTGTTTATAAAAATGAAATTCACAACAACCTAACGAAATATAACAAAATCTAGTCACCAGCAGCAATTGGAGACCTTACCTTTTTAACATCATCCACCTTTGGAAATAGAGGCGTTTCTTCGCAATGATACGGTTTTATCACGAGAGTTAGATTTGCGGACGAACATTAAGCATAACAACAGAATTTTTCATGCGATTTGGAAATATATGCTAATGGTTCCATGAGGAAGCAATAGCGATCGATAAAAATGGGTAGAACCTTACACAATCCATTATCTGCAGTTAGATGAAATAGTGGCTCGAGTCATTTGCGCCTTTAAAAATATCCTACTATTATCTTTTTAACATTCGGTTTTTGTGGCTTTGAGGAAATAACCGAAAATACACAACATCTATTTTACGCACATTGATAGTGCTGAATTTTAAAATATGTCAACTTTATTTACTCTTTAAATTTTTTTATCCCAACAAAAACATCTCAGTAAAAATATGCCAAGTTGTTTGGCCGTAAAAAGAAGTTAGATCTAAAATACGGCCAAGTTATTATCTCCAGGTGAACCAACATTTTATTCGACTTAAAACTTCTCAAGAATGTTTTTCTGACTTGGCCATTAGCATTTCAAAGATTCGTTTAATTCCAGATATGGATCAAAATTAAAATATTAAATCAAATTGGTTAAATATTCTTGAATAGCCTTTGTGGTTAAACTTGTAACTTCCGTTCATCACCTTCACGGGCGCAAAGAAGAAGGATGCAAGTTTGGAATGCTTATGGCCAAGTCAGAAAAACATTCTTGAGAAGTTTTAAGTCGAATAAAATGTTGGTTCACCTGGAGATAATAACTTTGCCGTATTTTAGATCTCACATCTTTTTACGGCCAAACATCTTGGCATATTTTTACAGAGATGTTTTTGTTGGGATTTCACTCCTTTTTGTACGTGCATGTTCTTGTAGATTTATAGAAGTAGGATTATGAAGTGAAATGAACATTTGTACTTTTAGATTTTTATTTGTTCTTCAACAGAATAGATTTAAGAAAAACTATATGAATCAAAACACGCTTAGAACCATTTCAGACGAAATGAAATGGAAATGAGAAAAAAATTTATTTTCTAAAACATTAAGTAAAAAACATAAATTTTACAATACGAAAGAATCATATCAGTAAAAAACATAAATTTTACAATACGAAAGAATCATATCAGTAAAAAACATAAATTTTACAATACGAAAGAATCATATCAGTAAAAAACATAAATTTTACAATACGAAAGAATCATATCAGTAAAAAATATTAATATTAAAAGACGAAAAAATTAAATTATAATGTCCTACAACGAGGGGATCTAAATTTTAAAACCCGCATTTCAGGGGCTAACAGGGGAAAATTCCCGCTTTGGGACTTTTTCCTTTCTTTGTATGCTAAGTCCTACTTGTATGCCAAATTTTATCGTTCCCGCAACACCGGAAGTGCCCTAGATGTTTAGATTATGACTGTAATTCTAACCCCCATTTCAGGGGCTAAAAGGGGAAAACTCCCACTTTGGGACTTTTCCCTTTGCTTGTATGCTTAGTGGTACAAGTATGCCAAGTTTCATCATTCTAGCACCACCGGAAATGCCCTAAAGGTCTTGATGATGTGTCAGTCAGTCAGTCAGTCAGTCTCATAATATGTCATTTTCACATAGGATAATCACAGAAACCAAATGAGTTAGAAAGCTGGAAGTTGGAGGACTTCCTAGGATTAACACTGTGCCCTTGAAGTGCAAATATGAGTGGTGTACTATTCCCTGGTACCGAGTTACGAGGGGGTGAAAATGAGGCTGAAATGTTTCGGGTAAAGGATTGCTGGTAGCGCACGACAACTTGGCGGGTGCACTGCCGTGCACCCAGATAAAAGCTCGGAATTTCCCGAGCGCCAACGACTAGTTTCTCAACTTAAAGATGGATCATCAGGTCTAAATTAAAGGGCGTAATTTACTGTTACAAATTAACATCATCACGTTGTTCCACGAGGAGGGGAGATTTCCTATTCCAAAGTTCAATAATAATGCTCCCTGGACCATCGTCACGGTTTGGAGCTAATAGGTTATTTTATAAATTTCTATTGATTCGCGTACATGTACACTCTTTTTCAAAAGTCTTTGGCCGTTGATTTTTTTTCAGAAAATTCTCAAAAATTCAAAAAACACACAGAGAATTGATATTTGAATCTAAGATGCATATTTTAGTTCTTCATCAAGTGAGACAAAATTTGAAGGCGTAGGTCCAAGCACGCGCTAAAAACGCCAGTTTTTCGAAAATCTGAAAATGTTCAACTTTTTACATATTAGTTTTTGGAGAAAATAAATGCGATTTTCGTTATCAGCGGGGTCAGTTTATATTATAAAGTGTCTTCAGTTTCCTTTTATCTTTGCTATTTCGCAAAGATATTTCAATTTGTTTAATTTTTTAAATTTGAGAACCCTCTAAGATTCACAAAAAGTGAAAATGAAAACCGTTTACCCAGATACCTACAACATTCCATATAGTGTGTTTCTACCTATCTTTCTGTTGATATGACGAATTTGTAAATTCCAGCTAACTTTAACTTTTCATTAAGTTTAAAGGGATACATAAATGTTCTGAATTTTATGAATTTAGTCTTTCACTTTAATATTACTACTTTCCCATTGGTTTAGTAGAGTGTCCAAAGGTTTTCCTTTTCGCGAATTTGAAGCAATATTTTCCGAGCGGAAATGAACATTTGTCTTATTTTACTTCCATTCGCGGGTGATTCCCAACTCAAAAGTACACACAGTTTCAAGTAAATGAAGCATTTTTCAAAAAAATGTCTACTGCTTCTTAAAGATGGAAGCATTACATGAATGAAGAAATTTAGAGCACGGGTTCATGTTTGATCGTATGCTGTGAAGGATTTCTCTTGAATAAAGAAACTGCTTCAATGTGAGGAAAAAAACCAAGAGAATCCAGTTATTGCTAAGGAAGCATTTTTCGTGAATTGCGAAAATGCTTCGCGAATAAATCGCTTTCCTTCATGCATTGTTAACGAAACTGGTTAAAAAGCCCGTAACAACAAAGTTTCGCCGTAAAGCTCAGCGGATTTATACACCACTTAACTCCCAAAGAAATAGTTACCCCATTTTTTAGCGCCCACGCGCATTAACTTACACACTTCCGCTTTAGCACCAATTTTATGTTGTGATTTTGGGAGCGAAAATGGCTCAAATTTATTCGCAGTATCTTTAATATAAGAATTGCAACGTGTTTTCTACGTCCACCATATCGCCATTTTTCTTTTCGAAGGAGATCCCAGCCAACGGAAGTTTTGGAACGAAAACCAAGGAGCATAGATACAACTACGATATACTGTAAGGTTGTATGTCCATAAACAGGCGAATCCTTTCAATGCGCAATGACAGAATCTTGTTGTTCGCGATTTTTACCATTAGCTCTATGGCCAGTTTTATACTTCCCCCCCCCGAAGGGGGTTATTAGGAACTCCTGGTATTACCTGTATGTTTGCCATTGCAGATTATTGGTCTTATAATTAGTTGAAAATAGATAAAAATCACTTAATTTTCCTACTCACCCTCCCTTCAAAGCCTCAAGCTCTCGCATTTATCAACTTAACATGCGCTATCGATACCATTTCAACAAGATGCCTCCAATCCCATATTTTATAAAGATTTAAAATTTGTTTCGTTGTACGCTTAATTTCAGGAACTACTGAACCGATTCTCAATCGTTTTTAATTCTTAATCTCAATATTCGTAAATCAAGTCGGATGAACTAGCGCTGATTGGGTCTCCGATAAATTATAGGCTAGAAAAGAAATTACTAGGGCGGAAGCCAATCAGAACTAGTCCACGAGAGCGGGGCTAAAAATGGCCATCGCTAAGCTTAGAGGGCCTGTCAACTTCACCCCTCGATTACGGGAGCATCTAGTGGCAATAGTTTAAACCAAACAAATTTTACCTTGCCTTATAAGGCAAGGTAAAATTATCGCCAAATTTAACAATCTAAATCCGTATCTAATGTAAAATTATCGCCAAATTTAACAATCTAAATCCGTATCTAATGTAAAATTATAGCCAAATTTATAATCCGTATCTTAAATATTAAAGCAACATTTATAGTTAAAATCTTATTTAATATTTCACTCAAGTTTTCACATTTAAAATTCAAAACAAATCTCACCCGTTTAACCACGTCCAATGTTTCGGGGAAAAAAATAAAAGCGCTTCTGCTTAAAAGCCGTCTTAAAAAGACGTCACATGCACTTGAAAAGTGACGTGTAATTTAGAAGCAGACAACTAAAATGTCACTTTCTAAGGCTTTGAAAAATTCAACCCTCGGGCCTTATGTAGAGGAGGCAGTGATTAAACTCATTTTTCGTCTGTAAAGCAGACGACGCCTACTCATTTTGATCCCGGATTTGCTAAGCTCAAAACGCGCTTTAAGTCTTGTCACACGTATGTGGACTCCCATCTTGGCTCAAAAGCAGACGACGCTTCATTTTGACACAGATTTTGTCTGTAAAAGAACGCGCTTTAAGCCTTGGCACCCAGACTGCAAAAAAATCAGGTTATTTAACTAATTTTTCGACTCTAAAGCAGACGACGCCTCATTTTCATTCCAGATTTGTCAGTTAAATGCACACGCATTGGGAATAATTTGAGAGAGAGAGAGAGAGAGAGAGAGAGAGAGAGAGAGAGAGAGAGAGAGTTGTTTGTTTTCTAATAGGCACGTTTATTACAACAAAAAGAAATACACAGTCAAAAAAACATTAAACTAAATTGGAAGTTAAATACACTGTCAGAAAAAACATTAAACTAAATTGAGAGAGAGAGATAGAGATAGAGAGATAGAGAGAGATAGAGAGAGAGAGATAGAGAGAGATAGAGAGATAGAGAGAGATAGAGAGAGATAGAGAGAGAGATAGAGAGAGAGATAGAGAGAGAGATAGAGAGAGAGATAGAGAGAGAGATAGAGAGAGAGAGAGAGAGAGAGAGAGAGAGAGAGAGATAGAGAGAGAGAGAGAGAGAGTTGTTTGTTTTCTAAAAGGCACGTTTATTACAACAAAAAGAAATACACAGTCAAAAAAACATTAAACTAAATTGGAAGTTAAATACACTGTCAGAAAAAACATTAAACTAAATTGAGAGAGAGAGATAGAGATAGAGATATAGAGAGATAGAGAGATAGAGAAAATAATATACTTTTATTAGTATAACTGCCCATGTCATTACACAAGTTGCTTGCGCACAGTTTACCTTTAGTCATTTTTATTGACATAATTATTACATATGATTTTTAAAACTTTTTTTTTAGAATTATAAAAAGTCTAGTTTAAAATTTTTATTGACATAATTATTACGTATGATTTTTAAAACTTTTTTTAGAACTATAAAAAGTCTAGTTTAAATATTAATAAAAACATTTTGTACGTTAATGTACGTTCGTCGAGAATAAATGGAAATTTAATAAATTTACGGAGTCGCGCACAACTGAGGTGGCGATTTCGTTAATTAGCGTTCTTTCAAGGTTGAATTTCCTTACAAAATCAACAAAAAACTTCGAAATTGTGCCGCGTGACCCAATGTAAAGGCCAATTGTCTCCCATGTAGCCACGTCAGGATACTTCTCGCGGAAGTACGCGTGTGTTGTATCCATGTAGTTTTTCTTCTCATTATCGACTTGGATAGCCTGATCTATATTTTTTTCGAAGCGTATCGTGGGGTCTAGGATATATCCGCGGGTGATACTGCCATTCGAATCTAACAAATCCGTTCCCAGGGCTTGGAACTTTCTATCGATTACGATCAGGTCCGCGCGCTTGTTGCTCCCGTTTTCATCTCTACAGTGTACTTCCTTGAAAACTTCATAACCAGCCTGTTTGCAACTGTCCTCAATTAAATTAACAACTCGATTGTGTCTTGCGATGACCAACTCGTTGGAATGTGGGCATTCTTGAAGCACGTGACATAATGTTTCTTTCTTCATGCAGTTAGAGTAACGACATGAGGTTGTGCTGTCTGAGCGACCCTTAGTTCCGCGTGTTGCGCAACAATTCGAATTCATTTTAATTGCCGAGGTCCATTGCGACGAGGATATGCCCTTCCGGTGGTCATCCATGCATTGGCCTGAGGATAATCGGCAAATTGCGCAACTCCGAGGCCTTTGCCAGGTAGATTGGACCAATCTTCAAATGCGTTTTTCCGCAGTAGATCCCGTAGTTTTTGGGATGAGGGTATGACCTCTGTCGGGTCACCTACGATGTTTAACTTTTCAAGACACTCCACTCGTTCTGCCTCAAAGTCGCGGCATGCATGAAGGATTGGGTCTCCAATCTTCGCCAGCTTCAGTGCGATGCTATAGTGCTGGAGATAAGCCTCCCATGTAGCGCATACAATTCCCAAACCCCTTAAACGCCTTGGGGAGTAAAACATCGTGTCTGGACTATCATTTGGGATCATAATGATTTGCTTTATAGCACCACGAATGGAGGTATCTATATCCTTCAGAAATTGTTTAGTCAAATTTTTCAAAGGTGCATTTTGCAAGGGATACACCACCGATGGCCACAGGAACTGGTTTATAATGTTAAATTTCTGACTTGGTTGTAGAAGTGGGCTGGCCACTAGTAGGTTGAGGTTTGTCGACACTGTGTCCAGCACATTAAATTTATCTAAGACTATTTCCGAATTGAAATCGATTCCAAGATATTTGACACGTTCGTTATGTTTGAGAATCGGGATCACGTCACCGTTTAGTGACGTCAGGACGTCAAGACTGTCGTCTAATTTCCCTTTACTTATAACAATAGCCTTACTTTTGTTACAATTGACGGATAGACCGATTTCCCGTAGGCCATCAATGACCATTTGGACCAAAACTGCCGCGGACTCTTTGTTCTTGGCTATGACTACAGTATCATCTGCGAATCCCAAACCGGAAAGTGATTTCTCTCCCTGAATCAATTCAAAGCCATGATTTTCGGCTACTGTTTCCTCAGTTAATTCCTTTAGAATAAAATCAATGGCCGCGTTAAATAACATTGGAGAGAGCGGTGCCCCTTGGGGTACACCTCTTCTGATTTGAATCTTTCCTGTTTTCTTGCGGTTCGCTTCTATTTGTACTTCATTGTCCGTAATAAGGAGTTGTATAAGTGCTCGCTGTTTCCTTGAAAACGGAAGTACTTGAAGAGTTTTCTGGATGTGCTGGTGACTAATGTTGTCAAAAGCCTTTGCCACATCCAGAAATACAATTGCACTATCTATTTTCTTGTTCTTTGAGGCTTGCAATACGCCATTAACTAGAGAGGAGTTTATGTGCGTACCGGGGGTTGGTATAAAACCTCGTTGTGCAGCACAGGGTTGGAATTGCTTCCTTATCCTCTTGTCTATCGCCCTCTCGATGATTCTTCTAACAATCGAGAAAATCATGATGGACCGCCAATTATTTAAGTCCTTCTCGTCTCCCCCCTTATGTATTAGGACCGCTCTTGCATTTTTAAGAGGCGACGGTACGTAGGACCATTGTTCCATGAGCGTAGCGATCATAGCTATGATTTTAGCACAGTCGGTTTCCTTAACAGATCTCATCAACACTCTGTCAGGGCCAGGGGCGGTGTCTATGGCTACACTTTTCATGGCGGCTATAATTTCTTCCACCGTGTAAGGTTGGTCAATTGAATTCTCGTTCTGTAGCGTCAGCTCTTCGCCGTACTGAGATCTAATGTGTAGGTTCGGTTGAGCAAGTAGGTTTTCAAAGTGCTTTTGAATATCTCCAATTGGAACTTGACATGTAACATCAGATTGTTTTTTAGTAACCGCCCTCCAGGCTTTCCTTCGACGATTATAATAGTCATACTGCACAACTTCATAGTTATATTCCTCCCGACTCTTCACAAACCGAGTTTCTATAACCCTTATCTTTAGCTTTATCCCCTCTACGCTTGCGAGCCTCGTGGAATTTTGAGGCGGGATGCTTCGGGCCCGGAAGACGACTAATGACAGTAGCTAGAAACTCTTGTAAGTCCCGGCAGATAGAGTCGAATTCTTTACAATCAAGATGGGTATGCAGCTCCGCAAGGCGTGTCTCGAGAACTGCAATTTCTGGGAACGATTTGGGCGTAGATGTTTTTACTTCAATCATTGGGCCCTCGCAGAGCTGACGCGGCCTTGTGTCAAGCGAGTCACCTGAAATCTGATTTGCATTCGTAGAGCTAGGTAAGTCCCTCCGCGAATGAGTAGCGTTAACATCCCTTGGCGTATGTGCGTTCGGCGGATTGCTATGCTTAGTTTTATACTTGGCGGTCACCATGGCGCGTGATATTTCCTTATGCGAGTTCAAAATATGCACTCTTATGCCTTGGTCCCCCTTATATACCTTACCACAATGTGGGCAGGGTTTCATGATTACTGTAGGCTTTTTAACAGTGGTGGTCGCTGGTGGTTGTCTTGGGGTCATATCGTAAGGTCGTGATGTATTCATTGACAGGAGAGTGTACTTGCTGTCTGGCTCACCTTGTTTTTAAAGATGGCGGCGCCCATAGAGGTGTGGGCCTTATCAAAACGAGGAATTTCGCGGTATTATATTAAGATTTTCACGCCGAAACCCAGGTAAGGATTTAAAGAAACGGTCGACAGTAGTAGTTTATTAATTCAATCGTTGAACAAGTTACTCACAATAAGAAGTTCTCCTTTAATGACAGCTGAAGAAAGCGAACCGAGGCTTAGTACCAAAAAAAAACCGGAGCTCTAATCGTGCGACTGTTTCGTTCGACGACAAGAGAGAGAGAGAGAGAGAGAGCAAGAGAGAGAGATAGATAGAGAGATAGAGAGAGAGATAAAGAGAGAGATAGAGAGAGAGAGAGATAGAGAGATAGAGAGAGAGATAGAGAGAGAGATAGAGAGAGAGATAGAGAGAGAGAGATAGAGAGAGATAGAGAGAGAGAGATAGAGATAGAGAGAGATAGAGAGATAGAGGGAGAGATAGAGAGAGAGAGAGAGAGAGAGAGAGAGAGAGAGAGAGAGAGAGATACCGACGTCTCAGTAACTAAAATGACAAGACCATTGAGAACTTCAAAATATGCAAACGTGATACTATACAAGTCTGGAAAACAGTCAATGAAGCGATGAATAATTGTAAAAAACTGGACTCAATTGAAAAAATTAACTCGAAAAATCTTACCTACACGGTAAAGGAACACCCAAAGGAAGTAGCTAACTCTTCTAATGAACATTTTTGTCTAGTTGGGCCAAAATTGGCCCATCATATTTTGTCAAAGCAAAAAGCTACAACACCAACACATAATTCCAGGAACCCTAAAAGTTTATTCTTGACACCAATTTCCCCCTATGACATCGAAAAAGATATAAACACTTTAAAAAATTCCAGTGCTAAAGGGCATGATGGAATTGGGATTAAAGGCCTAATAAAAGTAAGCAAATTCATTAGACAACCACTAGCACATCTCGTAAATCTATCGTTAACAACGGGCATATTTCCAGATATTTTTAAAGGAACTATACTTATACCAGTTTTAAAATCAGGATCTAAGCTAGACATGCAAAACAACAGGCCTATATCGCTGCTTAGTAACATTTCGAAAATCTTTGAAAATGTTATAAAAAAAACTATCACAATTTTGGAAGCAACCAATTATTTATCAAACAATCAATATGGCTTTAGAAAAAACTTAAGTACTATGCTATAACAGAGGTTACGCTATTCGTAACTTTCTGGAGCTGCCATGGATTAGAACAATATACTTTGCTCTAACACAATCAGTGATATCTTATGGCCTAATTGGATGGGGGGTGGAGCATATGGTAATTTAGTGGAACCATTAGAAATACTCCAAAGGAAAATAATACGTATATGTTTGAAAAAGTTTATATTCTAGACAATTATTATATAACGAATTTAAAGTTTTCTCGGTTAAACAACTATATGTAAAAGATATTTTGTTATACACTATTAAAAATAGAGTGAACTTATTACCAATTCATACGTATATTACGCGTTTTACCACAGAAGGTAACCTTACTAGAGAGAGAACCTTCAAAACTATTGGTCAAAGACACGCTTTCCATTTGGGTCCCAAATTATACAGTGTGGAAGAGATCAGAGCAACACCTACCTTTGTGGAAAACCCCCAAAACCCCTGACGGACTACTTCACTGCAGTACATTTTCGAGCTCGTATACAGGGTGTGACATTTGTCATTGTATGCAAGTGAGAACGTGCAACAAGTATCATAGTGAATATCGTTTAATGATACGCACTTTGAAACGTTAAAGACCTACGATTAAGCTTAGGAGCTAAGGCATCACACTACAAATTAAAGGGCTGTTTGGTAAACCCATCAGCGTAAATGTTCGATGTGCCTACCGTCGTGGTGTAGTCACTCTTCAAGACGATTTCCATGCCTTGTATTACGTTTTCTAGCATTTGAGGAGTGATTCGTTCAATTGCGCTTTGAATTCTGGCCTTCAAGTCGTCTACATTTAAAGGTTCTGTTGCATACACCTCCCCCTTAACATATCCCCATAAGAAGAAATCAAGTGGGGTTAGGTCAGGGGATCATGCTGGTCACGGAATTGGTCCACCTCTACAGATTCAAGGGTTTGGAAAGTGCTCAGTTAGCCATTGGCGAACATTGACCGCCCAATGTGGTGGCGCACCATCCTGATGGAACCACAGGTCCCGCATCACTGCTAATGGTAATGCGTCTATCCCATCACTAAACTCGTGGCGCAGAAAGTGCAAATACCTGTCACCAGTAATGTTGTCCTCGAAGAAGAAAGGTCCGATGATTCTGTTCCCCAGAATGCCACACCAAACATTTATCTTACATCGAATTTGATGGTAATGTTGCCGTAACCAGTATGGATTTCGTTGGGTCCAGTAATGTAAGTTATGTCGGTTTACCGTACCATATCCCTGTGAAATGTCGCCTCATCAGAAAAAAGAACCTTTCTTAAGCACAATGGATCGGCTTCAATTAGCTCGCGCATGGTAAGACAGAAGTCTTGACGTCTTAGGTAGTCATCGTCCGTTAAGGCTTGATGGAGGTGGATATGATAGGGCCGGTAGTGATGCCGATGTAAAATGGCAAGAACCGTTGAATGGCTTAGACCAACCTCTTCTCCGACCGCTCTACTACTAGTATGAGGATTGGCTTCAAAACGTGCTAGAATGTCGACTTCCCTATCATGATTACCAATTATACGGTCTCTTCTACGTTGACGGTCTTGCACGATGAAACTCCCGAAATCTCGTAGGTTGTCTCTAAAGTTCGTGAAGGTTCTTCGAACCGGCCTTCGTCGGTTTGGGAAGCGTTCGGCATAAAGCAATGCCGCTTGTTGAACGTTACCGCGACATTCACCCAAAATAAACGTCGTGTCCAATTTTTCTCGGTTGGAGTAGGCTGCCATTCGTCTACGACACAGGACTTACAACTTTTATACGAACTAAGCTGCTAGTAACGACGCGTACGTTTGATTGAATAATGTGCCGAATTCTCAGTGCCGCGGAAAATTCTGACCTTCGTAATCGTAACCTCGTATGGATTCCTTATCTAAGTAGGCTAAAGCCACGAGTTTAGTGATGCGATAGACGCATTACCATTAGCAGTGATGCGGGACCTGTGGTTGCAGCAGGATGGTGCGCCACCACATTGGGCGGTCAATGTTTGCCAATGGCTAACTGAGCACTTTCCAAACCGTTGGATCGGTAGAGGTGGACCAATTCCGTGGCCAGCAAGATCCCCTTGTAAGAGTCGTGTATTAATTAGTCAGGATCATTAGTGTAATAAAAGAGTTTAATCAATGAAATAAAACAAAGTAAATCAGGTACGTTACATAGCGTTAATACTACCGTCCTCTCTCTACGAGAGCCGCGCGTTAAGAGACCGTATTCCTCCTCTTTCCTACCTAAGCGTGTGTAAGGCGAGGGCGATAGGGTTATTGATCGAGTTTTGGCAGGACTCTGGCGCCATCTATTCGTGAGGAGGTTTGGGCGCTAACACTCGGCCATCCAAAATAAAATAAAAAATTTAACAAACACCTGTTTGGTGGAAACGTTACAAAAGACTAACAAAATTACGTAGTAACGACGTGAAAAGGCGTAACAAAAAAAATATTAACCCGCGTATGGTAAAAATTAAATTTAGCAAATAAAGTCTTTTAAATAGAGCGGAGTTCTGCGTCGCCTGGAACTGCGTCTCATTCCGTCGTCTTCGTCGGCATCATGCTCGGATAGAGTATTCGTACCATCAGCTTCGTCAGTCGTCTCGTTTTGGGCTGTTGTATCCTCTTGGGAAATGGTCGACTCACTGCTAGCTGGACGGAATTGCGTGCGTTTGGAATCAGCATAGACCGGAACTCCTGGTGGAGGTGGTGGGACGTCATCTTGGGACTCGTCTCCGGAATCATCATCGGCATTGTCAACTATGAGAAAACGTTTAATTTTGTCTACCGGAGCCGTATTTCGGTAGAACTTCTGCTTTCGTTGGTTCTCCGGGCAATCCTGTATGAGATAACGGTCGTGTTTTAGCTTCTCAGCGACAACGTATGGTCCTTTTTAGACCGCTGCGGTTTTCCTTGGAAACCCGGTAGCCTCGGGTTTGCGCTCAACTACGACAAGGTCACCAGGCTCAAAGGTTGGTGCTTTGGCCCGTTTGGCGTTGTATCGAGTTCTCTGCTTCGCTTGGTCGATTCTTATAGCTTCAATGGCTTTGGCTCGTCGTTCGAGCGTATCTTCGTCATAGGTTTCTCGTACGCCGTCTATGAGAGCGCTTCCCGTTGGATTTCTCGACGCGTAGTTGAAGAGTAGGGCGAAAGGCGTTCTTTGCGTAGCTTTCTGTATCGTATTATTTATTCCCCACTGAATTTGGTGAACATGCTCGTCCCAATCCTTGTCATCTTCACGTACGGTGATGCTTGCTAAAGCCGGACTCAAAACTCGGTTTAGGCGTTCAACTTGACCATTCCCGCGAGGCGTTGCGGTGGCATTAAGAACATGGGTGATACGTGCTACCTTGCAAGCGTCTTCAAAAGCCTTTCCCGTGTAGGCTGTGCCTTGATCCGTAATGATACGTTTCGGGGCTCCAAATACTCCGATGAGTTCTTGTAAAAATCGTTTGGTAGGGTTCATTCCCGCGATTCGAACTGGCTTCAAGATTGTAAACTTTGTAAAAGCGTCGATGGCAACAATCAAGTAAGTGTTTCCGTTTACACTTCGGACGAACGGACCCAGGTGGTCTAAATGCAGCGTGTGAAAGGGTAGACCAATCTTATCTATCGAATGTAGGAAGCCTGGCTGCCTGCCAGAGGGGCGTTTGTGAAACAAACATTCGAGACACGACGAAATATAGCGTCTGACGTAGCGTTTCATACCAGGGAACCAAAAGTCTTCTTTAATTTTCTGAATAGTCTTGTCCAGACCGAAATGGCCCAGGTCATCATGGCAGCTTTTTACCACGCG
The DNA here is from genome assembly GCF_054372755.1 of Phalangium opilio. Taxonomy (NCBI): domain Eukaryota; kingdom Metazoa; phylum Arthropoda; class Arachnida; order Opiliones; family Phalangiidae; genus Phalangium; species Phalangium opilio. The sequence goes on along the minus strand of NW_028324180.1, from coordinate 5,933,375 downwards.
CCACCTGGCACGATTTGGTACTACCTAGAGCAAGGATTCTTCCTTGTTTTCGTCCATTCGGATCTTCTCAAAGAGCCGTCCTTGTTTGAGGACGTATTCCTTACGAACTCCTATTTCTTCTAGCTTCCCTGTTTTCGTTAGCTGGTCCTTGATTAGTTTCATTTTAGGATCCTCGTTTTGGGCCACGACTGGGAAATCTTCGCGGGTTATTTCAACGTGAAAAATCTGAAGACCGTCCGTAGGTTCCATATCTTCGGCTTCGTCCCATGGCGCTCTGCTCAGAGCATCTACGTGTGCCATTCGGGTTCCGGGGCGATGTGTGACTTGAAACGTATACTCTTGAAGTCGCAGCCACCAACGTCCAATTCGTGGGACCAGGTGTTTTTTCGAGAGGAAATTACAATCCGTTACCACGTCGAACTCCATTCCAATTAGAAAAACTCGAAACTTTTCTAGGCTCCAAACCACAGCTAACGTCTCTAGCTCATTTGAGTGGTATTTCGCTTCCTCCTTCGTCGTCTTCCTGCTGGCCTAGCAAATCGGGTGCCATTTTTGATCCTCAGCTTGCTGGAGAAGAATCGAGCCGAGACCAATTTTACTTGCATCCGTGTGGACTTCCGTTTTAGCGTTCATATCGTATAAGGCTAAAATGGGCCTCTCCGTGAGTTTTGCTTTGAGGAAGGTAAAAGCCTTTTCTTGTTCGGGCTTCCATACCCATTCCATATCCTTTCGTAAGAGTGTCGTGAGTGGTTCGGCTTCCATAACAAACCCTTAACAAAACGCCGGAAATAGCTGGCGAGTCTTAAGAATCGCCGGAGCTCGTGGACGTTTTTCGGTGGCGGAAATTCTTTTACGCAGTCGACCTTTCTTGAACCGGGACGGATCCCATACCGACTTATCTCGAATCACAGGTACTCTATGTCACTGAGCAGAAATCGGCATTTCTTCAGATTTAATGACAGGTGCGCGTTCCGTACGACTTCTAGCACTTGACGTAAGTGGTTGAGGCCTTCGCTTTCATTGACGGACGGAATCAAAACATCGTCCATGTAGGTGAGCGCTATAGCGTTCCGTAGCTATCCTAACACCGAATTAATCATGTTTTGGAAAACTCCACAGGCGTTAGAGAGCCCAAACGGCATCGTAATGAACTGGTAATGACCATCGGGGGTCACGAAAGCCGTCTTTTCTCTCGAATCCTTGTCCACAGAAATTTGGTAGTAACCCGACATCATATCCAAGCTTGTAAAGAGCTTATTACCGCTAAGCCGTTCCAACTGGCTTTCTATCAACGGCAACGGGTAAGCATTTTTCTTCGTAATCTTGTTTAGAGCGCGATAATCGACGCACAAGCGTTCTTCTCCGTTTTTCTTCTTAACGATTATTATGGGACTGGCATACGGCGAGTTAGACTCTTCTATAATCCCGGCTTCCAAAAGCTCTGAGATCTTCGTTCGTACCCGGCCCCTTTCAGCAAAGGACAAGCGGTAAGGTCGATAGGAGACCGGCTCATTCGTTACTAGCTCAATTTTCATTTCGGCCCTGTCCGTTCAGCCGAGTTCCATCAGATCGCTGGCGAAGCAGTCTCGATATGAGTTTAACAACTTGTGTAGCTGCAACCGAGTTTCTTCGGATACGTCCGGTCCCGTAATGATATCTTCCACAGGAAGCGGAAGTCTTTGGACGATTTCCGCGTGTAAAACTTCGGTGACGGATGCTGTTTCCCTGAAGTACGGTTCGCCTCGTGCTACTATCTGCCCAGCTTTAATAGTTAAATCTTGATCCGATACATTGAAAATTGGCAGTGACGTTTCCCCATCATGACCAACTGAGCAAACAGTACGGGGAATGCAATATTCGTTTCCCGGCTTCATCCTCATGCTGGTTTCCATGTACAAGTCTTGTGGGTCGTGACTACGTCCTTGCGTTACTAGGTCTACTACTCCTATGTAGTTAGACGGGATAACAGTGGCTCCTTTAGCCCAGAGGTTTACCGCCGGTTCCGGCAACGACGGGATATCCAGATTGAGAAGGCATTCGTCGCCGTCTTGCTCGTTGGGACGTTCTTCAAAAATACGTAAGTTTTTCTTTCGCTTGACAACTACAATATGTTGTTGTTCGGTAAAGGGCTGTCCGATTAAGAGGGGTATATCTTGAGCTGTGTCTGGTACTACGTGGATCTTGACCTCGGCCGTCGCCTGGTCAACCCTGAGACTAACCTTGCCCACTCCTAAAAGCTTCGTTTTCCCTGAGCCGTAACCACCTATGAACGAGTCTCCGTCGACTTCATCGGTTTCGATTTTCAACTGCTCAGCTTCGCTTTTTCGTATAGCGACGCATTTGCTACCCAAGTCAACGTACGACCTTGTCTGTATTCCATTAACTTCCGCATCCATGAAATACTTCTGATTGGCATCAACATCAGCGTGTTTACTCTCAACGTGAGCGATTTCTCGAGTTTGACTTGGAAGCGATTTCGTGGTGCAATCCTTAGATTCGTGCCCTGGTCGTCTACACGAGAAGCAACGCATTACCTTCTGGGGCTTCTTGCAGTCTCGCGACATGTGTCCATATGAAGAACAGTTAAAACAGAGAGGTTCACCATGTTTAAACTTCGGTTTTCTTCGAAAATTAGACGATCCATTGCTACGCTCCTCAGTCTTTGGTTCTTGGGGTTGGGGCTTAAGATCGGGAGCCCTTCCGTGACGCCCATTGTTCTCCTTGACTGATTCGTTGGAAAAGTTGGCTTTGTTTCGTTTTGATGATTGTAATCGGTCTTCCAACTGTCGCATCGCCTTAAGTAGCTCCGGTAGTGTATCGTAGTCACGGACGCTCAAAGACGCAATCAGCTGTTCGTCGTGCAGACCTGTGATTATGTATTCCATCATGTCATCGTTTGAGAGGCCGCAGAGCCTCGCCTTGGCTACTTTGTCGTGATAATATACTTCTACAGATTCCCCTGAACGGCGGGTCCTCTGTTCCATATCGCGGTAAAGCCTTTGAGAGTTCTTGACTGGCGGGAACCATTCTACGAGAAGTTCCTTCCATTCGCCCCAAGTGTGTACCACAGTATCAAGGCTTTCATACCATACTTGAGCAGTTCCTTTGAGTTTCGGCATTGCTGTGTTGATGATGAGACGCTCAGACCAACCGTAGGCCCTTGCAGCATCGTCAATCTTCCTTATCCATTGATTTATCGTTTGATGAGGCGCCGTTGCAGGATCAAAATCAGGGATAATTCTACTGGCATCCCCGGAATTAGTATCGTGATTCCAGTTAGCGCCATTCCCAGCCACCGCTAACGTTTGCTCTACAGCAGCACCAACCGCTAATTTTATCGCTTGTTCAAAGGCCGTAAGAGAAAGCATTCCTTGAGGTACTTGCCTGCCAGCTTCGTCTTGTAGCCTAAGCCCTTCCATTCCGGGTGGAATAATTCGTTCGTTGCGGGAATTCTCACTTGAGACGGATCCCCGTTCTCGTTCGTTATCCTCGTCTCCAGAGTCCAAGTTGACACTCATTGGACCAACAAATCGAGGAGATTCTGATAATTCGTGAAAAGAATCTTCGCTATCGCTGATATGTTCGTTGTTGACGTGGATTAATCGAGAACCTTTCTTTCAAGGCGTAAACTCTGTCGGAGAGAACGCGATGGGTGTCGGAATTTCCGCTAGATGAGCCGTGAGTTTGGTTATTCTCCTCAAAATAGTCGAAGGAAAGTTCCTCGTTTATAGTAGGCTGATCGTTGCCCTCGGGTTCAGAGACTTCGGAACCCGCCGTGTAGTTGTTTACGTCGAAATCGTTATTCTCGGTGAAATTATCATTGCTTACCGTAGGCGCTTCGTTGCCTCCGGGTTCTAGGACGTTGGAACCCGTTCGTGAAGGAAAGTCGTCAGTAATTTCGTTAATCGCGCTAGTAGAGAGCTTAGTGTTGAGATTTTCGTATGTAAGTTCGTCGCTTACGTTTGGCGTTTCGTGGCCTACAGATTCAAGAACGTTGGAATCTGTTCGCGATGTTATTTCAGTGGGGTTTTCTCTTCGTTTCGTGCTACCATTTGGCGGTTTCGTTTCGCGGCATAAAATGCACTTCGTGGGCCTAGTATTTTTCACTCGCTCGCTTCTTCGTACGTGGAGACAGCTCTCTATTTCTTGCATGAATCGTTGGCAAGGTGACCGTGTAGCTCCCTTTGTCTCACAAAAGCTCACGAGTAAAAATAAGGCCAAAGTTCGCAATTTAGTCGTTCAGATCATCCGCGTCGTTAACCGAAGGTTCGTTATATGTAAACATAATAAAACCGACTGTTTCGTTTTCCGTAGAAAAAGAAATACCGATGTTAGCGCGATAAAAACATAACGTTCCCCGTTAGTGCGCGTGACGAGGCTTAAGACTCGGCCTTGTTTTCTGCACGTTTTCGTACCGGGCAAATATGTTTTTCGTATCGCGTTTCATCTCCTAATATAACGGCGTATTTGGATAAACATCCCACTTCTGAGATGTAAGAGTCGTGTATTGATTAGGCAGGATCATTAGTGTAATAAAAGAGTTTAATCAATGAAATAAAACAAAGTAAATCAGGTACGTTACATAGCGTTAATACTACCGTCCTCTCTCTACGAGAGCCGCGCGTTAAGAGACCGTATTCCTCCTCTTTCCTACCTAAGCGTGTGTAAGGCGAGGGGGATAGGGTTATTGATCGAGTTTTGGCAGGACTCTGGCGCCATCTATTCGTAAGGGGGTTTGGGCGCTAACACCCTGACCTAACCCCACTTAATTTCTTCTTATGGGGATAAGTTAAGGGGAAGGTGTTTGCAACAGAACCTTTAAATGTAGACGACTTGACGGCCAGAATTCGAAGCGCAATTGAACGAATCACTCCTCAAATGCTAGAAAACGTAATACAAGGCATGGACAATCGTCTTCAAGAGTGCCTATACCACGACGGTAGGCACATCGAACATTTACGCTGATGGGTTTACCAAACAGCCCTTTAATTTGCAGTGTGATGCCTTAGTTCCTAAGCTTAATCGTAGGTATTTAACGTTTCAAAGTGCGTATCATTAAACGATATTCACTATGATACTTGTTGCACGTTCTCATTTGCATACAATGACACATGTCAAACCCTGTATACGACCTCGAAAATGTACTGCAGTGAAGTAGTCCGTCAGGGGTTTTGGGGGTTTTCCACAAAGGTAGGTGTTGCTCTGATCTCTTCCACACTGTATAACTATCGAATCTCGGAATTAAAAAATATTGCTACTTATCAAATGTTTAAGAAACAAATTACAATTTGGATAATTAACAAAGGAATATCATATATTAATGATATGTTAAAAACATAAATCCGATCTAATTATTTTCCCTCTTGAAATCACATACGAACACTATTTATTTATATGCAAAGCTCCCTAAAGTCATTATTGTAAAAATACTAGAACTGAACTTGTAATTTTACTTATTATATTCTGTGAGCAAGCCCTGCCACGCATAAGCGCTCCCAGCTCCTGTGGCATATAGGGCAGTGTATTATGTAATTGTACAACCTTGTAATCGAAGTATGAGCACAAATAAATTAAATTAATAATAATAAATGGCGAAGAGAGCCAAGTCCCAACTTTGCCGAGCACGGTGGCTTTAGCAGACGACAGTTCAATATTTACACAGCGAGAGAGTCTACATTAAGTCCATGCCACTGCCTCCTTTACTTTCGGCCCGAAGATTGAATTTTTTTTTCAAAGCCTCGAAAAGTGACATTTTAGTTGGCCGCCCCGTTAAGTCGCAGCGTGGCGCCCCTTTCTATCCAATTATTACGTGTCACTTTTCACGTGACTGTGACGTCTTTTGAATGGTTTTTAAGCAGTGGCGCTAACATTTTTTTCTGAAGCCTTGGACGTGGTTAAATGGGTGAGATTTGTTTTGAATTTTAAATGCGCAAACTTGAGTGAAATATTAAATACAGATTTGAACTTTCAAATGTTGCTATAATGAAATATTAGATACGGATTTATATTGTTAAATTTGGCGATAATGTTATATCAGATACGGATTTTAACGTTTAAATTTGGCTATATGTTATAGTTTTAATAATTGGGCAATAATAACCCAAAAGCGGTTGAAGCATAACTTTTAAATATCGCGCCAATGTAAGGATAGTAGTGCGCGCAACGCCATCTCTTAAACTTAACTGTAACTACAACAATGAAATGTAATATTAGTTCCGTATTGATTAAACACACACGTCACGTTTCTTTAATAACTTGAGCGCTAAGTCATTCCACTTACAATTTGTAATAAATACTAACAGGTTATGGGACCAACACGCGAATGACTTGTGTAAAGACGAGGAAATTACACTGCGTTTTAAAGTACGAGAAGTAAGTTTTCGGAACCGTAACGCTGACATAAATCAAAAATCGGGCCTACCTATGTGGGAAGCCTTTGTTGAGGAATGAGAACAAAGAATTTGATGTTTAACAAGAAGAAATAAACATTAAATACTGAGCAGAAGTTGATGTTTAACAAGAAGAAATAAACATTAAATACTGAGCAGAAGTTGATGTTTAACAAGAAGAAATAAACATTAAATACTGAGCAGAAGTTGATGTTTAACAAGAAGAAATAAACAATATCAACGTTAGAAGACGGATTACGTTCATAGTCTATTTTAAACATGGGTGACGAATATCACACGGAGAAATTGAATGAAAATAACTATCGTCACTGGTCCATGAGGGCTTAAGGACTTCTCGAGGCTAAAGGATGTTGGGGAGCGGTAGATCCAGGTTATCCAGAAGATATAACGGCAGCTCAAAAGGCCCTTGACCATAGAGCTAAGTCCATTTTTTATATGATCGTGAATGACCAGTCGCTAGATGACATCGCTGAATGCGCGAATGTGAACGAAATCTGGGTTACGTTGAAAGCCATACACACTAGTTTCGACACTTGGCATGGTCTGCTATTATTGAAGGAGTTTCTGAACACAGGAAAAAAACAAGTTGGGAAAACCAAAATATTACCTCTCCGTGTCGAGAAGATTATAGAAACTTAAGTATCCAATGAAAACCTCGACCTTTTTGCCCTCATCCTTTCCCGCGCTTTGCGCTTCCGCATTTCATCCTTACTCTCAACATTATCTTCCTCCATTTTACATACAAAAATCAAATACTCCCAAAAAGAAGCGGCAAAAACCTGCTGGCTCTTTACAACCACTTAATTTGACTTAATATCCAATTTCCAACAACAATAATATACCGGTAGTTTAATTGACAACCTACTAGCATCGAAATTCTCATTAAGAATGGCTCCCGCGGATAAAAAAGGGCAATTTTCAACTAGGTGGGCGTTATCTCGTTAGATTTGAAAAATATAATTTGTCTTTTTTACCAATGCCTAACCGTATGGATATTTTTAAAGCAATCTTAGCACCAAAAAATATTTTTTGATACAAAATTAATCTTTTATATTCTTATTAAGAATGAAACAAGAGGATAAAAAAGGTCTGTCCTCTCGTAATTTTTTAAGCTTTTATCATGATTACTCTATACAACAGTAACAAGGAGTATAAACCCATTAGTGGAAGCAGTATTTTTTCCCCGAAACAATCTCGCTTATGTTTATCCTCTCTAGACTTCGCTAAAAACGTATTACTCCTACGTAAAATATTAATAGACAGGCAAGGATTCATACCATTAAAGAAGGAGCGCAATATTATCCATATTTTCATTTAATATACAGAGAAAAGAAATTATTATGTTTCTGAGAGGAGTTCCCCATTTTGGTTGTTGTTTTGAAAAGTTTATCGAAATGCACGGGCCTTGATAAATATAGGAGGCAATAAAGGAAATATATCGCATGCACGGGCCTTGGTAGATATAGGAGGCAATGATAATCTCTCTCTTTGCACGAGAGGTTTATCTTTAATATTTAAATAAATATAATTATTTTTAATTATTTTAATCTTCAATTATTAACATTAATAATAGTTAAATCGTTTAAAATAAATTTATACCTATTATCATCTCAAACTTTGCTAATATTGACGTTTAAAGTGAAGGGTACCCCTCTTGCCCGCTTTCATCAAATTTTGGGGTATATATACGATTCGTTTCCATTAAAATAGTAAGGAAAAAGCGCAATTGCGAAAACCTTTGGTGGCGTTCCCACCTTAGGGAGGCTAGACGTTTCTCGTAACCCTAGCTGATCGCCGCGTATATCCTAAAACCAAACGATGATAATGGAGTAGAAGCCAATGATACAGATTGGTGTCTATGTGGAATAGACGGAAGACCAGTGGATGGTGGTGTTAGAAGCCAGTGTAAGTGCAGACTGGTGTTCGTGTGGGATGGACGAAGACCAAAAGATGGTGGTGATTAGAAGCCAGTAAGAACAGACTGGTGTCCGTGTGGGATGGACGAAGACCAAAAGATGGTGGTGATTAGAAGCCAGTAAGAACAGACTGGTGTCCGTGTGGGATGGACAAAGACCAGAAGATGGTGGTGTGAGAACTCAAGTAGAGGAGCCATTTCCGTGACTGTGAAAGCAGTTCGGAAATGGCGAACACGTTTGCTCCGATTCGCAAACTGCGAACGCGGTCACGTGGGTGTAACAACGGACAGACACACACACACAGACAGACACGGCCGTTACAGAACCTCTCCTGGACTACGTCACACGGAGAGGTAACAAGTTGGGAAAACCAAAATATTACCTCTCCGAGTCAAGAGGTCTACTACTACAAACTTATTTACCTAGATATGGAATTATTTCTGTTTTTTGAAGTAAAAATTTACGAAATATTGAAGCAGTATTCCAAGCATAGTGAATATACAGTAAAGCAGACGACATTTTACATCCAATAAGGGTAAATCTTGGACACATGGAAATCAGTCAATGGGGAAAAGAACAGGAAATGAAGTCTACGTTTCAGCTGTTTACCCTATATTCTGATAGCTACATTCACAACTGGTTTGCAGTAGTTTGCCAACATGAATGTTAACGTTAAATAACACCAAAGCTATATTGTAGCTAGACGCTCTAATAGTCAATGCGCATCATAAATAAAATAAAAAGTCTGTAGCTACTACCCGTTTACCATTAGCCCTTTTACTAACCTAATTGCCACCATGATCTTTTCTTCTATTATAAAATCTTAACCTGATTATTTAAGAGTGTATTTAACTTTCGGCTCACTCTGAACCGTTGATGTCTCTTCATTACAGACACGAAAATCAAAGCCCAAAGTTTACTTCACCTCAGGCCTCAATTATTTACTCTTTGTTTCACTAAGCCTATTGCGGATAATACTTGATATACCCGCCAGAGTCTAGGTCTTAGTTTTCTTCATGAAATTACTAAACCAAGGACTATTGTATATACAGATGTACTATAGCTTAAGTAATAATAAACAGCCATTTCAAATAACAATATTAAAAAAAATCTTAGGAATATCAAAATGAAGCAGAGCTTTAAAGCTACAAAAGTACTAAATGCATCATAATTACGAAAAATACTTCTACACATTCACTTTATATTATGGAAAAAGGGAATATTAAGGTTCTGTATGATTTCTTAACACATCAACGCAAGGCTAACTGCTAACGCGACGCACTAGCAGTGATGGGCACTATCATATCTTTTTTGAATCTGATACTTTATTTGATAGTTGGAAAAAAATCTAGCTATCATTTGACCGATTTTTATAGTGATAGATCAACCTAAATGATAGGCATGAAAAAAATTGAGTTTGAAAGTTCCGATTCCTAAGGAATTTTTTTGATACTTTTCCTGATTCATTAGTTTTTAAGAATATTTAATTTGATTTAAATTTGATAGGTATCGCTACCTATTAAAAATATTTGAAAGCAAAAATGATATTCTAATATATTTAATAAAATTTTAGTGAATTCCTTCCTTCCCTCTTCCCGGTAGGTCTGGAGAGAGATCTACCCGAGGCCGACTAGTAGCTACTACGCATCAGCGGTGCGCAAGTACGTCATCACTGACGTTAGAGAGAGAAAAAACCAAGTTTCAAATTTCTAAGCCTAACGACTCGCGCCGTCGCAACTCACGCGAGAGTAAATTTTAGCGGCCGACGGTCCGGAGAAAAAAATCGCGCATGCGCCTGAAAAAAAAGAGCCTCGGTTAGGTCTCAGGGCTCTAACCCGGAATCTGCTAACTCTCGCCACCGCTCCCACGGTCCCACCCTCCCGGTGTGAACGAAAGTTTCAAGCGATGGACAATATGCCGAAGAAATGAAAGGGTGTAACTCCTCAGTTATTTTGAAGCTGTCCCTTTTCGCGGTATTTCTCCCTCCGAAGCTAGCCTGCAGATTCATTGGATTGTTTCCGCGAATCGGTTTATTTATTCTAGTGATCAGTCAAAAGAAATTACACATAAAATTAATCGGAAATTTCGCGGTAGGAAGTTAGTAACTAAGCTCCTTCTCCTTATTTCTGTTATCTATTTCATCACGGGAACTTGTAAAAACCTATCCTTGATAGGTAAAAAATTGATAGGTGCAAAATCCAAAATATTTTGATAGGTAAAAAATTGATAGGTGCGAAATCCAAAATATTTTGATAGGTAAAAAATTGATAGGTGCGAAATCCAAAATATTTTGATAGGTAAAAAATTGATAGGTGCGAAATCCAAAATATTTTGATAGGTAAAAAATTGATAGGTGCGAAATCCAAAATATTTTGATAGGTAAAAAATTGATAGGGGCGAAATCCAAAATATTTTGATAGGTAAAAAATTGATAGGGGCGAAAACAAAAATATTTTGATAGGTAAAAAGATATATCGAAATAAATGTGCCCAACACTGCGCACTAGTGTAACAATGGACGGACACACACAGACAAAAACATAAGACTGCTTTTTAACTCTTTCCGTATTAATTTTGAGTTGCGAAACAAGATTATCTTAAATATTAAAATAAATATAATTAATATTAAATATTTGCTTCGTTAGTTGTTCGCCTTATAGAGCGTTACATCGTTTTGATAAAGAACAATTAAACATTCTTGACAGACTTGACTAATATTGGCGTTTGAAATGAAGCATACGCCGGTTGCTTCACCCTACTCAAATAGGTAGTATATAAGGGTGTCGAACTACAGTTAAAATCAAGAACAACCGCAATTGCGAAAACCTTTGGTGGACAACCCACCCTAGGGAGGCTAGACGTTTCTCGTAACCCTAGCTGACCGCCGCGAATGTCTTAAACCAAACGATGACGATGGAGTAGAAGCCAGGTTTGCAGACTGGTGTCCATGTGGAATGGACAAAAACAGAGACCAGAAGATGGTGGTGTAGGAGCCAGGTGAACAGACTGGTGTCCATGTGGGATGGACAAAAACAAAGACCAGAAGATGGTGGTGTTAGAAGCCAGTGTGTACAGACTGGTGTCCATGAGGGATGGACAAAGACCAGAAGATGGTGGTGATTAGAAGTCAGTATGTACAGACTGGTGTCCAAGTGGGATGGACAAAGACCAGAAGATGGTGGTGATTAGAAGCCAGTATGTACAGACAGGTTTCCAAGTGGAAGGGACGAAGACCAGAAGATGGTGGTGATTAGAAGCCAGTATGTACAGACTGGTGTCCGTGTGGGATGGATCAAGACCAGAAGATGGTGGTGTGAGAACTCAAGTGGAGGAGCCATTTCCGTGACTGTGAATACAGTTCGGTAATGGCGAACATGTTTGCTCCGATTTGGAAACTGCGAACGCGGTCACGTGGGTGTAACAACAGACACACACACACAAACAGACACACACGATCGTTACAGAACCTCTCCGTGACATACGTCACTCGGAGAGGTAAAAACCAACGAAAGTATCGGTGAATATTTAACCAGAAGAAACGCTCTATACCATAAAATTAAAAATGCCGGATTCGAATTTGACGATTTAGTACTGGCTGGGTTTACAGTGCTCGGTTTGCCTAAAGATTACGAATTCTTGTCACGAAGTTTGAAAATTGACAAAAATGATTTAAATATGACTGCTTTGAAAGCTAAGCTCATAGAAGAAGAGAGACGTTTACAGTTTTCAAACGGGGCACGAGTGTGAAAGAAAGTTTCTCTGCGATCGAAAATAAAGCACTAGCAACACAATCGGTCTCTAGAGGGGAATCTCGAGGACGTACCCGAGGAAGATATAAAGGTGGTTCTACGAGAAGAAATTTTGCAAGTACTGAAGCATGCGGATCTTGTAAAAGGAACCCACCCCAGATCCAATCAAAGGATTATTCAAATAGACGCTGTTACAAATGCCTGGAATTTGGACATATTGCCAAAGATTGTCCGTATGATGAGACTGATATACAGAAGAAATCAGAAGAAAGAATTGGTGCAAAGTCTCACTCAGCTGCGAAGGTTCAATCAATAACTAATAATGTCTTTGGAAAGGATAGAGGTAGCGCAGCTATTCAAAACAAGATTTAAAAGCTACGAGACAGAAAAACCAAGCCGTTAATGTTGATGATATTTGGGTGATGGATAGTGGCGCAACTGATCACATGACACCTTATCGGGATAAATTTGTTACATTTACCGAGTGTGATACTGACATTGAAGTAGCAGGAGGGGGAATGTTCAAAAGTACAGGAGTAGGAAACACTCGTATGATACTATCCAAAGAATGTGGAAGCTGGATGCTTACTTTACGTAACACCTTGTACGTGCCTGACTTAGGGGGCAACCTCATTTCCGTGCCACAGATCACGGAAAATGGTCTAAATGTTTCAATAAACAAATAAGAAGCGGTTATCACGAAGGGTGGTCATATCATTGCGACGGGAAAGAAGAAAGACAGCCTCTATTACTTCACAGAAGAAGAAGACGGTAATAAAATTAAATCCAAGACAATGACAGCTAAACTAGCGTCAAAATCTGAAGACCTATGGCACAAACGATTGGGTCATCTTCATTTGGCCGTTCTACGAGAATTTGCTACCAATGCCGAAATCGACATAGCAGTTAATGAAGAGAAGAATGAAGGGAACTGCAAAGTCTGCATGATGGGAAAACTCAAAGCTAAGCCTTTCCCCAAACAAAGTCTCACAAGAGAGACGGAGCCATTGGGACTAATACACTCTGATGTCGTAGGCCCCATGACTCCAACTTCCAAGGGGGGGGCAGTAAATATTTCGTCACTTTAATAGATGATAACACGAGATATACCGAAGTTCACATGTTACAGCGAAAGAGTCAAGTGGAAGAAAAATTCGATGAATACAGAAGAAAGGTCGAAAATTTTCAAGGCAAGAAAATTGTTTCACTGCGTAGTGAAAATGGGGGCGAGTATACCGGAAACTCCTTTAAGGCTAAACTAATAAAGCTGGGAATCGACAGACAGCTAACAATCCCCGGCACTCCACAACAGAATGGGATAGCAGAGCGGGCAAATCAAACTATTCTTGACACAGCTAGATGTATGCTGCTCGAATCAGGAATGCCCACGACATTCTGGGCGGATGCTGTAAATACGCGACTTATGTAAGAAATCGTTGCCCAACAGTAGCTAATAGAGGAGCAACTCCTCTAGAACTTTGGGAGGAAAAGCCCAAGGATTTGGCACACTTAAAAGTTTTTGGGTGACGCGCCTGGGCGGTCAACAAGCGAAGATCAAAAAAAATTTCTGAAAAAGGTACTGCTTGTATATTCATCGGATATGACAACCTTGCAAAAGCATACCGGCTTTGGGACCCGAAAAATGATGAAGTTCTTATAAGCCGGGACGTCACCTTCGAAGAAAACATTTTTCCTATGAAAACAGAGAAACAAGAAGCCTTGACTAAGTCAACATATCGCTCACTTGAGGACAGTATGTGGTGAGCGCTAAACGTAGGACATACACCAATGTACGTTACAGAAGTTCCTGACCAAAATGATGACAGTAACTCTGACATTGACGACGAGGAGGTGAATGATGTTGTTGGTGAACATGCTGATATTGAAGAACAACAGCGAGGAAATGGTGAACATGCTGACATTGAAGAAAATCAGCGAGAGGAAAGAAAGGAAAGAGAAGAAATAAATGTCATAAATCACCAAGAACCAGAGACTGAAATATCAAGAACAGGAAGACCAGCCAAAAGACCAACATGGTTGAAGGATTACGTCGTAAATAAAGCAACATCAATCAAGAAGGTAGATCCACAAACCACAAAAGAAGCGTTAAATGGACCACAGAAAAATAAATGGAAAGAAGCTACGATTGAAGAAACGGACAATCTATTACGAAATGAAACCTTCGAATTTGCTAAAAGACCAAATAGAAAGACTATTCGTAGTAAATGGATCTTTAAGGGGGAGGACAACTGACCTAAAGTTCGAATCTTTTTCAAACGATGGCGCTCAGATCTGCGGGGAATAACACAATTCTATCCCCCGTGTAGTAGGTATTATAGTGGATATTTAGAAGTTTTCCTTCTATAAACCATCCCTGTACCGGAATTCAGTTAACTATTTATTATTATTCGACGCTATACTAACGCCGATAGAAAAAACTGTCATGAAGGCTTTAATGTATTGAACATTAGGTGAGACGAACCTGATCTTGCATCTTTGAAAATGGGGAATTTTTCTTTTCTTCCAAGCGCTGTTAAGATTACCAGTGAAAGGGAAAGGGCGTGCGTTACTGATCAGGGATAGATAGCGACCTGAACAAGAGGGGATGTTCACCTCGACATTTTTCATTAAGGGGGAAGACCACTGAAGACATCCCAAAATAGTTCGAGTCCAGTGTTCAAAATAATAGCCCCATACGGATAAAATTTTACTCGCTTATAGTTTAAACCCTCTCCTAGCGATTAAAATAGTTTTCATTAGTTTTAACTCAATATTTGAGTCAGAATATTTTTTCCCGCTGGTGAAGTTTTGGCTGTAGTTATTCAAGACCAACTCTTACAATTCAATACCTAATTTTTGGCCTAATATGTCATTCGAAAGACAATTTTTAGCTGTATCGATTAAAAAAATTTCAATTAAATCCGTCCACCTGACCTGTGAACACCTGAGAATGTTTCGGGAATTTTATCTTTGGATAGCACAATTTCTTTCATTGACCACCATTACGCGAGTGGTTTGCCCCTCGCGTGACACCGTTACCCCTTTTTCAATAGAAACGCTTGTAATATCTGTAAAGTTTTTTTTCTTGGGCTATTATTTTGGGGACTGGACTCGAACTAAAACGGGCTTTTTTGATTAGTCTTCAGTTGTCTTCCCCCTTAAAACAAAGTACGATGAAAGGGGAAATTTAGCAAGATATCGAGCAAGATTAGTAGCATTGGGTAACACCCAACGACGGGGTTTGGATTTCGACCAGACGTATGCGCCAGTAGTACAGATGAAGACTACCAGGATTTTATATGAAGCTGCTGAAAAGAACTGGGCAATACACCACTTGGATATCAAGGCTGCTTATTTAAACGCCGAAATAGATGAAGAGGTTTATGTCGAAATACCTGACAATTTCCTAGAGCTATGTGAAGAACTAGGAAGCTCGTTTCCTCATGTTCCCCCGATATCTAAACTACAGGCAGAGGATTACGTATGGAAACTTAAGAAAAGTATATGTGGACTCCATCAATCGGGACGTTTATGGAACCAGCATCTAGATCGGTTTCTACAATCACAAGGATTGAAAAGATCCCGAGCAGATCCTTGCTTTAATTATTGTAAAAATAAAGAATTAATACTAACGACCTACGTAGATGATCTGGTGATGTTCAGGAATGTAAAAGAAATTTAAAATATGAAGAAGCGAAACATATTTTATCGATACGAGTGAGAAGAAACAAAGGATCGATAATACTGGATCAGACAGTCTACGCGACAGAATTACTTGAAGAGATGGGTATGCTAAACTCGAAGAAAATCGACACTCCGTTATGTCTAGGAGTGAAGTATAAAAGCTACGAGAAAGGTCAAGAACTAAATACTGAGAAAGCTGCTCTATATCGACAAGCAATAGGAAGCCTACTCTACTTAGCGACACAGACAAGACCTGATTTATCATTTGCTACTGAGTCAATTTAACCCCAACCCATCAACAGAACACTGGACTGGTATGCAACATGTACTGAGATATCTTAATGGTACAAAAACTCGAGCTTTGCGTTACCAAAAGAATGAGAAGAAGTTAGAAGTATTCACTGATTCTGATTGGGGATCAGACGTAGAAGACAGACGATCATTTAGCGGTTACATCATCAAACTTGGAGGCGCTGCTGTTAGTTGGCTAAGCCGGAAACAAAGATGTACGGCGTTAAGTACCGTGGAAGCTGAGTTTGTAGCTTTAAGTGAATGTAGCAAAGAATGCACTTGGGTCAGGAGTTTACTTGAAGAAATCGGACAGAGTGAATTTTTGGGTAGCATTGTTAACGTCAACATTGATAACCAAGATTGGGCGAAAACCGCACCACGTTGGACAGGTCTAAACACATAGATTTAAGGTACTTCCACAACACGATTTAATTGAAGCTAAGAAGATAACAGTTCATTATGTGAACTCAAATCTCAACATCGCGGATCAATTGATGATAATTCTGCCGAGTCCAAGAATGCATCAACACCTTGAATGCATGGGATCAAAGAACCAGGAGGGGTGTTAGGATTTGAAGCATAATTTTTAAATATCGCACCAATGTAAGGATAGTAGTGCGCGCAACGCCATCTCTTAAACTTAACTGTAACTACAACAATGAAATGTAATATTAGTTCCGCATTGATTAAACACACACGTCACGTTTCTTTATTAACTTGAGCGCTAAGTCATTCCACTTACAATTAGTAATAAATACTAACAGAGAACGCGTAATACCCTCACCCACAAGAATGACCACGAGAAATGCCTCGAAAAATCTTGATATCAACAAAATTGTCTCTTCATCAAGTGGAAGCGCTACTTCAAAAGTACCCATTCCAGAAGAATCGCAAAGAGTTGAGAGAATCATCCTGAAATGGAAAAATCATATATTTGTCTTTTTGCGTGTGCCGTATCGCGAGCGGTGCTCTTAGAGCTGGTCTCTTCATTATCTACTCACGATTTTTTGTTAGCATTCACTCGAACGATATCTAGGAGGGGCATACCACACATTATATATAGTGACAAAGGGAAAACCTTTTAAAAGGCGGATAAAGAGTTGAAACAAAACGCTAAAAGACCCTGATGTAGTGAATGTTTTGGTAAAAAAGGCATTGAATGGAGGTTTATCACCGAAAGAGAGGCGTAGCATGGGGGCTATTGGGAGAGATTGGTTAGATCAACAAGAACAACATTAAAAAAAGAATGGGGAAGACTGCACAAACGTACTCTCAAATAGAGACCATGTTAGTGGAAACTGAAGCCGTAATTAAAGATAGACTAATAACCTACGTATTTAATGACGTAGGGGAACCCAGTCCCTTGACTCCTTCGCATATACTGTTAGGGAAAAGGGTGACTTATCTGCCACCACAGAAAACGCAAAAAGAAAAAAATGTTTCTGATTTTGTGTACAATCCAATCAAAATACAATCAAATATCACTGCTCTTAAATGTAGCGTAGTTTTAAAAACCAAAGAGACGATCCAAGGTACCACAGACAAGAGTGATCCGAATTTGAAACCATCTGAAAGAGAGTAGTAGGCCAGTACAGCGTACAACAATGGCGGCCACTGTTAAAGCGGGGGAGCTGAGTTTTTACGTTCTCACTTCTTTTTTGGAGGAACACCCCCCCCCCCACCTGTCAATATTTGATTAATTTTGTACGTTTACTGTTTATAAAGACCATAATATAAAGAAGAAAAAAAATTCTTTAAAAGTGTATGTTCTAATATTAAAGATAAGTTTTCAATTTGTAGGCTTATAAATGAAGACCATAATATATGGTAAAAAGTTATTTATTTTCTTTAAAAATATTATAAAAAATACGTCTTGGTTTGGACCAAGGCCGAAAAAACAAACGATATGTCTGAGGTTTATCAATTGTCTGAAGTTTCAGATATTGCAATTTCTTTTTAAATTATTTTTATTCCTTTAATCCTTAATCAATATTTAATTCAATCAACTGATTTTTACTGTTAATCGATCTATTCCCTCTAAATTAATTTAAAAAATTACATATCTACGCTTTTTCAAGAAAAATTCTTTTTTCCGAAAACATTTTATCATGAAATTAATTATTTTGAAGGGAAAACGTGTTGGGGCTGAATATTGAATATTTGAAATATTATACTAAGTGTCTAAAAAGAGCAAGCGATATTTGATATAGCTCGAAAGGAAAATGTAAATATTTAATAGTGGATGCATTTATACATTTACCTTCGAATATCGAAATTTAACATTTTTTTGGTCGCGACTATGAAGGAAAGGTTGCACTGTAGTTTCCCTCTCCGAAGTTCAAAGCTTCTTGGCCATAACTCAAACTAGATTTGGAACGTCATCACGGCAAACTACATTGTTGGCGCTACTTTTAAACCGGTTACGTATTACGCGCAATCATTTCATCAGGCGTAGAGACCATTTTGGAAAACACACAGGGGCGAGGCGACCATTGGGGTATTCTTCCTTGCACCAAGGGCCATCGCCAGAAGATGCCGAAGTTCAGTACAGGCGGGAGGCTAGTCAACTCGCAGTGCCTATAGCGGTGCTTCTAGGCGAGAGGGAGAAGACCTCAATGGCGGCAACGCCCCTGTGTTTTAGTTTCTTCTTATGTAATTTCTGTATGATCGGTCCTTGGCACAAGTGGTAAGGTATGATTTGTTCAACCATTTTATTTCTGCTGAGAAGTATTTCTTTTTATGTAATCTTTACCCTTTCCTTTGGTTATATTTATAACGATATCATATTTTTGGAGTGCATAAAAGGAGAGCTACCTATTAACAGAAACCACACAGGACCAAGGTTGTTGCTTTGTCTTAAGTAGACGACATTAGTTTATAAATTAGTTTGAGCAAAATAAATTCTTTATCATAATTTCTTGAACATTAGTCTTCTCAGCAACTTACAACAGATTTGAACTTTTTTGGTGCAAACTGGAAAAATTGTCAAGCCAGCAAGAATTAAAACTGTGTCCGTCAAGGTGCTTAGAAGTTAGTCAGCATCGACACGAAATCCCTTCAAAATAATTAATTTCATGATAAAATGTTTTCGGAAAATGGAATTTTTCTTGAAAAAGCGTAGATATGTAATTTTTTAAATTAATTTAGAGGGAATAGATCGATTAACAGTAAAAATCAGTTGATTGAATTAAATATTGATTAAGGATTAAAGGAATAAAAATAATTGAAAAATAAATTGCAATATCTGAAACTTCAGACAATTGATAAACCTCAAACATATCGTTTGTTTTTTCGGCCTTGGTCCAAACCAAGACGTTTTTTATAATATCTGTCCCTTCAGTCTTAATGTAATTAAAATTTGAATAATTTTATGTTTTTTGTACCGACATACACTTGGAGTTGATCTATTTCTAATAGCTTAAAGAAGTACTTAATTATCGTTAATTACATTTAACTTATAATATCCAATAACATTGATTTCGATAAGCATATAATGTTGTACTTTATTTATGAAGTTAGTTCAAAAATTACAGTATTTGAAATGCAGAATAAAATTTTTTATTTGTTGTGTAAACTCTATACATATATCATTGAGAATTTTTGAGGAAATGCATCATGAGTAGAAGAGCTAGAATAAGATGTCTATATACTTTTAACGGTGGTAAATCAGCTTCAAGAGAGAGGAAAGGGAGATTGAAACGGTCAGAGGGAAAGAGGTTTGTCTAGGCGCTTGCTTGGAAGATTATGGCCATAGTATCTTTTTAACGGATATGAGGAAGTATGGCCTTATAAACGTGTGACCCACATTGCATCGCTGGCAAAGGAAAAATATCCCCCCCCCCCACATTCACCCGTGTAGTATACTAGAGGATATTTCAGTAAGAGAAAATCGATTTAATCAGGGATAGCGAGAGATCACAAGTGATATGGCTTAATTATGAGCTAGATCCCCTTGTTTTGTTTGACAGCATTATATAATTTAATGTTGCTAGATTTAATTGGCGCTGGTGATTTTGCGAACTATGTTAATGATATATTGAAATGAAAATGGAAAAGTTACATTTTGGAATATTCCTAAGCGTTCTTCGTTTGAGGGAATATTTAGCTATAGCAATAGACTGCAGGGAATTAGTTTCTTTGGGGTTTGTGGAAAATTTCTAAATAACTATAACTATTTCCTATAACTTGGATGAATTTCAAAATTGCTGGAATTTAACTCGCAACATTTGATTTTGATTAGTTTTGTAGAACTCTCGAACCATGAAATTATAATAAAGTTCCTACTTAATATTTGAATGGAGTATTTGCTAGATAATTTATATTTTCCTTTGTATCTCCGTTATTTTTCAACAATTACTTTCTATTCTTTTCCCTACAATTTCTTCCTAGTTTTTACCCACAATTTCTTCAAAGTTTTTCCCCTGCAATTTCATTATTTTCTCGGTAACATTTTACACCAATATCTGCGTATATTTCAAGGGCAAATTTCCTATGTTTCCTTAATTTACCACTTTTTTAAATATAAGTTCAGCTAGCTAATTGGACCAAGTCATCTTGCGACTTATTGCCACATATCTAACGCCTTTACAATGCATAGAGGGGTGGTGGCTAGCCCCTATGCCACAGCTAACCGACAGCGCCCTATACTAACTATTACCGTTAACCTCTGCAAATTTTGATGGAAAGGAGAAACCGGGTTAGACCGCGGAGGAAAACTCCTTTAACAAGCGGGGAGAGAACTTGCAAACTCAACGCAGAAGGATTTCTTCCCAGATTTTTCACCCGGTGCCACAGTCCGGGATCCTCTTGCTGCGAGGCGAAAGCGCTAACCGCTACGCCACCCCACTCAGGAGTTTCCATTTCTTCGCAAAGTCTTGGCAAGAGAACCCATAAGAATTCACTAGCATCTTGCTGTTCGTTATGGGTAAAAGGCAACCCAACAGCCGTTCGCCAATTGAAACCATCTTCGCTGGATGTCTTATTGGAATTTTCAACATGCTCAATAGTGTTACGAAGGCAAGTCAAAATGGGCTTATCGCTAAATGATCCTTTGTGCTCTTTAATAATGTTCCTTAATTCCGGAATCAGTAACAACAATTGCAAAACGCTATTTGCGTAGCACGTTACACCATCTCCATTTTAAAATCCCTTCAAGGGAAAAATGTCTATACTCTGAAGACCTAGTCTGATCTTTTTATTTGGTCTTTCTTTTGTCGTTTCATCAAATCTCTCTCCTTCAATTTCTAAAATACTCCTCGACATCGGCCTTTTTGTACCTCTCTTTCCTTCGGACCCGACTATTTCTATAAGTGGAAGATCAGGTCTGTGTTTTTGACGCAGCCTATTATACTCCACAATGGCTCGTCCATCTGCCATAATTTTATTCGGGTCTAATTGCAAGAGATGGAGACCAGCCAAGGAAGTCACTCGCGATAAAGCGACGTATGCCATGCCAGTTCCAAATAAATTTGATACCAAATCCATAATTGCGCATTTTAAACTCATTCCCTGGCTTTTGTGTATAGTAATGGCGTATGCCAGATTATCGGAAATTGCGTTCGTTTGACGTATAAATTGGTCATCGGCAAGAACTTGACGCTCATTTTCTCGACTAAAAAGTCGGGCTTGTTGTTCTCGCCGCTTGGTTCCCGATCTACTCTGATACGGATACCAGTGATGTTCCCACTGTCGTTCTTTTGGAATCCCGTTATATTGGCCATGGTGCCGTTAATAACACCTTCTTCAAAATTGATGTTTCTCCTAACCATTAATCGAGATCCAACGCAGAGATACAGCTTGCTCTCTAGACCTCCAGTTTTTGACGGTTCATTGTCTAACATTTGGAGTCTCCTGACAATGTTTTTTGTATTTTTTTTGTCGTAATCAACGAGCTTGTCTTCGCATTGAACGTATTCAACTTTCTGTCGACTTTCCTCTAGCATTTTTATGTTGAATTTATCGCACATGGCCAATTTCGGCATCAAACAGATGGGATGAAATCCATCTTTAACCAGCTTAAGGTAAAGATTCATAGCGACCTCAATTTTGTTCCCTCCCGTAACTAGTCTACTTTCTAAGGTTGAAATGTCATCTTTTGTAACAGTTCCGACTCTAATTCGGTTAAGAAGGTCGCCATAAACTCGGTCGTCCGCCTGACGAACGTTTTGCGTTAGTTCATCGTATCGGAAATATTTCCAAAGATCAGTGCCTCCAATGCTATTAAATCTTAGTCTAGCTTCCTGGGAAGTGACTTTTAAAAACGCAGGATTACCCTGTACAGACTGTTAAAAAAGTCTTTGCGCGTTGCAGTTTTCGCACATATTTTACTATATTTCAAAAACTATTCAAGCTAGCGCTCTGGAATAAAGTGCGTTATAAAAGTTTTGCATTTCTCTTTCATATTTTATCCGTTTCACAGTTGTCCTTTGCATACTTATACCGGAAACCGGAAATGTCAAAATTATCAACTTTGAAAATATTGGATTCTCGAGGATATAAATGCGATTTTCGGATTCCTTGGGGTCGATTCATATATGAAAAGTTTTCACCAAATTCAATTCGGATGAATAGGTCACGAGTAATCAGCCTTTATTCAAAATCTGGCAACTTCGATTTAAATTGCGATAATCTTTGTCGTAATTAATCAAAAATGTCTTGATTAGGATCAAGACCTAAAACGTATCAATAAGACTGAGGTTATCACTTGTCTGAAGGATCAGATATTAATTTTTCTTTTTAATTGAAACTTAAATGCATGCTTAAGAAAAAACAACGTTCCATTACCGTTTTCCGTTGAAATAAAATATTTTACTGGTAATCAATTTCAAAAATTTACTTATCTCGGCTTTTCGACCACAATTCCATTCCCCGAAAACATTTTATCTTTACATTAATTACTTTTTGGAGAGTACGTGTATGGGTTTGCTTTTTAAAAGGTTCCTAAAGACGTTACATCCCCATTCGTGACCGGCACGCTTCGCAGTGGAACATTTTAATTATTCTAAAACCGATGGCGCCAAATTCAATAGGGACAGTAAGATTTTTACTCGCGGTTTTGAAAAATGATGTAATTTCAAGTGTACTTTAGTCAACCGTCGTATTGTTTTTTCTCATAGTTCAGGGCATGATCAGTGTTACTGCCCAATTTCTCTCTCGAGTTTCTAACAATGGTTAGAGACTATTTGATATGTCACGGCACAACGTTATATACATTTGAAAATTCTAAGTAGCACAAAAGGAAAAAGAATTCATTTTTTTATTTTGGTTTGAAATAAATAAACTCATGATGGTAGTTATAACGAACAGAAATTCAAGGGAATGGCACCGGTAATGAGCAGCAAAAAGAGAGGAAAGTTTGCTTCAAGTTAGCAGAGGGACATGGTTGTGAAAATAGTTATCTAGAATTTTGTTCGTTCAAACCTTAATATATCATGAAAAATTCAAGTGAGGAGGCGGCACTACCTAGAAAGATTGATTTTGGCAGATAACAGCGAAAAAACTATGTTCTACACACACTGGGACTATGGGGGTCTCAGGGCCGCTGGTCGCACATGATGAAATTTCAACTCCAGTTTACATCAATTCTCCCTGGTCGTGCTAGTAGCAGGTTAAGCTATAGTTTGCTCAGGTCCTGTTAGTCTCGAAAGGGTTATATAATCCTAGTTACTTTTAAAAGGTTGTTGTCATGGCTAAACAGACCGCTATTACAGTTTTTTATTGTTTTATAGGTTATTTTGACACGATATCTCCCAAAAGTAATTAATGTAATGATAAAATGTTTTCGGGGAATGGAATTGTGGTCGAAAAGCCGAGATAAGTAAATTTTTGAAATTGATTACCAGTAAAATATTTTATTTCAACGGAAAACGGTAATGGAACGTTGTTTTTTCTTAAGCATGCATTTAAGTTTCAATTAAAAAGAAAAATTAATATCTGATCCTTCAGGCAAGTGATAACCTCAGTCTTATCGATACTTTTTAGGTCTTGATCCTAATCAAGACATTTTTGATTAATATCTGTTCCTTCAGTCTTCATTTTAATTAAGAATGTTAAGAAACTGTTTTACATTTTCAAAATCTGCACTAAGCAGAAACAAATATAGAGTAATGGCAGTACTACGTATGCAAACGTCATACCCTTCTATCTCTTAGCTCAGTGTCATCCGCCTACTGGGAGCGTACAGTATCGCCTCTTACAAGAGCGCTCCCAGAGAGAGGGATACACAGTCTACACCCCTCTCTACCGCCACTAGTCTATAAAGGGGACCATAACATTAGCTCAATCAGACATTTATTTATAATGATACTTTAAAAAAACGTAAATCAATAAAAGTTTGTATTCTTATTGTAATTAACTTAATACAAATTTTTACAATCATTTATTGAAACGCGAGGTGCCCCCCTAAAAATTCCAGAAATAGGACCAAATTGACGATTTTACAAAATTTATAAAAATCTTGATTTATGTCCGTTTAACATTAAGCTCAAAATTGTCATAAGCCCAATATGAAATTCGGATATCCTTAGAACTTCACAAAGACGATCCGAGATTGTCAATTTCAAATTTTTTGTAGCATAAACAAACGTCTGTTTGATATTAAGCTTAAAACCTTAAACAAAATATAATCAGGGCTACCCTAAAAGTTCACAAAGATGATCCAAGATTGTTAATACGCCTAAAAAGTGTCATCTTCAAAATATGTAGCCGGGGAAAAGAGAGCGTGATCGAGTGGGCTATGCTAGTGGTTGGAAGTCGCGTGGGTTGGGACAGGGATATGGGAGTAGAAATGGATTGGAAATGATGATGGGCGACCTGCGGCACCGTATCTCTCCCAATGTACCTCGCACACGCCCCTACCCTTCGGTAGGTGATTGCTAAGTGCTACCGCGTAGCGCCATTTTATTTGTATGAGAACTAGCTTTGCAATTTCGTCCAGTACGACCCTACCTAACCGCTGAGGGTGCTGGAAGGACTATGGTGCCGTAGGTGGGGGTACACAGGCAACGCTATATGTATGGGGGTTTCCACTCCAATCCTCTCTCCTTCAAGGTTGGGACTCCAGGCATAGCCGACTCCATCACGCACTCGACAACGCAAAGCAACTCCCGCCAGCGAGGGAAATAAGGCGGTGACACAAGGCAAATGACCAGTTTAAAAATTGCCTGGTCCAGTTCAAAAATTAAATCGGAGGGGGGGGGGTCAGTGGTCCACGAGACTACTAAGAAAGTTCAAGGGTAACCAGACTCCACACATTAAAATTCTAATATTTTAATTATCTACTTCTTTAGTTTAGCAGACGACGTGCTCTGGTCAATGGTCACGGACCAGTTTTTTTATTCCAAGTCAGGAAAGTCGCTAGCCTAAATTCCAGTTTAAAAATGCTTATTTGGTCACGGGCCAGAAAACTCACGTAAACGCGACGCGAATGACGAAAACTACTTATTTTCCAACTGAGGAGAGGCGAAATAGCCCGGCCTCCTTTAACGTCCCCCTCCCTTGCATTTTGAAAGGGGGACAGGGACTATGGCGCGCGAATACTTAGGCATCTTATACCTTCTCCCTAGTGAACTAGATATCGCTTCTTGGTAAAAATTTATATAACTAAAACCATGAGTTTATAACATATGTTCCACAACAAGGTTCATACAACTTTTGGAAAACAAATTTCCATGAGATTTCCAGGCTTTTCCCCTTATACTTCAAGGTTTTTCCCGTATATGGAGTATCCTATGGAGCAAATGTTAACGAAGGAGGGAAGGGGCAAAAAGGACTATTACATAATCAAAGGATACCCCCGTATCTCTAATATAACCAGAGTTACGAGCTTCCAAAATTTAGTGTAATGCTAATCCTATGGAGGAGGCAAAGTACCTACAAGCACCAAGGGCAAGTACCTACAAGCACTCAAAAGCACCTAAAAGTACCCGGGGCAAGTACCTACAAGCACCTGGAGCAAGTACCTACAAGCACCCGGAGCAAGTAACTACAAGCACCCGGGGCAAGTACCTACAAGCACCCGGGGCAAGCACCCAGGAGCACCCGGGGCAAGTACCTACAAACACCCGGGGCAAGTACCTACAAACACCCGGGGCAAGTACCTACAAACACCCGGGGCAAGTACCCACAAGTACATACAAGCACCCACAAGTACCTTCAAGCACCCACAAGTACCTACAAGCACCCACAAGTACCTTGAAGCACCCACAAGTACCTTCAAGCACCCACAAGTATCTTCAAGCACCCACAAGTATCTTCAAGCACCCACAAGTACCCACTAGAACCTACAAGTACCCAAAAGTACCTACAAGTATCCACAAGTACCCACAAGTATCCACAAGTACCCACAAGTACCTACAAGCACCCACAAGCACCCACAAGCACCTACAAGTACCTACAAGTACCCAAAAGTACCTACAAGGCACCCACAAGTACCTTCAAACAACCACAAGCACCTACAAGCACCAACAAGTATCTACAAGCACCCAGAAGTACCTACAAGCACCCACAAGAACCCACAAGTACCCACAAGCACCTACAAGTACCCACAAGCACCTACAAGTACCCAAAGGCACCTACAAGTACCCACAGGCACCTACAAGTACCCACAGGCACCTACAAGTACCCACAAGTACCTACAAGCACCCACAAGTACCTACAAGCACCCACAAGTTCCCACAAGCACCTAAGAGTACCCACAAGCACCTACAAGTACCCATAAGTACCTACACGCACCCACAAGTACCTACAAGCACCCACTAGAAC
This sequence comes from Phalangium opilio, assembly GCF_054372755.1. NCBI lineage: Eukaryota > Metazoa > Arthropoda > Arachnida > Opiliones > Phalangiidae > Phalangium > Phalangium opilio. The sequence goes on along the minus strand of NW_028324180.1, from coordinate 5,906,565 downwards.
CCACAAGTACCAACAAGCACCTACAAGTACCCACAAGCGCCTACAAGTACCCACAATCACCCACAAGTACCTACAAGTACGCACAAGTACCTACAAGTACCCACAAGTACCTTCAAGCACCCACAAGTACCTACAAATACCTTCAAGCACCCACAAGTACCCACAAGTACCTTCAAGCACCCACAAGTATCTTCAAGCACCCACAAGTACCTACAAGTACGCACAAGTACCTACAAGTACCCACATGTTTCTACAAGCACCCACAAGTACCTACAAGCACCCACAAGTATCCACAAGTACCCACAAGTACCTACAAGTACCCATAAGTATCTACAAGGCACCCACAAGTACCTTCAAACACCCACAAGCACCAACAAGTATCTACAAGCACCCACAAGTACCTACAAGACCCACAAGTACCCACAAGAACCTACAAGCACCCACAAGAACCCACAAGTACATACAAGCACCCACAAGAACCCACAAGTACCCACAGGCACCCACAAGTACCCACAGGCACCTACAAGTACCCACAGGCACCTACAAGTACCCACAAGTACCTACAAGCACCCACAAGTACCTACAAGTACCCACAAGCACCTACAAGTACCCATAAGTACCTACACGCACCCACAAGTACCTACAAGCACCCACAAGAACCCACAAGTACCAACAAGCACCTACAAGTACCCACAAGCACCTAAAAGTACCCACAAGCGCCTACAAGTACCCACAATCACCCACAAGTACCTACAAGTACGTACAAGTACCCACAATTACCTACAAGCACCCACAAGTACCTACAAGCACCCACAATTACCTACAAGTATCCACAAGTACCCACAAGTACCCACAAGAACCCACAAGTACCTACAAGCACCCACAAGAACCCACAAGCACCCACAAGAACCTACAAGCACCCACAAGCACCTACAAGTACCCACAAGCACCTACAAGTACCCACAGGCACCTACAAGTACCCACAGGCACCTACAAGTACCCACAAGTACCTACAAGCACCCACAAGTACCTTCAAGCACCCACAAGTACCTAAAAGTACCCACAAGTACCTACAAGAACCCACAAGTACCTACAAGCACCCACAAGTACCTACAAGCACCCACAAGTACCTACAAGCACCCACAAGTACCTTCAAACACCCACAAGTTCTTCAAACACCCACAAGTACCTTCAAACACCCACAAGCACCTACATGCACCAACAAGTACCTACAAGCACCCACAAGAACCCACAAGTACCAACTAGCACCTACAAGTACCTACAAGTACGCACAAGTACCTACAAGCACCCACAAGTACCTACAAGCACCCACAAGTATCCACAAGTACCCACAAGTACCTACAAGCACCCACAAGTACCTTCAAACACCCACAAGCACCTACATGCACCAACAAGTACCTACAAGAACCCACAAGTACCCACAAGAACCCACAAGAACCCAGAAGTACCCACAAGAACCCAGAAGTACCCACAAGCACCCACAAGAACCCACAAGCACCTACAAGTACCCACAAGCACCTACAAGTACCCAAAAGCACCCACAAGCACCTACAAATATCCACAAGCACCCACAAGCATCTACAAGCACCCGGGCTTAGCACCTACAAGAGCTCAAACGCCATGTTTTTCTTGCTTAATATCCCTCTAACGGCGTGAATTTAAAAAATTAGGGCTAAATAACAGTGGTAAAACGCTGTAATTCCAATACCCAAAACAACGTAAGTCAAAGTCAATACTTAAACTTAATTGATCTTTATGTAACTTGAAAAGTCGGTAGAATGAAGTGTTATCTTTCATTTAAGATGGTTCCCAAACGTAACGATTGAATAGTTTTCCTTATATGCCTTCGGAGAAAATGCTCTTTTTTATAAAATTCCCATGTTATGTCTATTTAAGAATATTGTATCTTTCACCTAATGTCGGATTAATTTTATGGATTCTAAAACCACCCTTAACAACTTTTTTCATTATAGAATTAACTATTAGTTGGATCTCATTGAAATTTTAACCACAAAATTTGGGCCCAAGTTTTATTTCACTGGCAAAATTTCAAAGCAGCAAACACAATACGAAAAAAGTAACGGCCAATCAAAGAACCCTCCTTTAGCGGTATCAAGTCTTATCTAAGAGAGCGACCGCTCTCCTAGAATTATAGTAAATAAAATTTCTCACCACAGCTGTTTTCAGGGCTGAAGCGACCGAAAGACGGTGGTAAAGAAAAATTCTCCGGCCCGTTAAAGGGAGGGAACGAAATTCAAATGCAAGGCGCGTCCCATCAACAAACAACATTAAATTCGTTTTACGCAATTATAATATTGAAATTTTATACAATTAAGTAATATTTAAGAAAACAAAGCACTACTTTCAAAGTCTAAACTTAAGTACGACGATACGAGAAGGCGAAGTAACGGGCAACGAGAGGTAAACATTTTTTTAAACGGCAAAAATTAACGGTAAGCCAAGGCTTAGCGCAATTTCACCGCCTTAAAAAAGTGCCAAGTTTACAAATAGATTGTGGGACAATAAAAAGGTGGAAAATTATGAAATTAGGCTTATATTAAAGCTTGAAACCTACTTTATATCAAGGGGTTTTCGGACCGTGTCATTTCTGATCCAAACGTGTGTTAGCTATTGGAGGGCTAACTCCATTGAATTGTGAACGAGTAGTGTTTGTATCATTTAATGGTTATATTTAGTATTACAATAGTCAATTATTTACATAGTTAAAGTTAAGTTATACTGAAATAGTGACGGTACTAAGTTAACTACTTAGTATGGCGGTTGCCAGCCGAGAAGTGGCGTCTCTTTTCCGCTCTTTCTTTAGAACGCGTGATTATCGATCGGCGATAACCTATGGTGACATCTGTCAAAAGTTCTGAACTGCGTTTAGGCGCGCAATTTGAAAGTTCGCTAATATTCGGCCATCCTAAATTACGCAACTTCCACGTTGCTCTATTGCGTTAATTTTATACAAACAATTTATTTTTTTTGTGATCATTAAAACAAAAAGACAATATTACTAATTCTTAATTAGTTCACAACATAATCGCTTAGATAGTTCGGTTTACGGCGAAGTCTTTTCGGCCGCTTTTTCTTGTCGACGGAATTTGGCGGTTCGATGTCTTCGGTATTCGGCGATTCGATGTCTTCGGAATTCGGTGGTGGAATGTCGTCGGAATTCGGGGTTGCGTCTAGTGTCTCGTCCTTTTGAGGTTGGAGTTCTCGCGGTGATATCGGATTAGAATTGTCATCACTGCTGCGGTCGGATTCGTCATCACTATTCTCGAGAATATAGCGGACGTGACGTTGCGGTAGAATTTCTAAGATCTTTGAGTCTGAGGTAGATCTTCTATTTGGTATCTATCGTGGTTAAATTTCTTCGACACTACATACGGTCCACGGTAGGTTGCAGCTGTTTTTCTGGGCAAGCCAGTAGAAACTGGTTCTTTTTTAACCACAACCAAGTCCCCAGGTTCGAAATTTTCAGCTTCGGCGCGTCTAGCGTTGTATCTTCGTTGTTGTTTCGCTTGGTCGTTTCGAATTCGTTCGATTGCTTCTTCGCGTTTCTTTAATACGTTTTCGTCGACTGTTCTTCTTATATCCGATGTAACTTAATCTCCGGTCGGGTTATTTGACTTGTAATTAAAAAGTAACGCGAATGGCGTACTGTTAGTCGCTTTATGCGTCGTGTTATTTATGCCCCATTGTACTTGGTGGAGATGTTGATCCCAGTCTGCGTCATCTTGACGTTGGCAAAGACTTGCAATTGCTGGTATAACGGTACGGTTGAATCGTTCAACCTGGCCATTACCTCTTGGGGTAGCAGTGGCGTTCTTTACGTGCAATATTTTAGCTTTCGTACAGACTGTTTCAAAGACTTTTCCCGTATAAGAAGTGCCTTGGTCAGTTATAAGTCTATCAGGGGCGCCAAATAATCCAATGAGATCTTCTAAGAATTTAGCAGCAGGACTCATTCCTGTGTTCCGTACGGCGCGAAGAATCATGAATTTCGTGAATCCATCAATAGCAACGATTAGATAAGAGTTTCCACGTACGCTTTTCACAAATGGGCCTAAATGGTCCATGTGGACGGTGTGAAACGCAATGCCTATTTTATCGATGGAATGCAAGTGTCCAGGGATCTTTCCAGTAGGCTGTTTTCTGTACAAACATTCTAGACACGATGAAATGTATCTCCTTACATAACGTCGCATTCCCGGAAACCAGTAATCTTCTAAAATCTTCGCTACTGTCTTATCAACAGCAAAATGCCCAATATCATCATGGCATTTCTTGACAATTTGCCACCTTACTCGGGTTGGCACCAACCACAGGAGTTTCGATTCGGTGATTCCCTCATGTCTGATAATCTTGAAGATCCGGTTTTCTACAACAGCGTATTCTTTCTGGATATGATTGTCGAATTTAGTAAGATCCCTTTTTTTGATAACTGCTCCTTGATGATTTGAATTTTCGGATCTTGAAATTGAGCAGTGGAAAGCCAATCATCGAAATTGATTTTTGCGTGTAATATCTCTAATCCATCTGCAGCTTCGGTCTCTTCAGGTGCGTGAAACGGTGCTCGACTGAGTGCATCTACGTGAAGCATTCTTGTTCCAGGTCTATGCTCGATTTCTGGTGTAAAGTCTTGCATTTTTAACCACCATCGGCCTATTCTCGGGACCAAATGTTTCTTTGACAGAGCGCTTCTCATGGAGTTGCAATCGGTAACTATCTTGAAATTCTTGCCAAGAAGGTAATTTCTGAATTTTTGCAGTGACCATACGACGGCCAAAGTTTCCAACTCGTAGGAGTGGTACTTCTTCTCATTCTCGGTCGTTGCTCTGCTCGCATAGCAGATCGGGTGAAATTGTTTATCGTTTCCTTCTTGCATAAGAATACTGCCTAGCCCGTGCTGACTAGCGTCCGTATGTAACTCAGTTTTTGCGTGAGGATTGTATAACCCAAGGACGGGTCTCTCTGTTAATTTACGCTTCAATTCATTGAACGCGTTTTCTTCGGCATCTGTCCAGATCCAGGGCGAAGATGTGCGAAGCATCGATGTTAACGGCTTGGCTGTTACGGCAAAGTCTTTGACAAATCTCCGAAAATAGCTTGCTAATCCAAAAAAGCGTCTCAACTCGTGTTGGTTGTTCGGTTTCGGAAACTGTGCTACGCAGTTTATTTTTCGTAGACCGGGTCTTAAACCTTCTGCTGTGATTTCATATCCAAGATAGTCGATCTCTTCAAGTAAAAAGAAACATTTCCTGAGGTTCAAGGTTAGTCCCGCTGTTCTCAAGACTTTTAATATCTCGCGGAGATGATCTAATCCTTCTTCAGTGTCTCCTGACGGAAGTAGTATATCGTCCAAATAGGCTAGCGCTACGGTATATCTAAGTGGACCGAGGACGGAATTAATCATACGTTGGAATACTGCTGGACCATTCATTAAGCCGAAAGGCATGCTCTTGAATTCATAGTGTCCGTCGGGGGTGACGAAAGCGGTTTTTGATTGCGATTCGGAATCCATTGGGATTTGATAGTAGCCGGAAGCCATGTCAAGGCTTGAAAAGACTTTGCTACCTTGTAAACGTTCCAGTTGGTCGTCTATTAACGGGAGTGGAAATGCATCTCGCTTTGTGATTTTGTTTAGACCTCGATAGTCTATGCAAATCCTCTCGTCACCTGTTTTCTTTTTTACGACAAGAATAGGGCTAGCGTATGGCGAGTTTGAATCAACAATAATGCCAGCCTTCTGGAGCTCTTCGATTTTCTCTCTTACTTTTTCTCGTTCACACTGTGCTAAACGGTATGGTCGGAAGGTGACTGGTTGGTCGGACTCAGGTTTTATCTTCATTGTTGCGGCGTTCGTACGGCCAAGTTCTTCGAGGTTGACGGCAAAACAATCCCTGTATTCGTTAACGAGATCGAGAAGTTTTCGAGCATTTGCATCAGAAATATTCGGTCCTATGTTTAGCTGCTCGAGTTTAAATGGCTCTCTTTTCAATGCTTTTCTAACTTCGATCGTAGTAACTTCTAGAGTCGGCGGGGCCTTGGACGGTTCCGGGAAGCAGATCTCTTCTCGCACTATCTTTTGATGGGCAGAAATGAGTATCCCATTATGTGATACATTTACCACTGGTATCACGGTGCATCCTTTTTCATCGGTAGAGACCACGCTTCTAGGAATATAATGTTCTTTTCCGGGACAAGAACGTGATTGACTTTCGATCATTAATTCCTGATTTTTAAACGGTTCTTCGGATGTATATAGCTCAACAGTTCCGATGTAATTTGCAGGAATCACGGTAGCTTCCTTTGCCCAAAGGCTTACGGACGTCTTCGGTAGCCCTAAGACTGTCATCTTCGTCCTCATCATTGTGAGTTTCCATAAATAACCTAATAGCGTTCTTACGGCGTACAACCGTTATGTGAGGTGGTTCAGTGAACGGTTGTCCAATTAGCATCGAGATCGCTTGCGCGTCATCCGGTACGATATGGACTTTTGCGGTAGCAACAGACTCGTCGACTTTAATTTCGGGGGTGGCTATACCAATTACATGAGTGATTCCGGCACCATAACCTCCAATTACGCAATCGCTTGAGACTGGTTCGTACTTTATTCCACAAGTATCAGCATCGCTTTGACGTAAGGTTACGCACTTACTCCCAAAGTCGATTCAAGACCTCACTTCATGGCCATTAATCCACGCATCCTTAAAGTACTTTAAATTTCTATCGGTGGTGTCTTGCTTATCCTCTACATGGTGCGATTCATTTGCTCTTGGCTTTGGCGTTCGCATTGGATTCGACTGTTTGACCGTAGTGGGACAGTGTTTTGTTTCGTGCGTTGTTTTCTGGCAATTCTTACAACGCTCGCGGCGTTGAGGTTCATTACATGCGGATAAGACGTGTCCGTAATTATTACAGTTGTAACAGCGGAGTCTTTTCTTTTCGTTGAAATCGCTGACTTTCGGCACGTGTCCCTGACGATGTTCAGACAGTTTGGGAATTTCGGAGTGATAACGTTTCTCTTTAAACTCCTTATGTTCTCGGCGTTCTTTATCGTAACGGTCTCCCGACTGATAGGATTTGCTTTTACCACTGTTCCCGTTGGATAACATCAGTCGTCCTTCTAGCTGTTTGATGTTCTTCAATAATTCTAATTGCAATGATCAGTTGATCGTCTTGCAGACCCGTGATTAGGTATTCAACAGAGAGGGTGCAGCCAGTATAGTGCAATTCAAGATGGCGGCCACTCAAGGTCGAGGAGTCGGGTTTTCCCGATCTCCTCTCTTTACCTGTCAATATTTGATTGATTGTATAGGCTTATAACAAAAGATGCTTTTGTAGGAATAAAGACCATAATATAAAGTGAAAATTATTATTGACAAATTTATTCTAAACGTAATAAAACTAATTGCAATTAACATACACAAAAAATGTCTGCAGACAAAACCCCAAATTAATTAAAAATACAAAAATTATATATACAATTTAATTTACAAATTCACTTAAGATACCCGTAAGGGGTTGTGGTGTAATCTGGGAAAACTCTTACTTTATCGACGACGGCTTGATATGTTTTAGTTTGATCAATGGTAATTAAAGTATGATTAGGTAAACGTCGGATTTGGGGGCCAATCGGTACTTGTACAGAGTTCATTTCTGGTTTACCATCGTTGTTTACACCTAACAACTTTTTCATTATATCAAAATTTACGTGGTTTTCAGTAGACGAATTTAAATAAAATCCTTTAACTTTAATTATGTTAGTGATCTTTTCTGTTGCGGGGTCGTAAATATTCATCGAATAATTTTTCGCACCAGCGCTTCCAAACTCACAAATATAGGCGTCTTTGCCGTATGGTTCTAACTCATTCTTTAACTCACCAAGATAATCTCCTGTAGGAAGTATAGGGACTCCATCTGGCGAGAGGTAGATAAGGCAGTCCGTATCCATATAAAAACATAGTTCTCCCACCATCTCGAGATGTTTTAAAAGATGAAGGCGTGCCATAGTCGTAGTATAGCACGCTATAATTACGTTTGTATGCTTGTGAGCTATCTCGTTTTCCGCAATGTCTGTTGATTTGACTAGAATAGTATCATCGTTTAATGTCAATAGACTTTTAACCTCTTTGTCTGGGTTAAGAAGTAACTCGTATAGAGCTTTTGCGTCTTTTATTATATCTGTTGAGGTGTGTCTCGTGTTTTGTCCAAACTTCCCGCAAAAGAGTTCAACATTAGCTTACTCAGGCATCTCAACCCCTCGTTCTTTTCAATTTTATCTATATCTAAATCGATCCCCTCGACTTCTTTGTAGTTCCTGACGTACTTTTCCTTATCCTCTTTGGTGACGCAATCAGCAGGGAAGCCGCTAGCCAGAGTTTTATACTCCAGAAAGGCGTTTACATAGTCTTTAAAAAGACCACCTTGTTTGGTCTCGGGATCGTATTTTGTTATTTTTTAGGACTAGGCTTCATACATCCGCGTGATTTTGTATCCTCGCTCCACGGCGTATCTTAGTTCATCTGTTACCCAGGTACCTCTCAGTTCTCTTTGATCAGGTGTGTGGGTGCAGTCACCTTGAAATTGAGTTTTGCAACAGGTGTAGCATAGAGGGAATGTTAACTTCCCATTTATCCTCGCAGGTAAAACAGGATGTATCAGGTTTTGAGCCGGAAGTACGTCACATTTGAGGAGTCCATCGAAAGAGAAGATATCAGGAAAATTATCTAAAATTATTTGAGGATAACCAATGGGAATTTTTCCCGTTTTGTTGACGAAAGGGTACAGGCTAGTGAAATCCACGTAGTGCATTTTTTCTGTACCCGTTGTTTTATGGTAGAGCTTGTTAGCGCAACACCTGCCTCCAAAGAAGGCGTCGCGAGGGTTCAGTCTTTTGGATGTTTTAACGCGGATGTCGTTCCGTTTTAAAAATTCATTAATTTCGGGGTTATTTGTTTTGTCTTGATGCCATTCACATTCCCATTTGACATTGACTGCGTGTCCGAGGGCCTCTAGTTTGCTAATTTTCTTCTCAGTTCTCGTGTATCTTGTGTTTAACGTTTCAGTAGGGTCACCATGTAACATCTTGTTTCTATTGATGGGAAAGTGTATTTTGCATCCATGATAATAGCATCCCATATATTCGAACACTTCTTTGTTGTTTGAACAATACCCATCTACCTTTAGGGTTTGGATTTTAACCTCTTTGCCTCTAAAAGAGGAATGAATGGGGATATTTCTGTCATGCGAAGTCCATTCAAGCCATTCAATGGCGCCTAAAGATTGATTTTCGCCAAGTCTGTAATAGTTTGTTGGGATGATGCTAATGGTGTTCGATTTAAGATAATTTTTCCTGAAAACGTAAGAACAAACGCCAGGTAGGGTGACTGATCCGCAATTAAATGGGTCTACACTCGAAACTTTGAGTAGGAGGGACCGAAAAGTTAAACATCCTAAAAATAGGAGTAGAGTGTCGTTTTCGCAATAATAATAAAGCTCATTTAAAAAATTCAAGCCTTTACCCTTACAGACTTCCGAAGTGTGCCATTTCATAAAGGCGTCCAAGTTTTTCCTGGTAAAGTACTGACAACCATATGCTTATGTAGGTGGTAAAGTATTTTCTAACACGTAGTTAGTCTCCTCCTGTCTATCAATATCAAACTCGTGATCCACTACGTTGAAAAGGAAATGAGGAAAGTACCCTTTAGCAGCATTAGGGAGGCCGAAAGTAGCTGGAAACTTAAATAAAGCGACGGGAATAAAATTGTATGAGTCAAGGAATAATAGATTCGATAGCTTCATTTCTAAAATTCGAGTTCCGTTAATTTTCAATGATTCAGGTACAAATTTCTCGTTCCTATTAATTATTTCCCTAATTAATAGCTGGTTGTCATAATTGCTGCCAAAATGGGATAATACAATAACCTTCTTTACCTCGACTAAGCTGACTAAATAATCTAGGAATAAAGCTATGGGTTTTCCACCAGTGAAACGTTGTTTGCGAGGTCCAAATTGGTTGCATCTGATGCAATTAAAATCTAGGGATTGTTCTTCTATACAGTCTTCGCAAACAGAGATACTGACGCATAAGATAGCTTGATGTTCATACGCCCCCAGCTTCTCTTGACATATTTTAGTCTGTATACATTCCACATCAAAGAAAACATACATTAGTTCCGGTGCATTACGACGAGGTTTTTTCGAGGGGATAACGCTGGGGTTTTTGTCCTTTATCACTTGAATGTAGCATAAATGATCGCTGGGTTGATGTTTTCCACATACTTGACAAAAAATTTCTCCACAAGTATGGTTAGTCTTGCGGTTTTCGAAATCTATTGTTTTAAAACAATTTTTACAAAGGTAGAGCCTCTCACAAAGAGGTTTTTTGTTACCAGTTGGAACCAAGTGACTGTTATAACAGTCGTCACCCCAGAATTTTCGCAAACATGACCCACATGTTTTTTCACGGCCATGACAAATAGTGGGACGCATACATTTAAAGCACCAGTCGTTGCATTTATGAGATTGAATACGCCAGTAGGGAGTGAGACACTTCTCGCAAAAGCACTCGTGACTAAACAATGGTTTTAAATTTGTAATAACGTTGTAGTGATTATTTTCGTTAAGTAGAAAGAGGCGTGGTCTGGTGTCTGTAGGGTCATTTTCGCCTAATATTAAAATGGGTACCCTATTTTCGAATTTATATACAAAGATAGAGTAAGCCGATAAATATAGTTTAAATTTCTGGAACGAATCGGGTGTCCCGCATTCGTCTAAGGTGACTCCCGCCTTACGACATAGCTCTAAAGCGGCTATTTTTTGCATTTTGTTGTGAGGACCTGGTCTGGCTACTGCGATGTAATGAGTTTCGGCCTCTTTGTTGTTTTTGTTGTTCATGTAGTCACGATGCGAAATAGCTACACAAAGACTTCGGGCCAAGCAGAGATTATCGGTACTCGTAATCCGACGTATTCCACGCCTATCTTTAGAGAAAATATTGAAGGCATTAAGATGACGACGCTTAGATCTGCCATACCCCTTAGGAATTCTCACTATATGGAATATTATTTTTACGGGTCCTTGAAAAAAATGCTCAATTTCATCGTCGTAAAGCAATTCGGCTAGTTAGTCAAAGAGGATAGAGGGATCTACTTGGTCTAGTCTTTTAAAGGATAATTCTAATTCAGACCTGCAATTTATACCTAAGCTTCTCAATGTTATTTGGACATAATCAGTGGGTAGATATTCGCTTAATACGTGATCCGTAATAGTATTTATGCTATCAACGGGGTCGTCAGTAATGTTTAGAACTAATTCTCTACCGTACATATTAGAGAGTAAGGATGACGGTATAAACCCAAAAATTTTACCCCCCTTCTTTCCCCCCTTTCAGGGGGGAGGGGTAAAACTTTTGGGTTTATACCGGCATCCCTGGGGTGGGGGGAGATGGGGGGGAATTGATGACGTCACGTGATGGTGTTGTGGGGGAGGAGAGGGGGGGAATTGATGACGTCACGTGATGGTGTTGGAGGGGGGGAATGGGGGTTGAATTTATGTTTTTGGCGGGAAATTTGAATTGTTGAGCCACCTGGTGGTGGTTTTCTTGATGACGTCACAGCTAATTTTTGATGACGTCAAGTGGCTGGTACCTGTAGGGATAGGCTTATGCTATTGTAGATCCTGGTAGGCTTATGCTATGGTAGATTCTGAAAGGTAGGCTTATGCTAGGTTATTCTAGGCTTATGCTAGTTGTAAAACAATCGGATTTTATATCAAAAACATTTAATTAGCGTGATAATAACATACATAATTAAGTTAAATTAATAATAAATTGGTTAAATATTTAAAAAACCTCCTCCTTAAACTTGATTCAAGCCATATCTGAAGATGTTTTTTTCCTATACCGGACTAATAAAGCGCCGTTGGTAGGAAGTCGAACCCTGGAATGGAAACTCAAATGTTGTTGAAACAACACAGAGCTGGACGCATTACCACCAGGCAACCACACGGTTTGTTAATAAGCTCCTTTTACACTTTTTTTTTAGTCGCCGTATATGATTTTGAAATTGTTTAGCAATTTTCATATCGTTAATTTTTCGATTTGCGGTAAAAGCTTTTAGGAAAGCTTTCGTACTTTTCTTCTTACTTCTATGAATAAGATAGAGGGCGCTATACTGCCCGCATACGCTACTTTCTAACCTCTGAAGTTGTCGTTTACCAAAAGTCCATTTTCTGCAGTTTAAAGGTAAAAATCTTATACTAGGCAGAAATGGTGGCAAACCGTAGCTATCGAAATAATACCCTACACGAGCTCCGTCTATAAAGACCGATACCCAGTGAGACCCCTTTTCATAGTGCTGATCTAAATTTATAATTAACGATGCGGGATATCTGGTAACCTTTGGTAACCTATTTGATGCGAAAACACCCAAAAAGTTGGGCGTATCTGATAAAGCGAGAATCAAGTAGGGCCGTGCAGACTATTCGTTACTATTTGGTCGGACCAAATAATTTGGTCAAAATTGACGTTTACTATTCGCACCGACGAATCGAATAATGGTTTTCAAAATTCTAGAATACCAAATAATGAGCTTCGAAAAACCGACTATTCTATAGCGGATAAAACAAGTTGAAAGTGAATGTTTTTAACAGTCTATTGACCAAATTATTTGGTATTCGCAACCAGTTTTTGAATTTTTCTGTTGATTTTGTAAATTTGAGGGCGCTGTCATAGAGATAGGAACATAAATGTTATGCTCCTATCTCTATGGGCGCTGTGATAGTGGCCTCATAGATGTCGCGACTCGGCAGACAGCTTTAAAATTCTGACGTGGCTACCGTTAAGTATTACCTGCGTTCACCGAGTCGCGTGATCTAGGAGGCTATAGCTGGAATCAGCCACTCAGTCTTTAGAAGTTCATAGACAAGGATAAACCATTAAAGGTTTTAAGGGGTAATGGTTTTTATCAACTTCTCGCTGCGAAGCTAACTATATGGAACTTCCTAATAATATGTCACTACAGTATACCTATTAAAAATATAGTATCATGGAAAAGGTCTTACATTGCAAAGCGAGTAGGGATATATTGACAACTAACCTAATTTTGATTAAAATAAAACCTTTGATTCGTTCAAAAATAAGTTTTCAGCTGTTCAAAAGTACCATTCCGTGTCCCATTATTTATAAATTTGAAATTTGGTAGAATAGTTTTATAGAAATTTAAATTTGGTCAAATTTTTGAACTTCACACTATTTGGTCAAATTATTTGGTTATTTTCCTATTCCGAGCCGAGAGATGGCTCTCAAAAACACTGCTATTTGGTATTCGACGAATACCTTAAAAAGTACTATTCGCACAGCCCTAGAATCAAGTCTACGGTGGTGGTTGCTGACATTTTAATAATCTACAATTACGTTTCTATTTTTATCGATTTGAATCATGCTTTGAAATTCGGCGTATACAATGCAGACTGCGGCTTCCGACAAAGGTTTAGCGAATCCCATGTCCAATCTTAATTGTCCTTGCTTATAGGGTTCCAGTGGTTTGTTTCACTAGCAGATAGGTCAGGTGTCAGATCAAAAGCGTAGAGGGTTAACCCGTTGGCAAACTCGTCGGGAGTAATATCGTTACCGTCGTCTTTATAATGAATACCCGTGCCCGCGAACAATGTTTGATAAGCTTGTATATACAAGTTTTTACCGAAATCGGGAGTCAACGGTTTCGAGGGTATTTGTTCGTTATCGAGGTACAGAGACAAAAAATTTAAATCCCAAGTTTTAAAGTTAAAGGGATTCAGAGCGTAACTGCCCTTGAACGCCGCATTGGAAACTATTCCAATAATGACGCGATTAGGCTGAGGGCCTAGATATATATTGTTAAAACTCTCGGTGCTACTTCCGGTAGAGATAGTTTTAGTTTTAAGTTCGGTGCGCGTAAAATTATATTTGGCAGTACCGTTATTAAGCGCTGCTTCATGCGCTAACAATATTTTAGGACTGAGTTTAACTTTACGTACCGCGAGTGCAGCGTCTAGTATCTTGACTTTACAGTTTTTGAGAGTGGCTGTTTCTTGGCACATTAAGGCAAACTCGTCCTTGTTGCGAGTAAACACGACTTTAAGGTCCACCCCGTTTAAGAGATATTCGGGAATATTAAACACGTCACTAAACACGGGCGTAAAAAATTCAATCACGGCCGATTTAGCAGTTTAAGCCATTCGGGCGACGAAACCTTTATTTGAAAAGTCGTCGAACTTTCCGGCTTCGTCCTTTTCCCATCCGGCCATCATGAGGTGAGATTTTTTAGCCGCGGGTCCGTAATTTGAGACAGTTTCGATAAAAGAAGTGAAGGCTTAGTTTTGAGCGGCTGAAGAAACTCGGGTATTGTTCAAGAAAACATCGCAAGTTCTCCACAATGCGTGGCCAGCGTTGTTCACGAAAGCTACCACGGCGGCATCAGGAAGATCACTTCCATCTTCGTTGGTGATTTTGACTTTGTTGTAATGCATGGTGTGGGCTACATCGATGTAGTTATCTCCATTGCCCGAGATGAGGTATTCGAGGGTAGAGCTATCACCAATGGCCGCCAAGGGTTTGGCCCATACACCTTGAGCATGTTCGACACTAGTTTGAATCGGCACAGGGGCAAAAATGTCCAATTCACTCTTAAGAGCTTGGAGAGAAAACATGATTTTTTCAGGAGCTAAATATATCGCGTGGCGTCTGCTTTGTATGACGGTGATAAACTGACAGGCGTTTAACTTTGCGTCTCTTTATCTTTAATCCTGAACCTTGCTGAGCAGCAGTCATGTTCTCATAAGTTTCCTGCAATCTCTTTTTCGCGGCACTTTTCACATTCTGACCTTGCATTACGTCACCAAGAATCTTTTGTCCCGTACTAATGGCTCTAGGTGCCAGATACTTTGCACCTCTAATTAATAAGGGGCGTGCTCATCTAAATAACCCTTTCAGGGCGCTCCCAATTCCGTGACCTTTTTGGTGGGGGGTCCCGACAAATACTTTTGACACCCCTCCACCCCCTACCTGATCTAAATAATACCTCCTATACTCGCAACGAGACTCTAATGTTTGGGGTTTTGGCATGGTCTAAAGTGTAGTTTACAGGTCGACGTTCCAAACTCGAATGACGCGGCTTGGCCTAAACTATTCGTTATATCAATGTCTATAGTATCAAAATAACGTTTAGCAACTTTAACGTAATGGGGAGAGTTAAATGATTTAGTTATAGTCGAACCGTGAGGTTTTTCGCTGTCTACGCCTGCTATACGAAGTAGCGGGGCTACCGTATCGCCTATAAATTCATTAGCTACTATATCGGAATAAATAAACAATTAGTCGGGAATATAATAATTTAAATTAGCGGGAACAGAGCTTCTATACGATTGGCTGGTTTTATCTGAAGGGCAAGAGAAAGACGTACTTTGGCCTTTTGGGGTTTTAAATCCTAATATCCTTTTCAAAGTGGGAGAAAGAGCCAAGATACCGTTAGGTTGAATAGTTAAAGAAATGTAATCAGAGAGGGGATCCGAATCAAATTTAAACTTTGAACCGTATTGAAAGCCGTTTAACCCGGAAGCTATTTGTTTAAGTAGGGCTTCTAATGATTTGTAATTACCCCCGGGAACTATAAAGGCCTCGGCTTTAACAATAGGCTGTGATTTTCCGTCCCGACCTTTTTTATTTTCATGCGAGACCACCTGCACGTGACCTTCCTCACTGGGTATGTTAAAAAAGGACATTAGGTACAAAACTTATACTAGAGCAACCTCCCAGTCATCCCCGATCAGCTCTATAGCCTGGGGCAACTTGGTAGTGTACGAAGACGTCTTGTTGTTGTCATAAATTTTCATGCTAGCGTTGCTGGGGAGCGTTAGGTAAAAGGGAGACTGCATCTTTAGCCGGAATCCAAGAATTCATAGAAGGGGGATAGCCTAGCCACTTTACAAAGAGCTCATTTTGTCCTCTCCTAGTCCGCTTACGAATAACTTTCTCGATCTTGTACGTCTCGGGTCTAGCTACCGACTGAAGTTCCATCCCGTAAAACACCCCCTTTATTGGTTCCCCGTTTAAATCTTCTAGTTTGAATACCGCAGGGCGTCTGTCAATTTTTCCCACTATTTTAAAAACCTCTATTGTGTAAGTTCGCTCGTACCCTTTTTCAAAAATCATCTTATTTCTACTTACTCGGACGTATTCGCCCACCTTTAATTTTTTCCCGTAAACTTTCCTTTCGCTAAAGTACTTTCCGTATACATTTTTAAAAACCTGAAGGACATTGGTACCAGTAACTTCCAAAGGAGTCATTTTTATCGCGGAATGCACCGAGTTATTGTAAGCATTTACCAGATCATCTAAAACATCTATATATCTATTGGTATTCTTTTCTGTAAAATACCTGTACATGCGTGACTTTAAAGTTTGATTTAATCTTTCTACCATACACGCTTTTATATCGTCATTCTCAGTTGTAAAAAATATAACCCCTTTCTCCTTCAAGTATCCTTGTAATTGGGAATTTCTAAATTCGGTACCTTTATCCGTCTGTAGCTTCCTAGGAACCCTCTCTCTAAAGACAGACTTAAAAGCCTCAACCGTTTCAACACCGCTTTTGGATTTTAAAGGTACGGCCCAGGCTCTTCTGCAAAAGCAATCTATTACGGTTAATATGTATTTGTACCCGTCGTTGTGCTGACTCAAAGAACGCATATCGTTCAAATCCGCCTGATATTGATCTCCTATGTTAGTTACAACCACCTTGTTTCTTTTAAACTTTCTAAAAACTCTCTTATGTAGAGTGTACGCGTCTTTTCCCTTTAACCAATCTAGTACTTGTTTCTTACTAATCCCCTTTAATTTCACTGCTAAATATAATTTTTCAGCACCCCCGAAACTGGCAGGGTGGGAAGGGTTAAAGTAGATACCTTCTAAAATTTTGGAGATTTTACGTACGCTGCCCATCTCGGAGACTCTGTTTTAAGTTTTTTAGCTGCTACCTTGACACTAACTTTGGGTGCTCTAGTTCTTTTGATTTTAATATAAATAAAATATATTTGATATTTGTTTTCAGCGCAAAGCTGACACAGGGCAAAGCACAATTTCCCCCCTATCTTTTGGGGCAAAACTGGGTGGAAGAGGTTACGAGGGGGCAGGATATCCAGTTTAATAAAACCTTCAATCTCGTTAATGGGTGGGAAGTTGTCTGTCAAGATCGTAGGGTGGCCGTAAGGTAGTTTACCGTATTTGTTACACCATGGATATAGACTAGTGACGTCGACATATCGAATCTCCTCTCCCGGCTTAACCTTGTGATGAAGACAAAGAGCCGAAGTACGTCCCCCGAAAAATGCGTTACGGGGATTAAGTGGTTCCCACGCATCGATTTGGACATGGATGGAAGATAGAAAGGTGTTAATTTCGGGCTTTTGCTCCCTCAATTTGTGGAATTCGCATTCCCACATTTCGATTACCTTATACCCCAGCTCCCTAAGCCTCTTATTACAGTTCAAAGTATCAGTATAGCGGGAGTGTAAAGTTTGGGTGACGTCACCGTGCAAAACCAGGTCTCTTTTTACCGGGAAACAGGTTCTACACCCGTGCCAAAAACAACCTTGAAATTGGTAGACGACCTTTTGATCTGCGCCAAGATCGTCTACTAGAAGCCCGTCGACTTTAATGTTCAAAATTTTAGGTTCGGAACCGTTAAAAGCCGACTTAATTATGACCCCGCGCTTATGGGCTTCCCACCTCAGCCACTCGATGGCTACTTTAGATTGAGGGTCTTTCATTCTATAGCCGTGAGGTGGTACAATTCCAATTGAATTTGGCGCTAGGTGGTCCTTCCTGAATACGGCGTTGCAAAGCCCGGCAATTGTCACGGCAGTGTTAAAAGGGTTAACGTCCGCAATCTTCTCAAAAATCTCCCTGTACTTTAAGCACCCCTCTCTTAAAATCCTAACGTCCAAACGGCAATAATGTATCAACTCTTCAACATAGTTGAAACCTTTTTTGGCTTCAACATCTCGTTGTACCATGTAATTAAAACCGAACGTTGTTTTTCGGTTAGCCTGTCTGGCGCGTAAGATTCTAAAAGAGGCATGCTTTCCCTCAAGACATAATTTGTACTCGTAGGATCTTTTGGATCAAACACGTGTTCGTGAACAAAGTTGAAGAGCAAGTGCGGGAAATGTCCCTTATTTAAACTAGGGTCTAAGCCAAAAGTGGATACAAAGCTAGATAAGGGGGATGGGATGAAATTTAAACTATCTATAAATGTCAAATTCTCATATCGAATTTGCATAATCTTCGTTCCCGTCATTATCACTTGAGGGCGCCACGCTTTGATGGCTAACATGGCTTTGTACAGAAATTGTAAATCGTACCCTTTTGCATTATGTGCTATAACGGTTATTTTGGGAGAATTGTGGAATTCTTGAAGATAATTTAAAAAATCCAGAACAGGATCATTCCCGAGAAACACCCGTTCTCGAGGCCCGCAGGTGGCGCAAGTAAATTGATCGGATTTCTCGAGAATGCATTGATCACAGATTTTTTGAGAAATACATAAGATAGGAGTGTGTAGGAAAGCATTAGGGTTTGAAGGGTCTGGGGTATTTTGAACACATTCGAGATCATAAAAGATAGTAACCGAAGGATGGGTCTTAGCTTTTTTAGCCGCAGGGTGGGCTTTAGAGTCGGTAACCTGCATGAAACAATAGTGGGGGTGTGGATTGAATTTATTGCAGATGACGCAATAGACTTCACCGCAGTTGTGAGGTGACTTGCGTTTCCCCATATCTATTGTTTTTGCGCAACGGGGGCAATTAAAAACCCTTTGACAGACTGCTAGGTTTTTGCTTCCACTAGCCTTATGGGCGTCAAAGCATTCTTGCCCCCTAAAATCGCGATGGCAGGTCCCGCATCTAATTTCTCCCCCTTCGCAATCTTCGGCCCTTTGACAGGAATAACAATACTTGTTGCAAGCGTGAGTGCAGTCTAAGTTGTTATATCCTACAAGGCACCTCTCGCAGAAATAATGAAAATTGAAGAGAGGTTTAGGTTTGGTGATGACGTCAAAATGATTTTGATAGTTAAAAAGGTATAGCCGAAGCTTTGGATTACCATCGGCACCGGGAATAAAATCGGGTTCCCCGAAAATACGGTAGGGGACGTTTGCTCTAACTGAAAATACTATTATTTGGTAATCAGCCAAGTATGATTGAAATCTAGGTAGAGCACCCGCCCCCGCGCATTCGTCCAATGGTATTTCCGCCGCCACGGCTAATTCCTCTGCCATCTTCCTAAGCCTCTCTCCTGCCTTTTTCCTAATATCAGGCTGGCATAGGGCTTTGCAATCCGCCTCGAGGCTTTTGTCAAGAGGATGCATTATATGATCCCTATGTATTTTAGCTAAAACTAAAGCATTTGGGAGACATAGCCGATCGTTGTTTTTGATTTGTATAATGCATTTCTTCTCCCTGGCAAAAGTCTCGAAACTACAAATTCCTAACCGTTTCGAACGGTAGGCGCCTTGGGGCAATCTCACGCGCTGTATGGTTATTCCTATAGGACCGAGAAAAAACCTTGACCCGCCTTCAGAATTATAGGCTTTATCAGTCACTACTTCTAGTATGAATCCAATATCCATTTGGTCTCTTCTTCTAAAACTAAAGTCCGCGGTTTGAATGCCTGGATTATTAATGCTTGTCATCGAAATTGCTATCATGTCATCGGGTAAACAATCGTCCAAAACGTATTCTAGGAAGTCGCTTACAGATTCAACGATGTTATTGTCAAATTGTACTTCCATTTCCCATCCATCAAGATTAAAATTGGGGAAGGACACTACCCCGCTAGAAAGTACGTTTACACCTGGTGGTGCAACTAGCGGAGATGGGGGTGGAGGTGGAGGAGTAAGAACCCCACCCCCTACCTGTCCTTCCCCTTCATCCATTGACTCATGTTGAGATGGAGATATGGGGGGAGTACAATAACCGTCTAAGAAAGAAACATCGTCGTTTTGAAACGCCTCTTCAAGAGGCGATAAAGGAGGAAGAGCGCTATTGTTTGCCATAGACAGGGTGGGAGACGGAGATCTATTATTAGACGGGGGTGTAGAATAGTTTGCCATTAACGTGTCATCGGCATTTAAAAAGGCTATTTCTAACTAGTCTGGAAAGTCGACTAAAAAACTATCATCTTGAATAGGGAGTTCAATTTCTACATTAGAGTTGGCCATTGCGATAATTTAAAAATACAAATACCTCAAAATACTAATAATAAATCTGAATAAGCTTAAACAATAATACTAAAACACTAATACTATAACAATAAAATACTAAAATACTAATGCTAAAACAATAAAACAGTAATGTACTTATAAAAAACTAAATTGAGAGTACTTATAAAAAATTGAGAGTACTTATAAAAAATTGAGAGTACTTATAAAAAATTGAGAGTACTTGTAAAAAATCGAAAGTACTTATAAAAAATGAAAATACTTATAAAAAATTTAAAATACTAGAGTCAAATACTAAAGCACTTGTAAAAAATCTAAGTTAAAATGAAAACACTTGTAAAAACTAAGTTAAAATGAAAACACTTGTAAAACTAAGATAAAAATACTAAAGCACTTGTAAAAAATCTAAGTTAAAATGAAAACACTTGTAAAAAACTAAGTTAAAATGAAAATACTTATAAAAAAAATTAAAATACTAAAACACGTATAAAAACTAAGTTAAAAATACTAAAGCAGAGACCTGCACGGGCCGAGTTTTTCAGGCCCGACCCAAGCCCGGCCCGGTTTCAGCATTTTGAATAAGCCCGAAGCCCGGCCCGAGTCCGAGTACATAGTTGGTTTTTCGGCCCGGTCCGGCCCGGCCCGTTACATGCATTAACCAAGCCCGGCCCGGCCCGTTAAACGTAGTTCAGTTGTAATTTTTATATTTTTTTTACATAAAATCAATTATTTGAATTCATATTTGCTTTAGCGTTGTGTATTTTTCATTTCTTTTGATAATTGTTCGTTACGTTTGTCCTTAGAAGCTTATACTCATTTAAATTATCTTTCATTTGAAATTTGGATTAAATGATAATCAATAAAAGCCCGGCCCGGCCCGTTAATTTCCAAAATTTTAAAAGCCCGACCCGGCCCGGCCCGTTAATTTCCAAAATTTTAAAAGCCCGACCCGGCCCGGCCCGTTAATTTCCAAAATTTTAAAAGCCCGACCCGGCCCGGCCCGATAGAATTTTCAAAAGTGGAAAGCCCGGCCCGGCCCGACCCGATCGGGCCGGGCCTCGGGCCGGACCGGGCTTGAGCCCGGCCCGTGCAGGACTCTGTACTAAAGCACTATGATATGGGCACGGAAAAACTCACAAGTTTTGTTTGGGATCAGAAGATTTCTTGGCTTGCATCGACAGCGGTCAGAAGTAAACTGATGAGTAGCCTAGAGTGATCCGCCCTTTTATACTTTCGTGATACAATTAGAAAAAAAAATAGAACCCCCACAATGTCATAAACATGTCTTAACACGTTTGGGCTAGTCATAAAACACTCTAAATATAAATTCCATTGATAACAATACAACTGGTTCGACCACGCCCCCTTTTAAGGCCCTAAACCATCTGGTGTGGGGTCCAATTAAAGAATTGACAAAATAAATTCTTTTGTTCAAGTTCAGCCCTCTTTTATGGCCATAGAAGTCATGGAATGACCCAAAAAGACAAAGGGAATAGATGCTTTTGTTCCGCCCCCCTTTTCAAGGTCATAAACCAACCTGTGGGGTGGCCCAATTAAAGAAAAATAAATTCCCATGCATCTCAGGGACCCGAGGTCATTCACCCCTCCCTAAAGCCATAAATCATTTTGGGGAACTCTTACAGGCCAAACTGAAAATAGGAATGATTTGAATAATTTAGTTAGAATTTATTTCAACGCTTTAAACATTTGAAATGTTTTTTTTTTTAAATGATGCGTTTCGTGTTGATAAAATGTAATGTATATGACTGTTTTTTTCCCGATGGTCTATTCAATTTCACATGTATTCCTATGGGATTTTAGAAATTTTAAATGACGTGTTTCGCTTTGGTCTTTGGCAATGTAAATGTTCAAAAACGTTTTACTTTTAACACGAAATGTGTTGATAAAAGCTAAGTAACACCCTACACTATCACCACTGAAAAGGTTTTGTCAAGACTGTAGTAGGTATAATAGTATTACAAAGAACAAATTAAGGAAAAAAATATATTTATTTCGAGTTACATTTCAAGTTTTTGACTGGTTCTTTTATAATTTAGAAACGTAATAAGGTATGGAATATATTACAATAGGATCTAACTTTCATGTCGCAAAAGTTCTTGAATAAACATTTCTATTATAGCTTTCTCGAGATTAACGCGTTTAATTCTTAGTACAATATCGTCATTCGGAGTAAGTGTTGTTGGTATGGGTTGGGTTGGCGGAATGACTTTTTCTTTCTCCCACTCTTCTTGAGGGACATCTCTGTACTTTCTGTTTGGTGGCATGTCTTTAGTCAATGGGTTTTGGATGAATATAGGCATGTTATTAGTGGGTAATCCTTGAAGTAATGGACAGTCTGCCTTGAATTTCTGATGCTCTTCGAAAACATTATCGTTAGGTTCCCATCCTCGTAGCGTTAAGTCACAAAAATGGCATTTAACAGCGTCCGTCCCCGAACTTAAATAGTAAAACCCATGACGGGCTAGTTCTGACGGTTTTACAAACGTACTCGCAAATGCGCCAAACGTTTCTAGACGGGTAATTGCACGATTCATCTTATCCTGGCGGTGTCTAACAATCAAATGAGGTCCGGACCAAATCAGACGCTATTTATATCCCAAATAAGTCGATGAAAGGTTAGATTAAAATGGACGCTGTTACTAAGCAGACGTTAGTTCGCGAAGCTCTTTCAAAGCCAGGGAAAATAGCGGCCGTTACTTTCATCCTAGTAACTGTATTCCTAGGTGAATTTGCATTTTGGTATTTTAAAAATATTACTTTAATTTCGGGTAACGCGACAAAGACATAACATGTTGAGACTTGTCAGGATAATGCCTTACGGGCAAACACCTGGAAACAATTAAATGTTTCGTGGTGGGAAGAGTCACCAACTAACAAAGCAATAAATCCGAAAATAGATTCCATTCATAACAATACAACTGATTCGACCATACCCCTAAACCCATTAAAGCACGTCTTTATAGTAAAAATAAAAACGGATGGGGATAAATTCTTTTGTTCAAGTTCTGTCCCTTTTTATGGCCATAGACCCGTCTGAACGATGTTACGTATAAATATTACGTATAAATAAAAAGCCGATGGAATGTCTTAACACGTTTGTGTGAGTCATAAATCACTCAGATTCCATTGATATACAAAAGGTTTACCCTCGCCCCCTTTTAAGGTCCTCAACCACCTGGCCAATAAAGGAAAATAAAAAAAGAAAAGCAACAGTCAATATACCCTCAGGCTAATTATCAACTACGCACTCAAAAAAATCACGCAATAAAAATCATTCAGCCCTCAGCTTTTAAACCATAAGGACCTGCCGTAAGAATGTCCACCAAAGTAGGAGTTTACCGCGTGAACGCCCGTGTTAGACTAAGTAATGAATGCTATGCCGTTTTCGGTGTAAATGGATTCGAGCCAAGCTTACTTTTGACAAAAAAGGACGGGACTATTGTTATAATCTCGGAAGACGTTTTGAAGGAATTTATGGAGGAGTGGACGGAGATCTATTCAGCTTTGGAAACTGGCGACCTGGGTAATTATCGTTACTTGAACTTGAAAATAAAAATAACCGTTATGGAGGGGAGTATAGTATTCGACGATGGTAGCGTATTCACTCTAACAAAGGCCGAAGCAGGGAAACTGAACGAGAAATTGAGTTTTATGAGATTTCACTTCAAGCTTTTAAATGATCAAGCCGAAGTTATTAAATGCATGTACGAAGCTATTGTAAAACGCATGAATGATATATATCAAAAATATTATGTAAGTCGCGGTACTATGTCTCACAATGATTACGACCGTGTTAAAAATTTCCTAGCAGCGTGTATAGTTCCTTCGAGCATTTTCGAAGATTTTTGTAACTTAGTTCGTGACAAAAACTTGACGCGTAAACTACAATTATATAATTTATTCTACATTTGCTTAAATAACGACGCGTTCATTCGCGAATTAATTGGAATTGATTGTGTTCATTAAAAGTTTTTGACTAAAATTCGATTCTTAATAATAATAAGCCTAGAATAACCTAGCATAAGCCTATCTTTCAGGATCTACCATAGCATAAGCCTAGCATAAGCCTATCCCTACAGGTATCAGCCACGTTACTTCATCAAAAATTAGCAGTGACGTCATCAAGAAAACCACCACCAGGTGGCTCAACAATTCAAATTTCCCGCCAACAACATCAATTCCTCCTCCAACACCATCACGTGACGTCATCAATTCCCACCCCATCTCCCCCCCACCCCAGGGATGTCGGTATAAACACAAAAATTTTACCCCCCCCCCCTTTGGAAAGAAGGGGGTAAAATTTTTGGGTTTATACCGTCATCCTTACTCTCTCATATTAAATTGTCCATAGAATTTTTCGCTCTGTTCCAAGATTTCGCAATGGGGGACGTCGTGAATAGGTGAAGGTGGGCAGCCACCACCCCATTGGTCGTACGCATCGGCCGCGGCTTCTTCCGAGTCCACGAGAGACTCATGTTCACTGGGTAGGTAGTCGGAGAAGTTTAGAGACAGGTACTCAAAAGGGTCGTTTTGTTGACATTCCTGATTCAAAAATGCCGCCATCTCTACATCGTATTGTGGGTTGTTGAAATCGGCGATTAAGGTGTCTTCATGGCTAGTGGGTATTAGTTCATGCCGGCGTCTTTCTAAGCGATCGGTGTAAGAAATATTTAGAGGTCCAGGGATTAAGTTACTTAGGTGGTTCAATTCGTCTATTGTATCGCAGTCTTCCGGTGTTCTACGGACGGTTCTCATGTACGCAATGACATCCAGAAAAGTTTGAATTATATTTAAACCTCCATTCATAATAAAAGTGGGTAAAGTTGAGGGTACATTAGCAGGGTTGATGTGTAAATAGGCACATAGGAAAAAATAAAACTTGTATAGTGAAGTTAGGGGCCAAGGCCTATTTACAGCTAGTTCATCCAAATTCCAGCGAAGTGATTCAGGATCCATCTTGATGTTATGAGATCTAAAGTTCGAATGCGATATTCTGTTTTTTTTTCTCGCGATATTTTATACTAAATTTCTCTAGGCTTATTAGCAGGGGAGGGGGTGGAGGGTTACCTAAGCTTCTATTGACCAAGGGTACGTTGACCTTTCGGACGTGTTTAAACACGTCTAACATTGTTTGTCAATCAACAATAGGTGACATAAGATTGACATCCGAGTGATTTTAAGAGGTGGCAGATGGTAACAAAAGGATGAATTTACAATAGACCTTATAAATCAACAAAAGGATTAATTATAACAAAGGACTTGATGCGTCATTTCATTAGTGGGTTTTACAACAGTAAACTTTGGTCTCTGACGATGTATTGTTAAGAAAAAATTTCTTCGATCAATCAAATATTGACAGGTCTATTGAAGGAATATTAGGAGCAATAGGTAATTCTTCAATTAAATATTGACTGGTTTTTTTTAAAAGGGGTGTAATCCGAGGGGGTTAGGTATGTATTGGATAAACAAGATAATAATATAGTTGTTCAATATAGCTAACCATAGATCACTGGGTGGAGGTAAAGCTTCCTAAAAAGAGGGACTAAAGGGTGAAGAAGCCTGGGGAGATATAATCAGGGGGGGTATTTAGGATAAAGAAGTTAAATAAAAAATAGTCAGTTTTCGGATGACAGCAATTTTGACATGTTTTTTACATTAGTGGTACCAAGGGCAAAGGCTTTAAATACTATACCTATTGTTATTTTTGGAAAGAGGTATAAAAATATTTTAACTTATATAGGTTAAAATATTTTTAGGTGTCGAAGACACTTCTTTACATTTTATCCATAAGATAGCAACACTGTGTTTAATGCATGTGGTAAAAGACAGAATAGAGTAATTGTCTTGATATTCAGTTTATTGACTCATAAACCGAAATAAATACAAGAGATGTTAGAATAGAGCTTGCACCCATCCCACAAATACTATGTAATATAATAACGAACATATAGTCATTTATAAAATGCATTTCAGTTATAATAAAATACTTTTTTAAATTTGAATTTTTTTAAATTTTTAGTATTTTAACATTTTTTTTCTTAACTTTATTTTAAACTTTTCTTTTTAAATTTTTTTAACAAAATACTTTTCATACATTTCTGTGGAGATTTTTAAAATTTTTAATTATTTTCGTGAGGGAAAAATGGTGCGCAAGGTCAAGTCCGACTTCAAGTTGAAGTCGATTATCCCACCATCACGTGACGTCATCAATTCCCCCATCTCCCCCCACCCCAGGGATGTCGGTATAAACCCAAAAGTTTTACCCTTCCCCCCTGAAAGGGGGGAAAGAAGGGGGGTAGAATTTTTGGGTTTATACCGTCATCCTTACTCTCTAATATGTACGGTAGAGAATTAGTTCTAAACATTACTGACGACCCCGTTGATAGCATAAATACTATTACGGATCACGTATTAAGCGAATATCTACCCACTGATTATGTCCAAATAACATTGAGAAGCTTAGGTATAAATTGCAGGTCTGAATTAGAATTATCCTTTAAAAGACTAGACCAAGTAGATCCCTCTATCCTCTTTGACCAACTAGCCGAATTGCTTTACGACGATGAAATTGAGCATTTTTTTCAAGGACCCGTAAAAATAATATTCCATATAGTGAGAATTCCTAAGGGGTATGGCAGATCTAAGCGTCGTCATCTTAAACCCTTCAATATTTTCTCTAAAGATAGGCGTGGAATACGTCGGATTACGAGTACCGATAATCTCTGCTTGGCCCGAAGTCTTTGTGTAGCTATTTCGCATCGTGACTACATGAACAACAAAAACAACAAAGAGGCCGAAACTCATTACATCGCAGTAGCCAGACCAGGTCCTCACAACAAAATGCAAAAAATAGCCGCTTTAGAGCTATGTCGTAAGGCGGGAGTCACCTTAGACGAATGCGGGACACCCGATTCGTTCCAGAAATTTAAACTATATTTATCGGCTTACTCTATCTTTGTATATAAATTCGAAAATAGGGTACCCATTTTAATATTAGGCGAAAATGACCCTACAGACACCAGACCACGCCTCTTTCTACTTAACGAAAATAATCACTACAACGTTATTACAAATTTAAAACCATTGTTTAGTCACGAGTACTTTTGCGAGAAGTGTCTCACTCCCTACTGGCGTATTCAATCTCATAAATGCAACGAATGGTGCTTTAAATGTATGCGTCCCACTATTTTTCATGGCCGTGAAAAAACATGTGGGTCATGTTTGCGAAAATTCTGGGGTGACGACTGTTATAACAGTCACTTGGTTCCAACTGGTAACAAAAACCTCTTTGTGAGAGGCTCTACCTTTGTAAAAATTGTTTTAAAACAATAGATTTCGCAAACCGCAAGACTAAGCATACTTGTGGAGAAATTTTTTGTCAAGTATGTGGAAAACATGAACCCAGCGATCATTTATGCTACATTCAAGTGACAAAGGACAAAAACCCCAGCGTTATCCCCTCGAAAAAACCTCGTCGTAATGCACCGGAACTAATGTATATTTTCTTTGATGTGGAATGTATACAGACGAAAATATGTCAAGAGAAGCTGGGAGCGTATGAACATCAAGCTATCTTATGCGTCAGTATCTCTGTTTGCGAAGACTGTATAGAAGAACAATCCCTAGATTTTAATTGCATCAGATGCAACCAATTTGGACCTCGCAAACAACGTTTCACTGGTGGAAAACCCATAGCTTTATTCCTAGATTATTTAGTCAGCTTATTCGAGGTAAAGAAGGTAATTGTATAATTCCATTTTGGCAGCAATTATGACAAGCAGCTATTAATTAGAGAAATAATTAATAGGAACGGGAAATTTGTACCTGAATGATTGAAAATTAACGGAACTCTTATTTTAGAAATGAAGCTATCGAATCTATTATTCCTTGACTCATACAATTTTATTCCCTTCGCTTTATCTAAGTTTCCAGCTACTTTCGGCCTCCCTAATGCTGCTAAAGGGTACTTTCCTCATTTCCTTTTCAACGTAGTGGATCACGAGTTTGATATTGATAGACAGGAGGAGACTAACTACGTGTTAGAAAATACTTTACCACCTACAGAAGCATATGGTTGTCAGTACTTTACCAGGAAAAACTTGGACGCCTTTATGAAATGGCACACTTCGGAAGTCTGTAAGGGTAAAGGCTTTAATTTTTTAAATGAGCTTTATTATTATTGCGAAAACGACACTCTACTCCTATTTTTAGGATGTTTAACTTTTCGGTCCCTCCTACTCAAAGTTACGAGTGTAGACCCATTTAATTGCGGATCAGTCACCCTACCTGGCGTTTGTTCTTACGTTTTCAGGAAAAATTATCTTAAATCGAACACCATTAGCATCATCCCAACAAACTATTACAGACTTAGCGAAAATCAGTCTTTAGGCGCCATTGAATGGCTTGAATGGACTTCGCATGACAGAAATATCCCCATTCATTCCTCTTTTAGAGGCAAAGAGGTTAAAATCCAAACCCTAAAGGTAGATGGGTATTGTTCAAACAACAAAGAAGTGTTCGAATATATGGGATGCTATTATCATGGATGCAAAATACACTTTCCCATCAATAGAAACAAGATGTTACATGGTGACCCTACTGAAACGTTAAACACAAGATACACGAGAACTGAGAAGAAAATTAGCAAACTAGAGGCCCTCGGACACGCAGTCAATGTCAAATGGGAATGTGAATGGCAACAAGACAAAACAAATAACCCCGAAATTAATGAATTTTTAAAACGGAATGACATCCGCGTTAAAACATCCAAAAGACTGAACCCTCGCGACGCCTTCTTTGGAGGCAGGTGTTGCGCTAACAAGCTCTACCATAAAACAACGGGTACATAAAAAATGCACTACGTGGATTTCACTAGCCTGTACCCTTTCGTCAACAAAACGGGAAAAATTCCCATTGGTCATCCTCAAATAATTTTAGATAATTTTCCCGATATCTTCTCTTTCGATGGACTCCTCAAATGTGACGTACTTCCTCTTTTACCTGCGAGGATAAATGGGAAGTTAACATTCCCTCTATGCTACACCTGTTGCAAAACTCAATTTCAAGGTGACTGCACCCACACACCTGATCAGAGAGAACTGAGAGGTACCTGGGTAACAGATGAACCGAGGGGGAAACCACTTGTGAAATCAGGTGTACAAAATTTTTGAAATCACGATTGAAGTCCATAAATTAATTTTGAATTCTCTATAAATCGCAAAATTTGGTTGAAATCTCGGAAGTCTTAGGAAGTCCCTAGAGAATCGCTTGAAGTCACGCGAAGTCTCTTGGAAATCACTCGAAGTCTCTCGGAAGTCTCTTGGAAATCTCTCGGAAGTCTCTTGGAAATCTCTTGAAGTCATACGAAGTCCTCTTGAAGTCATACGAAGTCCCCTTGAAATCTCTCGAAGTTGATGAAGTCCGTTGGAAATCTCTTGGAAGTCATATGAAGTTCTTGAAAAATCTCTTGAAGTCCAAGGAAATCCGTTAAAAATATCTTGAAGTCTATCGAAATTCCGTTTCAAATCTATTCAAGTCTCACGAAGTTCCTTGCATATGAATTTTTTTCTCTCTTTTCGTTTCTTAAAGATTGGGTCTGTGGGGGAGAAATAGTTCATTTGAAGAGGGGAGAGATAATTTGGCACTAAAACCTTGCCGACTGAAAAACAAGGTTTCTAAGATAGATTAAAAATCACTAAACCAAGAGTTGGTTCGAGGATGAAAGGCCGAGTTGTAACAACCAAAGTAAAAGTCCAGAGTTTAATAACAAAAAACAACTAAATTTATTCCATTGCCTGCTAGAGTAGCCAGGTCTTTCTTATAGGGATGTCAAAAACCGCCCGGTTTAACCTAAAACCGGTTTTTTCAATTCCGGAGCACCGGTTTCTAAAATGTTCGGTTTTAATCGGTTTTTTAAAATGAAAACCGAAAACCGAATCGGTGTTTTTTAATTCACACAATTAAAAGTTTTCCATTTTCGTCACTTAATGTTACTTATCTTCGGTTGGCTGCTAACAATCTATCACCATGGAGCAATATCAAAGGAGACATAGATGCGTATAATGCAATTTTAATGGAACTTTCGTTCTCACTCCAAGAAAATTACTCCATCTGTCGAATAATTTTTCATTGGCCTATTCTAGAATGCCAATGGAAAACGGCATTACTTAACACCTATTGGTACTAACTACTCGGTACTAATATACATAGTTTACAGGCGTGGAGGATTCATACCATTTGCACAAGGAGACCTGGCAACTTA
Organism: Phalangium opilio; assembly: GCF_054372755.1. Classification (NCBI taxonomy): domain Eukaryota; kingdom Metazoa; phylum Arthropoda; class Arachnida; order Opiliones; family Phalangiidae; genus Phalangium; species Phalangium opilio. The sequence continues at coordinate 5,875,995 of NW_028324180.1, read as the reverse complement.
GAGTGTAAAATAACAGACGATTTTACACTCTAAGTCGCTTGGTCTCCTTGTGTTAATGGTAGGAATCCTAAACGCCTTACCTGTAAACTATGTATTTGGTCTTTGAGTTTACGTTGGAGTATCGCATTTTTCAACATTTATCATGAACGACCGGATAAAAACCGGTTTTTTTGTCCAGTTATTTGAATCGGTTAAACAGGCCATTTAAATAAATCGGTTAAATTAATCGATGGATAAAGAATGCGCGTGGGGAAATTTGTTTTCATGTTGTAGGATAGTTTGAAAACAAATTTCATCTCGCGCATTCTACTATAAATCACGTGTCAAGTCACTTAAAAAATCGCGGCGTGATGACGATTTCTTATTTTCAACAAGTTCAGCAAGACCAAATACTTAATATAATCACCTATTGGCTTAATAAACTATTATTTAACTAAATTGGGAACCTTAATTTCGAAACGTGTAAGAAAATAATAAAAAGTCAGAGAATACGACATAAAAGCTGCCTATTTAAAAATTGCGCCATCTAGTTCTCTGAACCATGAATCCGAGTATGAATCAGACGATAATCACTTTCAAAAACACAGCCCACGCGCTCACGAACGTGATCGAGTTAGCTATGCCATAAATGGCGGCCGATCACGTGATCATATTTTTCTCGCGTATAACGCCGCAGAATTCTTTAGAGTGAGACATAAGCGGCGATCAAATGGACCAATACTATTCGGGTTTGTATCTGCGCCATATAAATCGGCATCGATACTTGCTTTTGGTTGCTCTGCACCTTAGTACTTAATAGCAAAGTACATAGATACTTTTAAATTATTGCAATTTAATGAATATAGAAATCGGCTCTAGTCTATAAATTCTATTGAAGTCACTAACTTATGTTGAAGTCATTAGAAGTCTTTAAATTATGTTGAAGTCCCTTGAAATCGTTACAAACTAAATTGAAGTCACATTGAAGTCTATAAATTATGTTGAAGTCATATTGAAGTCTATAAATTATATTGAAGTCACTTGAAATCTTTAAAAATTATATTGAAGTCACTTGAAGTCTTTAAAAATTGTATTGAAGTCACTTGAAATCTTTATAAATTATATTGAAGTCACTTGAAGTCTTTTTAAACTTTAATGAAGTCATTTGAAATCAAATACAGTTAGTGAAGTCTTTGAAGTCAAATGAAGTCTATGATAGTTCAATTGAAGTCATTTGAAATCTGAAATCAGGTGTACAAAATTTTCTTAGTGGTTTCCCCCTCGAGATGAACTAAGATACGCCGTGGAGCGAGGATACAAAATTACGCGGATGTATGAATCCTGGTCCTAAAAAATAACACAATACGATCCCGAGACCAAACAAGGTGGTCTTTTTAAAGACTATGTAAACGCCTTTCTGGAGTATAAAACTCTGGCTAGCGGCTTCCCTGCTGATTGCGTCACCCAAGAGGATAAAGAAAAGTACGTCAGGAACTACAAAGAAGTCGAGGGGATCGATTTAGATATAGATAAAATTGAAAAGAACGAGGGGTTGTGATGCCTGAGTAAGCTAATGTTGAACTCTTTTTGGGGAAAGTTTGGACAAAACACGAGACACACCTCAACAGATATAATAAAAGACGCAAAAGCTCTATACGAGTTACTTCTTAACCCAGACAAAGAGGTTAAAAGTCTATTGACATTAAACGATGATACTATTCTAGTCAAATCAACAGACATTGCGGAAAACGAGATAGCTCACAAGCATACAAACGTAGTTATAGCGTGCTATACTACGACTATGGCACGCCTTCATCTTTTAAAACATCTCGAGATTGTGGGAGACCTATGTTTTTATATGAGTATGGACAGCCTTATCTACCTCTCGCCAGATGGAGTCCCTATACTTCCTACAGGAGATTATCTTGGTGAGTTAAAGAATGAGTTAGAACCATACGGCAAAGACGCCTATATTTGTGAGTTTGGAAGCGCTGGTGCGAAAAATTATTCGATGAATATTTACGACCCCGCAACAGAAAAGATCACTAACATAATTAAAGTTAAAGGATTTTATTTAAATTCGTCTACTGAGAACCACGTAAATTTCGATATAATGAAAAAGTTGTTAGGTGTAAACAACGATGGTAAACCAGAAATGAACTCTGTACAAGTACCGATTGGCCCCCAAATCCGACGTTTACCTAATCATACTTTAATTATCATTGATCAAACTAAAACATATCAAGCCGTCGTCGATAAAGTAAGAGTTTTCCCAGATTACACCACAACCCCTTACGGGTATCTTAAGTAAATTTGTAAAATTAATTTGTATATATAATTTTTGTATTTTTAATTAATTTGGGGTTTTGTCTGCAGACATTTTTGTGTATGTTAATTGCAATTAGTTTTATTACGTTTAGAATAAATTTGTCAATAATAATTTTCACTTTATATTATGGTCTTTATTCCTACAAAAGCATCTTTTGTTATAAGCCTATACAATCAATCAAATGTTGACAGGTAAAGAGAGGAGATCGGGAAAACCCGACTACTCGACCTTGAGTGGCCGCCATCTTGAATTGCCCTATACTGGCTGCACCCTCTCTTTCAACCATAGCACTGTCGCTCAATCCACAGGCTCTAGCCATAGCGATTTTCTCATGGTAATAGGCTTCTATTGGTTCATTCGGATGTCTGACCCTTTTCTCCATTTCACGGTAGAGTTGTCTGCTTCCACGGACAGACGGAAACCATTCGAGAAGTTTTCTTTTTCATTCGTCCCAACTTAATCGGATAGAAGATAAACCCTCGTACCAGGTTTGAGCGGTACCTTGTAATTTCGACAAGGCATGATGAACGATAACCAGATCGGTCCAATTGTAGGGTGCGGCTACATATCTACCTTCTGTATCCACATTTCCATCGTTTGATGTGGGATGTTTATTGGATCAAATACTGGGATGAGTTTTCCAGCATCTCCCCAGTGGTGATGAACAGTAGAATTTCCCTGGTTCTGATTATTGGCCCCACTTGGGTTTGCGTTATTCTGTGGCGCTGCTGCATTTACGGTTGCCATAGCTGTGATTGCTTGTCCAACGGCGGCGGCGACAGCATTTTTGATAAGGTCCTTAAACTTATCTTCGTCAATGGTTAGAGAGGCGGCTCTACCAGTGCTACTGCTCTCGTTCGGCATTTTTGGGCTAGTAGGTAAGACTTCGCTTTCGCTGTCGGAGGTATTAAAAAGGTTCAGTAATACCTGAGTTTGAGACACATTCGATTCGGAACGAATAGTTTCGTTTTCTACTTCTATCTCGTGATAATCGGCGTCTGATTCTTCGCTTTCGGACGAGTGTTCGACGGAATCGTGATTTTCTGAAGAGTCGAGGGAATCGTTATTTTTTAAAGAGTTGTCGGAATTCAGATTCTCAAAAGTTTCGGTGACGGAATCTGGATTTAAGGGAGGCTCAACGACAGAATCTCGATTTGCAGGGGAACCACAATTATCTTCACTTTTTGATAACTTTCGTTGTCCCCGCGTTTTCAACTTCTCTTTTAACAGTTCGGTTTTACTTTGACGGAGTTCCATTTAGTAAAGGCATCGTTGCGTTATCGGCTATGATTTTGGGTGTGCCCTCGAACTTTGCGGCTCCTCGTGGTATGCAGTGGCAAGGCTTCGTTTAGGCGGACTTGTACGTGTTGAAGATTCATTATCCCACTTCTGATTATGTTAGCTATTGGAGGGCTAACTCTATTGAATTGTGAACGAGTAGTGTTTGTATCATTTAATGGTTATATTTAGTATTACAATAGTCAACTAATTACATAGTTAAAGTTAAATTATACTGAAATAGTGACGGTACTAAGTTAACTACTTAGTATGGCGGTTGCCAGCCGAGAAGTGGCGTCTCTTTCTTTAGAACGCGTGATTATCGATTGGCGATAACCTATGGTGAGATCTGTCAAAAGTTTTCAACTGCGTTTAGGCGCGCAATTTGAAAGTTCGCTAATACGTGCGAACAGCTTGTAAGCTCCTTGTGTATGAAAACCTTCTGTTTGGAGTGGTTTGACGCAGGTACTGGCCGCACAGCATCCATGACCGTGCGCAAAGAACTCAGGAAATCTTCTGGGTTTTGCCTTGCTTGACTTGGACGAAAAAAATCTCCGGGCAGTCGTAATGTCTCCCCGTATATCCTCACAGCCGCTGACGACTGAATATCTTCTTTTACTGCTGTTCGTAGTCCCAAGAGCACCGATGGCAAAGTTTTTGTCCATTGCTCATGTCCTCGAGCTGTGATAGGCTTTGAGAGACCGATGCATCCTTTCAACCATCCCATTTGCTTGGGGATGGAATGCCGTAACTTGCTGGTGTCTTGCGTCCAAGTTTTGTGCGAGATCTTTAAATAAACACGAAGTAAACTGCCTTCCACGGTCTGAATATATTGTGTCGGGACATCCGAACCTTGAAACCCATCCATCATAAAACGCACGACATACACATTCTGCGGTAATACTGTTGATTGGGAATGCTTCAGGCCAACGAGAGAAACGGTCGACGCAGGTAAGAAGTTAGGAGTATCCTTCTGATGGCGGTAACGGTCCAACAAGGTCAACATGAACGTCCGTGAATCGCTGTGAAGGTAGTGTGAATTTTCCATGTAGGCTGACAGTGTGTCTGTTGACTTTACTCCTTTGAAACGGTATACACGCCTTAGTCCATTTTGCTACGTCAGCATTCATGGATGGCCACACAAAACGTTGTGCGAGAAGCTTCCTCGTTTGCCGTACTCCCGGGTGAGATAAACCGTGGATATTATTGAAAGCTTGCTTCCGGAAAGGCAGTGAAATGTAGGTTCTAACTTTGTCCGTTGAAATATTGCAATAGAGATCAATTTTTGAATCGGGTAGGTCTATTTTCTTTAGCTTCAATGCAGTCTCCGAAGATAACAATGTAATCAATTATTCGTCGATTTTTTGTGCTTCGGCTAACTTCTGGAAATCGAAAGTCCCAATGTTTACGAAATTTATCTCGATGCGTGAAAGGGCGTCTGCAACCGTGTTGTCCTCGCCTTTAATATGCCGTATATCCGTGGTGAATTGACCAATGTAATAGAGTTGTCTCGCTTGTCGAGGGCTTGCTTTATCCAGCTTCTGCATGAATGCGAACGTCAGTGGCTTATGATCCGTATACAGAGTAAATTGTCTGCCCTCAAGCATATGCTTGAAGTTTTTAATAGCTGCATAGGCCGCAAGAAGTTCTCGGTCGTACGCGCTGTACTTTAATTGTGCTGGTGATAATTTCCGGGAAAAGAACGCAAGGGGTTCGCAATCGTTTCCAATTCTCTGCTCCAGTGCTGCTCCGATTGCAAAACCGGAAGCATCAACCTTCAGAACCAAAGGGGCGTCCATCCTCGGATGTGCTAGCAGTGTGGCATCTTGAAGGGCTGTTTTGCAATCCTGGAACGCTTTTTCAGCTACCGTAGTCCAATTTATTCGGGTTTTATCGTTCTTTTTCGCTCCCTTAAGGTATTCATTGGATGGTGCCTGAATCGTTGCAGAATTCCTTATGAAACGATGATAGAAATTTTTCATTCCCAAGAATCTTCGAAGGTCAGCGATGGTCTCTGGCTTTGGATTACTTTGACCTTGTCTGGCAATGGTGCGATTCCTTTTGAATTGACCAAGAATCCAATGAATTCTATTTCGGCCATTCCCATCTGTGATTTTCCGGGATGTATTACGATACCATATTCCTTAAATCGGTCGAAAAGGATGCGGAGGTGTTTCTTATGCGTCTCTGAGTCAGCTGATGCTACTGCGACGTCATCGACAAACACGAACACGAAATCCAACCCCCGGCACACTTCATCCATGAAGCGTTGAAAAGTTTGCGCCGAAATGCATTAGCCGAAAGGCATGCGCAGGAATTCCCAAAGCCCAAAAGGTGTGATGACCGCCGTTTTGTTAACATCATCAGGGTGTACCGGTATCTGATGAAATGCCTTCACGAGGTCGAACTTGGAAAAGATCGTGCATCCTGCGAAATTTGCCGTCATGTTGGTTATCAATGCTAGGGGGTATCGATCCGGACGAGTGCAACGATTTAAGGCTCGATAATCTCCACATGGTCTCCAGTCTCCAATTTTTTTAGGCGTCATATGGAGTGGACTTGCAAAATTACTCTTTGAGGGTCGACATATACCTTGTTCGGCCATAAGCATGAATTCTCTCTTCGCAGTTGCAAGTTTTTTTGGGTCGAGATTCCGGACACGTTCTACGACCGGTGGTCCACAAGTCTCGATATGATGGAAAACGTTATGTTTTGGTGATATCAACGCTGCTGACGGACGAGTAATCTCAGGGTAATTCTAGGAGAGCGGTAGCTCTCTTAGATAAGACCTCATACTGCTCTTAATGTATAACGAGGGTTTTTTGTTTGGATATAACTTTTTTTGTATTGTATTAATTGTTTTGAAAAAATTCCACAGAACTACAATTCGGGCCCTCAATATGTGGTTAAAATTTCAAGAAGATCCACCCATTAGTTTATTGTATAAAAAATAAAGTTGCTAAGGGTGGTTTTCATTTGCATAAAATTAGTCAGTGTTTTTGGTGAAAAAGTTAAATTTTCCCATAGAAATAACATGGAGTTTTTCTCAAATTTAGCCATTTTTTGGCCACCCTTTTGAAATGAAATATTCGTTTGTTACGTTTGGGAACGGTTTTATATGAAAATTTAAAACTTTTTCTAGACCATTTTTAAGGTTTTTGAGAAAAATTAAGTTTAAGTGCTAATTTTCATGTTTTTTAATCATGGTTTGACTTACGTTGTGCAGGCGACGTCATTTATGACGTAGGTTTGGAAACTTTGTATAGAGGGAAAAACAAAATCTTTTGGGCAATGGCCGCCGCGTTTTGTCACCTTAAAGATTATTTTTGAACTTTGAGAACGTTGATGAGCTTTAAAAGATCTGATTTTAATATTTTTGTAAGTAATACTTTATTTTGATTCAATACAAAAAAATTTAAGGGTACGATTTAGTCAATAATTTACGAATTAAGTTTCATTTATTATTTTACTTTTCGGCTGTAGGTAGTACGGTAGGTAGGAGATATTTACAGCTATAGTCATTTTTTGTTTAGAAAATACGTCGTCCGCTCTGCCTAGTGCCTATGTTCTTGCCTAAGCTATGAGGGAATTTTTTTCCCTTTTCATATAAATGAAGGGGCTAATAAGGTCTAATTTTATTTTTTTTCGTAAGTTAAACTTAATTATAATTTATTTCAAAAGAATTTAAAGTTATGTTTTAGCCGATAATTTATAAATTCATTGATTTTAGTACGTATCAGTCAAAAGTTCATGACAGCTGTCAGCTGGTTGTTGTAGTTAGAAGACTATGCCGTGTAGGGTTCGTTTTAAGGTGTCTCACCCGGTGCCCTCGGCCAACGATAAGCGCTGATTAGTGTTAATTTTTTACTTAAATTAAAGTTTTTGTTGTTTAAAGTAGATTAATACAAACCCTACGCATAACGGTTCGTTAACAGGTTTCTAAACTGGTGTCACCGGCCAATGATAACAAATACGTACATCATTTTGTTCGTTGAAATTGCTGGTAAATTAATCGATAGATCACACGATCACTAAACTCTGTCAATAAACCAATTAATATTTTTTATTCGGACTCTTCCAATCATTTTTGTTGGGTAACTATGAATTTTTTTATTATTTTTTTAGTGCTTATTTTTAAGTTACCTAAGAAAAAATTAAACGATGACCAGTTTGTTTATATAATGATTATTTTAACATTGCCCAAGAAAACAGTAAGCAATAGCCGGTTTTTAACAGTGGTGGGAATTTTCAGAAGAATCTTCCTTAGAAGGGCGCTATCACGCCTTCTAACCCTTCTTTTCCGTAGAAGAGAGGGCAACACTATAGAAGCTTAAGGGCGCCTTCTTTGAAAAGAAGATTGGGTAAAAGAAGACACAACTTCCTTCCTACTACCCTACCTTGCTTCCCCAGACCGAAAAATGCATGGAATGGAGCTTTAGCTATCGCGAGCCTCCCTTCTAAGATTTGGAAGGTACTCCCTCGAGAAGGGAGGTGAACCTTCTTTTTTGGGAAGAAATATCCCTTCAGAAGGATGTTTACCTCCCTTTTTTGGGAAGGGACAGTGGCAAAGAAGGGAAGTTTTGGGGGAGGGAGGGAATAGGTATTGCCCAAGAAGGGAATTTTTGTTTTTCTTCCGTGATGTAAACAGCCCGTGGAAGGTTTTAAGGCTTCTTACAATGGGGAAAGAAGTTCTGATAGGTAAGGTAGTACAGCTCTATTATGAAATCAAATACGAGAAACTATCGGTAGATGATGTTATTCCACCAAAGAAAAATTTATGTATTTGAAGATGTGAATTTGATTGAATCGATGATGATCACTGAACATTTTCAATTTATTAAGTCACTAGTATGTAGTAATTACAAGTATGCTTTTTTATTGATTGCAATTACTAACTTTCTGCCCTAATGAAATATTAAACCTAGGCCTATATGTGAATTATGTTAAAGATTTTAATAATAAGCATAAAACTATGGATTTTAATATGAAGCATATAATTACGGAAAATTTCAATATTAAGCATAATTACGGACGATTTCAATATTGAGCATAAAATTGCGGATTTAAGTATTAAGCATAAAGTAACAAATTTTAATGTTAAGCATAAAATTACAAATTTTAATATTAAGCATCAACTTATTAATCTGTGACGATCAAAACAAAGCAGCGATTCCAAAACAGATTCTGATAACAAACTCGACGAAGGTAAACAAAAACTGGCATTTTTATTCAATTGGTTTATGTGTAACCTAAAGGGGAGCCACCGAGATTTGCGGTGTTCTCTTTGTTAGATGCTAGCTCCGCGTCAGGCCGATGAATATTTTTACCCAGCAAGTCTTTTGTGGCGCCCTTTAGTCATAGTAATTTTGCACGGCTAATAAATATTTCACGTTGTGCACATTTTATTTTTATCCCAGCCTGGAATCCGTTGGCAACTATTTTCGGAGCGCAAGATTCGGATTCGGATTCTGAAGAGGAAGAGGAAGACCAAACACTAAAGGCGACATAAGATGACGACGGTTGAGAGAGAAAAGGCTGCATAGCACACTCCCTGCTATTAGTTGTAAACAATGCCATTAAGGCCAATGACAGCTCGAAAGAGCTACTTGAAAATCTCCAAAACTGGATAAACTTTTTTCGCAAATTGCCTAAATGGACAGAAGAGTTAAAATCAAGAAGTGGCGGCGTTGATTTAAAAACGATAGGGGGTGTTCGCTGGAGCGCTGTTTTTCTGGGATTGGAACGATTCACAAAGGTAAGTTTAATTTTAGGGTCCATATTTTCTAGAAAGAACTTCTGAATGTTTTTTGTCCAACTTCAATTTGAAAAGTTAGACAAGCATGTTCTCATAGAGAATATTTTCAACAATATACAAATATATTCCAGGATAATATGTTGAAAGCAATGGTTGACGCTTTGAATAAAGCCAAAAAAGACCCGAAATGTCCAGCTAAAATAGACTTTCCGTTGCCAACGGAAGAGGACGTCGAGGACGCGAAGGAACTCCTCGAGATTCTGAAACCTTTAAAGGTCTCAACAGACTTCTTTCAGAAGAGTGGTCCACTATCCTCAAGCGTTATAGGGGTTCTTTTGACCGTTTTCCAGGACGATTTCAGGGTGGAAACGAAAAAATTCGAAGATATAAAGATCGGAGTCCTGGAAAACTTTAAAAAACGGTTCTCTTCAACGTTGGAGGACCCATTTTACATAATGGCCTCTCTCCTCGATCCAACCCAGAAAAACATACTTTTTGAGAGTAGGTATCATATCTATGTACATGTTTATTATGAATATCGAACATCATTAGGCAGAGATCAGTTCTTATTATGGTAAAATTTCGATCTGTTGCTTTTCCAACTTTGAAGAATTAAATTTTGCTAAAAATAATATTCAATTTGATTCACTTTGATTATAGATACGTCAATAATACAATTCCATGTTCATAATTAACATTAATAAAGTAAAAGTTACGACATGGATATAAGTCATGTTTATACTAATATTTCAAATATTAAGGTTCTTATACACAACCAGTATGGATAAATTTGTATCCAAACTTCAAGTGCGTGGCAAAGACAAGCGCACATGTTTTCATTAGAGAGAGTGTGTTACTCGAAGCTGCGCAGGATCCCACCCTAAGGTTTGACACAGAACCAAAGCCATACTCGCCGTTTAATAGGTCAGACCTTGAAGCCACCGTACCATGTAATGAACGCATCCCTATGAGAGAATTGGAAAATTACCTTTTACAACCGAGATGTCTACAGGCTGACATTGCCTTAGATTATAGGAGAGGTCACGAGGAAAGCGCGCTTGAAGAAGCTGTCTTTCGATAAAACACGTAGCAGACATTCTAATGTACCGAGAATACAACAGAAAATAAAAATTTTGCAATTGTTTGAAAATATTTTGATTTCGTTTTGCACGATTTTCCATTGGATAATACCATAAGTAATCCATTACCCTTTAGCTAATTAATTTTGCAACAATCCACGGCTTTATTATTATCATTACGCGTCAATGTGAAACTCGGAGAGGTAAGGACCGGTGTGGGGGGTATGAACGGTGTGGGGGGTATGAACGGATAATCGGTTTCACACTTTGCACAATCTCATTCTCCATGACGCCTCAGTTAAGCAATAGACCAGTACCGTTAGAAAGGGGGTGTAGACGGTGTATCTCTCCCTCTAGGCGCTCTCTTGTAAGAGGGGATACTGTACACGCCCAGTAGGGGATTACACTGAGCTATGACGTTTCCATACTGACACTACTCTATAAACGGCAGTGTGGAAAATCAGGAAAATATCAGAGTAGGGAAATTTGTTAAACATATCGCCATACTACAGATGGAACAAATTAACATTTTTAATTTTTGAAAATTTATTTATCTTTTACGATGTGTCTATTTTCTTACGGCCTCCTTTGTTATTATGAAAACATGAAAGAAATTTTGGTCTTACATGCATAGATTCTCTGTCCTACAATTTCAGTCTAATATCCCCTTTTCTCTAGATACTTTTATACCATAGAATATCTTTCTACCCCATTGCCAATATTAAAATAAAATTACGCTATGAAAGCCATGGCGATAACAGGCTCTAACTAAGATTGCTTGCATTAGGGCTACCAGGGAACTTCACTGTCTTTTTTATTTTCAGTAGGGAGCTTTCAGTCTTACCGCTGTTCTGGTAGCGTAAATTATGTCACGAGACTCAGCTCCAACTGAAAGCTCTCTATAACATTTTATTAAATTTAAAACTAGTTTCCCTAAATGAGAACATTAACGAAGTGCATAGAAGTTTTTAGGTAGCCCCAGGAAAAGCAATCGAAAATATTTAGTACCTCCGTTTTGCGGACAGTCCCGCATTATGTGGCCGGCCTTCTTACACTTATAGCAGGTCCGGACCCATTTCCACCGTCCGCGACCGCCGCCTCGTCGTCCGCCGCGTCTTCCGCCCCGTCCTCCGCCCCGTCCGCGACCGCCGCCGCCTAGTTCGCCGCCGCCGTAAAAGTAGGCATTCACCACTTTTATATTTTTTGCCTTCCATTACTAAACCCAAACCGACAATTAAGTAATTTCATTGAATAGTTTACAATCAATTACTTTCTATCTAGTTTAAAGTTTGACAATAAATTTAAACATTATAACTTCAAATTTTATGACTTAGCTTCAAAACCCGTTAATTAATAATTTTAACTATTAAAAATTGTGTTTAAAACATACTTACGAGGTTGATATACGGCTAGCTTGCTTTAAATAAAGTAATACCTTTGGCAGGGGCTTCGGTAATACTTCTTTCCCGCCAAAAAAATTCCCTGGAATCCCTGGGCTAGGAGAAGCAGCATAGAGAAATAAAACGGGATTGGAGACTGATTTTACAGCAATGTGTCTAGTTATAATTGGTCCATGGTACTACTCCAGAGGGCACTAAATTCAAGTAGCTTATTCCCTCGGCACTTGGCAGCCTTGGCTTCTACTTCGGCGGGAATTGTTTCAATTTCCACCTCGTTCCGTTTTCTTGCAATTCCGAAGACTTGTAAAATAATATTAATTGCCACGAATCTTAATTTTTAAGGTTTTACATGATCTATAAACTAAGTATTTTTGGTTTTTTTATGTTCGTATTGTACAATAACTTTTGTTCTCATTTCAGATTGTGAAATTGTCTTTTTTACTCTTAGTCTTAACAGGTTTCACTTTCCCTTGTAATTATATTATCTTCATTAATTTATATTGTATTTTTTTTCTTTTTACAATTTGCAATTCTGTCAGAAGTTTTTTTTTTGACACTGGGTTCTTTCTGTGCGTCTAAAAGGTTCCCTGTGTACATATTATTCAGCCAATTCTTTGTGTTTGGCAAGTGGGTTCTCTGTGCTCTCATTAATTGGGTTCTCTGTGCTCCCATTAATTGGATTTCTTTGTGTTCCCATTAATTGGATTTCTTTGTGTTCCCATTAATTGGATTTCTTTGTGTATCCAAATTGCAAGTTCCAGTGTGGGATTAAGGTTTCCTTGTGACCTATTGCAATCTGTGTCAAATACGGTACTGCTTGTACTGACTAAAACTCTGCAGAGGTTGAAAAAGATTTGCTTCTTTGTGCGATTCCTAAATTTTCATAATGTTTTGTCGGGAGAAAATAAAGAGAAAAAATAAATGCTTATCAATGCAAAAAGAAAGAGCCCAAATTAAATTGGAACTGTTAGTTAACAGTACAGCTTTGCAAAAACAGCAAAGTAAACAACTTGAAAACAAGAAATACTATCTGAAAAACAAGGACAATATTCAGAGAAGAAAAGCAAATACCTATGTTCAGCATCAACTTGCGCGTGGTACAGCAAAAGGTGGTAAAAGGGCTATGGCACCAGGTGGCACCACTAATGTGGGTTTCTGTTCAAAAAAATTAAAACCCAAACATAAACCAACTAAAGTAGATAAATTTGGTTTTGCGAAAAAGCTCCTCAATGCGGGCATTTTCAAAACGAAAAACAAAAAAATTATAGCCGAAAGCTATAAAAGGTTTTTAGTCAAACGTCTCACAGAAAGATTGGCGGCGTCAAAGTCTTTTGACACCGAGACCAAAAATAGACGCACGAAGTCCATCTCTCACAAGCTAAAATGCCAAGTGGTAGCTGGTAGAATATTGTATTTGAAAAGGCAATTGTATTCCGCTTATCACGCCCAACTAACGGCCATTGTTGGTGAATTTAAGGATTTTGTCAAGAAAATCAAAGAAATTGGGTCCATTGATCCTGACAATTTGGCAAAAGTTGTGGGTGGGAAAAGGCTTCACAGTAGCATGAAAGAGGCCTATTTCCAGGAAACTTCCTATTATCTGATTGGAAATAATGGTAAAACATTGAAAACTGGCGATGAGTCACATTACGCCAAAATTTTTCAATTGGATTCTAATGGTCGTGTACGAAAAGTTCTGAGAGACCGTGTTACGAGTTCGACTAAAGAATTGTTTGTTGACGAAATGGGAAATTTCGTTGACATAAAAAACAATAACGAGACTAGTACCGTAGAACGAGTTTTACAAGTTAATGAGTCGGGAATTGTTACGAATCTATTCAAAATTGTTGAAACTGAAGAGAAGAATCCGAAAGCAAATTTTGTGATCAATGAAGGGGGGTTTATTGAAACCCAAAACAAAACTGTATACTGGGAATGCTGTGATATTTGAAATGTTCGAACTCGAGCCATTGCAAAAGTACTAGCTTTAATAAGCACAGTTGCCAATGCTAATGAAAAATCTTTCACTAAAATTTTTGAGTCTGATTTGGACCTTTGCGAATTAAGAAAAGAATTTTGCAAAAAATCAAACGTGTTTATACCACCAGATGGGGACGAAGTAGTGGTGAGAATAGTACCGTTCCTAGGACACACCTCTTACTGCGCTGATAGCGAAGAGCGCCAAAGTAATTTGCGTTCTTTCGCTGAATTGGCTCCACATTGTTCGGGAATTAGAACTATTCTGAATAAGATGTATCAAGTCAAAGCCTTGCTCAACGCGTTAACTAAAATTTCAACTGAAATTGAAAGTGGTGATTACGATTCTCTGACGAATGTCATGGTGCAATCGAGAAAAATCCTAGCCACACGTGGGAAAAATTTCAATAACGAACAAAACAATGCTCCCACAGGAAGCGTTAACGCTCCTCGGCCCACTCTCGATGAAAGTGAGATCTTGAGTCTTTACGAGAATCAATTCGCTCGGGCAATGCTAAACCCCAACGAGTTTCACGACACGCCCTGCGACTGCTGTTTTAGATTACTGAAAAAAACTGATTTAAGAACTGTAGAAAAACTAGTTAACAGTGCTGTTTTTGATAACGAGGCCTATCTGATTTTAAGAGCTGGCTGGATAATGAATCATTCGGACGCTAGAGAAGCAGAGATGCTTCTATGTCGTTACTGCGCTACGGATTTGGGAAAAAGTAAAGTTCCCATTAGATGTTTTCTGAACAACTTGGCGGTTGACAATCCTCCGCCAGATGTCACCAATTAAAACATGTTCGAGAAAGTTTTAATTCAGCTTGTGAAGCCCTTCCACACTGCACTGTAAAAAAGTGAGGTTAATCTTTGAATGCTTAGGCGTGCATAGCCCCGACACTGTGGTGGTACGCTTTAACGTTCAAATTTGAATAATTTCGTTGCGTTAAAATTTGAACAGAGCACTATTGTTCAAAATTAAACGCTCACGCATTCATATTTGAACGGCGCGTAAGAGGTAAGTATATCGTGTAAATTTAAGCAGAAAACCGCTCAAATTTAATTGGAAAATTAAACGTTTAATAGTGAATTTTTATGCATTCATTTTTGAGCAACATCGGAGAGTTTGATCAAGCGTTCATATTCAATTGCTGACGTTCAAAATTGAGCAATTCACCATTTAATAACACATGGTGCACAAGCGTTTGATGAAGTATTGAAATTTGACAGTTATAGCGTTGAATTTTGAATAGAGAAATTTGATTTCAAATTTCATCGCTGAATGCGTTATGGTAAGGCATACTATATTAAATATACGCACTGATAAGGAAGATATCTAATGTGCTTAAAGCTTGGAAATCTTCTGAGGGCAGGTAAATTTGAAACACATAACCATAACCGTTCTGTTAAATAATAATTCAGTTATATGAAGAAAGTCTGAACTTAAGGAAAGTGTTCATTATCAAGTTCTTTCCGATTATAACCTTGTAGCAATAAATTACATTATCAAACTATTTGAAGGCCTATGTAAATATAAGGGAAAGGTGAAATACGCAATAATCCGTAACATTTACTTTGATATTATTGTTTAATTATGATTATACAGACAAATATATATTAAATTCACAGTAAATAAGCAAGTTATAGTAAATTGTTGAGAAGTTATTGTATTTTTAATGAAAGCTTTGTTTGTAGTACAAATTTACAGCAGCGGAATCAACTAATTTTAGGGCAGAATTAATTTTATTTTGCACACCTTTTGCGATTGAACAATTTCGTTCATATTTGAATACCCATTAAACCCTTTTTTCTTAGAGTGTTGTTTTAAAGCCAAAAACACTTCCATTTGAACGCCCATTACTCTCTCTCGTGTGAACGCCCATATCGCCCTCGTTTGAATGCCCATATCGCGTTCTTTTCAATGCCCATATCGCATTCGTTTGAACGCCCATATCGCATTCGTTTGAACGCCCATATCGCATTCGTTTGAACGCCCATATCGCATTCGTTTGAACGCCCATATCGCATTCGTTTGAACGCCCATATCGCATTCGTTTGAACGCCCACATCGCATTCGTTTGAACGCCCATATCGCATTCGTTTGAACGCCCATATCGCATTCGTTTGAACGCCCATATCGCATTCGTTTGAACGCCCATATCGCATTCGTTTGAACGCCCATATCGCATTCGTTTGAACGCCCACAATGCTCTCGATTGAAAGTCAAAAAGTTCTTTTTTGAACGCCTAAAACGCTCTTGTTTTAATACTAATACCAGAAGCCGATTAGGCTTTACACATGAAGTACGTAACATGTGCCTTGGGGAGCTACACGATATTCTCTAAGCTCCTAGGAAAGAACCTCCCCTTACGCGGAGGGAAATAGTTCAGTAACGCAGCTCCTTCGGATCCATCAAATCCTTCCGCCTAAAGAACCGATTTACCACGTACCTAA
Source organism: Phalangium opilio (assembly GCF_054372755.1). Taxonomy (NCBI): domain Eukaryota; kingdom Metazoa; phylum Arthropoda; class Arachnida; order Opiliones; family Phalangiidae; genus Phalangium; species Phalangium opilio. The sequence goes on along the minus strand of NW_028324180.1, from coordinate 5,859,741 downwards.
ATTTGAGAACTACTATAAAGACTGAGAAGGGTATCTAAAATATTCTTTAGATAAAACTGTTCACAATACCAAAGATTATTTGGGAGTACGGCGTTAAAATGTTATCAATCTGGGTGGCTTTTGCTTGGACTATTTAAGACGCCGTGCATCAGTTTTTTACGAGGAATGTTTTCTGTTCTCGCGGTTACGACGAGCTCAGCCGCCGGCGGCTCGGGAATCGGGATACCGCTGTTACCTAGACAAGGCCTAGTGTAGTTTTAGAGTCTATTATTATTCGCAGAGCTATTTTTCTGTTGAAATTAAGGAACTAGTATAAATATTGAGTAGAGTGTCTGAAATATTCTTTAGTTAAAAATATTCACAATACGAAAGATTATTAGGGAGTAAGGCACGAAGATCCTATCAATCTGGGTAGCTTTTGCTTGGCCTATTTAAGACGCCGTGCATCTGTTTTTTAACGAGGTATTTTTCTGTTCTCGCCGTTACGGCAAGCCCGGCCGCCGGCAGCTCGAGATGCGCCGCTCGGGCTCAGCCGCTGATATCTAGCCAAGGCTTAGTGTAGTTTTCGTGTCTAATTTTATTTGCAGAGCTATTTTTCTGTTGAAATTCAAAGAATATCTTATCATATTTAGTTGAAGACTAAGTAAATGTCTGAAAACATTTCGAAACTTGAGCTTTAAAACGTTGAATATTTTATAACGACTACGGAACGGTACCGCAAATTCGCCCTCCGTGCCTCCCAGTTATGTCGACGGCGAGGTCGAGTCGATGTCCCATGCAAGAAAATAGTAATAGCCGTCGCCTGTTGGTCTGGCATTAAAGAGGTTATCTATGGTTAGGGGGCTCATAATTGGTTAAAAGCTTTTTTGTTCGTCTGCTTAGTTTTTACTTCGGGAATATCTTGAAATCAATGGTGAAAGCTATGGAAAAGTGGGACTTACGTACTTTATGTGTGAAGCATAATCCGCTTTTGCTAATACTAATACAATTCTATTAGAACGCCAAAACTACCATATCTGAACACTTCATTAGCGCAAGGCGGTTATTCAAAATTGAATGGGATAAGGATTCATTTTCAAAATGAATGCTAGAGTTAAGTTTTGATTCAAAAATGAATGCTCATGGTTGGGTTTGAACGCTTAAAACACTCCTTGTTCAAAATTGAATGCCTCTGGTTAAATGTGAACGCTTCAATACAGGCTTGTTCAAAATTGAACGGTCCCTATCATTTTTGAATGCCAAAAGCACGCTTATTTTTTACAGTGTGTGGTGCGGTTAGGCACAAAAACCAATTCCAACTTGAAGTTTGGTACGGTTAAAGCTTTAAAGGGAAGAGTAATTTATCTTCCAATTCCAGTGGAAAAAAATTTGAAGATGATTCCCAAGCCGTTGCCCAAAAATCAGGAACTGCATATCTTGGTTAATGGCGTTCCCACTGCGGACAAAAAGGTTTGGCAGCAGATTGTTTGCCTCGAAAAAGTGTTGAAAGCTTTCAGTTTGCTGAAAAAAATTAATCCTTTTTACAAACACATTGATATTTCGACAATGAACGAGGATTATATTTGTGGGACGCAAAATATCGATGGCGGGGAAAACTCATTGATTCCCGATGAATTACTGAGCGTACCAGATCCACTTGCGCTGATCAACGATGGCTGTGATGCGGTGCCACGTGGTTCCGCTGCGCTTCCAGTGGATTGCAGTCATGACATGCAAGTTGACCAAAACGCTTCAAATATGAGCGTTCAGGGTGAAAATCAGTTGACCTATGCAGCAGATGACTACGCAATTATAACACAACCCGAGGCTTTGTTGCGAAAACTTTCTGAAGGCGAAGCCAATGATCTGTACGATCATTACTCTATTCATCCGGTGAACGTCCAACCACCGAAGGATTTATTGGGTGCTTACCAAATGAAGCGCGTCGAGGCCGAGCCGGTTAGCACTTGGGACAAAAAACTGGAATACATGAGCTTCGTTCATTTGTTCCCTCGGGGTCGCTTTGGCAAGCACGATGATAGACCATTTGGGAAAATAACGGAAAACGAGTATCGTTTATCCCGTCTTTTGAACAAAAGTCCAATTTTTAGACGAGATTACGCCTATTTGTTCCATTCTTATCAAGAATGCGAAATGAAAGCGATTTCTAGCAGTTTGAACTACGTTCTTCGTGTTAAAAAACCCATGCCAATTGGGGTTGAAAAGTTGCTCAGTCGAGTTGAATCTGGCGATAAAGAACTTGAGAGTAATTTAGCTACTTTCTTGGGTCATATTCGAGGAACGAAGGACTACTGGTATAGAGTTCTTAGAAACGTTTTAGCGATGATTCGGGAATTTGGTCCTCCCACCTGGCTTCTAACTTTTAATCCGGCCGAGTACGATGATATGGAACTGCACGATCACTTGAGAAAAGTGAATTCAGACGTTCGGGAGTAGAGTCGATGACGGTGGCTGAATTGTTGAATTTCGACCCACTTAGCGTCAATTTGCACTTTCACAACAAAGTGCGGTCGCTGTTAAACAACTTTGTCTTGTGTAAGCAAAATCCAGTTCTTGGCATGATCGAACATCATTTTTGGAGGGTTGAATACCAGTTTCGGGGTTTACCTCACTACCATATGCTTTTGTGGGCCAAGGACGCTCCAAAGATTGGAACTTCTTCGACCGAAACTATTTTGGATTACGTGCAAAAACACGTCACGTGTTCGATGCCAAGAGCATCGGTAAGTCCGGAACTGCAACGGCTGGTAAAAAAATTCCAATCTCACAAATGCATCTCCAGTTGTTATAAGAAGGTGAAAAATTCTAAAAAAGGATTGAAAGTGTGTCGTTACGGTTTCCCTCGAAACGTAACAAACATTGCTACTATGAATTCTGTTAGATCAGTTACTCGTCACCGTAAAATGAAAAAGGTGCAGAAACGACTGTACGATGATTACAATCCCACGCTACTTTTGGCTTTGGCATGGATTTGCAATTTGTCGCTGACAAATCGGAAATAGTGGCAAACTATGTCACGGCTTACGTGACAAAGGGAGACCGGGCTGACATGGACCAAACTTTTGCCGAGTTATGGAACGAAAGTTTGCCAAAAAAATGATTTGCATATAGATTGAAATCTTTGACGTGCAAGCAAATAGGAATTTATGAAGCCCTCGATATGATGCTGGGCCAAAACCTTTACAACAAGTCCGACAGCACTAAATTTATTAACACTAACTTAAAAGAAAACCGAACGAGAGTTTTGAAAGGTTACAAGGAACTCGCGCGTTTGAGGGAAACTGACCCCGAAAGCAAGGACACTTACCAAAAAGGGTTCGTCGACGACAAATATCCGAATCGTCCTGACAGCTTGAAAAATCTTAGTTTGCGGGAATTTGGTCAGTTTTACGATTATGCGATGCGCTCTGAGGGTGTCGAGAAAAATGCGAATGTAATCGAGTTGAAAAACAATCTTTGTTTCATGAGAAAGAGAATTAAGCCCTACATAATAGAGCACTTTATTCACGACCCGATAGAGGAGAAAGAACAGTATAGTCACGCTCTATTGATCCTCTTCAAACCGTGGCGTGCTGAAACTGAGCTATTGGGCGCTTTTGAAACATACGCCGATGCTTTCGAAAACTCGCTTTCCGTGTTGAAGGACATGAGAGAATATCACGAGAAACTCTCGGTTTCCAAAGAAGTTGAAAAGAAATGGAAGGCTTCTAAAAAGGCGAAAGAGCCAGAAACCATAATTTCGGAGGCAGAAAGTGAGGACGATGAAAATGCGCTGCAAGGGAAAGAAATTGTTATCGAAACCGAACACGCGATGGCTGATGTGGAAGCTGCCATGGAAATGAATTTAGAGACTGATGTTGTGGCGTCACTAAACTCGGATCAAAAGAGAATTTATGATCAGATCATGAATCACTTCTCCCAAGAGGGAGAAAAATCTAGAAACAAGTGCCTTTTTGTGTCGGGACCTGGTGGAACTGGCAAATCGTTTCTTATCGACACTCTCGCCAGCGCTGTAAGGCGACGCTTTCAAAATCCTGCAAGCGTGGCCATTGCCGCGCCAACGGTTTGGCAGCGTTGAATGTTAATGGCGTAACGTTGCACAGATTACTAATGTTGCCGGTAGATCATGGGCGTATCGCCGAATACCATTCCCTGAGTTCTGAGAATATAAGCATTATGAAAGAAACTTTGGTTAATTTAAAACTGTTAATTATTGATGAAATTTCTATGGTCTCATCGGTTTTTCTGACTCACGTTCACTTGAGGCTGAACGAATTTTGGGAAATGAACCAACCATTTGGTGGAGTTGTATTTATTCTTGTTTTGGGAGACTTTTTCCAATTGCCTCCGGTTCAAGGAAATCCCTCGTTTATCAAAATAACTTCCGAAGAAGCCAGACTTAGATTCAATTGCATCGGAGGAAGTGATCTTTGGAAGTTTTCTAAATACGATGAACTAACGAAAAATGTTAAACAAGCCAACGACCAAAGTTACGGCGACATTTTAAGCAGAGTTAGAATTGGAAATATTTCCGAAGCTGAAGTTGCAACCTTAAAAAGTAGATTGGTCGCTGACGGACAACACATCGAGGTGGCTATGGACCTTTTCGTTAAGCTGTCCAATGAAGGGTTTCACCCAATTTGTTTGATGCCTAAATTAGCCATGTGCGTAAAATTCAACTTTGATATGCTGCGAAAAAACGGCGAGAAAGTTGAAATCATTCCTTGTCAGGATAGACTCGCTGATTATGGCAGAAAAATGAATAAAAACATTCTCAGGAGACTGCAAGGGCTACAAAACGAACCGTCCAAAACAGGCGGTTTGGAGAGCGAGTTAGTTCTTTGCGTTGGCTGCCGAATAATGGTCAGAAGGAATATCAGTTTTGAAAAAGGCGTTGTAAATGGTACGATGGGTTTCGTAACTGGGTTCAAGAAGGACGAACATGGAAACGTTACTGGGATTTTTCTAAGAGTAGATCGCGAACCGAATAACGACGACGCTAACACTGACTTTTTAGTTGAGAAAATTTGCGTCAAATTTTTGCTCATAGCAAACATTTACGTTAAACGCTCCCAGTTTCCCAGGGTTGGCAACTACCTATCCAGTCCGGTTTAAACCACCTGGTTTAATCCGGATTAATCCACTTAAAAAAATCCACCAAAAATATCCGGCTTAATTATGAATGGGGAAAAATCAATTTTGTGCCATAAAAATAATTAAAATACAACCAGAAACAAGGCAAACGTATAGGAAGCGACAACTAAAGATTATTTATTTTAAATGATAAAACTAATAGTTATATTACCAGTTACTGTCCAGTTACAGCTTGCAATATTTTACCAGCATTAGTCGAACTTAAAACAGAGCGTGGTTCCTGTGGATCCCCTACAAGTTGACTTTCCTTACGAACTCCAGCAGTCCAGTTTTGGCTTGGGAAAGCTAGAGGCATTTGTGGGCGAGAATTATACGTGCATGTATAAATCCCGCCCACTAGCCTTTACCAAGCCAAACCCGGAGTTTAGAAGGAAAGTCCTCTTTCAAGGGATCCACTGGAGCCGCGCTAATGTTAGGCTCGTGCACTCGGGAAAGAAATAGATTTCATGAAATTATTTTTGCAGTTAAACTTGCAGACGATTTTATATTGGAACCAGGGTTAGCGGTTGGGGAGTGCCCCAAAGGTTAAATAAGAGCTAAACAGACGTACTTTGCCTTCAAAAAAACCTAAAATGACTCGTGTTTTTAAAAAATCCGGATCAATCCAAAAAAATCCGGTTTAATCTGTTTAATCCAATAAAAACCACTGTCTGGATTTTATTCAAAGTATCCGGATTTTTTCCAACCCTGCAGTTTCCCGTCATCCTGGCGTACGCTATTACGATACACAAAAGTCAAGGCATGAGTTTAAAATGCACCATTATGGATTTGGGTCCGAATTTATTCGGAACGGGCATGGCGTATGTGGCTTTATCGAGAGTGACGTCCTTGGCCGGACTCCATCTATTACAGTTCGATCCGACTAAAATTAAGGCGGATGGACGAGCCATAATGGAGTGTAACAGGCTTCGCAAAAAATATAGGCCAGATCTGCCTCTTTTGGAAATAACGGAGTCAAAAGAAAGTCGAGGTGGAAAAAGAAGTGCGCCTACATTATCTAAAAGCCTTTTAGAAGGCGAGGAAGAGAGATGTGCAGAAAAACCGAAGAAGAAAAGGAAAGCCCAACAGAGTTCGGATAGTTTGCCCTTGAAGGGTTTAGCTAACGATGACCAACTAACATGCTATTCTAATAGCGTTTTGCAACTACTCTTATTAGTGCCGGAATTAAGAGAATTGGTTAAATCTTACAATGGATCATTCGTTGAAAAACCAGTTTTACGTTGCCTCCATAACTCGATAAACGACATCGAGAGTTCTCAAGGAAGTTTCAGTCGTAAAGGGTTGGAACTGAGAATGGCTGTCGGAAATCACTTTGCGCAAAATGGGCAACAAGACGCCAGTGAATTTTTGATGGTCCTTTTGACGACACTAAGCCAAGAAATGGAAGCCGATTACTCTAAGGCTCTGAAAGATCTTTTTTGGTCAAAGTCGCGAAACGTTACCAAATGCCCCAAATGTCAAGTTGAACAAAATTCGGAGAATATTGTTGAAAGCAAAATTTTCAATCTTCCACTAGAAAACCGAGATAAAATTGATTGGAAATCTCTAGAAAAAAAGGATGAGATTAACAGAGGTGCCATGCGTATTTTGTAACAACCCAAAAATACAAGAGCGTGATGTATTGATATCCAGCGGGAAGTACGTATTTTTGTGTCTTCTCCGTGGCGATTACAAAGATGGTCGACCAATTAAGATTTCGACCAAAATATCAAGTTTTGAAAATCAAAATGTCACTATGAGTAAGATGCTTTTTAAAACTAAAGGGGTGATTATTCATAAAGGTGAATCGTTGGCCGAGGGACATTATGTGAACTTTGTGAGAAAAGACAACGGCTGGTACGAGGTCAGTGATACAATGATCAGAAAAAGGGAGAGATTCGTCAGTAACTTGACTGACGTCACTGTTCTCCTCTTGGAAATAGTCCAGACACATTAAAGGGAATCTAACGTGCTTGAAGGATCCATATCAAATTTACCACGAGTAAAGTCCAAAATTTCAATATTCGTACCAGAAAGGAGCATCATATCTGTCAAAGATATACTAATAGTTTCATATTCCCTTTAAAGTAATTTGTGACTGGGTAAGATTGTTAATCCTAGAGCAAGTTTAAGGTTAACGATGGTTCTGGAGTAATTTTGATGTTGCCTACTATAATAACCGTGAAAGGGAGAGGACGGGAGGATTGTAGGGCCATGCTATTGTTACGAAAAAAAAGGCGGTGATTCTTGCATTAATTTTAGAATTTTCTAGTGAAGGGTTTTTAGTACTCTGTATTAGTCTTGCCCCAATGGTGTTTTATGTAAAAAGCACGCTAAAAACGTAACCCCTGTTGGTAATGCTATGTGACTAAATATAATTCTTTAATAAGCTGGTGAAACTATTCAGACAAACTCATCCTATTAGTTAACATTGAACAGATTTTTTGAACTGAGATTTAGACAATCGTATCCAAATTTTAAATAAATACTGATTAAAATTAATATATCAGTTTCGCATCTTCCATTTTTATCACTTTTAAGCGCGCTATTTTTTTAAATTAAGACGCCCATAAATTTTTTACATTAACAATTTAAAACCATTCAAAAACATTAAATTAAATTAATCTAATCTAATATTATCCTGTTATAATATCAAAGATTAGCAAAGATTTTATGTTGAAATATTATCTATTAATATAACCTTGTCTTTCTATAACTTATCAATAATGTGTTCCCGATCCAATTCGATACCACTCACAAAAATTCATTTTTAAACTATTTAATAGTTAGGCTTAAAAAAAGCCATATGAACTTATTAATTTGTCCTATAACTAATATCCTACTATTGTTGTATAATTTGTTTTTATGAAGTGTGAAAATTATTTACCAAATTGTGGTTACCAATATATATATAGACATTACCCTTGTAATTAAAACAACTAAACCATTTTTCCAATTAATATTCCAGGAAGTTTTGCATTATCTCTTTGTGTTTCTCACCAGCTGGGGTAGTATGCGTGGCAAGTTGCATTGCGTAAATCCAACAGGGGTACAATTTGCAAAGCCTTCTGGAATATTCTTTTTTTCCCCAAAAATTAATAACCTTTTCATTGTCCCTTTGGTAACCCACGCGAAAAACAATAATTGCCATGTTCTAGCAGCACTGTTTCCAAACTTAAAGTTAAGAGTTGCGTGACAAAATTTTAAAAATAGACCCTCAAAATCTTATATTTAAATGAACATATAATTGCCAGTAAATTGTAAAACTTTCTTTCAACCCCCGCCCCTTTACATAACTAATATAACGAAGATCAAATTTATTTCGACATAAATAATAAAAGCAGTGTATATTTTCAAGTTTGAAACATACAATTTAAAGACTAATTTCGTACAACTACATGCGTTTCGTATCAACACGTGCCAAATACTAAGCTTCAACAGAAAGATAATTCATCATAGCTATTCATCATAGCTATTACCAGTATAATAAAAGATTAAACCTACACAGCTCAAAAATATGATTATCATCATCATTCTAAATAAAACCCGCAACAAGACTTCGATAGACAAATCCAGAAATATATTCAACTTCTCCAACGAAATAACAGACACTTTAGACTGGCGTGTTCAAAGAGTGAGAGCGTCTTTGGATTAAGAACAGCAAAGATATTCAAAGAAATAATCTTTCTATTGGCTTGAGTCAGTGTCTATAGAACATCAAGCTGTATCAAGGCCAAATAATACATGTCACCTCTTTGGTTTCCCTATATAATTACGTTACGGCTTGGCAAGCCATGCCTACAAGTTCATCAACGCAATAGAAGTTCATAACAGCTATGGATTCCCAAAAAAACGTTGCCTTAACGTTGTTAAAATTTAGAACAGCAATGGTTTGTTACTAAAATTATGTACTTTACTATGTTGGGAGTTGGGCGCACTCCTGTAAGCCAAGCTTCTGGGCGACAAAGTTTTGAGGGAATAAGGGACTTGTCAGCATGCCTACCCTACAGGAACTGACTACCCCGCGTCCGCGGGTGGTGAAATACCCCAAATCCCCCCTCCTTCAACACTCGATTAAACCTCAAGTACTTCACTCGTTACTCTAAAATACCAACTAATTAACCTTGGACTTCAATTTTCGTCAAAACGCCTTAAAGGTAATATACCATGATGGTATATTACATTGTTTAACGGACGTTTGCCAAACAAAACAAGGTCGAGGGAACCAGTAAAAAAATGCTGCCAATTAATGACGTTAAGCAGTAAAGGCATCTGAGTTCTATAGTAATAAATATAGAAAATATGTTGCTACCAAACACAAGGCACCTCATTAACTCCCTGAACAGAACTGCAGATTCTACATCAACAAAACAAAATCAAGCGCGATGGAACCAGTAAAAAAACTACAACTAATGACATTAACTACCAACGCCATCTGAGTTCAATAGTAATAAATATAGAAAAAAAACCTAAAATCAACTGGATTGGAGATGTCGATAACAAAATACTAGGCACCTCATTAACTCTCTGAACTAAACTGCAGATTCTACAATAGCAAATCACTACCCTTTTAAAAAAGCATCTTTAAGTATATTAGGAGTAATTTAACAAACTCCCCTTCCCTTTTTTTATACCTTAAAAATATAATATTAAAACACATGCTTACAATTTTTCTGGCAATTATATAGTCTCAATTTGACAGTCCTATGATTAAATGTGTGTAAATATTTTTTCATCATTGAATTGTTCACTTGAGAGATTAACAACATTATTATAGGCATTCATACGATGATGTTGAACTCTCAGACTTTTTAAATCCAACCTTCACGTATGACTGTCTTTGAACATTTTTTTAATCCCTCTAACGCATTCATTGTGAAACTTACATTTTAGATTCATTTTTAATTAATTATAATTACTCTTAGCTTTTCCCTGTTAAGGTCTATTTTTTGGCAGCAGGACGCAATCGCTAATTATCCTTAAAAGCCTTTCTGGTGTCAAAAACAATTTTCTTTGGAAAAACCCTTTAAAATATGCAACTTTTACCTTTAAACGTAAAAAACAATATATTTATTGACTGGAATAAATTTATAATGAATACCATAATTAAATAACAACTAGGGAAATTAAGCCCAAATTACATGCTGTAAATAAACGTGGCAAGTATCAAACCAAATGCTTATTTCAATAAATCTTTTGCGCCTTCCACTATCATAATCATGCGTGTTTAAAAACTTGAAAATAGTCAAACAAAAACATTCTTAATGCAATTTAGTACTTTAATGATTTGAAAGTAATTTTTAAACAGCCATTATTTAAAAACATTCCTATTTGTATTTTAACTAATATATGAAATAATATTATTAACCCTAACTTTTGTCATCAATAAATTACCGTAGCTGTCATTTTACTTTATTTATTAAAGGTAAAATAGTTTACAGCGCATAAAATTATTATTCATTTCATGATTACAAGTAAATAATAATTTAATCCTGTTATTTCCTATATTTAATGATAAATCAAAGCATACTTCCATTGCCTGACCTCCTAGCATTCTGGCAAATCATTTAAACACCAACTTCAATTTCCCAAAGGCTGAATCCAATTAGAATTGTACTTAAGGGCGAAGCTTATAACATTAAAACTGAATGACTGAATGTGTGCCTGTTATTGTATTTCTTATTATTATTATTGAATTGACATCTTTCTATGGGGCGCGGTTTCGGACAAAATTCACTTAAAATGGATATCAATAATTTAAGAACGGATATCAATAATTTAGGAACGGACATCAATAATTTAGGAACGGATATCAATAATTTAGGAACGGACATCAATAATTTAGGAACGGACATCAATAATTTAGGAACGGACATCAATAATTTAGGAACGGACATCAATAATTTAGGAACGGATATCTATAATTTAAGAACGGATATCAATTATTTAGGAACGGATATCAATTATTTAGGAACGGATATCAATAATTTAGGAACGGATATCAATAATTTAGGAACGGACATCAATAATTTAGAAACGGACATCAATAATTTACGAACGGACATCAATAATTTAGAAACGGACATCAATAATTTAGGGACGGACATCAATAATTTAGGGACGGACATCAATAATTTAGGGACGGACATCTATAATTTAGGAATGGACATCAATAATGGACAAATTTGTGGTTTGTGTTGTTTCTCTTGGCTATATCATCTTACCTAAACTTGGATAAGGACGACTTACCACGTCGGCCTCCCTTTAAATACTAACACCTTCGATAGTCAAGCACAAAACAAAACCAACTACCACTCCAAGTTCACGAAATTAACTTATTATCATTAATCATTCAAATACTAATAATAAATTGTAATCATTAATTTGTCATTTACTTATTTACATAAATTTACATAGTACAAAATATTTATATTGACCATACCATGAGTTGTACCATAAAATTGTATGTTGCGTCAAGGGATTAGCCTCTCCGATGGTCGCGCAAAGTAAAAACAAATAAACCGAAAAGTGAAAAACACGGTAGAAATGGAATCGGATGGGGAAAGCTTTACCTTTCAGTGTATTGTCATACTTTAACGTGTTAAAACTTAAGCAAAGAAAGAGAGGTACACTGGTAAGCGGCGCCGGCCGGTCTGCCGTCGAACAATGCCCAAAGGTGGTCTAATTACAATTTTAACTAACCTATGTTAACATCTACGCATTACGATTTTAACTAATCTATGTTAAAATGTGTGCATTACAGGTTTTATAAAAAAAGTGTAAACTACAAGTTTCAGTGAAAACAGTTTAACGTTTTGTTAAGTTACTTTCCGAAACATTTTCGGGAATTTTTTTTATGGTTTTGTGAAACCTTTGGTCAGTGAAACCCAGCCTTTATTATTCGGAAATTTGGCCCGTGCAAACCAGCCTTTTAGAACCTAGAGAGAAAAATACTTTCCCACGCTATGTAGTTTACCCGTACTTTAAAACTTCGGTTGCAGTTGAACAGATTTTTTCCCACGATTTTGGAAGTTTCCACCAGGGCGACCGAGCAGTACCGCTTAGCAGCAATATACTAAAGAAAGGGCATTGCGTCTTGGATCTTTGACTTAGCTAAGCAAACTTAACTGTAGAAGTTTTTCAGTTATTTCTAGAAGTACAGGAATTAACCTGATGGACTCCAATAGACGAGATACATTAGATCAGTCAGTTTTAAGAGAAACTTTACAAAGTATAATTGCTATCGGAAGTGAAAGACTATTAGAGACGCTGAATTCTAATGTAACGGCTTTACCCGTACCAAATCGTGGGAATGCCGTTGATAGAAATTCAAGTGAAGGAGCGATTGGGACTGAATTAAGACGTGTATTTAGGCCTAATACGAATCGCGAACTCGATAATTTACCAGGACCAAGGCAGCAACCTTCACCAGAGGTACGGACAAGGTCACACGTATCGCGAGTCCCGAGTTTCAATTTTACGAGACTACAAGGAAAACTATTGCTAGGTAATTATGGTACTGTTTTAAATATTAGAAGTTGAATAATTGAAAAATAATATTTACAGGAAGAGAAACCAAAAGGATGAGGCTTCCTTTCAAAAAGAGGTGGTTCTCTTAGATGGTCCTAGCTGTGAGACCGTGCCAAAAGGATCTAGGAAACTTGAGTTGCATAAAGCCGGACTTATTGTGGATGCGATGACGTTTAAAAAGTCCTGGACACAGGATCAGATATTACAAGAGATTCGAGACGAATTTCATGAGAAAATCAACGATGATACCGAGTTGGTAACTTTTTTATACGTGCTAACATGAGTTAATAATATGCTAGCTCCCTATAAGTTACTCAGACTCCATAGGCGTAGTGCATCCATCGATTTCTTCCAACTTCGTGCGGGGAAGGGGGAGGCGGGAAAAAATCCGAATGTTGCGCTCTCTCTTGTCGAAAAAACTCCCTCTTTTCTGTCTGTTTTGATCTAATTTCCTTGAATAATGCCGTTCTGTTTAAAATACATTTGTCTCAAAAATTAGAGAACGATCCCATTGCGAATTAAAAAATCCAATCCATCGAGTTAGGTCTGGACTGTTTAATTAACAGAGATCCGAGGCTTCCGACTATTGAATGAAATATTCGGCTGCTTAAATAACTCTAATACCATTCTTTAGCTCCCACTGCACGCACTTCCGGGGAAAAACCGGAAAGAACGGTAAATAAAATTTTCGTTCAAGCAGATCCTCCTTGGTTCAAGTGGCGGCCGCAGAGTGTCGCATATAGTTGGGAAGCCGGCGGCCCGGGAGAAAACGCGGGAGTATAAAAATGAATTGCCTGAAGGACCTAGCATATTATTAACTCATGGTACTAGCTAAAACGTAACCAGGAGTTCATAAAACGGGGAAGTGGCAAAATAAGGCTTTCTCCATAACCTCTTGAAGCTTTATGGCAGACTCATTAGTCATAGACTAGTACCGAAACCGAAAAGGCTTGACATATTATGAAGTTATGTTCAACACTTTTTCCTTGCCCTAACAGCTAGAGTATATAGATAATTGCTTAAGTTGCTTATACATATCCTGCTATTGTAGTAACTGTGTCTGTAATGTGTAGCTGGGTTGGTGTACAGACCGGCGGCCGAGTCTTGGAAAAAGGGTCATCTTTAGACGCGAAATATTTCCTCTGTTTTAAGCATAATGGCACAATTGCACGAGTTTAATGCTTTCTTGTTATTTTTGCAGCCTTGAATTATTAGTTCCATGCAGAAGCCGCCTAGTGAAACCGAAGCTTGGAAAAGGCATGGTTGTATCTGGCGCTACAATTTCTACTATTTGGAAGCAGAGGGTTTTGTACGTCCGCCCATCAAGAACTATTCTGTCTAAAAGCGACGAAGATATTGTATCTGACGAGGAATTACCAGATCTTAACACATGTACTTCGTCCGAAAATAATATTGTCGCTAAATCTCACGATGAAATGGACCAAGATCTTGAAACTGAACCACATGTGCAAAGCGGAACAAATCAATCGAATACTGAACCACGCCTCGAAGTTTCTCTGTTGCCATCATGTTCCACTACTAGCCTGCCTCAAGATTTGCCATCAACTTCTTCCGGAGTTAACAATGAACAATCTTTTTACACATCAGATATGTATACTGAATTTCTTGGTTTTATAAGCGACGATCTTAACTCATCTGAAGATGCCGTTGGCCCTGAAGGAGAGGAGCTCTTAAACCCGACTTTCTCATGCGGTGGTTCAAATGTAGAGAATTCGAATGTAGAAGATGAAGTTGAAATTTCCGCTTCAGAAATTTTAAAAGATCTCGCCCAACAAATTAATTGCGAGAAAATATCTCTCTTCAACATAAATCGTAGAAGAATTTTAGATGGCGCATTAAGGGGATTTAAAAAGAAAGGGTTTAGACCAGAAAACAAAATTTCCGTGTGTTTTTCTGACGATTTGCATACCGCCGAAGGAGCAATTGACGCTGGAGGACCGAAACGGGAATTTCTGCGCCTTCTTTTAAAGGACCTTCTTTCAAGTCATCTTTTCTGTGGAACTGAAAACTGCAAGTACCTCAACATGAGTCTGTCAGCTATGAAAGAGGATTTATACTTCTATGCAGGAATGGCGGTTTCGCTTTCCCTTATTCATGGAGGCCCAGGGCCAAGATGTTTTTCACAAACGACATACAAGTCGTTGTTTGAAGACCCATCTAAAATCCCATTAAGCATTCAAGATGTCCAAGATTTTGATCTTCGCGATAAACTATATCGATTTCAGAATTGCCAAACCCTAGAAAGCCTGCAGAAAGCCGGGGAAGAACTGTCAGAATTAAGATATTTTTCTGGAAGCAGCAAAGCAATTCTAAGACTAGAAATATTAAATGACCTTTTGCGTGGGTGTGTTCTAATTAGGTGCTCTGAAGCACGTTCAAGATTCATTGTTGGACTTGAAACCTTGAATTTGTACGAAATGATTAAGAGGAATCCCAAATCCTTCGAAAGTATATTTTGCTCCACTGAAGAATCGTTAACTGCCGCAACGTTTCTGAGATTGTGTGGAGTCATTAATTATTCCGAAAGAGGCAGCAATCAATTTGAAAAGGAAGTTGATACAATGACTTTCTTTCGAGAATACATCTATGACATGGAAGAAAATCCTTACGCTCTACAGCTCAAAGATGTTTTAATTTTTACCACTGGAATGAATGGCGAACCACCCTTGGGATTTGACGTTACACCATCCATAAATTTTATTCATACTGATGGTAAATACCCAGAAGCAAGTACCTGCTCCTTGCAGTTAAGTCTCCCTACTATCCATAAATCATACGACGAATTTAAAACAAATATAGATTTCGCCTTACTGAATACCTATGGATTTGGAAAATTCTAAAAAAAGTTGTTAAAAGTAAACAACGGAAAGATAGTTTTGGTTTTCTCTCTTGTTTAGTTTTCATTTGGCCCGAGCAAGGACCCGTTTTCGTTTAAAAAATAATTTTAATCATCTTTATTCTTATTTGAAAAATTAGTATTCCCAATTAGTAAATCCCAATAGAAATACATCCATTTAAAAATGACCAATGCCCAAAAATATTGTCAAGGTAAAAATATTATTTGTAACTCAACAAGTGTATTTGACTTTCATAAATGTAGTTATCTTTACAATAAAAACGTCTTCATATAACAATCACATGTCTTTTTTTCCCCCTGTAACAAATTTGTTCACCCTTATCACATTAGAAGTAAATACTAATTAAAGGGGTAGGTTCAGGTTTATCCGAGTAAGTCAAACTAATATAATTTTCTATAAATTAATAACCCCTTAAGACATGTGAGTATCAGTAAAAATCACCGGAAATATTTTATTGCCACATTTAAAATCGGCCACCAATGTCAACCATTTCCTACCATTTTCTCGTTCCTTCGTGTTTGAGTACGTCCCTAATGGCCAGCGGAACGCAGTAGCCGAACCGAAAGAAGACTCGAAAGTATTTATAGTTGGCTCTACAAGAACAACACAGAATAGTTTAAACATTTCCCCGTGATTCCATTCTTTTGCCAGGCTAACTATTACTGCCACGAGAGGGTTTCAAATCAGAAAATCCCGATACGTTTCACTTGTCGTATGCAAGTAGTATTATACTATTAGGCCTCATTCACACCAACTGACCTTTGTCGTTGCGACCGCCGGGTCAAAAGTCGGACGGAAGTATCGTTTCCCAAAATTCAATGGAATGTTCAGACGTCTTCCGACGCGACACAGCGCGGTTACGTCTGAGCATTCCAAAGAAATTTGGGAAACGATAGGTTCGTCCGACCTTAGACCCGGCGGTCGCAACGACAAAAGTCGGTTGGTGTGAATGAGGCCTTAAAGGTATATCCACACTACAGTTGGTTTGCAAGCTTTGCTCGCGCGCTTCGCTCACACTGTTCGCTTGTCTTGTACGCGTCCTGTCTACACATAAGGTTTCTAGAGAGCGCAGACGCCACGCCTATACATTTTAAACCAATGAGAAGATCCTTCTATGGTGACGCGTTCAGGCAACCGGGCCTAGTACTAGCCACCAAAGAATAAATTAACGATGAACAATAAATTTCTCATATTGTTCTTTTGTTTATACGGATTTTTCTATGGCTTTATAAAAGGAGCTAGAAAATTACAAAATTATTTATTTATAACTGCATTCTATGATTTCTGTACCATTTTGATCTAATATGATTTCTACTTCTCTCAAAAAATTAATGACGTAATTCAACATCTCATCTGATTGGCTGCGAGGTCGCGAACGACGCGAAAATCTTTGGCATTTCAAAGATTTTCGCATCGCTCGGCGTAAGAAGCGAGCGAAGCGTGCGAACAAAAATACAAAATTTCTAGGTGTGGACGGGAAGCGTAATGCGCGCGCTAAGCGAGCGAACTCGCGAAGCGAAAAAAACAGTGTGGACTTGCCTTTACGCTTTAATTACTTTTACGGAATTACGTACTGAACTTTTGTTTTACGGGACAACCAGGAGGAGATTCTGTCTGCAGACTTTAAACATGAAGTATTGAATTCCACCGGGCTAAAATAGTTGTCAGCTATTTTTAGAATATGTAACCACATCAAAATTTCAAACCACCCGAAAATATTATGGCATAAAAATTTTAAATTCTCCTTAGGTTAATAAACTTTTCCTTTAAAAATTTAGTTAAAAATAATCCCCAAGGTCACTAGCAAAGTACATAGAAAGATCCAGAACATTTTCATATGCCCTATGTCCCCCTTTGGACTGTATAAGTTAATAAATTTGACCCTGAAAAAAGGAAGCAAAACAGAAACATAAAATAACCCCTCTAGCATGGTAAGCCTAAGAAAATCACATCCACGTGCTAAATGACATTTCCTCTCTAAAATTCAATTCGTTTGGAGAAAGAAAAAATCCGATCACAAAATACCGATAAGAAAGCTTAGAAGGCGTCGTAATGTCGCTCTGATCCCCAGTTGACCCGCCCCACCCCTTTAGTTGACGTGGACCAAAATCTCTAAGTTCTCGAGAAAGCTCTAACCCCTTGCAGATTAAGTTAGAAAAACCGCTGTCAGGAGTGACCACTCTTCAGACTAGTAAGGTAGAATTTGGCTACATCCGGAGATGGACCGTGGAATTCGTTCGGGTTAAAAAAAAGTTAATTAATCGCTGAAGGAATTGAATCCCCTTCCGTGAAATCAGAAAAGATATGATGAAAGTGCGCGATGAACGGAAACCTAAGAAGAAAAGTAAATTAATCCCCGAAAAGGAATCCTTTGAATTGTGAGTTATTTATTTTAAGAAATCATTTGAGAAGATCCAGGTCTGAGAAGAACCAAGAAAGAGATTGGAATCGTAACGGTATCTTATTTTTTATCTGAAACTGGCTCTGAATTAAGTTTAATGAATATGGTTTGTGTTTAACGGAATGATTAAATTTAAAAATCCCCCTACCAAACAAAACCCCTTTAAGTATGGAAAGTCTTTGAACGGATATAGATAGTTTTCACACGTGGAGGATTATATCATCTACACCAGGAGGTAAGGCCACCGAGTAACAATGGAGAACCGAGCGACGTAAATTAAAAACATTTCTACTTGAGCTGAATACCGTGCAAAAATATATATTCCAAGCTTTGCTCGGTCTCCAGCGCAAGTAGAACCGTTTTTATTTTACGTCGCTTGGATCTCCCTTGTTACTAGGTCACGGCACATTTTCAGCTCAAGTAGAACCCTCAAGTAGAAATGCCGGCCTTTAAGAAAATTTTTCATGGGAAAATGCCATAATAATATTTTTAAACAACATGTCTTTAAAAACCATTGACAATGGTTTCAAAGTGTCAAGCGAAGTGTGAGCATGGCCTAAGTTGTTAAATGTAATTTTGACAATTGCACTGACAGTTATATTCATCGCATTTCGGCTATATCTTCAAATATATTAAAAGTTTAAAACTTATAATTTGAAACCTGGATAGTTGAAATTAAATACTTCATAAGAAATTTCAAAGTGGAAATTGCAAACGCGGCTTCACTATTTTTCTTAATTGTCTTCAGAATAATGTAACTCAAGTTGATTTATTTGTAATTGTTGGCTTTCATATGTAACTGTTTGTATTTTAATCACAAATGTTTTCCTTGTAAAACATTTAATCACTGCCCATTAATTTAAACCTTAAAAATAGTTTAAAGGAAACGTTCCATGTTAGAATTCTTTTGACTTTATTCGAAAGAGCACATAAAATAATGAATATTACAAATTGGAACCGCGTGTCTATCTACAATATTGATGAAGATAAAAGCAATTCAGTTCTCTTAATGAACCCTACGGGTTAGTATTCCCTACGAAAAGGTTGAAATAGTTGTATTGGACTACACCACCTGACGGATTCGTCCAATTGGATTCGAGAGCCCCGTTTCGCCATCGTCATAATTAAGCCGACTTTAAGGATCCAGTCAGTAATCTTAATCGCTTATATCTTCTTTAATATTGTAGTTAGACACGTGGTTCCAATCTGTTATATTCATTATACGCTCTTTATAATCAAAGGCAGTAAAAACAGATGGCATTTATGTAACAACTGAAAATATGTTAATGATAATAAATTTTCCAATTCATAGTTTTTAATGAAGGTACCAATTATTTAATTGATTCAAGACCCGTAAATTCTAAGAGAGCGATAGCTCTCTTAGATAAGACTTCATACCGACTTTAATATATAAGGATGGTTTTTTGATTGGTTATAACTTTTTTTGTATCGTATTAACTGCTTTGAAAATATTCCACAGAACTACAATTCGGGCCCTCAATATGTGGTTAAAATTTCAAGAAGATACACCCATTAGTTTATTGTATAAAAAATAAAGTTGCTAATGGTGGTTTTCATTTGCATAAATTTGTCAGTGTTTTGGTGAAAAAGTTAAATTTTCCCATAGAAATAACATGGAGTTTTTTTCAAATTTAGCCATTTTGTGGCCACCTTTTTGACATGAAATATTCGTTTGTTACGTTTGGGAACGGTTTTATATCAAAATTTAAACCTTTTTCTAGGACCATTTTTAAGGTTTTTGAGAAAAATTAATTTTAAGTATGTTTAATTTTAAATTTTAAAAACTACCCCAATCTGCGATATTTTAGCATGGCTACGCTGTTTTATTGGTAAATATCAGCGCGACCAATATTGGCCTTTTTTTACGTATAGTTGCGTCATAATAATCCGATTGTTTTTTCTTAATGCCTTTTGGTTGAAATGGCCTATCGATAGTGAGATGAGACTGCTTTATAGTACAGGAAAAATAGGTTTTAACCCTGAACAAATTGAAACAAAGCTGAAAATTTCAGATCTTATAGATTTTTGGGCGCTCTGTAACGTGGTGTGGTCTCCCACACTCTCCCATTGGAGGAATTTCCGCCATATTGGAAAATGGCGGACAAAATCGAGAGAACGTTTAATAACTCCGGTTCTACTTAACCGATGAACACGTAATTAGGCTTCAATTGTAGATCGCATTCAAACACATAATTCACCTCGTAAGATATTTTGTCCAACAACTAGCCGGAAGTTCCCAATCTGACCCTGAAGATTAACCTCATATAAAAAATGGGGATTTATAGCATTAACGGTTTCTATTTTCAGAATAAGTTTCAAAAATTAAACATATAGTTCCTTTTACTGACAAATTTTGTTTTTTTATCTGATAAGAGCTATAATGTATAGTACGGGAGAGGGTAAAACAGCCTTTTTACCATCATAAAACTTAATGTTTTAATATATACCATTGTTCGCCCACACTTGTCAATACGGCTAAAGTTGAGTTAAAGCGTGTGAAACAAAGTTGACATAACCAAGTGTATACTTTAAATGAAGATTATGGAATTGAGCTTTTGAATTAGCTTCTCTTCCACCAACAAGTGCGGTCAAAGCAACATTCAAATAGAGTTTATCACCAAGTTCAAACGTGGCTTGGAAGCAGCCTAAATGCTAGAGAATGGGGTTGGGGACAGGTAGGATCTGAACTCAAACCAATCGTTACCACTCTACAACCTGCTCCAGCTGAGCTTTTGCATATGATCCCTCGTAAATGCAAGGAAGTCTGTGATTTGAAATGTGAATGCGGTAAAACTGGTCCAGTCTGTTCTTCAATTTGTAGACAATGCAAGGGAGTATCTTGTTCAAATGAACATAGAGATTTTGAGGCTCAACCTCAAGTAGAGGACTATGATTAAACTTAAGCTTAACCAATATTGATAAATATACTAATATACAAGTTGGTAAACCAAAATAAACCTCTCCGATACGAGACGCAATTAATAATATCAGAAGTATATAATACTTCTCTTCGAGAGAAGTGTACCACAAAGCTGGGTAAGTGTAACATCACTCTTCCCAACATCGGAACATTTAGAGCAAGGTTACTAAAACGAATCACATACGCGATAAATAGTTCCCTCATCATTACTCTATTAGCGTTTAATTATTTGGCAAGACGCACTTGTGCATTTTTGTCCCACGTCAAGACGAGGTTTGTGGGGTGATTGCTGGGGATTTAGTGCAAAACAATTATAGAATTCACCTTACGGTGCGATGCCCATTTGTAGTTTGATCAGTGGGAAAGCAAACTAAAAGGGTGAGCCTGGGAAGAATGACGTTACATAACTAAAGCATTAAGAGGACACAGAGTGTCATCCTTCTTCTATTATCCCCTTCTGATAATATTAAGAAAATAATTAAGAAAATATAATTGATATTAATTACTTTAGTCGTCAGTAGTTTAACGTAATTCTACTGAAGTCGTTTTAAGAAACTTAATTCCTAAAATAATTTTAAACATAGCTATTGTTGACGTTTGAATTCTAGCGTATGCCTCTTTAACAATTTTTGGAGTTGGGAGTAGAAGCAAAACGTTTGCTCCGAATTGCCAACTGCGGACGCGGTGACCGACACACAGACAGACAGTCACCTTTCCGTGACGTCATCGTCACTTAAAGATGTAAAAATATAGTGGGAATAATATATTTTAGGTTTAAAACCCTCTTTGCCTTTATTTCGCTTGAAACCGTTTCGAAATACTCAAATATTAGATTTGCCTTACCTTTCCGGCTGGATTGTGAACTTCCGGTTAGTTGTAGGACAACATATCTTAGGATGAATTATGTGTTTGAAAGTAATCTACAATTGAAGCCTAATAACTGGTTAATCGGGTTAGTAGAACCAGAGATATTAAACTTTTTCTCGATTTTGGAAATGTATTCTGACATGAGTTAATAATATGTTAGCTCCCTATAAGTTACTCAGGCAATTCATTTTTATACTCCAGCGTTTTCTCCCGCGCCGCCGGCTTCCCAATTATATGCGACGCTCTGCGGCCGCCGCGTGAACGAAAATCTTATTTACTCTTCTTTCCGGTTTTTCCCCGGAAGCGCGTGTAGTGGAAGCTAGCCAATGATATCGGAGCTATTTAAGCAGCCGAATATTTCGCTCAGTAGCCTCGGTTAAGAAAACAGTTAAGAGATCAGTGGATTGGATATAGCTCAGTTGTATAATTTTCTGGTTTCAAGTCACAATAATAACTCTTATCTTTAGCATTCTTTATCAATATCGGCAAATTTCATTGAGTTTTGCATTTGTTTTTTGTCTCAGTACTGACACAAACGCCACGATTTAATGTTAAATTGTTAAAACATAAACATTCACGAGTAAAACACTGCATTGGTGAAAAAGCAGCCGGACGACTAGAGGTCGAGGAGCAGTACGAGCGGGATTTTTTTTTCGACAAGAGAGAGCGCAACATTCGGATTTTTTCCCGCGCGGACGAAATGAGAAGAAATCGCTGGATACATTACGCCTATGGAGCCTGAGTAACTTATAGGGAGCTAACATATTATTAACTCATGATTCTGAATATAGAAACCATAAAATGCTTTAAATTCCCATTTTTATATGAGGCTAATCTTCAGAGTCAGATTGTGAACTTCCGGTTAGTTCTAGGACAAAATATCTTAAGAGGTGAATTATGTGTTTGAAGGTGATCTACAATTGAAGTCTAATTACGTGTTAATCGGTTAAGTAGATCCGGAGTTATTAAACTTTTCCTCGATTTTGTCCGCCATTTTCCAATATGGCGGAAATTCCTCCAATGGGAGAGTGTGGGAGACCACACCACGTTAAAGAGCGCCCAAAAATCTATAAAATCTGAAATTTTCAGCTTTGTTTCAATTTGTTCAGGGTTCCCTCCATTTTTGGGCTAAAATGACTGTACTATTAATATTGCCGCCGTGACAAATTACCCCGTTTGTGGCCGCCATTTTTTTTAAAGGGGAAAAAAATTTGAGAGTGGGTCCTTTTTCGTTGCCATTTTCATATTTTTTGAGGATTTGCTCATGGATGGATTTTAAATATAATATAAAGTAGGTTTCAAGCTTTAATATAAGCCTAATTTCATAATTTTCCACCTTTTTATTGTCCCACAATCTATTTCTAAACTCAGCACTTTTTTAAGGCGGTGAAATTGCGCTAAGCCTTGGCTCACCGTTAATTTTTGCCATTTATAAAAATGTTTACCTCTTGTTGTTACTTCGCCTTCTCGTATCGTCGTATTTTTAAAGTTTAGACTTTGAAAGTAGTGCTTAGTTTTCTTAAATATTACTTAATTGTATAAAATTTCAATATTATAATTGCCTAAAACGTCCGTATTAACGAATTCAATGTTTTTGTTGAAGGGACGCGCCTTGCATTTGAATTTCGTTCCCTCGAAACTACCCCCTTTAAGAGACCGGCCGCCGGAGGCTTTTTCTTTAAAGCCCTCTCGGTCGCTCGTTCAGCCCCGAAAAGGGCCGAAAACAGCTGTAGTGACTCTGTTATTTACCAAAAATGTATGCGGTCAGTGTGTTGTTTTTGCATTTTAATGCTTCTAATCGTGGTGCACGTCGAGGTTTACGAATCCAACGTGTGTTGCGTAATGAAAATCAAGGGTGGATACTATATGATCTAATGATCTATGCTTTAAAAGGAATTTGACGGCGACAGTCATGCAAAAACGGTATTAGGCCTTGCCAAAAGTTGACTAAGCTATAGTGAGCCTTCGTCAGTCAATGATATAAGAAATTGACCCTCGGATATCCTCTGACTAGGAGATGGTTATAAAGTTACTAACTCTCGATTTTGGAGGTAGATACTGTCTAGTGACACTTAAAGTAACGACTTAATCTTATAAACAGACTAACATCATAAGCCCATATCGTAAATTCACCGATGTTGATATCTAAGCTTACTTGAAATACCAATACCAATCTTTTTAACTCAATGAATCTTAAATATCAACATAAAAATTATCTTCTGAAAGAGATATCTACTTATATTCCATTCAAATTTCTCGCAACATTTCAAATTAACGAATAGAAATGTGCAAATGAAGTTCAAACTGGTTAATTGGGCAAATTGCTATATTGGTCACCATTACCGATCACAGATAGATTTGCGTCCTTCAGTAGTGTTTATTATGCTTGTGAAATGGTAAGCGAAATCTGTGATTAAAGTTTAAAATAGACATGAGCAAAAACGGCTTTATTCATATCAACTCGATTACCGAATATCTAAATTTGACTAAAATTAACAAAATATTCTATTCATGGTTAAAAATCTTGTTTGAAGCAGCAAGCCATCTAATCCTTATTTACCTTCTTTTGAAAAAAAAAATTAATAGGTTGATACCTCTTTCAGTAGATGATTCATTGATATTTCAGTTTCATTGAGTTTAAAAAAAATTAGTTCCACCATTGGTTGATTTTCAATATTGACCAATCGACAATCACAAATTTTAATAACTAAATCACAAAAACCGGTTCAAAACCATATTAGTTTTGAAACGATTAAATTATAATTTTAAACATATATACTAGTTAATTCCTCGTAGGTAATTAGTTTATTTCCTTAGTGAAATTAATGCTGAATATTATATACACAAAGTAAATAATAAATTAACTTCTAAAATTTAAATGTAAAGTGTGTGCATTATTTCCCAATTAATAAAAGATATCCACCTATTTTCATTCAAATTAATTACTAATTTGTGGATAATGGATAGAAAATGTCGAGCTCTAATTGCGATATAGCTAAAATCAATCCCACGGGCTATTTATAATACAATATAACCTTTGCCCTATGTTTACTGTTTTGAATTTTATTTGTAAAATTTAAAACATAAAATAATATTACAATTTTTTTAATTAAATAATTATTAATAAATTTCAATAAAATAAATTCTGGTTAAATACATAACACTACTTTTTATTAATTTTCTGAAATTATCAGAGCTAGATATCAAAGACAAATTCTGAGAGAGCGATTGCTCTCTTAGATAAGACTTCATACTGCTCTTAATGTATAAGGAGGGTTTTTTGTTTGGATGTAGTTTTTTTTGTATTGTATTAATTGTTTTGAAAAAAATCCACTGAACTAAAATTCGGACCCTTAATATGTGGTTAAAATTTCAAAGAGATCCCTGCATTAGTTTTTTTATAGAAAATAATGTTGCTAAGGGTGGTTTTCATTTCCATAAAAAATTAAGACATTTTGGCAAAAAAAGGGAAATTTTCCCATAGGAATAACATGGGAAATGTTTGCTGTGATGGCCAAATTGACTCGAGCATTTTTTGAAGACTATTTATTCGATAGGTCTGAAAATGGTTTTAAATGAAAGGTTGAACATAAAACTGGTGCCTTTCGAAGTTTTATTGAAAACAATTAATATTAAGTATTACTTTTTGTACTTTTAAGCACATGCTTAAACTTACGACCTTTTATTCTGTTGGACTTACGTGTTTTAGTCCTGGCTAAAATGATAGAGAAACGTACTGTTGGACTTACGCTGTTTTACCTCTAATAGAAAGACTGAGCGAAGATTTTTGTTTAGACAACGCGTGTGGCTGTGTCGAGCTTAAGGCGAATTTTTTAACTTTTCACATAAAAGAAGGGGTTAATTCGTCCTCATTTTATTTTAATTTCGTAAGTTAAACCTTATTATAATTTAATACAAAAGAATTTAAATTTAGGATTTAGCCGATAATTTTTAAATTTACTGATTTCACTAAGCCTTGGTCAAAATTTAAATACAGCTGATTAGCCTGATTGTATGTAGAGAGAGACTAGAGACCAATTGGCCGTGTTACGTGCGTTTTAAGATGTTTCACCTGGTGCCATCGGCCAACGATAGCCGCTAATTAGGTAATTTGTTTAAATTAAATCAATTGTGCTATGATTTTATGCTTTGTTTATCTTGTCAACATGGGTAAGAGTAACGCTAGTTAATTCAGGATACCGTTATCTAATTTGCTCAAATCAGGGTAGAAAACAATGTGCTCTTTAGTACACATGTGCTTTTAGCCGTTACCGCTATTTCCATATCTCCATTGAATTATTAAAAAATGGCATTTCTACCCAAATAATTGAAATATTTAATTAGGTAATGCTTTATGGAAGACCACGCTTACTACAGAACCACCAACGTAACATCTTTGTTTACATTGTAAATTATTAAACACAAGAAATAGCACTGCCGTTAACGGTGATTTTCCAATGAAATAATTAATGACTGCACACCTTATTTGACAGCTGGTACACATTAATAAACTGTAGAGGTAAATTTTACACCTTAACTTAATGATGAAACCTGTGGCTCCGCTAACTAAACGTTGGCGATAACTTTTCAAAGGAAATAATGACAAACAGAACTGTATAGATTCTTTCATTTAATAAGATTTTACATTCGCATTACTTAAATTCAAATTCTACATTAAAGGTAAAAACCATTGCTGTTAATTGAATCTCTAACATATGTTTTCTAAATTTCAACATACCAACGTAGCTCTGGCAATATGAGGTTGAGTTTTTTAAAGTCGTTTATAACGCGATGTTTAATTAAATGATATTAATTTTGGTTTATGTTAAATGTGTAAACAACTGTTCAGTGGTTTCATTTCTCATTTCTAATTATTTAAATTCAAAGGGCTGTATTAACTTTTAAAGGTGAAAACAATTGCGGTTCCGATATACGAACATAGCTCTGCTTGTTTGAGGTTGCATTTTTTTAAAGACGTTTATAATACTATTTTGTTTAATCAAATGGTATTAATTTTGGTTTATGTTAAATATGTAACACACTTTAAGTCGCATAGAAGAAGTAATAAACATTTGACAGCTGACTTGGCCAGTCAGAGGTAAACAAATACCGGGCTGCCAGGCTGTCTCTTACAAAACAAAGTTGGCCATTCTCGCTTATGAGAAATGTTTCCTTGTCATATGCATCTATGTTTGGCCTGTTAGGAGTCCCAGGACTCCCGACTGAAGTGAAGATTTCTTTTTCCCGGAGCATAGCCTACTCGATCACGCGCAACACGTCGCAAGCTGCTTGCGCTATAGCGCGAGTCAGGGTGGGAAATAAAGGATTTTTTTTGAACTGGACATTAGGCCAGCGACCCTCCTGACTTGGAATAAATAAACTGGTCCGTGACCATTGACTAGAGCATGTCGTCTGCTAAAGAACGCAAGCTGCATCCGCTATAGCGCGAGTTGCCTTGCGTTGTCGAGTGCGTGATGGGGTGGGCTATGCCCGGAGTCCCAATCCACGAGATTTCAAATCCCCACTAGCATAGCCCACTCGATCACGCTCTCTTTTTTTTTCTCCGTTTTATTATTGACGAGCTAGGGCTATAAATAGCCATACAGCTCCAAGTGGACAAGATTACAAGTTACATAGAAGAAAAACAATGTACATGAAATAGCTGAATAATCCGCAAATCTCTTTTCCCCTGCTAAATATTTTGAAGAGGGCACTTTTTAGGCGTATTAACAATCTTGGATCATCTTTGTGGACGTTTAGGGTAGACCTGATTATTGTGTTTAAGAAGGTTTTAAGCTTAATATCAAACAGACGTTAGTTAATGTTACAAAAAAGTTTGAAATTGACAATCTCGGATCGCCTTTGTAAAGTTTTAAGGATATCTGAATTTCATATTGGGCTTATGAAAAGTTTGAGCTAAAGGTTAAACAGACATAAATCAGCGTTTTAAAAAATTGTGTAAAACTGTCAATTTGGTCCTATTTGTGGAATTTTTAGGGGAGCGCCTCGCGTTTCAATAAAGGGTTGTAAAAAATTGCATTATGTTAATTACAATAAGAATACAAACTTTCAATGAGTTACGTTTTTATTTTTTGGAGTATCATTATAAATAAATGACTGATTGAGCTAAAGTTACGGTCCCCTTTTTATATGTTTCTGCTTAGTGTAGATTTTGAAAATGTAAAACAGTTTCTTAACAATCTTAATTAAAATGAAGTTTGAAGGAGCAGATATTAATCAAAAATGTCTTGATTAGAATCAAGTCCTAAAAAATATAGATAAGACTGAGGTTATCACTTGTCTGAAGGATCAGATATTAATTTTTCTTTTTAATTGAAACTTAAAGGCATGCTTAAGAAAAAACAACGTTCCATTACCGTTTTCCGTTGAAATAACTTATTTTACAGGTAATCAATTTCAAAAATTTACTTATCTCGGGTTTTCGGGCACAATTCCATTCCCCCAAAACATTTTATCATTACATTAATTACTTTTGAGAGATAACGTGTCAAAAAAAGCTTTAAAACAATAAAAAACTGAATGAGCGGTCTGTTTAGCCATGACCAAAACCTTCAAATCAGTGTTGCTAATGTTAGAAAGTGGATGTTCCCACTTCCATTTTAAAAATTTGCCGCATTTCCCACACCCCCTTTTTTACAGTCATATTTATCTGGACTATTTTATCATACTAAGTTTAATATGGAATAACACTCCGCATGGCTTTGACAATATGTACAAATGCTATAAAGCTTTAAAATTCTCAAAATATGCTTTCTTTTTTTTTCAGTGCCAAACTTAAAATCACCGAATTTATTTCAAAATGTCGCTTGAAATTATTAAACCGGATAAAATTTTCGAAAATGCACTAATTTTAACTGTGCAGTTAAAATTAGTGCATTTTTGAAAATTTTGCACTATTAACCCTTGAACAGGAAAATTCCGACATTTGATTGATTTCGGAAAAATATTACTTTTTCCCCACAGAGCCTAAAACCAAACCTAAATCTCCCACGATGTGGGAAATTACCCACACATTGGCAACACTGCTTTAAAAACAAGCACACTTTCGAGACATGTTCTGAACAAATTAGTGCTTAACCCTCTAATAGTACGACCACGGAGAATTGATGTAAACTGTAGTTGAAATATATTCATGTGCGACCTGCGGCACTGAATGGTCTCTAACCATTGTTTGAAACTAGAGAGAGAAATAGTGAGCAGCATTAATCATGTCCTGAGCTATGAGAATGAACAGTATGACTGTTGACTGAAGTACACTAGACATTACATCATTTTGCATAACCACGAGTAAAAATCTAACTGTCCCTACTTAATTTTCCGCCATTGTTTTAAAACGTATCCACTGCGAAGCATGCCGGGCACAAATGAGGGAACCTTTTAAAACTCAATGTCATACACGTACTCTCCCAAAAGTAATTAATGTAATGATAAAATGTTTTGGGGGAATGGAATTGTGCCCGAAAACCCGAGATAAGTAAATTTTTGCAATTGATTACCTGTAAAATAAGTTATTTCAACGGAAAACGGTAATGGAACGTTGTTTTTTCTTAAGCATGCCTTTAAGTTTCAATTAAAAAGAAAAATTAATATCTGATCCTTCAGACAAGTGATAACCTCAGTCTTATCTATACTTTTTAGGACTTGATTCTAATCAAGACATTTTTGATTAATAAGTGTTGATTCCGTGGTTTCCATCTTCGGCAATAGGACTTATTAACTGTTGAAGGTGTTGAGATTGTTCCGGAGTCAAAATTATTCTACAATCCTCAACAACAACATTGTTATTGGTTTCGATAGGAGTAGTAAGAACATCTTCGGTTCCATATAATGCTGGATGAGTAGCATAATCTTCGTTTTGAACTTGATCATCGAATGAGTTCATTCTAGATATAGCCCAAAGTTGATTTGGAGAATAAGCGTTTTCCGTGCTTAATGAATGGTGATTCCACGAATTAACAAGAGTCCTACTAGACGCTCTGATTCTTGGTAAAAATGTGTAGTGCAAACTAAATAAATGACATTTGTTGTGCGCGTCCAACATACCATTCTCTTCCATAAACATGAAAATGCTTTTATAGTAGGCAGAAACTACTCTATTAACTTATCCCCAAAGTCTCTCTATTTTTTGGTTATGCACAGATAATCCAGCAATGAAACTTCCTCTATTAAGGCCTCTATTTTCTATCATGTATCTTGCAACTTGTACATTTTCAGTTCCCTTATCACCTCTCACACGTAGCGGCAATCCATGTTCACGTACCCCTTCCATGAACAACTGAAGGACACTATGAGCCCTGTTATTAGTTAAACATTCTAAATATATGATCCTTCGACTGTATCCATCAATGCATCCATGAAAGACGATCCGCCATGAAATTAGTTTGTGGTTACTGTCTATGTGCCTGCAAGTATCGTTTAAAATATTTCAACAATTGTATATGTACATGTACAGGTTATTTCTGATAAGTCCACCTTAAAATTTAAGGGAGGGTTCTTTGAGTCAAACTGAACAGCAATGGTCAAAGAATAAGGGTTGTACTAAAATTTTCTATGGAGAGATGGACCCCAAAAATAGGAAAGAACGATTTTCACTAAGCAGCATTATTCCAGCTCGTTTAATATTTATCGATAAATTAATCAAATTTCAACCAAAGAATGTTATTAAACTGTTAAAGGGAGGGTAAAAATAATAAACGATTTCAATCGATTGTTCTATACTAATTATAAGACCTAAATTCATAGTGAAACAAAGAAAATACCCCTCGAACCAAAATATTGACAGTTTTGGAAAGATCCCGGTCTAATGGAATAACGCCAGGTACTTAATGTTTCTCTATAGGTTTTAATTAGTAGAGGAATCGATAAAAATCACTTTACTTTTCTTTTCATACACTCTTCACTTGCACGTTAACATACAGGATGTTTCATAAAGGCTTTGGTTGTATCGAGAAAATTTGGTTGATTTTTATTCAAAAGCTCTATGAATATTACCACAAGGGATATGATCTCCTTATGATATCACTAGTGTTTGTAATTTTTTCCGCAAATCAGAAAATATAAGAGCAGCAATTAAGCGAGCTTTGAGCCAATTTTCGAACTTAAAAAGAATTAATTTATAAACAAATATGTTTCAGACTAGTTTGTTCTCTTAATGGTTAGGTCTCTCTAACGCCTTCAACGTTCCTAAATTATAAGTAGGGGTGTGCGAATACCACTTTTTGGGTATCGAACCGGTTATCGAATACCCGAAAATTTTCCTTATCAAATACCGAATCGAATAGTTTTTTCCGAATCGAATACCGAATAGTTGGGCCTTGGTAATTTTTTTCCTTCCCGATTAATCGCGAATAGTTAAGCCTAGTAACCGCGAATATTTAACCCTAATATTCGCGAATACTAGGCCAACTATTCTCGGTTAATCGGGTAATAACCCTAATATTCGCCAATAGTCAATACAAAGCAAGGGGAAGAACATTTAGAAGCTCCTAAGTTTCAAACTACCTTTCCTCATTGGTGGTCAAGTATTTCTTAAAATTTTCCTATGCACTTGCTGGTAGTTTTTGATGGGAGACAAAAAAAGCTGGGATGATATTTTTTAAATAAGGTGGGTCGCTCTAGTGCCGAGGACCTAAATTAAAGGTAGTTGAACTTTAACCGAATATTCAGTTCGGTATTCGATATTCGAATCGAATGGTGAAAATGGGCTTATCGAATACCGAATCGAATTATTCGATTCGGTATTCGATCGAGTTATTCGATTGAAACGGTTAACCGCACACCTCTAATTATAAGCTTTTGCTATAGGGAATAGGGGTCACTAGACTATTGCGTTCTCGGAGAATTTTTTCGTCATTCCGAATTCACCAAAAACAAAGTGACAAAATATTGTGAAGGGAAATGCAATTGAAAAAATTATTTTTAAGGTTTAACTTAGGGCTGTGCGAATAATCGAGGACTCGAATATTATTCGCCGGTTTCGAATCGATTATTCGAATCGGCGAGTCGAATATTGGATTTTTGAAATCACCGATTATTCGAAATTTTGAACGATAAATGGAAAGAAATATCGAATAATCGAAGTGGATTCGAATATTGATTTAAAAAAATGCGAGGAAAATTCGAGGAGATACCGTGTTCTCTATAAATATTTTATTATAGATGGAAGCTGTTGTCAGTGTTGCAGTTACTTTTCAACTTGTTAAATTGGGTTTTCTTCATTTTCCCCACGCTTCAAAGATAAGACAAACCGTGGGAAAGTTTTGGTTTTGTGTTTTTGACTTTGGAAAAGTTTTAGTTTGGTTTCACTCTTAAAGATTATTCGAGTTTTGTTCGATTATTCGACATTTTTTTTCAAATATTCGACATTTTTACGACTATTCGCCTTTTTTTCGAATATTCGAGGTATTATTCAACTATTCGTAAAATATTCGATTTTTCGATTAATCGAATCGGGTTTCGAATAGTGATTTACTATTCGAATTGTATTGGAACCGAACTCAAAATCCACTATTCGCACACCCCTAGTTTAACTTTATAATCGGGAGCTAACAGTTGGCCAAGGGGTAGAGATAGTCTGACGTCATGCAGCCCTCTGCCTGGTTGGAGTATCTGCATCCAACCGTTAAGAGGGATAGCAACACCAGTAAGAGATAGAAGGGTGTGACATTTCAAGGTCACAACCGTTAGTTCCCTATACACCTGTCCAAGTTACGTAATTTTCAAACAGCCCCTAAGCGTGAAGCAATTTTTTTAGATTTTATTATAAACCACAATATTCAAATCCTATTAATTTCGCTTAATCAGCAAACTCTCACTTAAATTCTATTGGTCTCTTCCGGAAAACATTTAATATAGCTCGAAAATTTCATAGAACAAGCCTCATTCTTTTTAAGGGCCTTTTAATTTATGAGACTTATTATTAGACTTATTAGAAACATTCTCATTCTGCATAATAACAGGGACCCTTGAAATATGGTCAATATAAAATCGTAAATAAACAACAAGCTTTAAGCTTTTTCTTTTCTAAAGCTTTTTATAGAAATGCCGATACAGCTGCTTACCACAATGCATTAGCTCCTTGAACACTATATCGCCGCCTCCTTATGGAGTTTCTGCGCCTCATAGCACGTCCAACAGGATCTAATTCATTTAGTCTTTCTCGGATGCGCCATCTTGGTACACGAATACCTTGTGATCGGAGGCCCCCGATCACATATGTTACTCCAATATTTGGGTTTGTCGTTAATATGGTTGAAATGTGCTGATCCAGTTGTTCATTTGATATCTCAACATTTTCGTTGTTAATTGACAACAGTTCTCGGTGGCGAAATAAAGTTCTTACGTTTAACCCCAGAAATGATGCAGTTCTTCCCCAGTTGAATCCAAGGTCGTTCCTACAATACAATATTTCTTCCCTAGTCACTTGATAAAGCGGCCTTCCAACACTTCCATCGTGTATAACGGGACACACATATGGATCGTCTTCCGCGGCTTCCACAGACAACACTTCCTCTAGTTGATTAACAAGAACAGCCAAAGTCTCGTAAATGTTATTAATATGAGCAGCTATTGATTCAAATTCATTTGTCACACGATCTGGGTCTGCAAGAGCGTTATTTTCTAGAACGGTTATAATCGCTGATAATATGCCGCAATGACCCTGCAACCTCCTGTGATAGATTTCCAATAGATTTAAATCGGAACTATAACGATTTCTTGCAGCCTCTTCAAAACAGTGACGTAGCTCATTGAGATATTCTTGAACTTCATTCACAAAAATATTGTGCAATAGAGTTACGAAAGTTAAAATATAAATGAAAGGTTTCATTTTAATAGATGAAGTCAACGGAGTTCTTAAATCTTCAACCGAATGTCATTTAGCGATCTTCTATTTCGAGCTATGTTCGTTTTAAGGTTGAACTAAAACTATGCATTTCAACAGGGGTGAAGGATTAGGGGAACTATGGGGCGCCGTTTCGGACAAAATTCAAATAAACTGGATATCAATAATTTAAGAACGGACATCAATAATTTAAGAACGGATATCAATAATTTAAGAACGGATATCAATAATTTAAAACGGATATCAATAATTTAAAACGGATATCAATAATTTAAAACGGATATCAATAATTTAAAACGGATATCAATAATTTAAGAACGGATATCAATAATTTAAGAACGGATATCAATAATTTAAGAACGGATATCAATAATTTAAAACGGATATCAATAATTTAAAACGGATATCAATAATTCAAAACGGATATCAATAATTTAAAACGGATATCAATAATTTAAGAACGGATATCAATAATTTAAAACGGATATCAATAATTTAAAACGGATATCAATAATTTAAGAACGGATATCAATAATTTAAGAACGGATATCAATAATTTAAAACGGATATCAATAATTTAAGAACGGATATCAATAATTTAAGAACGGATATCAATAATTTAAGAACGAATATCAATAATTTAAGAACGGATATCAATAATTTAAAACGGATATCAATAATTTAAAACGGATATCAATAATTTAAAACGGATATCAATAATTTAAAACGGATATCAATAATTTAAAACGGATATCAATAATTTAAGAACGGATATCAATAATTTAAAACGGATATCAATAATTTAAAACGGATATCAATAATTTAAAACGGATATCAATAATTTAAAACGGATATCAATAATTTAAGATCGGATATCAATAATTTAAAACGGATATCAATAATTTAAGAACGGATATCAATAATTTAAAACGGATATCAATAATTTAAAACGGATATCAATAATTTAAGAACGGATATCAATAATTTAAAAACGGATATCAATAATTTAAAAACGGATATCAATAATTTAAGAATGGACATCAATAATTTAAGAATGAACATCAATAATTTAGGAATGGACATCAATAATTTAGGAACTGATATCAATAATTTAAGAAAGGACATCAATAATTTAGGAATGGACATCAATAATTTAGGAACTGATATCAATAATTTAAGAAAGGACATCAATAATTTAGGAATGGACATCAATAATTTAAGAAAGGACATCAATAATTTAAGAATGGAGTAGTTCGCTTGTCTACCACCAGGTAGAGCCCTTCATTTTGCCCAGTTGATAGGGGGTAGGGAAATGTCGGCCCTCCAGTCTTTGGTCGCTCTCTCTAGTAAGTCAAATGTCCCCACAATAGAGTTCCCTATGGCACGCCAAACAGGACATAATTCGCCTTTATTTTCAAATATAATTCAGGATTTTTGAAATATAATTCAGGATTTTCAAATATAATTCAGGATTTTCAAATATAATTCAGGATTTTCAAATATAATTCAGGATTTTCAAATATAATTCAGGATTTTCAAATGTAATTCAGGATTTTCAAATATAATTCAGGATTTTCAAATATAATTCAGGATTTTCAAATATATTTCAGGATTTTCAAATATAATTTAGGATTCTCAAATATAATTTAGGATTTTCATATATATTTCAGGATTTTCAAATATAATTTAGGATTTTCAAATATAATTTAGGATTTTCAAATATAATTTAGGATTTTCAAATATAATTTAGGATTTTCAAATATAATTTAGGATTTTCAAATATAATTTAGGATTTTCAAATATAATTTAGGATTTTCAAATATAATTTAGGATTTTCAAATATAATTTAGGATTTTCAAATATAATTTAGGATTTTCAAATACAATTTAGGATTTTCAAATATAATTTACGATTTTCAAATATAATTTAGGATTTTCAAATATAATTTAGGATTTTCAAATATAATTTAGGATTTTCAAATATAATTTAGGATTTTCAAATATAATTTAGGATTTTCAAATATAATTTACGATTTTCAAATATAATTCAGAGTTTTCAAATATAATTCAGAGATTTCAAATATAATTCAGAGTTTTCAAATATAATTCAGAGTTTTCAAATATAATTCAGAGATTTCAAATATAATTCAGAGCTTTCAAATATAATTCAGTTTTCAAATATAATTCAGGGTTTTCAAATATAATTCAGAATTTTCAAATATAATTCAGAATTTTCAAATATAATTCAGAATTTTCAAATATAATTCAGAATTTTCAAATATAATTCAGAATTTTCAAATATAATTCAGAATTTTCAAATATAATTCAGAATTTTCAGAGAGTAAGGACGGCCTTATAACCCAGGTTTTACCCCCCTTCTTTCCCCCCCCTTCAGGGGGGGGGGTAAAACCCGGGTTATAAAGCCATCCCTGGGGTGGGGAGGGGGATGGGGGGAATTGATGACGTCACGTGATGGTGTTGGAGGGGGGGAAGATGGGGGAGGGAAATTGATGACGTCACGTGATGGTGCTGGCGGGAAATTTGAATTTTGAGCCACCTGGTGGTGGTTTTCTTGATGACGTCACGGCTAATTTTTGATGACGTCACGTGGCTGATACCTGTAGGGATAGGCTTATGCTATTGTAGGCTTATGCTATGGTAGATCCTGGTAGGCTTATGTTATGGTAGATTCTGAAAGGTAGACTTATGCTAGGTTATTCTATGCTTATTATTATTATTAAAATCAGATTTTAAATCAAAGAACATTTAATTAACGTGATAATAACATACATAATTAAGATAAATTAATAATAAATTAGTTAAATATTTAAAAAAACCTCCTCCTTAAACTTGATTCAAGCCGTATCTGAAGATGTTTTTTTTCTATACCGGACTAATAAAGCGCCGTTGGTAGGAAGTCGAACCCTGGAATGGAAACTCAAATGTTGTTGAAACAACACAGAGCTGGACGCATTACCACCAGGCAACCACACGGTTTGTTAATAAGCTCCTTTTACACTTTTTTAGTCGCCGTATATGATTTTGATACTGTTTAGCAATTTTCATATCGTTAATTTTTCGATTTGCGGTAAAAGCTTTTAGGAAAGCTTTCGTACTTTTCTTCTTACTTCTATGAATAAGATAGAGGGCGCTATACTGCCCACATACGCTACTTTCTAGCCTCTGAAGATGTCGCTTACCAAAAGTCCATTTTCTGCAGTTTAAAGATAAAAATCTTCTTATACTAGGCAGAAATGGTGGCAAACCGTAGCTATCGAAATAATAGCCTACACGAGCTCCGTCTATAAAGACCGATACCCAGTGAGACCCCTTTTCATAGTGCTGATCTAAATTTATAATTAACGATGCGGGATATTTGGTAACCTTAGGTAACCTATTTGACGCGAAAACACCCAAAAAGTTGGGCGTATCTGATAAAGCGAGAATCAAGTCTACGGTGGTAGTTGCTGACATTTTAATAATCTACAATTACGTTTCTATTTTTATCGATTTGAATCATGCTTTGAAATTCGGCGTATACAATGCAGACTGCGGCTTCCGACAAAGGTTTAGCGAATCCCATGTCCAATCTTAATTGTCCTTGCTTAACGGGGTTCCAGTGGTTTGTTTCGCTAGCAGATAGGTCCGGTGTCAGATCAAAAGCGTAGAGGGTTAACCCGTTGGCAAACTCGTCGGGAGTAATATCGTTACCGTCGTCTTTATAATGAATACCCGTGCCCGCGAACAATGTTTGATAAGCTTGTATATACAAGTTTTTACCGAAATCAGGAGTCAACGGTTTCGAGGGTATTTGTTCGTTATCGAGGTACAGAGACAAAAAATTTAAATCCCAAGTTAAAAAGTTAAAGGGATTCAGAGCGTAACTGCTCTTGAACGCCGCGTTGGAAACTATTCCAATAATGACGCGATTAGGCTGAGGGCCTAGATATATATTGTTAAAACACTCGGTGCTACTTCCGGTAGAGATAGTTTTAGTTTTAAGTTCGGTGCGCGTAAAATTATATTTGGCAGTACCGTTATTAAGCGCGGCTTCATGCGCTAACAATATTTTAGGACTGAGCTTAACTTTACGTACCGCTAGTGCTGCGTCTAGTATCTTGACTTTACAGTTTTTGAGAGTGGCTGTTTCTTGGCACATTAAGGCAAACTCGTCCTTGTTGCGAGTAAACACGACTTTAAGGTCCACACCGTTTAAGAGATATTCGGGAATATTAAACACGTCACTAAACACTGGTGTAAAAAATTCAATCACGGCCGATTTAGCAGTTTTAGCCATTCGGGCGACGAAACCTTTATTTGAAAAGTCGTCGAACTTTCCGGCTTCGTCCTTTTCCCATCCGGCCATCATGATGTGAGATTTTTTAGCCGCGGGTCCGTAATTTGAGACAGTTTCGATAAAAGAAGTGAAGGCGTAGTTTTGAGCGGCTGAAGA
The DNA here is from genome assembly GCF_054372755.1 of Phalangium opilio. Classification (NCBI taxonomy): domain Eukaryota; kingdom Metazoa; phylum Arthropoda; class Arachnida; order Opiliones; family Phalangiidae; genus Phalangium; species Phalangium opilio. The sequence continues at coordinate 5,821,675 of NW_028324180.1, read as the reverse complement.
AACTCGGGTATTGTTCAAGAAAACATCGCAAGTTCTCCACAATGCGTGGCCAGCATTGTTCACGAAAGCTACCACGGCGGCATCAGGAAGATCACTTCCATCTTCGTTGGTGATTTTGACTTTGTTGTAATGCATGGTGTGGGCTACATCGATGTAGTTATCTCCATTGCCCGAGATGAGGTATTCGAGGGTAGAGCTATCACCAATGGCCGCCAAGGGTTTGGCCCATACACCTTGAGCATGTTCGACACTAGTTTGAATCGGCACAGGGGCAAAAATGTCCAATTCACTCTTAAGAGCTTGGAGAGAAAACATGATTTTTTCAGGAGCTAAATATATCGCGTGGCGTCTGCTTTGAATGACGGTGATAAACTGACAGGCGTTTAACTTTGCGTCTCTTTATCTTTAATCCTGAACCTTGCTGAGCAGCAGTCATGTTCTCATAAGTTTCCTGCAATCTCTTTTTCGCTGCACTTTTCACATTCTGACCTTGCATTACGTCACCAAGAATCTTTTGTCCCGTACTAATGGCTCTAGGTGCCAGATACTTTGCACCTCTAATTAATAAGGGGCGTGCCCATCTAAATAACCCTTTCAGGGCGCTTCCTATTCCGTGTCCTTTTTGGTGTGGTGTCCCGACAAATACTTTTGACACCCCTCCACCCCCTACCTGATCTAAATAATACCTCCTATACTCGCAACGAGACTCTAATGTTTGGGGTTTTGGCATGGTCTAAAGTGTAGTTTACAGGTCGACGTTCCAAACTCGAATGACGCGGCTTGGCCTAAACTATTCCTTATATCAATGTCTATAGTATCAAAGTAACGTTTAGCAACTTTAACGTAATGGGGAGAGTTAAATGATTTAGTTATAGTCGAACCGTGAGGTTTTTCGCTGTCTACGCCTACTATACGAAGTAGCGGGGCTACCGTATCGCCTATAAATTCATTAGCTACTATATCGGAATAAATAAACAATTGGTCGGGAATATAATAATTTAAATTAGCGGGAACAGAGCTTCTATACGATTGGCTGGTTTTATCTGAAGGGCAAGAGAAAGACGTACTTTGGCCTTTTGGGGTTTTAAATCCTAATATCCTTTTCAAAGTGGGAGAAAGAGCCAAGATACCGTTAGGTTGAATAGTTAAAGAAATGTAATCAGAGAGGGGATCCGAATCAAATTTAAACTTTTAACCGTATTGAAAGCCGTTTAACCCTGAAGCTATTTGTTTAAGTAGGGCTTCTAATGATTTGTAATAACCCCCGGGAACTATAAAGGCCTCGGCTTTAACAATAGGCTGTGATTTTCCGTCCCGACCTTTTTTATTTTCATGCGAGACCACCTGCACATGACCTTCCTCACTGGGTATGTTAAAAAAGGACATTGGGTACAAAACTTCTACTAGAGCAACCTCCCAGTCATCCCCGATCAGCTCTATAGCCTGGGGCAACTTGGTAGTGTACGAAGACGTCTTGTTGTTGTCATAAATTTTCATGCTAGCGTTGCTCGGTAGCGTTAGGTAAAAGGGAGACTGCATCTTTAGCCGGAATCCAAGAATTCATAGAAGGGGGATAGCCTAGCCACTTTACAAAGAGCTCCTTTTGTCCTCTCCTAGTCCGCTTACGAATTACTTTCTCGATCTTGTACGTCTCGGGTCTAGCTACCGACTGAAGTTCCATCCCGTAAAACACCCCCTTTATTGGTTCCCCGTTTAAATCTTCTAGTTTGAATACAGGAGGGCGTCTGTCAATTTTCCCCACTATTTTAAAAACCTCTATTGTGTAAGTTCGCTCGTACCCTTTTTCAAAAATCATCTTATTTCTACTTACTCGGACGTATTCGCCCACCTTTAATTTTTTCCCGTAAACTTTCTTTTCGCTAAAGTACTTTCCGTATACATTTTTAAAAACCTGAAGCACATTGGTGCCCGTAACTTCCAAAGGAGTCATTTTTATCGCGGAATGCACCGAGTTATTGTAAGCATTTACCAGATCATCTAAAACATCTATATATCTATTGGTATTCTTTTCTGTAAAATACCTGTACATGCGTGACTTTAAAGTTTGATTTAATCTTTCTACCATACACGCTTTTATATCGTCATTCTCAGTTGTAAAAAATATAACCCCTTTCTCCTTCAAGTATCCTTGTAATTGGGAATTTCTAAATTCGGTACCCTTATCCGTTTGTAATTTCCTAGGAACCATCTCTCTAAAGACAGACTTAAAAGCCTCAACCGTTTCAACACCGCTTTTGGATTTTAAAGGTACGGCCCAGGCTCTTCTGCTAAAGCAATCTATTACGGTTAATATGTATTTGTACCCGTCGTTGTACTGACTCAAAGAACGCATATCGTTCAAATCCGCCTGATATTGATCTCCTATGTTAGTTACAACCACCTTGTTTCTTTTAAACTTTCTAAAAACTCTCTTATGTAAAGTGTACGCGTCTTTTCCCTTTAACCAATCTAGTACTTGTTTCTTACTAATCCCCTTTAATTTTACTGCTAGATATAATTTTTCAGCACCCCCGAAACTGGCAGGGTGGGAAGGGTTAAAGTAGATACCTTCTAAAATTTTGGAGATTTTACGTACGCTGCCCATCTCGGAGACTCGGTTTTAAGTTTTTAGCTGCTGACTTGACACGAACTTTAGGAGCTCTAGTTCTTTTGATTTTAATTTGTTGGGGTATTGTATACGAGGCTAGAGGGGAAAAACTAGAAAGTAGGTTTGTAAATGCGTAAAAACCTCTAGGTTTTGGGTCTTTGTTAGAGGAAGGCTTGACAAATTCTAAAGCTATATCTCTAATATTCGAGCCGGGTATTATTGCATCATTAACTATAACTTCCCCACTATCTGTCCACCTAAGCTTTTCAGGGGTAGTGGACAACTGATCAACGATACTTTGTACATGCCCTATATATTTAAGGGGGATATCGTCTAACCAAGCCAAGTTATAATAGTTGGAGGTCGGTTGGGGGACCGTAGGTATAGGTTGCCTAGCGATATTATGTAAATTATTATATCTCTGTACAGTCTGTTCGTATAAGCGCCATTTTGAAGCTTCGTCTAAATCTTTACGAGCTAAAATAACATTCATCTCATTGTCCAATTCCGAAACTACTTGTTGTTGGGGGTGTGGGAACGGGTCGTTTTTAAAGGTAGAGCTAGGGACAAGGACCATTTTCTGAGCGTACTGCATTTTTTACTGACTACCTCCGGTTATGGCTCCGATAATTGAGGAAACGAGAGGGAAAAGGAAAGAAAAGAAACTACCGCCCTCCTGAACTAGTATATCACGTTTTGTTTTCCAAGATATTCTCTTATTAGCAATTTTTCTAAGTTTTGCTGAATGCTTAGCTAATCTAGCTTTCTGACTTTTATTTAATTTAACGTTACCGTGTAAAGTATTTTCAACACACTCTGCGATTGCGTCAATTAAGGGTTTCTTGGCGTTACGTAATATGATCCTACGTTGTTTTCGAGGGGATTTGGCAATAACGGAGAGCAAATTTCTTTGTGACCGAACGGCATAAGGCATAGTGACTAAATGAAGAGATGGCTAAACACCCAGCTACTATTATAATTATTTGGGGATGTAAACTTCGCAAGGGTTGTCGGGAAATATTCCTGTCCTAAGTCTATGATTCTCGGGGCATCTTTGGTGTAGATCGAATAATAAATATCCGAAAGGTAAACTAGTAGCGTCACGGTATGCGTCGACAGCGAAACGCCATTTATCGGCAAACATTTGTCTAGCTATTATTGAACTTTGCAATTTGTCTCTAGGAGATTTCATAAGAATAAGATAATGAGCGTTCAAAGAAACATCTCTAGAGTCTTTGGATCGATGGAATACGTTTTGGACGATATAAATTACACTCAAGTTGCGATGATGCGTTCCCTTGGTAAAAAGAGAACCAACTTCTCCTTTGTTCTCGGTCATCAAGTCATCAATGATTAAAATGCAAGGCTTACCGCCGGTATATTCTGATAAATCTGGCATGCCTTGTTTGAAAACCACAAATTTTCTCAAACTTTCGAAAAAAAGGTTGCCATTCACCGTAGAACCAATGTATTTCGCTTATATTAGGGGAAAACATGGCTTCCCTGTTCTCTAATATTTTTAAAACTAATTGAGTTTTCCCGCTTTGAGACGGGCCTGCTATCACCATGTTAAAAGGATTGTAGAAAGGATACATGACCTTACACTTTGACTTTCAACGAACTAATGAGATAAAGATTGTAAAGTGTTTGTATATATATATATATATAGAAGAGATCGACACGGAAATGAACAATTGCAATTTCGAAAATACATGGGATATTTAAGGAAGCATTGACGAAAAAATTAGTTAATCACAGGACATTTCACCGAGACGAAAATGACTAATTGATAATATTGATCAAAAAACAATATGGCTAGACTTTATATACATGCTGACTAAATAAATATCACCGGGACTGACTAGATAAATAAATAAATAAATAAATAAATAAATAAATAAATAAATAAATAAATAAATAAAAAAAAGAAGAGACCCCTCACAGAAACAGATACTGTCGAATGTGCTCAAACTCGGTAACCGTAAGGTAGCGTGCGGAAATCTTCAATCAATCTGACCTTATCCACCACAGTTCTTTAAACCTTGGACTGGTCGACACTTATAACAGTGTGATCAGCCTTTCGGCGTATTTGCTTGGGGATTGGTACTTGGATTGGTTCCGCCGGCGGTTCGTAAATGCCTATAAGCCCCATTAACCTATCCATGTTAACCAAATCTTTGGTGGTATGGTTAAGTCGGAACCCCTTAACCTTCATCTCGACGGCTGTCGATCCGGTATCAGGGTTCACAACTCGGTATGCGTAGTTCTTACATCCACCACTCGCATATTCTTCGATGTAGGCCTGGGGTCCGTACTTTTCAAGCTCATTGGTCATTTCACCGAGGAAATTCCCAGTTTCGATTTCTACGCCCCCTGGTGTGTAAACGTACAGTATCGAATCAGTGTCTGTATATAAAACAGACTCACCCAAGCACTCTAAGTAGGAATAAAGCTTAATCCGAGCTATGGCCGTGGTGTACGCCGCGATCGGAACACTAACATTTTTATTAATTGGGTCAATCTCGTTGATATAACACCACTTAGCAACGCAAATGTCGTCGCTAACTGGTATCAACGTCTTGACCTCAATTGCTGGGTCATAGAACAAGTTAAAGAACTTCTGTGGATCATCAAAGACTTCTACCTTGTCAAGGCGAGTCCTCTCACCAAATTTGCCCCAAAACGAATTCAAACACAGTTTGGCGATGGTACGCTTTCCAGCGTTCTTCTCGATACAGCTATGATCAAGTTTTACCCCTTCCTTTTCGTAGTACTCGGCTACGTATTGATCTTTCTGCGCTTGGGTTACTACGTCAGAAGGCCAGCCGCTACTTTCCTGTTTTAGCTTCAGAAAGCAGTTGACGTAATTGTTAAAAAGCCCGCCACTTTTTGTTAAGAGGTCGTACTGAGATATTTTGTACGACCAGGCTTCGTGGATTTTAACAGCCACGTAACCCTTTCTAACTGCTAAATGGACTTCGTCCGCCACAAACGTCCCCCTAATAACTCTTTCCTCGTCGGAATGTGGGCAATCGCCCTGATATTTGTTTTCAGCGCACAGCTGACACAGGGCAAAGCACAATTTCCCCCCGATCTTTTGGGGTAAAACGGGGTGGAAGAGGTTACGAGGGGGCAGGATATCCAGTTTAATAAAACCTTCAATCTCGTCAATGGGTGGGAAGTTGTCTGTCAAGATCGTAGGGTGGCCGTATGGTAGTTTACCGTATTTGTTACACCATGGATACAGACTAGTGACGTCGACATATCGAATCTCCTCTCCCGGCTTAACCTTGTGATGAAGACATAGAGCGGAAGTACGCCCCCCGAAAAATGCGTTACGGGGATTGAGTGGTTCCCACGCATCGATTTGGATATGAATAGAAGATAGAAAGGTGTTAATTTCGGGCTTTTGCTCCCTCAATTTGTGGAATTCGCATTCCCACATTTCGATTACCTTATACCCCAGCTCCCTAAGCCTCTTATTACAGTTCAAAGTATCAGTATAGCGGGAGTGTAAAGTTTGGGTGACGTCACCGTGCAAAACCAGGTCTCTGTTTACCGGGAAACAGGCTCTACACCCGTGCCAAAAACAACCTTGGAATTGGTAGACGACCTTTTGATCTGCGCCAAGATCGTCTACTAGAAGCCCGTCGACTTTAATGTTCAAAATTTTAGGTTCGGAACCGTTAAAAGCCGACTTAATTATGACCCCGCGCTTATGGGCTTCCCACCTCAGCCACTCGATGGCTACTTTAGATTGAGGGTCTTTCATTCTATAGCCGTGAGGTGGAACAATTCCAATTGAATTTGGCGCTAGGTGGTCCTTCCTGAAAACGGCGTTGCAAAGCCCGGCAATTGTCACGGCAGTGTTAAAAGGGTTAACGTCCGCAATCTTCTCAAAAATCTCCCTGTACTTTAAGCACCCCTCTCTTAAAATCCTAACGTCCAAACGACAATAATGTATCAATTCTTCAACGTAGTTGAAACCTTTTTTGGCTTCAACTTGTTCGTTGTACCATGAAATTAAAACCGAGCGTTGTTTTTCGGTTAGCCTGTCTGGCGCGTAAGATTCTAAAAGAGGCATGCTTTCCTTCAAGACATAATTTGTACTCGTAGGATCTTTTGGATCAAACACGTGTTCGGGAACAAAGTTGAAGAGCAAGTGCGGGAAATATCCCTTATTTAAACTAGGGTCTAAGCCAAAAGTGGAAACAAAGCTAGATAAGGGGGATGGGATGAAATTTAAACTATCTATAAATGTCAAATTCTCATATCGAATTTGCATAATCTTCGTTCCCGTCATTATCACTTGAGGGCGCCACGCTTTGATGGCTAACATGGCTTTGTACAGAAATTGTAAATCGTAACCCTTCGCATTATGTGCTATAACGGTTATTTTGGGAGAATTGTGGAATTCTTGAAGATAATTTAAAAAATCCAGAACAGGATCATTCCCGAGAAACACCCGTTCTCGAGGCCCACAGGTGGCGCAAGTAAATTGATCGGATTTCTCGAGAATGCATTGATCACAGATTTTTTGAGAAATACATAAGATAGGAGTGTGTAGGAAAGCATTAGGGTTTGAAGGGTCTGGGGTATTTTGAACACATTCGAGATCATAAAAGATAGTAACCGAAGGATGGGTCTTAGCTTTTTTAGCCGCAGGGTGGGCTTTAGAGTCGGTAACCTGCATGAAACAATAGTGGGGGTGTGGGTTGAATTTATTGCAGATTACGCAATAGACTTCCCCGCAGTTGTGAAGTGACTTGCGTTTCCCCATATCTATTGTTTTTGCGCAACGGGGGCATTTAAAAACCCTTTGGCAGACTGATAGGGTTTTGCTTCCACTAGCCTTATGGGCGTCAAAGCATTCTTGCCCCCTAAAGTCGCGATGACAAGTACCGCATCTAATTTCTCCCCCCTCACATTCCTCGGCCCTTTGGCAGGAATAACAATACTTGTTGCAAGCGTGGTTAAAATCTAAGTTGTTGTACCCCACAAGGCACCTCTCGCAGAAAAAATCAAAATGGAAGAGAGGTTTAGGTTTAGTGATGACGTCAAAATGATTTTGATAGTTGAAAAGGTATAGCCGCGGCTTTGGATTACCATCGGCACCGACAATGAAATCTGCTTCCCCGAAAATACGGTGGGGGACGTTTGCTCTAACTGTAAATACTATTATTTGGTAATCAGACAAATACGCTTGAAATCGAGGTAGAGCACCCGCCCCCGCGCATTCGTCCAATGGTATTTCCGCCGCCACGGCTAATTCCTCCGCCATCTTCCTAAGCCTCTCTCCTGATTTTTTTACTAATATCGGTGCGACATAGTGTTTTGAAATCCGCCTCGAGGCTTTTGTCAAGGGGATGCATTGTATGATCCCTATGTATTCTAGCAAAAATAAGAGAATAAGGGAGACATAGCCGATCGTTATTTTTGATTTGTATAATGCATTTCTTCTCCCTGGCAAAAGTCTCGAAACTACAGATTCCAATAGCCTTTCCTCGGCGAGCGCCTTGGGGCAACCTCACGCGCTGTATGTTTATTCCTATAGGACCGAGAAAAAACCTTGACCCGCCTTCAGAATTATAGGCTTTATCCGCCACTACTTCTAATATAAATCCAATATCTATTTGATCCCTTCTTCTAAAACTAAAGTCCGCGGTTTGAATGCCTGGATTATTAATGCTTGTCATCGAAATTGCAATCATGTCATCGGGTAAACAGTCGTCCAAAACGTATTCTAGGAAGTCGCTTACAGATTCAACGATGTTGTTGTTGAATTGTACCTCCATTTCCCATCCATCAAGATTAAAATTGGGGAAGGACACTACCCCGCTAGAAATCACGTTTACACCTGGTGGTGCAACTAGCGGAGATGGGGGTGGAGGTGGAGGAGTAAGAGCCCCACCACCTACCTGTCCTTCCCCTTGATCCATTGACTCATTCTGAGATGGAGCTATAGGAGGGGTAGTATAACCATCTAAGAAAGAAACGTCGTCGTTTTGAAACGCCTCTTCCAGAGGGGACAAAGGAGGATAAGGGCTATTGTTAGCCCTAGACTGCCCGGGGGTAATGTTAAACATAGACGGGGGTGTAGAATAGTTTGCCATAAACGTGTCATCGGCATTTAAAAAGGCTATTTCTAACGAGTCTGGAAAGTCGACTAAAAAACTATCAACTTCAATGGGGAGTTCAATTTCTACATTAGAGTTGGCCATTGCGATAATTTAAAAATACAAATACCGCAAAATACTAATAATAAATCTGAATAGGCCTAAATAATAATACTAAAACACAAAAATATACTAAAATACTAAAACAGTAATGTACTTATAAAAGTCAAATACTAAGTTAAAATGAAAGTACTTATAAAAAATTGAAGTACTTGTAAAATACTAAGTTAAAAATACTAAAACACTTGTAAAAAATTGAAAATACTTGTAAAACTAAATGAAAATACTAAAACACTTGTAAAAAATATAAAAAATTGAAAATACTTATAAAAAATACTAAAGCACTAAGATATGGGCACGGAATAACTCACAAGTTTTGTTTGGGAGCAGAAGATTTCTTGGCTTGCATCAACAGCGGTCAGAAGTAAACTGATAAGTAGCCTAGACTGATCCGCCCTTTTATACTTTCGTGATACAATTAGAAAAAAATAGATCCCCCTCAATGTCATAAACATGTCTTAACACGTTTGGGCTAGTCATAAAACACTCTAAATATAAATTCCATTGATAACAATACAACTGTTTCGACCACGCCCCCTTTTTAGGTACTAAAGCACCTGGTGTGGGGTCCAATTAAAGAATTGACAAAATAAATTCTTTTGTTCAAGTTCAGCCCCTTTTAAAGGCCGTAGAAGTCTTGAAATGACCCAGAAAGACAAAGGGAATAGATGCTTTTGTTCAAGTTCCGCCCCCCTTTTCAAGGTCATAAACCAACCTGTGGGGTGGCCCAATCAAAGAAAAATAAATTCCCACGCATCTCAGGGACCCGAGGTCATTCCCCCCCCCCATCCCTAAAAGCCATAAATAATTTTGAGGAACTCTCTGAAAATAGGAATGATTTTGATAAATTTAGTTAGAATTTATTTCAACGCTTTAAACATTTGAAATGTTTTTTTCAAATGACGCTTTTCGTGTCAGTCAATTGCCACGTACATGAATGATTTCGTGTCGGTGGATTATTCAATTTCACATGTATTCCTAGGGGATTTTAAAAAATTTAAATGACGCGTTTCGTGTGTGTACAATGCAATGTAAATGTTCAAAAACGTTTTACTTTTAACACGAAATGTGTTGAGAAAAGCTAAGTAACACCCTACACTATCACCACTGAAAAGGTTTTGTCAAGACTGTAGTAGGTATAATAGTATTACAAAGAACAAATTAAGGAAAAAAATTATATTTATTTCGAGTTACATTTCAAGTTTTTGACTGGTTCTTTTATAATTTATAAAACGTAATAAGGTATGGAATATATTACAACAATTGGATCTAACTTTCATGTCGCAAAAGTTCTTGAATAAACATTTCAATTATAGCTTTCTCGAGATTAACGCGTTTAATTCTTAGTACAATATCGTCATTCGGAGTAAGTGTTGTTGGTATGGGTTGAGTTGGCGGAATGACTTTTTCTTTCTCCCACTCTTCTTGAGGGACATCTCTGTACTTTCTGTTTGGCGGCATGTCTTTAGTCAATGGGTTTTGGATGAATATAGGTATGTTATTTGTTGGTAATCCTTGAAGTAGTGGACAGTCTGCCTTGAATTTCTGATGCTCTTCGAAAACATTGTCGTTTGGTTCCCATCCTCGTAGCGTTAAGTCACAAAAATGGCATTTAACAGCGTCCGTCCCCGAACTTAAATAGTAAAACCCATGACGGGCTAGTTCTGACGGTTTTACAAACGTACTCGCAAATGCACCAAACGTTTCTAGACGTGTAATTTCTCGATTCATCTTATCCTGGCGGTGTCTAACAATCAAATGAGGTCCGGACCAAATCAGACGCTATTTATATCCCAAATAAGGGGATGAAAGGTTAGATTGTAATGGATGCTGTTACTAAGCAGACGTTAATTCGCGAAGCTCTTTCAAAGCCAGGGAAAATAGTGGCCGTTACTCTAATCCTAGTAACTGTATTTCTAGTTGAATTTGCATTTTGGTATTTTAAAAATATTACTTTAATTTCGGGTAACGCAACAAAGACATAACATGTTGAGACTTGTCAGGATAATGCCTTAGGGGCAAACACCTGGAAACAATTAAATGTTTCGTGGTAGGAAGAGTCACCGACTAACAAAGCAATAAATCCGAAAATAGATTGAATTCATAACAATACAACTGATTCGACCATACCCCTAAACCCATTAAAACACGTCTTTATAGTAAAAATAAAAACGGATGGGGATAAATTCTTTTGTTCAAGTTCTGCCCCTTTTTATGGCCATAGACCCGTCTGACCATGGTTACGTATAAATATTACGTATAAATAAAAAGCCGATGGAATGTCTTAACACGTTTGTGTGAGTCATAAATCACTCAGATTCCATTGACAACAATACAACTGGTTTAGCTACGCCCCCCCTTTAAGGTACTAAACCATCGCGACTTTAGGGGGTGGTATGTAGCCCATAAAGGGCAATAAAAAAAGAAAAGCACCAGTCAATATACCCTCAGGCTAATTATCAAGTACGCACTCAAGAAAATCACGCAATAAAAATCATTCAGTCGTCAGCTTTTAAACCGTAAGGACCTGCCGTAAGAATGCCCACCAAGATCATAGATTACCGCGTGAACACCCGTGTTAGACTTGGGGCTGATTGCTATGCCGTTTTCGGTGTAAATGGATTCGAGCCAAGCTTACTTCTGACAAAGAAGGACGGGACTATTGTTATAATCTCGGAAGATGTTTTGAAGGAATTTATGGAGGAGTGGACGGAGATCTATTCAGCTTTGGAGACTGGCGACCTGGGTAATTATCGTTACTTGAACTTGAAAATAAAAATAACCGTTATGGAGGGGAGTATAGTATTCGACGATGGCAGCGTATTCACTCTAACAAAGGCCGAGGCAGGGAAACTGAACGAGAAATTTAGTTTTATGAGATTTCACTTCAAGCTTTTAAACGATCAAGCCGAAGTTATTAAATGCATGTACGAAGCTATTGTAAAACGCATGAATGATATATATCAAAAATATTATGTAAGTCGCGGTACTATGTCTCACAATGATTACGACCGTGTAAAAAATTTCCTAGCGGTGTGTATAGTTCCTTCGAGCATTTTCGAAGATTTTTGTAACTTGGTTCGTGACAAAAACTTGACGCGTAAACTACAATTATATAATTTATTCTACATTTGCTTAAATAACGACGCGTACATTCGCGAATTAATTGGAATTGATTGTGTTCATTAAAGGTTTTTGACTAAAATTCGATTCTTAATAATAATAAGCCTAGAATAACCTAGCATAAGTCTACCTTTCAGAATCTACCATAACATAAGCCTACCAGGATCTACCATAGCATAAGCCTACAATAGCATAAGCCTATCCCTACAGGTATCAGCCACGTGACGTCATCAAAAATTAGCCGTGACGTCATCAAGAAAACCACCACCAGGTGGCTCAAAATTCAAATTTCCCGCCAGCACCATCACGTGACGTCATCAATTCCCTCCCCCATCTTCCCCCCCTCCAACACCATCACGTGACGTCATCAATTCCCCCCCCATCCCCCCACCCCAGGGATGGCTTTATAACCCGGGTTTTACCCCCCCCCCTGAAGGGGGGGAAAGAAGGGGGGTAAAACCTGGGTTATAAGGCCGTCCTTACTCTCTATTTTCAAATATAATTCAGGATTTATAAAAACATTACGAAAATATTACGACAACGTGACGCTTAATTCAAAGATTACGCCAACGTGACGCTTAATTCAAAGATTACGCCAACGTTACGCTGAATGTAAATGTTACATGGCGCACATCGAGATTACGCTGAATGTAAATGTTACGTGGCGCACATCGAGATTACGCTGAATGTAAATGTTACGTGGCGCATATCGAGATTACGCTGAATGCAAAGGTTAAATGGTGCACGTCGAGATTACGCTGAATTCAGAGATTACGCCAACATTACGCTGAATTCAAAGATTACGCCAACATTACGCTGAGTATAAATGTTACGTGGTGTACATCGAGATTACGCTGAGTGCAAAGGTTAAACGGCGTACGTCGAATTTACGCCAACATTACGCTGAGTGAAAATATTAAACTGATGTGTACGTCGAGATTACGCTAAATGCAGATTTATATGCCGTAATTGGAGATAACTCGAATATTTTGCAACGCGTTGAGAAAACCTAATAATTTTTTGCATAAATTAGGTAGAGAGATCAACAGTCGATTCTATACTAAAGTCGGAACATGTGTCATGCTGTAGTTGTGTCGCTAATTGATCTTCCGTAAATATTTAATTTCATATCAAAGTATGAACTATCTCATGAGTTAATAATATGTTAGCTCCCTATAAGTTACTCAGGCTCCATAGGCGTAATGTATCCAGCGTTTTCTTCCCATTTCGCCCGCGCGGGAAAAAAATCCGAATGTTGCGCTCTCTCTAGTCGAAAAAAAAATCCCGCTCGCACGGCTCCTCGACCTCGAGTCGTCGGCTGCTTTTTCACCAAGGAAGTGTTTTAATCGTGAATGTTTATGTTTTAACAATTTAACATTAAATCATGGCGTTTGTGTCAGAACTGAGACAAAAAAATGCAGGAACTCTATGCAATTTGCCGAAAACCATAAAATTATACAACTGAGCTAAATCCAATCCATTGATCTCTTAACTGCTTTCTTAACCAAGGCTACTGAGCGAAATATTCGGCTGCTTAAATAGCTCCGATATCATTGGCTAGCTTCTACTACATGCGCTTCCGGGGAAAAACCGGAAAGAAGAGTAAATAAGATTGTCGTTCACGTGGCGGCCGCAGAGCGTTGCATATAATTGGGACGCTGGCGGCGCGGGAGAAAACGCTGGAGTATAAAAATTAATTGCCTGAGTAACTTATAGGGAGCTAACATATTATTAACTCATGACTATCTCTTATTGTAGCTGGCAGTCTAGGTAACATGTAGGATGTTAGTCTATGCACGGACTTCATCTCTTTCCCAGGCTTTTTACCTCTCCGTGTGACGTAGTCCAGGAGAGGTTCTGTAACGGCCGTGTCTGTCTGTCTGTCTGTCTGTGTGTGTGTGTGTCTGTCTGTCTGTCCGTTGTTACACCCACGTGACCGCGTTCGAGGTTTGCGTATCGGAGCAAACGTGTTCCCAATTTCCGGACCGCATTGACAGTTCACAGAAATTTGGAAAATTGTATTTCTCTCCGTTGGCTACTCTATACTTGAGTTCTCACACCACCATGTTTGGTCTTCGTCCATCCCATATGAACACCAGTCTGGTACTTTTCTGGCTTCCACCACCACCATCTTCTATTCTTTGTCAATCCCACATTGACACCAGTCCGCACTTACACTGGCTTCTAACACCACCATCCACTGGTCTTCCGTCTATACCATATAGACACCAATCTGTATCATTGGCTTCTAACACCACCATCCACTGGTCTTCCGTCTATTCCACATAGACACCAATCTGTATCATTGGCTTCTAACACCACCACCCACTGGTCTTCCGTCTATTCCACATAGACACCAATCTGTATCATTGGCTTCTACTCCATTATCATCGTTTGGTTTTAGGATATACGCGGCGATCAGCTAGGGTTACGAGAAACGTCTAGCCTCCCTAAGGTGGGATCGGCCACCAAAGGTTTTCGCAATTGCGCTTTTTCCTTACTATTATAATGGAAACGAATCGTATATATACCCCAAAATTTGAAGAAAGCGGGCAAGAGGGGTACCCTTCACTTTAAACGTCAATATTAGAAAAGTTTGAGAAGATAATAGGTATAACTTTATTTTAAACGATTTAACTATTATTAATGTTAATAATTGAAGATTAAAATAATTAAAAATAATTATATTTATTTAAATATTAAAGATAATCTTGTTTCTCAACTCAAAATTAATACGGAAAGATTTAAAAAGCAGTCTATGTTTTTGTCTGTGTGTGTCCGTCCATTGTTACACTAGTGCGTCGCGTTAGCAGTTAGCCTTGTGTTGATGTGTTAAGAAATCATACAGAACCTTAATATTCCCTTTTTCCATAATATAAAGTGAATATGTGGAAGTATTTTTCGTAATTATGATGCATTTAGTACTTTTGTAGCTTTAAAGCTCTGTTTCATTTTGATATTCCAAAGATTTATTTTAATATTGTTATTTGAAATGACTGTTTATATATTGCGTAAGCTATACTACATCTGTATATAGAATAATCCTTGGTTTAGTAATTTCATGAAGAAAACCAAAACCTAGACTCAGGCGCGTATAACAAGTATTATCCGCAATAGGCTTAGTGAAACAAAGAGTAAATAATTGAGGCCTGAGGTGAAGTAAACTTTTGGCTATGATTTTCGTGTCTGAAATGAACAGACATCAACGGTTCAGAGTGAACCGAAAGTTAAATACACTCTTAAATAATAATAATAAGGTTAGTAAAAGGGCTAATGGTAAACGGCTAGTAACTACAGACTTATTATTCTCTTTATGGTGCGCATTGACTATTAGTGCGTCTAGCTACAATTTAGCTTTGGTGTTATTTAACGTTAACATTCATGTTGGCAAACTAAGAATATTGTTGAGGTGAGACGAGACGATAGTGTTTACACTGCAAACCAGTTGTGAATGTAGCTTTCAGAATAAAGGGTAAACAGCTGAAGCGTAGACTTCATTTCCTGTTCTTTTCCCCATTGACTGATTTCCATGTGTCCAAGATTTATCCTTATTGGATGTAAAATGTCGTCTGCTTTACTGTACATTCGCTATTTTTGGAATACTGCTTCAATATTTCGTAAATTTTTACTTCAAAAAAGTGAAATAATTCCATATCTAGGTAAATACGTTTGTAGTAGTAGACCTCTTGACACGGAGAGGTAATATTTTGGTTTTCCCAACTTGTTTAATAGTTTAAGCACTATCGTACTTCGGATACGAACCTCGAACGCTACATAGGATTGAATTTTTACTCCCTCAATCGAGACTCAGCATTACGGCGACGGAGGAGCCCAGAGTTAGCCGTTAAACTTTCGTTTGCTTTCACCTATGGTATGCTAGATTCACACAAAACTTGGACTCACCTGATTATTAAGGTAATTTTTAAAGTTATCTGGTACAACACGCTAGGAACTAGATTTTATATAACTGTATAGATTTTTATTAGAGGGTAAAATCTGAGTGTAACGCTTCATAAACTAGTGTTTCTGACATAATTAAAAGTTTTTGGAATCCACATACGTGCTATTTCCCTTATGTTTTACTGAATGGCATTTAGTAGTATCAGATTACTTCTGGTAGTATGGGAACTTTTGCCAGTTCGAAGCGAGAAATAACTACACATCAGTTTTATTAGGTATGACCATAAAATGTCATTGCTTTACGTTAAGGCGCGAGAATGTTCCAAAGCTAATTCTCTAGGTTCTTCAAAGCAAATTGGAAATATACAAAGTGAAGTCGCTTTTCATAATAATAACGTTTCTGGTTATTATCGACTTTTGCGTTACTAACGATATTGAAGAATATTTTCAAGAAATAGTTCATGCTTTTGATCAAGGGTTGCCAAATCGCTACACAATGGATAGAAACTTTTTAGAAATTAATCACCGGAGGCTGCAGGGTCACTGTAGGATTCTAGAAGCATTTTTGACAAGTCTGCAACGAAATCTAAACACAAACGTTAATCTCATGATGTTACTTCAGTTAATTTACAATGGATTATCTTATCTGGTTAACGAAATGGAGGAATCTTTATGTAACCAAGAAGAAACTAACGAGCCTTACGTTTGCCCTGTTTTACGTGATGGTACAGTGGGGCGTCCCCGATTTGAACTAACTAGAGAACAGATTGAGTTTTGTCGGAATACGCTTGGAATGTCTTGGGTGCGAGCAGCTTCGTTTCTAGGAGTTACCGTACGAACGTTATCACGTCATCGGTCGAACCTAGGATTAGTATATTCTGACGAAGAACGTTTATCAGATGCGCAACTCGGTACATATATATTAAACATAGTAAACACAAATCCAAACATTGGGGAAACGTATGTTATTGGTGCTTTGCGAAGCGAAGGAATTAGAGTTCAAAGATGGAGAGTACGCGAGCGTCTCGATTTTCTTGATCCAGTCGGTAGAGCTCTTAGGAGAAGAAATCCTATAAGGCGGCGAAGGTACAATGTAAGAGGCGCTAATGCACTTTGGTAAGTTATGGAAGACGTAGTGTACACATAAAATTAGTTTATTAAACAACGGTACCACCTAGCCGAGGTGAAAACCATGCTTATTTGCAATGGGCAGAAATTCCCCAGCATAATTCTAGGAACTGTACACATTTCTTTGCCATCTCATGAGAATTTTAGTAATCAATCAGGTGGCAGCTTTGATTAGAGAAAAAATAATGCCTTATAACAAACCTATTAGAAAAGCAAGGCTCAATTTCGCACTGCAATGCCTTTGGCTACACATACTGCGTATAGAGGCATAATTTCTTTGCATTACCAAATTACTTTATTTATCGTATCGCAGTATGGCAAACTACCCACTGCAATTCGTTCAATCGCAATTTTTGGGATGTTCTGAGCATAAATATGACCTTGTCAATTAAAGACACAGATCATTAGCGCTGCTTTGGTTCCAGTAGCGTCGCTAGGGTTTGAAATTTGGGGGGCTAAATCTGGGCAAACTAGTTATTGTAATAACTTAATAAAAAATTGCATAATGGGTTCACTGGAAAATATGTAGACCTTTAAAAACTATCCGTAAATTTGTGTCAACGTGAAATTATTCGTATTTTAAAGATATACAATTTTTTTTTTGATAAAGACTACGGAACCCATTATGAAGGCTTTTCACTCGTCTTAAGTTTATTTTTAGTTTTGCTTAGCTTTTAGTCCACACTATTGGGACTCCCTTCGAAAGAACACGAAATATTTTACAGGTCTCCCTCTGTTCTTTTCTTCAAAATTGTACTCTTAGGGGCTTAGTTTGGGATTTGGGGGGCTATAGGCTATATCCCCCCTCCCAAAAGGCCTAGCGACGCCACTGTTTGTAATAAGCAAATCCTATGATCCACCAGGTTGTTTAAGAGAAAATTATATTTATTTCTTATGGACAAATGTTTACGTCTTTCAAACATACAGGCATATGGACGGAAATCATAAATTGATTTCTTGGAGAATGGTTTTCCACGGATGCATCGATGGCTTCAGCAGATACATTATTTATCTACAGTGCTTAACCAATAATAGGGCCACTAGTGTGTTAAGTCTTTTTAATGAAGGAGTGCAATTATACGGGCTTCCTCAAAGAGTAAGAGGAGACAAGGGATCAGAAAACGTTGACGTTGCTAGGTTTATGCTGCTAAATCGTGGTACAGGCAGAGGTAGCTTTATTACTGGGCTTTCGGTGCATAATCAACGAATTGAGCGGCTGTGGCGAGAGGTTAATCGGCTTGTGTCGTCCTACTACAAAGGAATTTTCCTCTTTATGCAAGATCAAGGATTGCTAAATCCCGACAGCGAAATCCACATTTACGCATTACACTTGGTATTTCTTCCAAGAATTAGGGAATGTTGTAGAAACCTGAGAGAAGCCTGGAATCATCACTCGCTCCGCACGGAAAATTATTATTCGCCTATACAACTTTGGTCAATGTCAACTATGAACGAAATAGACGAGCAGAATGAAAATCACTTGTACTTAAACGACCCAATATTATACGGTGTGGATGATATTACAAGTATTCCAATTGAAACGTACAACAATGTTATCGTGGATGAATGCGAGTTCTTTCCTGGCAACATGATTCACGAAGAATTGTTAAATCAAATCGATTTGCAGGCGGAAGATGGCAATCATGGAATAAATACATATATCCTGGTTTTGGGTTTTTTATCACATCAAGGATATTCAAATAACTAAATAATAAGCGTATTTTATGCTTTCAATCTTGGTTCACGTGAACGTAATTTGAGTTCAAAAATATTATGTGGTTTAAAGGCCATGATTGATAACCATAGATTTTATAATGGAAAAACGAAGGTTTAAATAGAAAAATAATCTCAAGTTAAAGTTGTTCGTAGAACATGATGTGTATATCAATATCGACGCCATCCAGTACACATGTTGCTTCACCACAAAAAAAATGACCGCTCTGCCCCTAAAACGTATTAGCTAACAACTATCTAATAAAACAATTTTCATAAATTACACAAATTTCCAATTAACCAATAATTTCATTTCACAATAAACAAGAAATTTTGCGTTTCACTCTTATTTTTTTATTTTATCTACTTTTGATATTACCCTTTCTGTACTGTAAATATGTGTATATAAAGTCTTTGGTACTCTTCATTTGAAAATCGGAGTGATATCTCAAATTTGCTGTTTTATTAGCATTAATTCTGGAAAAAATACATAATACAAATAATACATGTAACTATAAGTTGGGAAATCTAGCCATTTTTGAGTTTCAAAGAAATTGTTGTTCAATGGTGTGATTTTTATTTAAAGTATTGTTGATCTGAAGTTCCTTGACGAAATTCTTAAGGAAAGAGCCGTGCTAATGGCGCAAATTAACTAATCTTACAATTATTATTCACCAGATCTAAAATTTATGCACAGATTAAAAAATTTAAGAAAGCGAGTTTACAATCAAATATCTTGACAACAATTATTGAAATGAGCGTTGTGATAATTCAAACCGACCAGACGATTGCGAAGTTGTTCAATACAGAACGTTCTAAAAATGATGGAAGAAAGTACTGTGGGTTCTATGGGCCCAATTGAAAATGATCTAATATGTACATTTTCGAGTGAAAATGGCGCATGTAACTCATAGTACTTCGGTTCTTCCACCATTTAAGGAACACCCTGTATAGTAACGTTTCCTGAAATTCTTCTTGTCCAGGAGCATTTTGTTCAAATAATTTAAAAAAAACGGACTTACGGCAATCCAAATCCGGCACAATCATGCAGAGCGCGATCCATGGCAGCGCAGAACGATTCATAAGTTTCATGTATCACTGGCAAATACAATTTAATGGCGCATGAACTGGCATGTGGGAGAACACTTACTTGTTTCCTTTCCTCTGGAGTATTGTTTAGAGGCTGTACGAATGCGATGGATGGAGTGTTATCAAAGCCAAGGGGAGGAAGCCCTTCGCTACCAGTCACAAACATTAAAATTTCTTTCACAGTCGAAGCCGTAAGACCCTCTTCACAGTCAAGGGTGTAATCCATGAAATACTGTAGTGCTTTGACCTCCGCATCAAATTTTAAAGTATTTCTCTCCGAGTAGTCGATGTCAGAGAAGAGCTGGAATAATTCTGTGGCGGTGATTTCCGTGCCGTCATAACAAAATTGATTTTCAAATGCTTCTGGGTTTTCAACAATTTTTTGATAAACTCCTAGTGTTTTTAAGCCTTCAGTGAATCTGCGAAGTGGTTCAGCTGTACTGGGAATGACGCAGTAGTATAGCAAATCTTTTAGAAGACTATTCTTGTCACTGATTTGCAATATCGGTTTTGTAGATCCAGCTAAAACTCTCAAATGGTAGAGTTTTTCGGCGACATCTTGTAATTGTTGTAGATTCTCGGTTTTTGAAATCTCTTGCAAGCTTGCTTTCAAATCGTAATCGAGGATGTCTTCCAATGAGAGTTCCAAAATAGATGGGTCTTTGAACAAAGAGTTGAAAGTCTTTTTGCTCAGGCAACGCGGGCCAAGCCCTCCATGCACTAGTGAAATTGAGAAAGCCATACCAGCGTAATAATAAAGATCTTGCTGCCTAGCTTGACTATTGGGATTTAGCATTCGAGCATTTTCTGGTCCAGTAAAGACGTGGCTATTGACAAACTCTTTCACCAAAAGTCTCAAAAACTCACGAGTGGGTCCTCCAGCATCAAATGTCTCCTGTTTGGTACTGCCATCGTATGATTTTCTCAAATTTTCCGTAAAACAGACATTTAATTTGTACTCTGGTTTGTAGGACGGCCTTCTGAACGCTCTTAAGGTGCATTCCAAAAATGCCTTGCGGTTTACTGACATAAAAAACATTTTCTCCTGGTTAATTTGAGACGCCAAATCTTGCAATATTGATTTAAGATCAGCGTTGACTTTGTTTACATCCTGATTAACTTCATGAACTTCGTCATCTTCAGCTAAAGTGTCTTCTTCACCGATATCGTTTAGTGCTTCGTCATCGAAAAGGTTTATAAACTGCTCATACAAACTTTGTTGATTTTGCTCCTTTTCATGCTTAACATTGGAATTTTCAGTTGAACAATGTCGTATGGTTGGGTTTGAAGATATTTCAGTCAAATTTTCTTTGATTTGTTCAAAATTGTCATTAGCATGACTCTGATCACAAGGTTGTGTATCTTGCACCAAATTAACTATCGGATACATCTCATCATTCACAACGGAGGGCTTGTCATTTGGTTTCTCCTTGCTCTTGGCAAATTCAATTAGGGGAATAGAACTATCATCAGAAGAGATATCTGCTTTATCTAAGACATTGTCAACACCATCGTCTATTAATTCTTCACTTGGCCTGACGTACAATGGTTTTTGTTTCCATATTCGATGAACGAATTCCCCATCCAATAGTGTGTCCTTATTTTCCATTTTTGGTGGTAGTAGGGAACAACCAACAGAGTAAAGTAGTTCCATTCTGAAATAAGAGTATCAAAAATTTTTTCAAAAACCTGCACACTTTCGGTTGAAATTATTTACAATTAAACGGAATTTGTTGCAGTTGGGTTTTAGTTTAAGTGTCGAATTAGGTTCAATTAAAGATAATAATTTTGTACTTACTGAACACTTTCTGGTAAAACATCACGGAAACAGTTCCTAATTTTTCCTAATACTTCGTTGGCTGACCAGGACTTGTCAAAACTAACTTCCTCAATTGCAAATCCATTCCTGAACAAAAATTTTCGAGCTTCACCTTTTGGTATTTCTTTTGAAGTTGGTCCTTGCAACAGAATGACTGTCTTT
The DNA here is from genome assembly GCF_054372755.1 of Phalangium opilio. Lineage (NCBI taxonomy): Eukaryota > Metazoa > Arthropoda > Arachnida > Opiliones > Phalangiidae > Phalangium > Phalangium opilio. The sequence goes on along the minus strand of NW_028324180.1, from coordinate 5,799,897 downwards.
CTAAATGTCTGGCATCTGTTGGTAATTGTAGCAGTAGCTCCTTGTTTCATCCTAAAACATTAATATTTAACCTTCTGGTGATAATAATATTATGAATGAATAACTGATTACTTTTTCCTTGATCTCGTTGTCATTAAAGAACCAGTAGGATTATACTTAGCAGCCACAGTACGTTTCGGTTGCTTTGGCCGAAAAGGTTCTCTCATGTGGTTTTGAATTTCCCCTGTTTGATTGCCCATTGAATGACGATCGGGTGAAAACATCATTGTATCGATAGCTATTGCTTGAGTATTCGACGGTTGGCTTTGTGTTGCTAAAGTTTGTGCCAGGGACATCATTATACTTTCATTGTTCGAAACAGTTGAACTAGGCGTGGACGCCATAGGTGGCTGGTTTTGTGACACCAAGGTTTCAGCCAAAACTTTCATAAAGCTTTCATTACTAACCACCTGTTGAAGGGCTTGAAACACTTGATTTGGTTTAGGGTTGTCATTCGTATTAGTGTCCATGACGTTGCTTGCATTCAAATTCTCATACAGAGCCGATAGGTCTTTTAACCGCGGGAAAGCAAAAACTCGTTACTTCTCCGCCCTAGATAAATAGCAATGGTATTCAATTGCCAGAACGTTATGCTGGAAGAGAGAGGAGATATCAGCCATTACGACGGACTCGAACTGCAAAGAAATTGCTATAACCGTTTTCAGATCTAGCTCTTCATCTGAACTTCGTGAAGTCCTATAAAACCGTGTAATGGAGAGTAAGCCATTTTCGATAAAATAGTCATGTATTAATAAATATTTTCAAGTCTGTAATGCAGATGGCGTAAAAGCAAATACAACTATTTCTACTAGTGTATTCTGAATCTGAAACGGATGAAAAACCCATGTAACTTCCCTACTAAACTGAAACTAATTACAGCCTAACATTGCTACACATAATATAATAATACAAATTAGCAGTGATCCCATATCTATATGACTGTGTTAAAAAAGGGACTTCATTGCGGCAATTAACCATATGTTGAATTTTTTTTAAATAAACACTAATTATCTGCTTGCACATTTCGAATTAACAGAGTTTTGTTAATGAATACTCATTGCTACATCCACTATTTTGAATAATATAATTTAAGTGTGATTAATGAGATTTATTAACGTAAGCCTAGTTTAATCAGAATATTTATGAAAATAATTCATGTGACTTTTAAAACGTTTCATCGTGTGGGGGCTGAAGTATAGTCACTTTTTACATACATTGGTGTGAATTCTAATATTATATTTCTTTTCATACAAATGTATTTTTGAAAATCATGTAGGCCTATTTCAACTAAAATAGTTTTACTCACCCTTAAGTTACACGGTTTCATAGGCCAATATCGTTCACAAATTTTAATGGAAGAGTTGGGTCTGAAATATGGTTGTAGCTTTTTTTTTTACTGTTCGTGTCATATTTTCTGTTCCGATGGACGTGGCCACAACGGAGATGGAAGCCTTTTATTCTCTCCTAGCCAACTCGATCATGCGCTTGAACGAGTGTGCTATGATTTCTCCTAAGAGCATGTGGAGTTGTGAACTGAGCTGACATCAGATTCATAGACTAATATACTAAACATTGCCTAGACTGCAAGCTAAAATGGATTGACACTTTTGTAAGCAGACCGTAAAAAGTGCAACAGCGGTCGCGGTGACAAATATTTATCAATAAGCGAGTCAATAAGCTTTTCTTAGTATGGATCAAGTTAGCTTAGTAACGCTGCGCATGCTTAAATTCGAATTGTTTTAACGTGTTCGCCCTACTCTATCTACTACCCAATGAGTTCTAGAGATGTGAAATTACTAGAGATGGGCCGATACCGATCCCATATCGGCATCGGTACCGATATTTGACTTTAACCGATATATCTACCCGATATTTTTTAAGGAAAAATATCGGTTCATTTTCAACCAATACCGATATATCGTTTAAAGTCAAATATCGGTACCGATACCGATATGGGATCGGTATCGGCCCATTTCTTCAACCTATATTAAAGCATCTCTTTTCTTATTGATACCGGTAATAAATATAGCGGTATCGGTTTAATATCTGTTTATTCGAAGGATCGGGTAAAATATCGATGTCGGTACGTATAGGTTTCCCAAGTATCGAATGATATCGGTATCGGTTAAAACTGGTATCGGTCCATCTCTAGAAATTACTATAAATTTAAAACTGTTTGTTTACTCAAATTTTCAGAACAATTTGTTTACCGACAGGCAAATTGAACCAGAAGGTCCGACTCTAAAATCAGAACCGAAAAAAAGAGAACAGCAAAAGTCTCAGTAATCTCAAGCCTTAATAAAGTGACAGGTTTACTCAAAAAGGCTTTATGCGCTCCAAAGATATTAAAACGATTGACCCTAATAAGTAAATTATCTTATGGTTTGTATAAATATTACTTTACTACAATATCAAATTAAATATTTACTGAAGATCAATTACCGACACAAATACAGCATCAACTTTAGTATAGAATCGACTGCTGATGAAATACCTAATTTTTGTACACGCAGGACAAAATGATTAGGTTTTCTCAACGTGCTGAAAATTATTGGAGTAATCTCCAATTACGCCATATAAATCTGTATTTGGCGTAATCGCGACGTACACATCAGTTCAAAATTTTCACTCAGCGTAATGTTGGCGCAAATTCGACGTACGCTTTTTAACCTTTGCACTCAGCGTAATCTCGATGTGCGCCACGTAACATTTACATTCAGCGTAATGTTGGCGTAATCTTTGAATTCAGCGTAATGTTGGCGTAATCTTCGAATTCAGCGTAATCTCGACGTGCACCATTTAACCTTTACATTCAGCGTAATCTCGACGTGCGGCATTTAATCTTTGCATTCAGCGTAATCTCGATGTATGCCACGTAACAATATTTTGGTCATTTTTTTATAAATTCTATATTATATTTGAAAAATCCTGAATTATATTTGAAAAATCCTGAATTATATTTGAAGAATCCTGAATTATCTTTGAATAATCCTGAATTATATTTGAAAATCCTGAATTATATTTGAAAAATCCTCAATCGTTTTTGAAAAATCCTGAATTATATTTGAAAAATCCTCAATTGTTTTTGAAAAATCCTGAATTATATTTGAAAAATCCTCAATTGTTTTTGAAAAATCCTGAATTATATTTGAAAAATCCTGAATAATATTTGAAAAATCCTGAATTATATTTGAAAAATCCTGAATTATATTTGAAAAATCCTGAATTATATTTGAAAAATCATGAATTATATTTGAAAAATCATGAATTATATTTGAAAAATCCTGAATTATATTTGAAAAATCCTCAATCGTTTTTGAAAAATCCTAAATTATATTTGAAAAATCCTCAATTGTTTTTGAAAAATCCTGAATTATGTTTGAAAAATCCTGAATTATATTTAAAAATCCTGAATTATATTTGAAAAATCCTGAATTATATTTGAAAAATCCTCAATCGTTTTTGAAAAATCCTAAATTATATTTGAAAAATCCTCAATTGTTTTTGAAAAATCCTGAATTATGTTTGAAAAATCCTGAATTATATTTAAAAATCCTGAATTATATTTGAAATTCCTAAATTATATTTGAAAATCCTAAACTATATTTGAAATTCCTAAATTATATTTGAAAATCCTAAATTATATTTGAAAATCCTGAAATATATTTGAAAATCCTGAAATATATTTGAAAATCCTGAATTATATTTGAAAATCCTGAATTATAATTGAAAATCCTAAATTATATTTGAAAATCCTGAAATATATTTGAAAATCCTGAATTATATTTGAAAATCCTGAATTATATTTGAAAATAAAGGCGAATTATGTCCTGTTTGGCGTGCCATAGTAAGAGACCGCTTTTGTTTGTTAACTTTAACATTTTAAAAATTGTAACCTTTTATGAATATTCCCAAGTCAAATGTAAAAAAATAAAAGTTTTTTTTTTTAAATTGTAACCTTTTATGAATATTCCCAAGTCAAAGTTAATAAAAAAGTTGTTATAATTTCGTTTACTATTGGTTGTTAATCTGAACTACCTTTTACCTCTCCGAGTGACGATGACGTCACGGAGAGGTATTACACTAGACGTGTCTGTGAGTGTGTGTCTGTCTGTCACCGCGTTCGCATTTGGCAAAATTAATTTTTAATTAGTTAAAGTACAATACTTAGACTTAATTATTTAAAAAGCAAAAAACAGGTAAGTTTCTCATTTAATAAATGTTTGTTGATTTAGAAGTATTCCGAAAACTAACAAGCATGTGGTAGTGAAGAAAACCTCGAGATTGGTATTCAACCCGCCAAAAATGATTTTCTATCATGCCAAGAACTGGGTTTTGCTTACACAAGACAAAGTTGTTTAACAGCGACCGCACTTTGTTGTGAAAGTGCAAATTGACGCTAAGTGGGTCGAAATTCAACAATTCAGCCACCGTCGTCGACTTTACTCCTGGAACATCTGAATTCTTTTTTCTCAAGTGATCGTGCAGTTCCATATCATCGTATTCGGCCGGATTAAAAGTCAAAAGCGAGTCTGGAAGACCAAATTCCCAAATCATCGCTAAAACGCTTCTAAGGACTTTATACCAGTAGTCCTTAGTTCCTCGAATATGACCCAAGAAAGTAGCTAAATTACTCTCAAGTTCTTTATTGCCAGAATCAACGCGACTGAGCAAGTTTTCAACCCCAATTGGCAAGGGTTTTTTAACACGAAAGAACGTAGTTCAAACAAATTTGAACTGTTTAAGCGCGTGCATTATTAGTGACGAAATGGACTATGGTGCTGGATCAGTTCACTGTTTCATAAATATATTCGTTAACCACCTCCTCAACCTTTTTCCAAATTAAAACGCATTCATTACTTCAGAGATGGAGCTGCGTCATAATACAAAAATTGGAAAAATTTGTTGAACCTTTGTAACCATGAGGCTGACTTCATTGTTACCGCAGATTGGAAGCAACCAGTCATGGTAAAAGTTCATGTGGAAGGAACGGTAAAACGCTTGGTTACTATAGAATCTCTTCAATAGCCCTAAGAGAAGCAAATTGTTACTCCAATTCAGTTTTTCGAATGGGCCGAGGTGCACATACAGTCCATAAATTTATTTACGTTAGCAAAGATGATGTCCAGCAACATCACAAAAAGATTGACGACAGGGTATCTAAAGCTTCAACTATTGTAGGTACCCAAAGCAACCACAGATTTGTGCCGGTATCAAAATTTGAAATAATGGTGTACCGCATATCTGAAGAAGAATTTGGATCAAAAGTAAAAGTCGTGCAAGGAAATGCGCAAACAAAGAATTTCATTCAATTTGGTGACATATCAATTGGGCATTATGTCGCTGCGATACGATGTTCGATAAAAATTGGTACATTGCTTTAGTACTCGAAACATTCAGGGAAGATAATGATTTTCTGATAAAGTATATGAAACGATACCTGAATTCCAATCATCTCTCTAGGCCTTTTGTTGATGATATTTCACATGTTCCTCTAATCTCAATTTTTTTCTTAGTATCAGATCCAACAACCACTGGTTCAAGAGCTAGGATTTTGAAACTAACATAAAACGAACTGGAAATTATTAAGGCATTGGCATTAAAACATGTCTATATATAAATATAATACTGTATAGTAAATAATCTTGCTACAAATAATGCTTCATCTTTGACAACTTGTTTACAGAATTTTGAATTCCTTTAAAAATTTTGAAATTTACGAAAAATCATGAAATCAGCATTTCGCGTGGAAATCGTAGAGAAAACCAAATATATCAAAATATTTTGGTATCAATAGAAGGCCTGCACACTAGTCCTTAGAAATAGCTCATATAATTTGGAATGCTATATTCTGACATCGCCTTTTTCCCCTCCGAATTGGACCCCGAGAAAATACGTTTTTTTTCGGTTGATGTGTTATTAACGCCGAAACCCGAAATTTTAGAAATATTTCAACAACAACAGTCCGTTTCTTGAGAAAAGATGCATACGAGACTCAATTTTCATTCAAATAGATGGAAATATGTGGAGAGACCCGAATTTATTAAACGTACCCTGCAAAAAACATGAGTTGTGCATGGACGAACTAGTCTGCACACTGCCAAATCACATCGGTTTCAAGCTCGTTGATCGTTTGTGCAATATCTTATGCTTTGCGGACGATATCATTTTAGTTTCATCCAGTAAACCTGGGATGAACATTCTATTAACTGAACTTTTTGAAATTACGCGGATTGGCTCTAACACTAGGAAATGTAAGGCTACTGTTCTGACGACGCTTGGCTAAAGGAAGAAAATCATACATGACTCCAAATTTAAATTTCATTTATCTAACCAAGCATTGGATAATATTACTAAGGATAATTTGTTATCTTATCTAGGAATTCAATTCTCTCCCTTCGGGAAGAATCGCCCAGATTTAAGTTCAATCTTCACTCTAATATCTAAATTACGCTATGCAAAAATTAAGCCGCATCAAAATAGTGTTTAAAGAAGAAAGACACTATAAAGACTATAATTACATAGACTAACTAAAATAAAACTAAGCCTTGACCGAAAGTAGTATGTTACCACACTTTAAGCCATGCAAATTAGCCGAAAATGATACAAATTTGCATAATTCAGAAATTGTATCAAAAATCGCACTTTAAGCCATGCAATTTAGCCGAAAATGATCCAACTTTGCATAATTCAGAAATTGTATTGAAACGCTATAGCGCTGGGCGACAACGAAAAAACAAATCTGACGTTTGACGTCCAGCTGCAAAGTAGTTTTTTTCGGTCAAGTGAAAACCATGCTTTACCGTCGAATAAGTCGCTATTAAATTTCGGCAACAACGCTTGGAATCATTAAAATATTCTAGAAACATAGCCAAGCAAGCTATATATATATATATAACCATGTTAAAACTGAAAATTACGTCGTTACAGGAGGTCCCTTAAATGGGACAACCGAGACCAATTTGAAAGATATACTGTTCGGAATTTAGAAGCGACAGACTAACCAAATTTACAGGGGGAATAGGGGTTGGGGAGGCTTCTAGCCCGCGAGGGGTTCGGCACTTTGTAATTATCATACCCAAATTTGAAATAAATTACGCGAATTAACAGATTTTAAATACATTAGATAAGTTTCAGAATTCAAAGATGATTTCAAAAATACGCAGTGTATCTTGCCGCTTTGGTATTTAATTTTAGCAGTATTAATTAATTATTTATTTAAATGAAATTGGTTACTAGCAGAATCATTTTAATTTTATTAGTGTGAACCATAAGTCTATCACGCCTCTAAGTACACAAACATGGGTTACGACTTGGCATCTTCCGCAGGCTACTGTGACGTTAGAACTCGTATAGCGCTAAGATCCGAAGAGAGAAAATTTTGAAATTTCTGTCGCGGTGCAGCCACCAAGCGGTTGAGACGGTTACTAAATGGGTCAAGTGAAAAAAATCATACAATGAAATGAAGGAGATTTTTACGTTTTGTATAGGCAGGGATTGGAGGGGAACGAATTTAACTTAAGCAACCCCAAATCTCTCTCTCTCTCTTCTCTCTCCTCTCTCTCTCTCCTCTCTCTCTCTCCTCTCTCTCTCTCCTCTCTCTCTCTCTCTCCCCTCTCTCTCTCTTCTCTCTCTCAGACCGCTGTGCCTACAGCCCCCCCGCAACCCGCTCGACCAATGGTCCCTTTGGCTGTTACTACGCCACCACCTGCTCCTGTTGCGACACCATCTTCTAAGGATGTACTTATGGTTAGTACTCCCATTGATTCCTCTACCCGGCCAACCGTTGCAAATCTCTCTGATTCGGTTGACACTGCATCCAAGCCTTCTCCCTTCGACGTAGACTCTGAGGCTACTACTGATGGTGAGGTTGACTTTGACTCTGACCCTTCTGTAACTGTGGTTACTAAAAAGCGTAAAAGCCGTAGTGCCAAACGCAGACTCGATACTGCCTCCATGCCTGCCCCCACGCGTCAAGCCCCGCAGGCTAAGAAGACCCGCAATAATTCGCGAATTCGGTACTCCTATGACTCTACCACGAACACCTGGGCGGACCCTAAGGGGTCCTTCCCGGCCGTTTTCCCAATGGATGCCGTCCTCGCGTTCATTTCGGAGGCAATACATGCCCCTGCTGATGTTGCCCGCGAGGCATGCAAACGTTATGCGAACGATGCGCCGTTTATACTATCTTTGTCGCGTCAGGTCCTTGTCGTGGCCATGACCGACCCTGCGATTCAGGCTATCGCCTCCGACACCTCCAGGAAAAACACGCGAAACACCTACTACAGGCTTTCAGCGGCGATTAAAAAACTGCTCCCCGAGTCCCCCGCTGAAGTTTCTTTGCAATTTGGATTTTTGATGAACTGTTCAATTTTTAGCTTTAACCCCAGAGGTGTTGGTACTGATTTTATGTCAGTACGGTGCCGTGATTTCGTGAACCGCTTTAAACCAACAATAGTGTGCCTACAAGAAACTAATATTTCTACTCCTTTTTCCAAATCTTATATTTGGAATTCGTGGTCGTACATTTTCCACCACTCTGCCGATGAACCCTTTCGCGGTTCTGGAGTCTCTATCGGTTTTACCCCCACATTACAAAACTGTGTTACCGCGACAGACTCTTTTAGGGGTCGGTGCATTTACGTCACTCTATGCGCTGGTTCCCTTGGCTCTGCCTCCCCGGTCCACTTATTCAACGTTTACCTGTCAGCCTCCGGTCCTTCATTGCCAACAAACCGCCCCTGCTCCCTGTTGTCCAGTGGTGATTTGATGTTCTGAGGCCGGAGATAAAGCGATTTTGTTTGTTATTCTTGCATAACAAAAAAGTCCGTGATACCAAAGATATTGTGTACCTTGAGTCCCTTGTAGCCTCCACTGACCCTGATTCCATTGAAGGGCAGGCGAATTCTGTACTTCTCAATACCTTACTGTTAAATCAGACTACAGACTCCCTTCGACGTGCTAGGGAAATTCATTTTAGTGCAGTTGACACCCCTTCCCGCGACTTTTACCGTATGGAGAAACGGGCCATCGCCACGAACCTAATGCCAGGTCTTTATGACTCCGCCGGGGTCCTATTGCATGACCCTGAGTCAATCAAAGAAGTGGTCATTGATTTTTATACGAAACTTTACAGTCGATCCACTACCCCCCTCGACATGCATGATTTCTCTGACCTTGTAGCTGACCTTCCCTCCCTCAATAGTGACCAGTCTGAACCCCTTGCGCAAGACTTTACGCTCGGCGAACTAACAGCTGCACTTAAATTGCTTTCTCGTGGAAAATCGAGCGGCATTGATGGACTCCCTGTTGAGCTGTACTTGGCCTTATGGCCCCTTTTGGGGGACATTTTACTGGCCGTTTTTAACAACATTCGCAATCATCCAGGCTTGTGGTACCGGTTTTCCTTGCCCGTGATTTCCTTGATCCCAAAATCGGGGAATTCACTGGACTTGGCGAACTGGCGCCCTGTCTCCCTTACCAACTCCGATTACAAAATGTTTACGAGGGTTTTAGCTTGCCGCCTAAACACCGTCATTAAAGTCCTGGTTCATGATGGCCAAACTTACTCGATCCCCGGCAGAACAATTTACGACACTTTGTCCACGCTACGAGACGCGATTTCGTTAGCGAATGTGAACCGCGAACAACTCGCTCTGGTTAGTATCGATTTCCGCAAGGCTTTTGATAGGGTCGATCATGACTTTTTATTCCGCCTACTGCCCCGTTATGGTTTTCCGGTTGGCTTTATTGACCTCCTGCGTGTTATTTACACTGGCTCACGTTTTCGTGTTAAGGTAAATAATAATCTTACTCGTGACATCCCCTTCTCCCGCGGAATTAGACAGGGTTGCCCCCTCTCGGGTCTTCTCTTTGTTCTGATCTTGGAACCCCTTCTCGTCACCTTGCGGAAATCCATCCCCAGAGTTCACCATCCACCTCATGCTCAGATTATTGCTGCCGCTTTTGCGGATGATCTTACGACCCTCCTCCGAGATGTTAGGGATTTCGAAACTCTCCATGGCTGTCTCTCGGAGTACTCTCGGGTCTCGGGAGCCATGGTTAATTACGACAAATCGTTTGTCTTGTGGTGAGGACGTTGGTTGCACGATTCGCCCCATGTCCCGCTTCCCGTCCCGGCTCGAGTGGATGGGGGTAAGTTCCTCGGGGTCTACTTGGGTAACTCACCGGAGTTTTTATCCAACAACTGGCCGGAGCTCACCGGTCGTCTAACTGGTGTTCTGGGCCGGTGGTGTAGGTAACGCCATCTGTGCTCGCTCACGGGTAGCGTTTTGTTGGTAAATCAATTGGCAGCTTCAGTATTGTGGCATCGACCCTCCGACTGCGTTTGTTGCCGAGTGGCAGTCACTCTTGGTTGACTTCCTTTGGGCTGGTGTCCACTGGGTAAAATCCAGTTCCCTTTACCCTCCACGCAGTGACGGGGGTTTGGGGTTGGTCCATATAGCTAGCAAAATTGACGCCTTCCGCGTTCATAGTTTACAGTCGCTCTTACTCGCCCCCCACCACCCCTCACATTGGCCCTCCTCAATAAATATTTACCCGATCTCCCGTCAGTTAAACTCGCCCTCTTAGACTCGTCCTCAGTCACCTGCCGTGCACCCTTCTACGCTGATGCTCTTCGCTCCTGGTTTCGCCTGAACCTGAAAGTTAATCCTGGCTTGTGTTCACGGGCCAGTTTTCTAGCATTACCTCTTACAGGGTCTCCCATTATTAAATCCGTTACTGGCCAACCCCTGCCTCCCGAATCGCTCCGCGTTTTATCTAGTATTGGGGTTAGATGTCTTGGTGATCTCCTTGATCCCTACGGCAAGTGACTCCCTCAGGGGTTTTTATTCCGCAACCGGCCTCCATCCCGGTTGGTAATTGTAAGTTTGCGTAATGTGGTTCATTCACTGATTCACTCGTTTCCAGGCGTCTTTATGCCACGCGGCTTGGCCCAGACATTGCAGTTCTCGACTGGTGATGCTTTATGTATATCCACTGAGTATGTTTCGGGAAACAGACTCCACAAAGTTATTTTTGCTACCCTCCCCCGTACTTGCCATCTCTACCCGTGTTTTATCGCGAACCGTTTCTGTTAAATATTGCCTATCGCCCCACCGGAGGCAAACTTGACTCCCAATTCCCTTTGGTGGAATGGCCGTACGCTTTCCAGGTTAAGTTCCCGCGCAAACTTGTGTATTCGTTGGAGAGCCCTCCACGGGTCGCTTCCCCACCCCACCCGTCTCACTCATATAGTAATAAGCCTCGATTCCCGCTCGTGCCCTTTCTGTCCCTGTGACGGAACGTTTCTCCATATGTATTTTACTTGCCCGTTTACAATATCAACTTTTAATTCCATTAATGATCGCCTCTTTCGCTGGGTGGGTCACCGTCATACTCATGCTGAGGCCTGGTCCTTAATTCCCCATTCTGGCCAGGCTCACACATTTTGCAACTTTGTGTTCGTCACCCTTTTAGTGGTTTTGACGGAATTTTACAATGATCTCCCCAGCGTTTCATTGACGTTAAAAACGTTTGACTTTTTCACCAAAAACGTTATTTCTGAAATTACCTCTAGGGTCGCTGGACGCTACAAAACGGAACGCATCTGTTGCGCGAAAGTTTAGTCACTCGTATTGGGAGAGCTTAAATTGCTTTCGAACCCGACTGAAAAAGTCCGAAAGTTTCTAGATGGAACTTTGAGAATATTCGTTCGACACGCGCGGATTTAAAATGAGGATAGTATAGCCAACAACGACTTGAGTTAAGTTAACAAAAACAATATCTTTAATAGTAGCTTAAAGAAGTCAGTTCCGAGTTACAATTTAGAATTTATTCATAAAGCGGACTCGCAGACGAATCCCTAACTTATTAGGTTGAATAAAATATTGCGACTAAAATTTTAAGATAATCGTTTCACGAGGTAAACAATTAAGAGTTCAAAGATCAAATTTATGATTGGCCAAATAACGATAAAAAAGGTTTCTAAGAAGGATTGACATGAATATTTTTTAGTTATACAGTATTTTAAACAGGGTCGCTTACAAGTTTAATTTAAAAAAAGAGAAAACTAGATTTTTGATTTAACAGCATCCGTGCCGTTTCCCATAATACATTGCCTGCCCTCAATTCCCGTTGGGGTTTTGAGAGGGAGCCCTGTTGGTTTGCCCCGGGCTGATTAGTATCTTAGATTATTTTAGATTCGATTATTTTTCTTTCACTGTTGTTACTATTGTTTCCCTTGTGTATTTTTGGTTTTTTGAAATATTGTTTATTTGTAATTTAACGTAACTCCCCCCTTTTTTTGATTTAATTCAATATTGTTTGTTTATAATTTAACGTACCTCCCCCCTTTTTTTGATTTAATTTTGTGGGGTTTAAAACCCCTTTGCTGTACCTGATTACTTGTACCAACGACTTTCCTCATTTGTAACTAAGTATCTCATAATTTATTGTAAATAAACTATCCATTTGAAAAACAAACTCTCTCTCTCTCTCTCTTTCTCCCTCTCTCTCATGAGATAGAGGCGGTTTGAGTCCCGAAACATTCTAAAAGGGATAAAAGAAACGTTAGGCTAGGCAGTACAATATTGTATTGAAATTGAGGTGATAAATGATACGGAGAGAGTAAAGGGTATCATTAAGGGGAGCCAGACAAACACTGTTGCCATAGGAGTAGCAGCCATTTCTCTACTTAGAGGCATGATAAAATGATGTAAAAAGAGTGCCTGCGCGGAGTGCGCGCGTCTTTCTCTGCCCCTTAAGGCTCGTTTTCATAGGCGCGAGTTGCGTGAAAATTTCGAGCGAAAGCGGAAAAGTTCGAAAAAATACGTTACCGCGCGTATTCAAGCTCGCGAAGCGTGAGCGTTTTCGAATTTTCTAGCTTCTATGAAAACGAGCCTTTATTGTCGGAAATGATAAACCGCGGTGCGTTTGTTTTCCCGTAATAAATTAGTTTCATTAGTGACGTCTAAAATTTGTTAGTTTTTAAATATTCATTGAAAATACTGAGAGGGGGGTATGGACATCTGATTGTAATCACGTACTACTAAGAACTTAAGGTATATCCTACCCAAAATCCAGTCTGCCCTTTAACAGTATTATTATGTTCGGAAATAAACGTTTTGCATTAATTAAATAGCCTATTGTTTTATTCGGTTCAACTGATCTTCCAACAGAATTTCATTTTTAAAAGGTACTTAATATTTATTTACGCCGTATCATAGACAATGAAGTCGTTGTGGAGTAAGCTGGAGTTAATTTTAGCTTTAAGCTTTGTTCACATTGGGCTTGCACTCGCGTGTTCGCGCCTTCGTTTATTCGCATCTTCTTAACAGTACATGAAAAATATTTGCCCAACTGTTTAGATACACGCAAATATTTTGCTTTTCCTATTCTCAGAGCCAAAGAAATTTGAGAAATCATTGCGCCATCTACGTTGACCATATTTATTAATAGTGACTCGACTGAGCTGCACGCTGCCTCCGCCATTTTGAAAAAGTGATAAAATCGACACCCTCCACACCCCACCCTTCCCTTCGTCTGTGATTGGTGCTTTTCTCGCGAAGGCGCGAAATTCTTGGCCTAGTCGCCAGAAATTTGCATCTTCGCGATATGAGACTCAAAGTAGCGAAAACCCAATTTGGACACTAAAGCGATGTTGCAAACAAGCGAAGCGAAGATGCGAACGCGCAAAATGTGTCAGTCTGGACAGGCCTTTAACGGGGGGTCCTAATGGGATCTCCACATCACTTCTGACAATGCTTTTCTCAGGATCTGGAAAGGTTTGTCCAATTCCCTTCGTACTATGTGTATTGAGAGGTAATTTTGCAATAAATTTCCCGTGAGGTAGCTCAAGCATATTTCCTAAAGCTACTTCGCAGAGGAGCAACAACCCAGTGTTGTTGTCTCGACTGGCTTTTCAGTAATTGGCACCTTTAGAGACCTAAAAGAATCAAATATTTGAAGTTAACAACCTATAATTTAACTCTTTATTAAAAGGCTATGTGTAGTACCATATTTGCAAAGTAAACTCCTTTTCCAAACATGTAACCAGTAACCGGAGCTTCTGGTGGAGCTATACGAAGGCCTTGAGACAAGATACCCGCCATGTTTGAGGTTCTGGAACCATGCCATAGTAGCTTTCTATTATGGAATTTTTGGAATGGTTGGTAGCGTTTGCGTTCTCCCTGACGAGCAATTTTAAATACTTCATCTACTTCAAGTTCATAGCTCCTGTGAGTCTCAGCGTGCGTGTTCTTTACGTATGTTACAAATGTCTTGAATTCTTCGGATTCTTTATCTAATACATGAATTTTAGTTTTCAATTGTTCATAATGTTGATCTATTGGATCTTTGGTCGTTCGACTCGTTCCACCTTCCTCTTTAACACTGGCTATCTTGTGACCGATCTCCACTTCAAAAGGAAATCTAGCATTTCTACCTTGGATTTTATTATCTCAACCTTTGCCAACATTATTAATCCAGGCCTGACTCCTGAGCGCGCATTCTCCGGGAGGCGGGATGGGGGTCAAGCGTATTTCGGCACCGCGCATAGATGTCGCTTTTCAGAACCTTTTTTCTCCCGCGAAATTTTAAAGCCAGAAAAACTGTGGGGAAGAGGGATGAGCTTGGGTAATTGAAAATCACGAATTATTAGAATATTAGGGAATTGTTTGCACGTCTACATTTAAAATTACCTTTTCTTATCACATAGGAATGTTACAACATTTTAAAACTAAGAATAAAACAGTCTCACGATTAAAAATATAGATAAAATAGCGTCACATAGGACTAAATTAGTTTTACATTTTAAAAATATAAATAAAATATTGTCACATTTTAAAAATATAAATAAAATTTTAATTTAAAAATAGGCATAAATAGGGTCATATTTTAAAAACGGGAATAAAATAGGGTTGGCGAAGTCTCAACATTATCCAAAAGAGGGGGCACTTTGGTTCCAAAATCATGAGGTATTAGCGTAAAGAATCTACTGGTGCAAGCTATTAGCTTGGCTTTCTTGTTATTGGCACGTTCATTTTCGAGTAAAGCCAGGAGTTCCGTCAAAACGGAATACGCCTATTCAATTTGTTTTCTCGAAAAATTTCCTAATGGCATTTTCTTTAGATCAATTTCAAACTCCAACATGGCCTTCTTCATTTTCTCCACGTCAAAGATAAGGCGAATTTGTTCTTGGATGGCGTTGGGAAGTTTAGATCCAGATCCTACTACCAGTTGTTCTAAAGTTCCATTCTCAGCGCCATAGTCAATGTCAAGTGGATACATTTTATTAGGAACCTTTGAGGCAGTGTGGCGAAACTCCCACGGAGTTCCTGTTTTTTCTTCGTAAAGCCATTTGAATTCGGCAAAAGCTACATACTCAGTGGCAAACTGTTCCGTCTTGTTTCCACCAATAGTAGTTCCAACACGTCCTCAGCTCCGAAACACCCAGTAATTGTGTCCTTTGTCTGACTCTAGAAGTTGAAGCTTGTAAAATTAATTAGATCCTTGAGTAATGTCGACTTTTGTGAGAACAGCGTTGAAAGCTCCTTCTTCGTTTTCTAACAAGTGTGTGATGGCTTCAAGATTTGAATCTAGTTCAACAGCTACGCTGCCTTTCACTGTCAGTTTAACTTTCGTGCTCTTTCCAGATGAGAATGTTGAGTCAATTTTTCCTACAGCCGCACTTTTGAGTCTTTTTTCAGCAGCGTAAGAATTAATTCTGTCTTTAGGATTTCCACCCCAACTGGCTATGCTGTATTGTTTGATCATAAGAACTAAACCTCCATTTTCCACAGCACTTAAAAAAAGTCTTCAGATCCAACGTGAACATTGTGTTCCTTAGCTTCACGAATTTTCTTGATATTTTTCTCAACATCTTCCTTGGTATTTATAACACAAGCTGTAGTTTTGTCAATTTGAGAGACAACATTGTCTCCTAATCGGGCTATGGTTTTCTTCAGAGCATCTTTGGAACTTCGGAGATTACCAACTATTACTATTTTAGCATTGTACAATGGTTGTGGCTTTCTCTTGATACCCGAGGTTGATGGCAAACGTTTTGGTGTACTTGGAGTGGGTGCGTTTGTAGGAAAGTAACGGTCTCGCTTTATGTATTTGTAGCTGATTAAGAATGGATATTCCTCTTTTAGGTTATCTGGAATCTGGAAAGGCTTTCTTCCAGGTAGTTTTGTAACATTTGTACATTTGCTCCATTCGCTCGCATTTCCACTACAGTGATAACCATCATTTGAGAATTGTCCACCGTCACATTCTGGGCAAGGTTCAAGAGACCCAAACGTCATGATATCGGAAAGTCTATCGTGAATTTTGCTGTAGGAATTGTATGGTCGTTTTATTCTAAAAGTTCCACCATTTCTTTTATTTTAAGATTTTTTTCAAGCGCGTCACGATGTTTATAAATTAACTGAGACTGTTCCTTAAGAATTTTCTTCTCGCCCAGATCTTCATTAGGGACTTCTTTAGTGGAGTCACTTCCATTTTCTTTATTTTTTCTTTGATGGCCTTTTGATCTTCAACACCGAGTGTCTTAAATCCTGGTATTTTAGAGCCATCTTTTAAAATCTCAAAGGTTTCTCTCGCTTGTACAAAGCAATCAACGTGATACCACGCTGGCAGTGGACCAAATCGTCTAGCTTTTTCACTGTCTGTGAAGTTTTGAAATGCGAACTTGATCTTTTACGATTGTTTCTCCACAACCTTTACAAGATGACCGATTTATTTTGGCATATTCAGTTGAGAAGTCTTGAATTTCAATGGAGGAGCTTTCTCTCTTTGTTGCTTTATATGGTCAAATCTGCTCGACGTATCTCGGCGAGAAGCACATTATGAGCGCTTTTTCGTTATTTTCAAATAAAACCGGTGAAAAGATTATTTTTGCATTTTTACCGAAATTCAACCACTATATAAGGCGATATCCATTGAAAAAACTGAAATTTCATTTTCAGTAGGATATCGTATGTACGGATTTCATATTTTAATCGAAAAAACTTCGATTTTTTTCGATAAAGAACTTTGAAAAAGGTTTTTTTGGAGAAATTTCTGTTTAAATTCAGCTTATTGGCCTCTATTACGCTCTTTTAAAGCGATTTCATCTCAATCGAGCGATAAATAAGATTTTGGTTCGACTTTAAAAACCACTCAAAATTGACGTATCTTGTCGAGAAGCACATTATGAGCGCGTTTTCGTTATTTTCATATAAAACCGGTGAAAAGATTATTTTTGCATAGGGCTCGGGGTTTTTTGATCGCTTTTTTTCGAAAAATACGGTTAACTACAAATAATCGAATACTATTCAGAAGTTTATTCATTTAAACAAAACAACAATTTTAGATGATATTTTTTGAGATTAAATAATCTTAGTAAGAATTTAACCGACAAATTTATTCAATCGGCAAAATTTTCCAAAAAACTTTATGTAGAAAAAAGGCTCGTACTCTTTGTTCGGTTAAATTAAAAATATTTTCTATTCTAAAATTCACTTGCTTCGAAGTCTAACTTTTACCGTAATATTTTATAATTTAAGCTTTGTAAAAATATCCAAATCATTTTTTTTGTAGTAGACATTCATCTTCAATATTGTCACTATTATGTTTTATTAGAATTTAACATGTATGCGCTTTTGTCCGTATCAGTTATTTATCATCAGATCGCCAAACTCACTTATAGTCACAATCTTTTCGATAAAACCCAATTCCAAAAAGCCATAGTTATTACGTTAGTGGACTCTATAGCAAAATACTTTCCTCCAAGCACCAAAAGTGTATATCTGTGATATTTTCGACATAGGGATCTCGCGATACCGCTTACTGTATCGTCGAAATCGCGTTAAAAGCAACAACAATTATTGTGTAACATCAGAAGGGGATAATAGATGATAATGGCTTTAATTCGAAAATGGATGTCTTCTATTCTTGGTGCGAAACCCATCCATATTATCTCAACATAAACGCCCTAGACTCGAAAAAAGAGAAGTTAGTGTAATATAAAAGGGTTAAGGTTAAAAGGGGAAGTGAAATAATATTTGAGGATCACCAACATACCTTTTTACCTAGATATGCAATCATTTCTCTTTATTGATAAACAATTGCAGAAGATAAAACAAAACACAGACAGACACGTCAGGTGCAAAGCCTGTCTCTCAGGAGAAGTAAAAATCCAGTCGTCCCTACCGCCTACTATATTTCAGCAGGGATAGATTTAACTTTAGAAGTAGGAATGGAGAACGGTTAGTGTTTACTTCAGTCCGACTCATAGCCCAGTATAGAGCCCCTCCCTCCATAACGTAACGATAAGTTTAAATTATCTTATTGGCTCACTTAAACTACGTTTTGAGGACGTTGCTGACGGGGACGGAGAAAATACGTAATAGCTCGATCCATAAAATTCTGTCATAGACGTAACATGGAGGCTGTATCCTATTAGATGTTGGACGGGAAACTGTCGTTATTCATGTAGTCCTTGCTTTTTAGGGTAATTATAGTAAACATGGCTGTCAGTCTACGTAAGATTCATTTATGTCGTCTGCTCGCGGGTGATCGGTCGGGGATTGTTTTGAAAATGAGTAATAATAACAGAAAGACGGGTAATACATGTTGTATCCCAAATTGTTACAGCAATAATGTCTTCGGAGGGTGTTAGTTACCATCTTTTCCCAAAAGAAGAAATAATTAGAAACGAATGGATTGGAAGAATTCTTTTTGTGGCGTTAAAAATGTGTAATTCGCCAAGACCAAGTGTTAGTAAAACGAAAACCCGGGTCCTTACTCCAGTCAAAAATCCTTTGAATTGGGTGCCAGCAAAAACTCATTTGGTGTTTGGGTTACATTTTCAAAGAGGTGGCAAGAAGAAAAGCGGTGATTTGTATCCAATTTATATTGGTGACTACTAGTTTCCTCAAGGAAAACTAATTCGTACTACTATAGAGTATAGCGATGTTCCGGAAGTAGCCGCATTTGAGACTGTAGACACCGAAATAATGCCAAACCAAAAAAGGAAAATGATTTCAGGTATGATTGTTAGTTTCATTTTGTGGCAAAAAATATCTATAACACGCATAAAATATTTTAGACCATACATATTGGAGCGAGGGGTTTCATGGGGGACGAAGGTTTACTTCAGCTAGAAGTGACAGAGAGCTCGAAGCGAAAATACTTTTGTTAGAAGATAAACTGTCAAGAAAAGAACAAAAAAACTGGCATCTGAAAGACAAAATAAAGCAATTGGAAGAATTGATAGTGAAAAAGGATGAATTAACCAAAAGTAAGAGTGCTCAAGATTTCAGTTTTGATAATATTTCTACAAATGCTCAAAAACTCAAGTTTTATACTGGGTTTCACTCTGTTGAAGATTTCAATGATTTATTTGAGTTTGTAAAAGATGATTTGCCAAGATTGAATTTTTACAATAGTGCAAAAGCCTACGAAAGAAAAACTCCACGAAATGAATGTTCGAAAGGGAGACCTGCTAGCCTAGATTTTAAAAATCAAATGTTTTTAACCCTTTGTCGGATCAGAGTTGGATTGTTAGAGGAAGATCTTGCGTATCGCTTTGGAATTAGTAAAACGACAGTAAGCAATATATGGATAACGTGACGCTGTATCCATCTACACGTGTCATAATAGATTAATCAAAACGCGTCTTGTATTTAATCAAGACCTAAAAAGTATCGATAAGAACAAGGTTAATCACTTGACTGAATGCGCAGATATTGAAACTTTTTTAATTAAAACTTACATGCTTAAGAAAGTAATGTTCCGTCACCCTATTCCATTGAATAAAGTTATTTTACTGGTAGTAAATTTTTTCCCTCTCAATAATTTTAAAAATTTACTTAAATCTGGTTTTCGAGCACAATTTAATTCCCCGAAAACATTTTATAACTACATTTATTATCACTTTTAAGAGAGTACGTGTATGACATTGTGTCGTTAATAGGTTGCTAACATATCCCCGTTCATGCCCTGTACGCTCCATAGTGAAATCTTTTGTAAATTTTAGTGCAAATTTCAACAATGGCAGCACATTCAATAGGGACGTTGCAACGGACTGCCCCTGGGAGAAATTAAATTGGCCGGTCGTGAAAAGGGGAATTTCGTTACAGGACGTTAGGTAGCCCTGATTTAACAAAGGGGGACCTTGTGACAACGTTAAGTCTTAAAACACGGGGATTCTAAGATGGGCCTAATTAAATAACTTCCTCCCGTTGGATTTCAATAAAAGAAATTATTCATACCTTCGGCTCATGTTGAAATGTAGTCAAAAACGAATTTAATGAAATCTTTTTAAATTTTTACAAAGAAAAACTTTTTGCGAGATTCCCGAGGGACGACGGCGCGAGTACAAAGAACTATCGCGCGGCGCGTGACAGAGTTTTTCCCCGAAGACTTTAAGTGAAGAAAAAGAAGTACCGGGCTCTCCCTCTGTCGTCTGCAACGGTATCTAGACGAAACCGCTGCAAACGCCCCCTCGAAAAAGAAGAAAACAGGATAGAAAAATGTAAGGGAAAAAAGGAAAAGGGGTCCAACTTAACCCGTTATAACAAAAGTGGTTTTTTTTTTCAAATCAAAATGAATTTCGGGTGTTAAACACGCTTTTTTGTCTATCTTTCTGTATGAATTTACGCGGGCACAACGCGGAGCGGTGCAGGCCTTCGGCCTGACACGCGGCGCATTTGTAGTGAAGGGGGGTCGTGTGATACCCGGAAATCCTTGGGGAGTGACCGGATATAGGCGCACTAAGTCGCCTTGGGAGATGTTTTCCCACGTTACCGGGAACATTTCCCTGTTCCTTGGTGGAGCGCGCTGGTAATGTTGATCTTGAAGAAAGAGCTTAGCGTACTCATCCTGTTCAAATAACGTGGTGGTTCGTGTTAAAATGCGCGGGGAGATGCTTGGGTCACAGCGGCATTGTAAAGAGATGGCAAACAATTTTCGATTTTATCACTGGCATTTTCCAACGAGTCAACAACTTCTGTATTGGATATCCAAAGTTGTTTATAAACCAAGATATTTTCATCATCTTGTTCAATGATTTCCTCTTCAATGTTTTTGCAAATTGGTTCGGAGGAAACGAGAACAACAGTTTCGGGTGAAAGTTCTACGTTTGAACAAACGCTAGCACTAGGATTAACGTATCCCAGACTGACAACGCAAGAAGACGTTGCTAATTTAGAATCTTCTGACACGACTACAATTTCGGCTACGGTTTGAATTTCCAACAACGCGTAAGCGATGGGAAGTAGTTCAACCTAGTCAGGCCTTCTTTCTCCAAGGCTCAACATTTCTTCACTTTGAACAAGATTCGCGCGCATTTTGTGGTGGTATCAAACATACATCACTCGATTTATCCGTGGAAGGGTCAACAACGGTAGAAGTTCTAAGAATCGAGCTATTATTTGCAATGTTATTTTCACAAACAATGATGTGCTTATTAATAAGGGTTTTATCACAAATGCTGCCACTATCCTTCACCAAATATTGCCGCTTCTGGGGTTGGCGTCCCTCCACAACCCGGGTGTACTTGATGATGGGGCACAGGGAACAAGCGTAGCCCACACCCGATGTCCCTTCTCGGCAACATCACGTGGCCTTTGTAAATATGTTTTTTGAAAACTTGGGTTACTTTGGGCAAATTTGGACAGTGATTGGACTCGTGTCTTTAACAGTGATGGAAGTTGCCTCTTCAAAATTGGAGAAGCACTATCGTAGAAGAAAAGTGCCAATGAAAATGTCGAAGACGATTGTAAATTGGGAAACATTTTGCAACTATCACCGTCGTCCGTTGAACCATCGTTTTTTCTATTGATACCACTACCGCCAATCTTGCTAACATTTTCTTACATTCTCAAACGATCAACCGACAAGGAAACTTTCTTTTTAGGCGCTGTTGAGACACTAGGCACGGTCGTCCTATTAACGGGACTATTAGGAGTAGTAATAGTTGGAGGCGAACGAGGCCTATTTAACTGAATGCTTACTGCAGTGTCAGTTTTATGGGCTTGGCTAGCGTCCATTGGCGAAAGAGCGGAGTTAGCGATAACAGCGGTAAGGATACTTACGCGCAAATCCTCCCTTACGAGAACTTGCGTTGGTCCAGCCAGGTTTTGGCATTGGCAAGATTAAACGCTCGTTTCTTGGGAATACCTACACATGTATGCTTACGATTTTCAATCTTCTAGTGTAGTATTAAATATAAGAAACATTTATTAACCCTTAAATCTAGAGCGGTTGAACTTTAATTGCTAAACATTTATTTAAACAAACAAACAAACAAACAAAAATTTCCCCCTTTTTTTAATTTTCCCAAAAACATTACAGACCAACCTTTTAAATAAACTTAGGATAATTAATTAATTAGTCTAACCTGTTTGAATGTTGGACTAGCTAGGTTATCATTTGATCCTTGTGACTCTCTTTCCACCTCGTTGCCTCCTATCTCTGTTGACCTAGCAAAGATAAAAAACCGAAAGACAATCTCTTCAGATTGCTTCATTTTTCTTATTGCATTTTAGAGTTTAAAACAATTAAAACTGAAATCATATTTATAAAAAAGTTTATACTGAACTTACTCGTCAAAACTGTCCTCATCATTGGAAGAATCCTATCTCAGGGTTGGCAAAAATTAAGTTTTTTTAAAAAAAAACAAAAGTTGTGTTTTTTATTGTTTAAAACACGATTTTTGTTTTAAACTGTTTTTTAAACAAGTAGAAAAAAACAGTAAAAAAACACAAAAAAAACTAGTTTTAAACATGTTTAAATCACTCTTCCAGATCTAATAGTCTATATCGCGGCTCTCCATTTAAGCCACTACTCCCGCTAGCGCAAGGCGCTTATTTTCACAACCTACTTGATTAAAAAAGGTCTTGGTTTGGACCAAGACAGAAAAAACAAACGATAAGAGTGACGTTTATCAATTGACTGAAGTCCCGATATTGCAATTTTTCTTTATTTATATTAATTTCATCCTTAATCAATATTTAATTCAATCAACTGATTTAACAGTTAGTCGATTTATTCCCTCCAAATTGATTGAAAAAACTACAAATTTACGCATTTTCAAGAACAAATTAGATTTTCCGAAATTATTTTATGATATTAATTATTTTGAGCGTTCAATATTGAATAAATTTAGAATTTCAAGGTGTAAGAAATTGTCCGTGTGGAATTAAAACCAGGGACCACTTGAACCCAAAGCAAGTATTATACACCTAGACCAACGGACCACGAAACGTATTGAGAAGTAAAACACGAAAATAAAAATACTCCTAAATTTATAATATGAAGCTCTAAGACGCGACCTTCCGGGATTTAACCTGGTACCACTCGCAACCAGCGCGAGTATCATACCCCTAGACCAACGTACAACGAACATGTACTGCAAAGTCAAACAGGAAAATCAAGAGCTCCTAAAATTTAGAATTTGAAGGTGTAAGAAAGGGTCCTTGTCAGGGTTGGCAAAAACTTAGTTAAAAACATTTGTGTTTTTATTGTTTATAACACGATTTAAAGTTAGAATTTCGGAAAACATTTTGTCATGAAATTAATTATTTAAGAGGGAGTACGTGTTGAGGGTACAATATTGAATATTTGAAAAATTCTACTGACTGTTTAAAAAAGAGCAAACGATCTTTTCAAAAGGAAAATATAATTTTTTTAATAGCGGATACAAAATGAGTGTGATGCGTAAATTTGTACATTTAACACCTAATGTCTAAATGCCTGATTTCTTTTGTGGCCACTATTCAGTCATTTCCCCTTCTGTACTTCCGAGTTTCTTGGTCAGAACTCATCATACATTTGAAACGTCACCACCCCTTACTTATTTGTAGGCGCTCATGTTTTCCGTTTTCGGATTAGGCGTATTAATTTTAGCATTGTCAAAGGCCTGGCTTTATAGATTACGCGTAATCTTTTTAGAACAGTAAAATGTACCAACCGTGTAGAGAAACCACATAGGAAAAATGTTATTGCTTTGCTTTAAGTAGATGACAAAATAAGTTATCCTTAATCATATTTTTGAATAACAGTCTTCAATACAGATTAGTAATGGATAAAACAACTGGTAGGGTCTCCAAACAATTAAACACACATTTGAAACAGTCGAATAAAGGAAGGTTTTGACTGGAGCTTATTATTTCTATTATTTAATCTTTTCGCTCATTTTCAAATAAAAAAAGAGTTAAAAATATTCGAAATTTTTCTCCATAAAAAAAAACATGTTTTAAACTTTTTGTTTAAAACGTTTTAAACAAATTAAAGGTTTTTTTTCATGGCTGTTTAAAACAAGTTTTAAACCAAAGTTTAAAACAATTTGTTTAAAACTTGCCAACCCTGTCCTATCTATCTTTGGAATCATTAATTTCGTCTTCAAATTGGGCCAGAACCGTATCCAGTATGTCTAAAGACAGCCTGACAGGATCTAATTTCGCGCTGCAAAAAAATGACGTGACATTGCTTTTGGTTAGATTCACTTATTTCAGGTTTATATTTAGGCTTAATTTCAAGTCAAAATTAGCTCAGAAACTTAATTAATACTGATATTATCTTATTTTTCTTTAGTTCTAGATTTATTCCATTCTTTTTCTTAACTTTCGTCGCGTTTTTAGGCGAAAAATCTTCAAATTCGTTAAAAACTTTGCCTAATTCTTCAATAGATCTTCGAATATCGTCTGATCTGGGTGGAGAGGTATATATCTGGTTCGAAACACCTTCAAATACGGCTCCAAAATAAAAATGTCGACGATATTTCTAATAAATATTCATAAACATTACGACTCGACTGTTCATGTAGTAAAGCAGAAACTCCTTAGCTCGAGCATAGAATCGTATTTATAACCCCCCCCCTCAAGTCAGGGATCTTTGTGGTGGGATAAGAATTACGATAAGAAAAAAATTCCGTTTCTTCTTTGCCTCTTAACAATCTGCCACCATGGAGAAATATTACAGGAGATCTATCCTCAATGTAAGGTACTTTCGAAGAACTTTCATTCTAAAATCAATACTAATACTTCATGGAATGTGCCAATGTAAAAAAGAGCAGCAAATATCTCTAAAAATCCAGTTTTTACACTTTATTTCTGAAACGTAAAATCAGTTTTACCAATTGCAATTTGTTTCAAACCAACCCACTCAAAAACTATACAGGGTGATTCTAAAATGGTGGTATAACCGGACTACTGCGGGTTCTATGAGCGATTTTAAGTCGAAAATGTTCTATGACATTTTGTCATCCAGGCCACCGTTTAAAAGTTATGATAAGGATCATTTACGGATGACCCCTTAAAATTAATTAAATTAAACAAAAGCCCAGCGGGTTGAATACATTTTTTAAGGGGACTCACGTGTTTAGTAATGGCGCTCGCGATTTACTTCCCCGTGAACTCCATAAAGAAGTCCTTCACCAATGTAAGCTTGAAAATGGGTTCAAATGGGAAGATTCATGCCGAATTGAGAAAAACCTAACCCAATGGGGAAATGCATTGAAAATTTAATAAAAAAGGACCAAATGGAAAGATTCTTGCCGGATTGAGAAAAACCTATCAAACAATCAACAAAGGTTTAATGTTTTATTTCCACTCTCTTCTGAGAATCGCAAAAAGAAGTGAAGCTTTTCAAGCAAAATTACACAAAATTACATTAAATTTTGTTTAATGCGGATCAAAACTTAATTTTAACAATTTGATCGTCAATGGAGTAAGAAGTTACGGAACACATGGGCTCTACTGCAATGTAACGTAAAAATTGTAAAGTCAGAAGCCAAATTAAGAAATGAACTAAATGTCAGTTTTTGGCGGTGTAGCGTGTTTTTCCTCATGGAATGAGAGTCTGACTTGTTGTTCTCACATTCGATTCTCAAAACTTGATGAATAGCTGGCTTTTGTTTGCTTTCGTGGCCGGATTGCAACTAACTGTAAAGTCAGTTGGAATTTGGAAGGAATGAGAGTCTGACTAGATGTTCTCACATTCGATTCTCAAAACTTGATGAATAGCAGGCTTTTGTTTGCTTTCGTGGCCGGATTGCAACTAACTGTAAAGACAGTTGGAATTTGGAAGGGTATTAAAGCTACTTTTATTTTTATTGTGTTTTTGAGCTAAGCCTTGGTTTTCTTGAAATTTCAAACTGAAATTCGCCGTCGCGCGCCATCATTTAAACATTTTGTAATGGCACGTGTAGCCTTTTACCGTGCTAAAGTCAAGTGACTACGATCTACCCAACAATTTTTAAGCCTATTTCAAATTAGATTTTAAACAGCGCAGACAGTGAACGAAACCAACCCGCTTTTTTAAAAACCAAGTTTTAGAAAACCGCTTTTTGATGGCAGTTTATACAACCGGTGAATACACCGATATGATACTAGCTTTAGGCTATTGTGAAGGAAACTACGAAGCCGCATCGCGTCGTTACGCGGAATTGTTTCCAAATAGGCGTCACCCAGATTCTCGCGTAATCTGGGTAACACAGGAAAGATTGCGGGCAACTGGAAGCGTTTTGATTCAAGGGGTGGATCGTGGACGTCCAGCATTAAGAGCAGTGGCAGTCGAGGAAAATGTTTTGGATATGGTGTCTAACGACCCCACTCTCAGCACTAGACGTGTTAGCAGAATGCTCAACATTCTCTAGCCGATCGTTTGGCGAACCATTCACCATGATGATCACAGGGTTGGCAACTACCTATCCAGTCCAGTTTAAACCACCTGGTTTAATCCGGATTAATCCACTTAAAAAATCCACCAAAAATATCCGGCTTAATTATGAATGGGGAAAAATCAATTTTGTGCCATAAAAATAATTAAAATACAACTAGAAACAAGGCAAACGTATAGGAAGCGACAACTAAAGATTATTTATTTTAAATGATAAAACTAATAGTTATGTTACCAGTTACTGTCCAGTTACAGCTTACAATGTTTTACCAGCATTAGTCGAACTTAAAACAGAGCGTGGTTCCTGTGGATCCCCTACAAGTTGACTTTCCTTACCAACTCCAGCAGTCCAGTTTTGGCTTGGGAAAGCTAGAGGCATTTGTGGGCGAGAATTATACGTGCATGTATAAATCCCGCCCACTAGCCTTTACCAAGCCAAACCCGGAGTTTAGAAGGAAAGTCCTCTTTCAAGGGATCCACTGGAGCCGCGCTAATGTTAGGCTCGTGCACTCGGGAAAGAAATAGATTTCATGAAAACATTTTTGCAGTTAAACTTGCAGACGATTTTATATTGGAACCAGGGTTAGCGGTTGGGGAGTGCCCCAAAGCTTAAATAAGAGCTAAACAGACGTACTTTGCCTTCAAAAAAACCTAAAATGACTCGTGTTTTTAAAAAATCCGGATAAATCCAAAAAAATCCGGTTTAATCTGTTTAATCCAATAAAAACCACTGGTCTGGATTTTATTCAAAGTATCCGGATTTTTTCCAACCCTGGATGATCAACACCCATACCATTACCAAAGAGTGCATCAATTGCGACCCCTCGATTTTCCAAGGCGCCAAATGTTCTGCCAATGGCTCTTGGAACAACATGATGCGGACGACCATTTCCGTGGCCGTATTCTCTGGTCGGATGAGGCACAGTTCACAAGGAAGGGCATTCTAAACTTACACAACTTGCACTATTGGGCTCACGAAAATCCGCATCTCATTCGCAACGCAAGTTTTCAAGAAGAATGGCGTATAAACATTTGGGCCGGTATGCTAGGCGACACCCTGATTGGTCCATTTATCCTTCCGTTTCGTCTTAACGCGGAACGTTATTTGGAGTTTTTGCAAACAGATGTTCAAGATGTGTTGGACGAACCACCATTGGCTGATCGTGTACAACTCTGGTTTCAGCACGATGGGGCACCGCCGCACTTTGGCCGTCAAGTGAGGGCATATCTAGACGAGACGTTTGGTCCAAGATGGATTAGTCGAGCGGGACCAACGCCTTGGCCTGCCAGATCGCCAGACCTTACACCAATCGACTACTTCCTTTGGAGCCGCGTGAAGGATTAAGTTTACGCAAAGGAAGTCCCTGACGAAGAAACCCTTCGCGCGAGAATCCTTGGTGCGTTTGACATCATCAGGCAAAGTGGCGAGACAAGGAGGGCATGCTTTTCCATAGTCCGACGATCACGGCTGTGCGTAGACCATGAAGGGGGACATTTCCAGCAATCCGGTCACGAAAGCAGACAAAAGCCAGCGATTCATCAGGTTTTGAGAATCGAATGTGAGAATATCTAGTCAGACTCTCATTCCTTCCAAATTCCAACTGATTTTACAGTTAGTTGCAATCCGGCTACGAAAGCAAACAAAAGCCAGCGATTCATCAAGATTTGAGAATCGAATGTGAGAACATCTAGTCAGACTCTCATTCCTTCCAAATTCCAACTGACTTTACAGTTAGTTGCAATCCGGCCACGAAAGCAAACAAAAGCCAGCTATTCATCAAGTTTTGAGAATCGAATGTGAGAACAACAAGTCAGACTCTCATTCCATGAGGAAAAACACGCTACACCGCCAAAAACTGACATTTAGTTCATTTCTTAATTTGGCTTCTGACTTTACAATTTTTACGTTACATTGCAGTAGAGCCCATGTGTTCCGTAACTTCTTACTCCATTGACGATCAAATTGTTAAAATTAAGTTTTGATCCGCATTAAACAAAATTTAATGTAATTTTGTGTAATTTTGCTTGAAAAGCTTCACTACTTTTTGCGATTCTCAGAAGAGAGTGGAAATAAAACATTAAACCTTTGTTGATTGTTTGATAGGTTTTTCTCAATCCGGCAAGAATCTATCTTCCCATTTGGTCCTTTTTTATTAAATTTTCAATGCATTTCCCCATTGGGTTAGGTTTTTCTCAATTCGGCATGAATCTTCCCATTTGAACCCATTTTCAAGCTTACATTGGTGGAGGACTTCTTTATGGAGTTCACGGGGAAGTAAATCGCGAGCGCCATTACTAAACACGTGAGTCCCCTTAAAAAATGTATTCAACCCGCTTGGCTTTTGTTTAATTTAATTAATTTTAAGGGGTCATCCGTAAATGATCGTTATCATAACTTTTAAACGGTGGCCTGGATGACAAAATGTCATGGAACATTTTCGACTTAAAATCGCTCATAGAACCCGCAGTAGTCCTGTTATACCACCATTTTAGAATCACCCTGTATATTAAATAGGTTTTTTAACAAGGAAGGATCGAATTAAATGGATTAATTAATGTACAAAAAATACGCGTTTGTGTAATAAACAAGATGGCGTGACGCAGCATTTTTGCTAGCTGTTTTACCTTAGTTCAAAGGTACTTGACATTACGTAGAAAGCATCAGACGACTAATATACAATCTTAAACGCTGCAGAAATAAGTTTATACATAGTTTACACGCAAGGAGGATTCATACCATTTGCCCAAGGAGACCAGGCCAATTAGAGCGTAAAAAAGCAGACGATTTTACCCACTCTAAGTCGTTTGGTCTCCTTGTGTTAATGGTAGGAATCCTCCATTCCTGTAAACTACGCGTTCCCTACACTGACTCTGAAGTTGGTGCTATTTTCAAGAAAAATATCCTCCCCAAAATAGGCATCCATGTACTCAACGACGACATAGAGAAAGGCCGCGTTACAGAAGAAATTTTACGAGCGACCGCTTCTAGCTCAATGTATCCTAGAGAAAGGGCGAAGTCTATTCCACTAAGCCAATGGGAGAAGAAATTCTCTCACAGCTGCGGTTTTGACTAAACCACCTGCGGGGCTGCGAAATCAAAGGTTACGACATCTAAAGCAAAAAATACCAATAGATTAAGGACTTCTTCACAGGTTAAGCCCGAACAGAATGATTTAAGTGCCAAAACCTGTCCGGACGAACAAGAAGTCGCGCAGCAACAGGTTTTGGAAGGGGACCGTCTTTCCGCCGCGCCAAGAAAGTAAAGCCTCTTATGGAATTTGGCTCAATGGATGTGCGTTGCTGTGAGGTTGATCCTCCCGTGGCCATAGAAGCTGTGTATCCGCATGGGACTTTCGAAACTCGACTAGATTCAGGCGCTTATGTTTGTTTTAACAGTCCTCTTTCGTTTTCGCCCCGTCCCACTCTGAGTATTTACAAAGCGATCGACGCCTTTATGTAGTAGGGAATTTATAGATTATTTTACATTTCTTTTAATTGATTCTCGAGGTGATATTCCGGCGTTTCGAGCATCGCTAATTACCCTACTTGTCAATCCCGCAGCTTCGGACGCTAAAGTACTAACCCCAGTTAGTTACTCAATGACGTGTTATTTTAATTTTATTAATTTCTAAATTGTCTAAAGTACGCGCTACTATTCGATAAATCCCCTCGGCGTTTTTCTCAGGCGTCTCACTGGCTCTAAAAGTTTGCGGTAAAAACAAAATTCTAGGAGAGCGGTCGCTCTCTTAGATAAGACTTCATACTGCCTCTAATGTATAAGGGTGGTTTTTTGATTGGACGTAACTTTTTTCGTATTGTGTTTGCTGCTTTGCAATTTTGCAAGTGAACTAAAATTCGGGCCCTAATTTTGTGGTTAAAATTTCAAAAAGATCCATCAAATAGTTTATTCTATAAAGAATAAAGTTGCTAAGCGTAGTTTTAGAATCCATAAAATGAATCCGACATTTGGCGAAAGATACTATAATTATCCATAGACATAACTGAAAATACCCTTAACTTTTCTTTACTCTCATTTTGCTGCTCATATCCGGTGCCATTCCCTTGACTTTCTGTTCATTATAACTACTATCATGAGTTTATTTATTTCAAACTAAAATATAAAAAACTGGATTCTTTTTCCTTTTGTCCTACTTAGAATTTACAAATGTATATAACGTTGTGCCGTGCCATATCAAATAGTCTCTAACCATTGTTAGAAACTAGAGAGAGAAATTGGGTAGTAACACTAATCATACCTGAGCTATAAAAGAGAACAATACGACGGTTGACTAAAGTACACTTGATATTACATCATTTTGCAAAACCGCGAGTAAAAATCTTACTGTCCCTATTGAATTTGGCGCCATTGGTTTTAGAATAATAAAAATGTTCCACTGCGAAGCGTGCCGGTCACGAATGGGGATGTAACGTCTTTAGGAACCTTTTAAAACGCAAATCCATACACGTACTCTTCCAAAAGTAATTAATGTAATCATAAAATGTTTTCGGGGAATGGAATTGTGGTCGAAAAGCCGAGATAAGTAAATTTTTGAAATTGATTACCAGTAAAATAATTTATTTCAACGGAAAACGGTAATGGAACGTTGTTTTTTCATAAGCATGCCTTTAAGTTTCAATTAAAAAGAAAAATTAATATCTGATCTTTCAGTCAAGTGATAACCTCAGTCTTATCGATACGTTTTTGGTCTTGATTCTAATCAAGACATTTTTGTTTAATTTAGATAGATATTTGTAAATGTTTAATGATTTTTTATAATTTCCTAGTTGCTAATACATTGGGTGGATATTTGGGGATAATTATTTTGACGGATATTTTACGGCAGACGGCGTTAAGTGTTGAATCGGTATTAAAAGTTGGACGAGCCGCGGTATTGAATGATGGACATTGTTTCAAGAATATACTTAGAGAAAATTTAAGAAGCAAAATAGGTGGGATGATAAAAATACTTACTAAAACTTATTTGACGTTCGGTAATAAATGTTTGGACGCTTGAGAATTGGATGTTGAGAAATGCTCTGAAAATGATATTGTGCGAATAATATTTCGACCGCGAATTCATAAGGATGGTTGAGAAGACATATTGTTCAATTAATATATATATATACAGGTGAAATTATTCGCAAGTTCTTATGACATGAAAATATTTTATGACGTGGATAACTTTAACATATTTCCCGCTTTCTCGGCTTTACTCTGCAAGTTTTCTTATTCCCAGCACATTTTAAACGTGATAACTATCCCTTTAAACACTTTACTTAAGAATTTGTTTTTTTGAAAACTATGGCTGTTTTGGACAATAGAGCAAAAAAAAGAGAGAAAGAGACCCCTACAAACGATAAACAGCACAGCGTTTGCAATTGTGTTCTGTTTCAGCGTATGAAGGTTACTCTATAGAGTAGCAAAAAAAAAAAAAAACAACCGGCGTTGCCCATCGAGGTATATTATTGCATTTAAGGCCGCCATTTTTAACGAAGGTGGAAAATCGAGCTTCAAAAGACAAGAAGTCAGTCTTACGGATATTCTGGGAGAGCGGTAGCTCTCTTAGATAAGACTTCATACTGCCCTTAATGTATATGGGTGGTTTTTAGATTGGATGTAACTTTTTTTGTATTAAGTTTAATGTTTTGAAAACATCCCACATAACTACAATTCGGGCCCTAAATATGTGGTTAAAATTTCAAAAAGATCCATGCATTAGTTTATTTTATAAAATGTAAAGTTGCTAAGGGTGGTTTTTATTTCCAGAAAATTAATGACACCTCTTTATGAAAAACAGGAATTTTTCCCATAGAAATAACATGGGAAATTTTTTGGAAAAAAGACAATCCGGTTATTCGGATGTTAGAAAAGCTATACGTTGTTAGTTTTCGGAACGGTCTACAATGAAAGGTACAACATTTCTCATTCTGCTAAGCGATTTTCATGGAAAATAATTAAGTTTAAGTAGTAATTTTGATAACATTTAGAACATAACTCGTTTTGCGATATTATATCATGGATTCACTAATTTATTAGAAAATATCAGCGCGACCAAAACTGGCGTTTTTAACGTTAAGTTGCCTGATTATAATTTGAGAGTTTCTTCATAATGCCTTTTGGATGAAATGGCCTATAGTCAGGTAGCAGTTGTAAGTATGAGGACATTACTTGGGAAAGTTTGCCAAGTTTTATTTTCCAAGTGGAATAGATTAAACACATGTTAAAATAAATATTTAGCTTATCATATAAAAATTCTGAGGCCAAGGTCAATTAGATTTAATATTTTAAATAAAGGAAAAATTTTGAAATATGTTGTCGACATTATATGTACATTAGGCAAATAATAGTATCTGATATAATAGTTCTAACAAACACTGCATGTTAGCAACACATTTCCTTCACGAATAAGTTATTGATTGCGGTATAATTTGAATGAATTTACCCGAATAATTACTACGATTGAAATAATTTTTTGTTAATATCCTCGACGTAGGAAATACTAGAGAGGAAAATATTTTATAATTGATATTATTTTCAAAATGCGCCGATAGTTAAAAGATGGCACTCTCACAAGAGGAGAGTAACTTTTTAGTTTCAGTTTTGGTTTCGTCATCCCATGTTTTCGGGCACGTGAGTTCGCTTAAGCACTAGTTTGAGCATTTCACTATACTCAGAATTTTTTAAATCGTTGCCTTCAGTGATATTTCAAAATTAGTTTTAGTAAAATGGAATTTTCGAGAGGGAAAGTTTGTTTAATTTGCATCAAAGAAGGCGTTGGTCAAATTTCTAAAGTTACTGACGAATCTCTAGTCACAATTAAGAACTATTCATCTCGATGGCATTCTTTGGGGAAAAATGTGGAGTCATTCGATCGCATTCAGTCTACATCTTTCTCCGAAACCGTGGCGGTGTTATACCATCGCAAGTGCTACAAGGCATTTTGTAACAAAGCAAACTTACAATACCACGAGCAGCAACAAGCAAATGCCACGGAAACAACAGCTATAACCAAAAAAAGAGGAAGACCAAGCTATAGTGAACAACAACAACAAACTTCAACGTCTAATGTGTCAATTTGTGAAACTCAAAAACGCGTTCGAACTCCATTTAATGAAAATCTGTGCATTTTTTGTCAAGTATCAAGTAACGCGGAAACGTTTAAAGTTAGTTCTGACGATATGGGGAAAAAATTCCTTTTAATTAAGAATTTCAGTCAAAGCGAAACTGTTCGTGCAAGATTATCATTTTTGTTTGAAGATAAAGACGCTTTCGCACAAAATATGCGATATCACCGCGACTGTCTTCGTGGCGAAACAAGAAATGTAGAATTATGTACAAACGCTGGAGAAATAATTCCCGACATGCAAGTTGAAAGAGCCATTTGTAACTTGGAATTAATTAACATTATTAGACACGCATTGTCACCAACTGAAACCTGTCCCAAACCCCATGTCGATATGAACTCTCTTGATCTTAAGTACAAATCATTACTGGATGAGAAAGGAGTTCCGTACGATCCCGAAAACCATTTCAAGCGTCATATCAAGTCTCTCTTGCAAATAAACATAGAAGATATCGAGTTTATAAAAAGAGGGCCAAAACCCGAAATTGTTCTTTGTTCCAATACTAAAAACCTAATATAAGAAGAATATTGTAAGGAATGTACCGAAAACGATATTGCATGTACTATGAAAGCAGCTAAAATAATCAGACGAGAAATAACTGAAATGAAAGAGTGGAAATTCAACGGATCCTTCGCAGACTTTGAAACTCCAGTGAAACTTCAACAACTCATGGAATGGATCGTAGTTGGTGTTAAAAATTCACTTGTTGGCAAAGGAAGTGAAGAAGCATTCACATCTTCTAAAATATTGGCTCAACACGTTGTCTCATGCTTCAAATCTAAACGGCAAGTTGAATATCGATCATTATCAAACACTGCAGGATTTCAAAAGCAACAAGAAACTCCATTATCGGTCGGAACCGCATTAATGCTTTACCAGCGGAATAGATCAAAACAAGGTTTGGAAATGTTTCACGATTTAAATATGTCAGTGACTTACGAAAACGTCCAAAGAATAACAAGAAACCTGAATGATTTAATTATCACTGAGACGAAATTGGGGAACAGTGGCATGTTAATACCACCCTTTGTTAAAAAAGGAATCAGAGCAATCTTTGCTATTGACAATATAGACTTTGGAAGTGATGCTGGATCCTTTCACGGGGCCGATCTATTAATTGCCCAAAAACTAAGCGATGCCAGCCAAGAACCAGTTCTTGGGAAGAAAATTTCTTTCCTTCCCTTGGAACAAAGGAAAAACATGCCTAATTTAATGAAGATTAATTATTTGAAATGCTCAAAGCCAGTCAATCCCAACATTTGTCATAAAGCACCGGTATGCTTCGGTAGCAATGGCGACGATGGCAATATTGAGGCAAACATGGAACTATCTGCACTGTGGTTAAAAGTTGCATCGATAACAATATCATCAGAAAAATAAGGCTACGCCAAATTTTACAGAAGATGACAGCGACCTCTCAATTCAAGAGCGTGACCTTAATTTAAACAATCAAGAAAACAGCGATAATCACGAATCCGATGAGCGCCAGAACGGTGGAAATAGAAACGTCATACCCAGTACAGTGCACGAAGATATTAAAAAGATTCCAACTTGGGCAGCTTTCCACTCTAGAGTTGAAGAATCTGTCGGTCAAAGTAATGTCGGAATTGTAGCACCCTTGTACAACAGAAGTCCATCTGAATGGCCAGTTTTACTAACAATTCTGACGCATGCCCAGGAAATTAACGCACATGTATCGGGAAGCAGTTGTAGACCAATTATTACCATCGATGGTGATTTATATGACCGGGCAGTTAAAATTAAGGACTATAAACAACATTGGATCATTCGCTTGGGGGCTTTGCATGTAATAATAGCTTCACTAAAATGCTTGGGCAAGTATATTGAAGGGAGCGGTCTCGATGTAGCGTGGGAGGTGGCCGGGGTATATGGACCAGCAACTGTTCGGCAAATCATAGAGGGTCGCCACGTGTATAGAGGTCTCGAAGCTCACGTTATTACTCTTCAAACTGTATATAGCTTATTTCTGGAATATGTCCTCTCAGACGAAGAAAAAACACAAATGACGGACATACTCGACAGTAGTCCACCGCAGTGGTGGGAATTTTCAGAAGAATCTTCCTTAGAAGGGCGCTATCACGCCTTCTAACCCTTCTTTTCCGTAGAAGAGAGGGCAACACTATAGAAGCTTAAGGGCGCCTTCTTTGAAAAGAAGATTGGGTAAAAGAAGACACAACTTCCTTCCTACTACCCTACCTTGCTTCCCCAATGGAGCTTTAGCTATCGCGAGCCTCCCTTCTAAGATTTGGAAGGTACTCCCTCGAGAAGGGAGGTGAACCTTCTTTTTTGGGAAGAAATATCCCTTCAGAAGGATGTTTACCTCCCTTTTTGGGAAGGGACAGTGGCAAAGAAGGGAAGTTTTGGGGGAGGGAGGGAATAGGTATTGCCCAAGAAGGGAATTTTTGTTTTTCTTCCGTGATGTAAACAGCCCGTGGAAGGTTTTAAGGCTTCTTACAATGGGAAAGAAGTTCTGATAGGTAAGGTAGTACAGCTCTATTATGAAATCAAATACGAGGAACTATCGGTAGATGATGTTATTCCACCAAAGAAAAATTTATGTATTTGAAGATGTGAATTTGATTGAATCGATGATGATCACTGAACATTTTCAATTTATTAAGTCACTAGTATGTAGTAATTACAAGTATGCTTTTTTAATTGATTGCAATTACTAACTTTCTGCCCTAATGAAATATTAAACCTAGGTCTATATGTGAATTATGTTAAAGATTTTAATAATAAGCATAAAACTATGGATTTTAATATGAAGCATAAAATTACGGAAAATTTCAATATTAAGCATAATTACGGACAATTTCAATATTGAGCATAAAATTACGGATTTAAGTATCAACAAATTTTAATGTTAAGCATAATTTTACAAATTTTAATATTAAGCATCAACTTATTAATCTGTGACGATCAAATCAAAGCAGCGATTCCAAAAAAGATTCTGATAAAAAACTCGACAAAGGTAAACAAAAACTGGCATTTTTATTTAATTGGTTTATGTGTAACCTAAAGGGGAGCCACCGAGATTTGCGGTGTTCTCTTTGTTAGATGCTAGCTTCGCGGCGGGCCGATGAATATTTTTACCCAGCAAGTCTTTTGTGGCGCCCTTTAATCATAGTAATTTTGCACGGCTAATAAATATTTCACGTTGTGCACATTTTACTTTTATCCCAGCCTGGAATCCGTTGGCAACTATTTTCGGAGCGCAAGATTCGGATTCTGAAGAGGAAGAGGAAGACCAAACACTAAAGGCGACATGAGCTGACGACGGTTGAGAGAGAAAAGGCTGCATAGCACACTCCCTGCTATTAGTTGTAAACGATGCCATTAAGGCCAATGACAGCTCGAAAGAGCTACTTGAAAATCTCCAAAACTGGATAAACTTTTTTCGCAAATTGCCTAAATGGACAGAAGAGTTAAAATCAAGAAGTGGCGGCGTTGATTTAAAAATAATAGGGGGTGTTCGCTGGAGCGCTATTTTTTTGGGATTGGAACGATTCACAAAGGTAAGTTTATTTTAAGGGTCCATATTTTCTAGAAAGAACTTCTGAATGTTTTTTGTCTAACTTCAATTTGAAAAGTTAGACAAGCATGTTCTCATAGAGAATATTTTCAACAATATACAAATATATTCCAGGATAATATGTTGAAAGCATTGGTTTACGCTTTGAATAAAGCCAAAAAAGACCCGAAATGTCCAGCTAAAATAGACTTTCCGTTGCCAACGGAAGAGGACGTCGAGGACGCGAAGGAACTCCTCGAGATTCTGAAACCTTTAAAGGTCTCAACAGACTTCTTTCAGAAGAGTGGTCCACTATCCTCAAGCGTTGTAGGGGTTCTTTTGACCGTTTTCCAGGACGATTTCAGGGTGGAAACGAAAAAATTCGAAGATATAAAGATCGGAGTCCTGGAAAACTTTAAAAAACGGTTCTCTTCAACGTTGGAGGTCCCATTTTACATAATGGCCTCTCTCCTCGATCCAACCCAGAAAAACATACTTTTTGAGAGTAGGTATGATTATCTATGTACATGTTTATTATGAATATCGAACATCATTAGGCAGAGATCAGTTCTTATTATGGTAAAATTTTGATCTGTTGCTTTTCCAACTTTGAAGAATTAAATTTTGCTAAAAATAATGTTCAATTTGATTCACTTTGATTATAGATACGTCAATAATACAATTCCATGTTCATAATTAACATTAATAAAATAAAAGTTACGACATGGATATAAGTCATGTTTATACTAATATTTCAAATATTAAGGTTCTTATACACAACCAGTATTGATAAATTTGTATCCAAACTTCAAGTGCGTGGCAAAGACAAGCGCACATGTTTTCATTAGAGAGAGTGTGTTACTCGAAGCTGCGCAGGATCCCACCCTAAGGTTTGACACAGAACCAAAGCCATACTCGCCGTTTAATAGGTCAGACCTTGAAGCCACCGTACCATGTAATGAACGCAGCCCTATGAGAGAATTGGAAAATTACCTTTTACAACCGAGATGTCTACAGGCTGACATTGCCTTAGATTATAGGAGAGGTCACGAGGAAAGCGCGCTAGAAGAAGCTGTCTTTCGATAAAACACGTAGCAGACATTCTAATGTACCGAGAATACAACAGAAAATAAAAAATTTGCAATTGTTTGAAAATATTTTGATTTCGTTTTGCACGATTTTCCATTGGATAATACCATAAGTAATCCATTACCCTTTAGCTAATTAATTTGCAACAATCCACGGCTTTATTATTATCAATACGCGTCAATGTGAAACTCGGAGAGGTAAGGACCGGTGTAGGGGGTATGAACGGATAATCGGTTTCACACTTTGCACAATCTCATTCTCCATGACGCCTCAGTTAAGCAATAGACCAGTACCGTTAGAAAGGGGGTGTAGACGGTGTATCTCTCCCTCTAGGCGCTCTCTTGTAAGAGGGGATACTGTACACGCCCAGTAGGGGATTACACTGAGCTATGACGTTTCCATACTGACACTACTCTATAAACGGCAGTGTGGAAAATCAGGAAAATATCAGAGTAGGGAAATTTGTTAAACATATCGCCATACTACAGATGGAACAAATTATAATTTTTAATTTTTGAAAATTTATTTATCTTTTACGATGTGTCTATTTTCTTACGGCCTCCTTTGTTATTATGAAAACATGAAAGAATTTTTTTAATAAGGTTACTAGTAGTAGTTATAAAGGCTAGTAATAAGTCTATAAGAAAGTAGAAGTACCGGGCTCCGTGTTATTATTTGGAGGCAGTTACGACTTACGAGTTGAGGTAATTTAGTTTAAGCAGAAGCAAATCAATTAAAGTTAGAAATTTTCATACTTATGAAAGAGTTTTTATTAACTTATGGTAGTAATGAATCAATGATACCGAGAGGGGTTTGGCTTAGTTACGGGGACATGACGTCAATATTGGTAGTCTAGATTCTAGAATCTAAATTGTGTGGCGGCTGTGGCCTGAGCTGACGACGTTTAATAGAGTGGTTTCTTTCCCATATATGACAACGTCACTACCATGGATAAAGAATGCGCGTGAGGAAATTGTTTTCATTTTACAGGATAGGCAGCTCCCTATATCGGGCGACAACTAATTCTGTATATACTCTGTTACAACTTCGGTTGTCAGCACGCGCAAAGCTATTCCTTAATGCAACTTAGCTTTGTGCGTGCTGTCAAGAGATCAAAAACTTCAGGATTCAAATATCCGTGCGTTTTTTAGCTCAAGTACACGGACCTCTAGGCCTTAGTTTCAAATACGTGTAGTAGGCTGTAAGCAATTTCATAAGTATTTGAAAATTAGGCATAGAGATCCGTGCACTCGAACTAAAAAACTCGCGGATATTTTAAATCCTGAAGATCCTGAATTTTTTGGTCTCTTGACAGCACCTACAAAGCTACGTTACATAGAGATCTAGCTTTGGGCGTGCTGACAACCGATGTTGTAACAGAGTATAAACAGAATAAGCTGTCGTCCAAAATAGGGAAACAAATTCTTCACGCGCATCCTTTATCCATGATCATAACCCTCTATCTCTTACTTTATTGATATCGCCCTTCCGGGGAAAAGATTGTCTACCATTGGGTCGAATCCCAATGAATCGAATGTTTTGTTCGACCGAATCCCATTAGACCGAATACCGGCGGTTTTCCAATCATGATTTTTTCTTTCATTCCTATTTTTCAATTGATTTTATAATTAAACTTCTTGATATTGCAGCAAATAATATTTATGTTCACCAATAACATTCTTCAATAAATTTTAGTAATTAATTTTCATTGTTGGAAATTGTCTAACCTAACCTTACCAAACCTAACCAAACCTAACCTAACCAACCCTAACCAACCCTAACCTTACCTAACCTTACCTAACCTTACCTAACCTTACCTAACCTTACCTAACCTAAACAAACCTAGCCTAACCAAACCAAACCAAACCTAACCAAACCTAACCTAACCTAACCTAACCTAACAAAACCTAACCAAACCTAACCTTACCTTACCAAACCTAACCTAACCTAACCTAACCAAACCTAACCAAACCTAACCAGACCAGACCAGGCCAAAAAATAAAATTAATATTCTTATTAAACTTCTTGATATTGGAGCAAATAATATGTATGTTCACCAATAACGTTCTTCAATAAATTTCAGTAAGTACCTTTCATTTTTGAAATTGTCTAACCCTAACCTCAGGGTTGACAAGTTTTAAATAAATTGTTTTAAACTTGGGTTTAAAACTTGTTTTAAACAGCCATGAAAAAAAACTTTAATTTGTTTAAAACGTTTTAAACAAAAAGTTTAAAACATGTTTTTTTATGGAGAAAATTTCGAATATTTTTAACTCTTTTTTTATTTGAAAATGAGCGAAAAGATTAAATAATAGAAATAATAAGCTCCAGTCGAAACCTTCCAATTATTCGACTGTTTCAAATGTATGTTTAATTGTTTGGAGACCCTACCAGTTGTTTTATCCATTACCAATCTGTATTGAAGACTGATATTCAAAAATATGATTAAAGATAACTTGTCATCTACTTAAAGCAAAGCAATAACATTTTTCCTATGTGGTTTCTCTACACTGTTGGTACATTTTACTGTTCTAAAAAGATTACGCGTAATCTATAAAGCCAGGCCTTTGACAGTGGTAAAATTAATACGCCTAATCCGATAACGGAAAACATGAGCTCCTACAAATAAGTAAGGGGTGGTGAAGTTTCAAATGTATGATGAGTTCTGACCAAGAAACTCGGAAGTACGGAAGCGGAAATGACTGAATAGTGGCCACAAAAGAAATCAGGCATTTAAACATTAGGGGTTAAATGTACAAATTTACGCATCACACTCATTTTGTATCCGCTATTAAAAAATTATATTTTCCTTTTGAAAAGATCGTTTGCTCTTTTTTAAACAGTCAGTAGAATTTTTCAAATATTAAATATTGTATCCTCAACACGTACTCCCTTTTAAATAATTAATTTCATGATAAAATGTTTTCCGAAAATCTAACTTTAAATCGTGTTATAAACAATAAAAACACAAAATTTTTTAACTAAGTTTTTGCCAACCCTGACAAGGACCCTTTCTTACACCTTCAAATTCTAAATTTAAGGAGCTCTTGATTTTCCTGTTTGACTTTGCAGTACATGTTCGTTGTACGTTGGTCTATTAGTATGATACTCGCGCTGGTTGCGAGTGGTACCAGGTTAAATCCCGGAAGGTCGCGTCTTAGAGCTTCATATTATAAATTTAGGAGTATTTTTATTTTCGTGTTTTACTTCTCTATACGTTTCGTGGTTTGTTGGTCTAGGTGTATAATACTTGCTTTGGGTTCAAGTGGTCCCTGGTTCTAATTCCACACGGACAATTTCTTACACCTTGAAATTCTAAATTTATTCAATATTGAACGCTCAAAATAATTAATATCATAAAATAATTTCGGAAAATCTAATTTGTTCTTGAAAATGCGTAAATTTGTAGATTTTTCAATCAATTTGGAGGGAATAAATCGACTAACTGTTAAATCAGTTGATTGAATTAAATATTGATTAAGGATTAAATTAATATAAATAAAGAAAAATTGCAATATCGGGACTTCAGTCAATTGATAAACGTCACTCTTATCGTTTGTTTTTTCTGTCTTGGTCCAAAGCAAGACCTTTTTTAATCAAGTAGGTTGTGAAAATAAGCGCCTTGCGCTAGCGGGAGTAGTGGCTTAAATGGAGACCGGCGATATAGACAATTAGATCTGGAAGAGTGATTTAAACATGTTTAAAACTAGTTTTTTTGTGTTTTTTTTACTGTTTTTTTCTACTTGTTTAAAAAACAGTTTAAAACAAAAAATCGTGTTTTAAACAATAAAATACACAACTTTTGTATTTTTTTAAAAAAACTAAATTTTTGCCAACCCTGCCTAACCTAACCTAACCTAACGGAAGAGATCTCCCTCCCATGTACTGACGGCATTCGATGCTGCTTAACTTTTTCGATCATCCAAATCACTTTATCCATTGCGCTACTGGAGCTCGGCAACTCAAGAAAACGCTATGATTTTATATGTGTAAACCCATCCCATTCAGTCGAAAGCTCTTCCATATAAATATTCCCATTCAGCAGAAAATCGCTCCTTGGGCTATAAATTGTTTTAAATTTGGCTACAATTTTAGAAATCTGAATTCGGTCCAACGGGATTCTATCCAATAGGAGTATACCGGGGAAAAGAGTATTTTCACTTACCAAAGTCCAAAACCGAGGTAAGAGATATGAGAGTGTGACGTCAAGAGAAATTTAGTAGTAGCACAGCACTATACGAGCATTTACACTTAAATATTTCTATGATTGAATGACTCTATCCTATATCTCATGGTCGCCCTACCAGTGCCACCATCGTGCAGCCCGTGAAAAAAATTTCTTAAAGTGGAATGTGTTATTAAATATTGCTTATAATTGTAATATATTTATATATTTTTAATTTTTACTGTAGTTCAAATTATTTATTTTGCCTTAAAAATTAATGTTAATTTTCTGAGATTAATAAATCTTTTATATCTAAAATGTGAATTCGCAAATATTCTTCTTTCCTCTACCTTCTTTAACATTGGCCTTCCCTTCAAAAGAAGGAAGATTGGGTTCCGAGAGAGGAGATCTTCTCGAAAAAGAAGGCGCTGTCCCGTCTCTAGGAATCTTTCGTCCAAGCATAGTAGGTTTCCTTCTAAAGAAGGTAAACTTTCCTTCCGAGGCAAGCGGCTTCTTTTACAAAGAAGGAAAAATTTTGTTCTAAGGGGAGAAACCTACAGTTGAGAAGGGGGAATACCACTTCGAACCCTAGACCTTCAGCCTTTCTGAGTTACTCACCCCTTCCTTCTCTCCAACACCCCTACTCTTGGACGGGGAAGGGAGCGAAGAGAATTTTTCAAAAAGCTTCTGAGAAGGTGAAGCGGGATTTGCCGGTGTCGCCCTCTGCGTCAAAGAAGGGGATGGTTGGTCTAGGGAAGAAATCGACAAATTCCCACCACTGTTCGCTAGTAAGCGACGTTTAGAAGAAAGTAATGGTTTTGAACCCCAAATTCCAAAGTACCTGAAAAGTTGGCAACAAACCGACCTACCCCTCTTGTAATATATTTTTTAAACAAAATTGTGTAGTTGTTAACCCAAAATTAATTTGTCACAACCTGCCCACGTTTCAGTTAATGTCTAGCATGGCTGAGGATGCAGACTCAATAGAATTTCATATAAAGTCTTTGGGCAAAGAAATAGAGAAAGCTCCAGCCGCCAGAAATGAAAACTTGATTGAAGAAAAAATGTTTAGAACAGGCATGTTCCGCCAAAAATTTGCGCTTACCCACCAAACTAGTGAAGTAATCGGAAAATTCGCAATTTTGAAGGAAAAAAAACCAGGTAATGTACATGAACATCCACTTTTGAATCGAACTATGACACCTATAATTTAAATCCTACTTAGTTGGTGAAAGAACTTGACAGAATTCAAAATATTCGACCATCTGCGGAAAAGGTTTTGCTCCACCATATAAAACCAATTACAAAAAGAATAATTGAGCTGACTAGAAAGAGCAAAAACCCATTAACAAAAAAAATTCACTCCTTGCTGAAACAGTGTGAAGAAACTTTATCTGCCGACGCATTTCAAGGTACAGTACATGTAATTACAAGACAAACTAGATGAGACTACTCAAAATATCACCTATACGCAGTTTCACATCTAATTTTATCTTTCAAATTATTTTGTTTTTGATGGAACTATTATAACATTTAATAAGTATTTATACGTATTCCCTTTTAGAAAGAGAGCTTGATGCGTGTTTGCTTTTAATACCATCTATTTTCAACGAGAAACTAGAACTCTTGTGCTGTTTTGACGTAAGTTGATTATAAATGAAAGGGAGCAGGAAGTCCTTATGCTGTAAATTAAAATAATGTTGGTTTTTAGGATGTCCAAGATAGCACCCCAACGTTAATTTTCTATAATGAAGACATATTCTCGTCGACATACGATTTAATAATTGAAGGTGAATCCTTTGAGGTGGATTCAATTAAAATGGCTATCGTGTCATGGTTTTCAGGGTTTTATACCTTTCAATTACAATACCCCAAGGGCTTAAAGAAAACATTGGAGTATTTTCAAAAAATAATTTTCAAAATTGACGATGGCACGAAGCTGTCTAATCCCGTTATTAGCGCTGTAAATAAATTAATGGCATAATTGATATTTATTTTATGATTAAATACCAAATTAAAAAATGGTTCAAACATCATTACATGCATAATTATTTATGCGTAGAGGTGTATCCTATATAATTTTTATCCCGGGAAATTTTGAATAGTAAAAA
This sequence comes from Phalangium opilio, assembly GCF_054372755.1. Lineage (NCBI taxonomy): Eukaryota > Metazoa > Arthropoda > Arachnida > Opiliones > Phalangiidae > Phalangium > Phalangium opilio. The sequence continues at coordinate 5,755,163 of NW_028324180.1, read as the reverse complement.
TATTTCAGGTTTATACAGAGAAAAACACGATGTTTTATTTCTAAATAAAGCATTTTATTTAATCATCTATAACTTGCTTTTCACCATAATAACGTTAAATATTCAAATTAATTATACCTCATAGTCAGAGACAATATTGTGCGATGTAGAGAGTAATATAAATACATGTTCTCAATCTCATTTGTTAAGGCTAACTTATCCCTCAGGTGGTCTCGGAGTGAGTGGACGAAATGCTAAATGTCGTTTATTTTAATGCCCGAAGCGTAGCATTGCTGATTTGAACAAAAGAACGATCATATTTGAACGCACAAAGCTAGATAATTTGAATGCTAAAACGGCCATTTTTGAACGTCTAAAACTAGCTGATTTGAACGCTAAAACAGTCCTTTTTGAACGCACAAAGCTAACTAAATTGAACGCCAAAACTACCATTTTTAAACGTTTAAAACAAGCTGATTGGAACGCCAAAACGGCCCTTTTTGAACGCACAAAGCTAACTAAATTGAACGCCAAAACTACCATTTTTAAACGTTTAAAACAAGCTGATTCGAACGCCAAAACACCCTTTTTGAACGCACAAAGCTAACTAAATTGAACGCCAAAACGACCATTTGTAAACGCTTAAAACAAGCTGAATTGAACGCCAAAACGGCCCTTTTTGAACGCACAAGGCTAACTAAATTGAACGCCAAAACGGCCATTTTTGAACGCCTAAAACTACCTAATTTGAACGCCAAAACGACCCTTATTGAACGCACAAAGCTAACTAAAACGAACGTCGAAGCGACTAGTTTTGCACGAACAAAGCGTGCTAATTTGAACGATATCCTTGCGCGCTAATTTGAACGCACAAAGCTAACTAAATTGAACGCCAAAACGACCATTTTTAAACGTTTAAAACAAGCTGATTCGAACGCCAAAACACCCTTTTTGAACGCACAAAGCTAACTAAATTGAACGCCAAAACGACCATTTGTAAACGCTTAAAACAAGCTGAATTGAACGCCAAAACGGCCCTTTTTGAACGCACAAGGCTAACTAAATTGAACGCCAAAACGGCCATTTTTGAACGCCTAAAACTACCTAATTTGAACGCCAAAACGACCCTTATTGAACGCACAAAGCTAACTAAAACGAACGTCGAAGCGACTAGTTTTGCACGAACAAAGCGTGCTAATTTGAACGATATCCTTGCGCGCTAATTTGAACGCACAAAGCTAACTAAATTGAACGCCAAAACGACCATTTTTAAACGTTTAAAACAAGCTGATTCGAACGCCAAAACACCCTTTTTGAACGCACAAAGCTAACTAAATTGAACGCCAAAACGACCATTTGTAAACGCTTAAAACAAGCTGAATTGAACGCCAAAACGGCCCTTTTTGAACGCACAAGGCTAACTAAATTGAACGCCAAAACGGCCATTTTTGAACGCCTAAAACTACCTAATTTGAACGCCAAAACGACCCTTATTGAACGCACAAAGCTAACTAAAACGAACGTCGAAGCGACTAGTTTTGCACGAACAAAGCGTGCTAATTTGAACGATATCCTTGCGCGCTAATTTGAACGCAGCAAGCGTTCTAGAGTAAACGCTATTATTGCGTTCTAATTTGAACGCTTCCCAAACGTTCAATTTTCAACGAAATGGCGTGCTGCCACAGTGGCAAGGCATTGAACGCCTAAACGTTCAAAACTGAACGCCAATTTTTATGAGTGCACCCTACCGCGTTTCCAAACCTAAACGAGGTCTTATAAACGAAGCTATAGACGAAATGATTAGCCAGGATATTATCGAACCCGGCAATGGCCCATGGGCCAGCCCTATCATCATCATTCCTAAGAAGGATGGTGGATTCCGATTATGTATAGATTACCGCAAATTGAATGCTGTTACCCGGCGCGATGTATATCCCCTACCGCGTATCGATGATATCCTGGAGTCAATTCATAACCCCAAATACATAACCACCTTAGATATGCGAGCGGGCTACTGGCAAGTACCCCTTCATGAGCCGCATCGAGATATGGCCGCCTTTGTAACGCACCGCGGGCTCTTTCGACCCAAAGTTCTTATGTTTGGAATGACTAACGCGCCCGCCACGTTTCAGCGAATGGTTAACTCCCTATTTTTAGATTTGTCAGATAAAGGCGTATGTGCATATCTAGATGACCTTATTATAGCTTCTCGAGATTTCGATAGTCACATACAAACCTTGGCGGAAGTTTTTAATAGACTCAGGCAATCTGGCCTTACAATCAAAGCTTCTAAAACCCAATTTTGCCAAAATGAATGTAAAATCTTAGGACATGTCGTATCAGTATCCGGTATTAAGGTAGACCCCGATAAAACGGCTACGATTAGAGATTTTCCAGCCCCTAAAAACATTAAACAATTGAGGAGATTCTTAGGTATGGCATCATATTACCGGCGATTTGTTGAAAATTTTTCAAAGGTGTCCAGCCCCTTAAACCACCTCTTAAAGAAAGACACTAAATGGCAGTGGACTACTTCTCAGGAAGTAGCATTTAACATTCTGAAGGATAAATTAGGGTCCGCACCAATTCTATGTACCCCCGACTATAATTACGAATTTATAATTCACACCGATGCCAGTCAGTGGGTCTTGGGGCAGTTTTAAGCCAAAATATTGACGGTAAAAGACGAGTCATCCAATATGCTAGTACGTCCCTGAATGCCGACGAAAGAAATTATTCCGCCGTTGAACCAGAAGCCCTAGGAGTATTATTTGCTGTAGAAACTTTTCGCCCTTACGTTGAAGGGACCCAATTTGAACTTTATACCAATAATAGCGCCATAAAATGGCTACACAAGGCACCGGATCCTACGGGCAAGTTTGCCAGATGGAACGCTAGGCTTCAAGCCTTTGATTTTACCATTAATCACGTCCCCGGTACCTCCAACGTAGTAGCAGATACTTTGTCTAGAATACCTGAATCCATAGAAGTTGGTCATATCTCTGCTTTAAGTGCTAAAGATACCCCTCAGCTCTTAGTTAAATTTGACAATGAGGAACTCATTGCGGCCCAGCGTGCCGACAAACAATTGGGACCCTTAATTATTTATTTAGAAGAAAATACATCACCCCCAGATAATGAGTTGAGAACATGGGTGGAAAATATAGCACTCACTTGTGATATTCGAGAAAGAATCTTGTACAAAGACACGGGAAAAATTGATGAATACGGGTGGGATAACTTCAAAATTTTAGTTCCCCCGGCTCTTAGAGCCCGCTTACTTCATATCAGTCATGATATTCCGTCTTCTGGTCATTTCGGGATCAAAAGGACCTCCAAAAGAATTCAAAGCCAGTACACTTGGGCTGGTATGACTTTAGATATAAGAAATATTTGTCGCTCTTGTGAGATTTGCCAGACTAGGAAGGCCCCAAATCAAGCCCCTCCGGGACTAATGCAGCCCAGTGCGGTTACGACCCCTTGGTCGGTTATATCAATGGATCTGAAAGGCCCCTTTCTTCGTTCGAAAAGAGATTTTAAGTATATCCTACCTTACCTGTTACCTTACAAAGTGGGTGGAAATCATCCCCCTTAAGAAAGCGACAACCACCCCCATAGTGCGTCATTTAGTGGATGATATTTTTACTCGATACGGTCTCCCCGATACCGTGGTGAGTGACAACGGCAGTTGTTTTGTTAGTAAATTATTTGAAGGTGTTTTTGAAAAGCTTCAGGTAAAGCACAAGTGTACGTCTCTATATTCTCCCCAATCAAACCCCACAGAGAGATTTAACCGAACGATAGGTACTATGCTCTCTTCTTATATTTATGGGGATCAACAGGAGTGGGACAGAGGGTTGCAGCAATTTGCTATGGCCATACGATCTGCCGTTCAGGAATCAACGGGGTTCACCCCCGCATATCTCATGTTTGGACGCGAAATGCGTACTGCCGCCAGTACTCGATCTAAACAGGACCCTAACTATTATGATAGTGGCGAAACCTCTAGGGTCTATGGTTTGACTGTACAGAACAAGATTCAAGATGCCCTCAAAGTAGCCCAGGAAAATATTTGTACGGCACAAGCCTCCCAGAAGGCGCAATACGATAAACATCATCGGGATATAGAATTTGACGAAGGCACTCTTGTAAACAAAAAGGCTCACTACCTTTCGAAATCAGGAGAATATTTCTCTAGTAAACTGGCCCCTCGTTACGTAGGCCCCTTTCGCATTGCGAAGAAATTTTCCCCCTTAACGTACAGGTTAGAAACCTTAAAGGTCGTCCTCTCAAAGGGACGTATCATATTAGAGAGTTAAGGCAATTTGTGCCCCGTACTGATGTTGCCCTGCAAGACTCAGACGTAGCCCCCGGGACATGTGATCCCGATATTTATATACCCAATGTGCATGAATTAAAACCCTATGGAGGTCATAATTTAGGACCCAGGGACCCAAATTCAGGAAGGGTACGGCGTTAAGGCCACCAAACCTTCTGACCCTTAGTTTTTTTATTATTATTTTGTTTTATACTTATGTCAAATCGTAGTTAGATTTTTCCGGTTAGCGATGTTTTTCTTTTTTCTTTTTGGCCATTTCAATTTGTTCCCTGTTAGAGGTATATATTAAGCCCACGGGATTCAATTTTCAATTTGACGTTGCAACCGTGAAATTTCATTCCAATAGGGGGTGTATTTAAACTCCCAGGGATGATGTTTATTTTTTTTATTTAGCTGGTTGATTGCGTGAATTACGTGATCCTTGTTTGCCAGCGTATATCATATAAGGGCTTAGTTTCCCAAATTTTTAATACGACAAGAGGCCTCATTTTTTTATTAATTGATCGAACTAATTTTATTGTTGGCGCCATGTATAACATTTTGAGATACTTTTTATCCCCTTCTAATAATTTTTTTATTTATATATTTGCATCCTTTTTTTGTCCGACGGGGCATACCCAAATGGTCTCATGGGGACATGCGACATTACGTGGGGGGAGAGTTGTAACATAAAAACGTGAACCTCGACTGAAATTTAGTAATTTCGTAGAATTTTGCCAATTAGGGTTCTTTCTATACTCGCGAAACCTTTGTCGACGGGGAGTAACGAGTTCAAAAGCTACCTACCATCCCTATAACTATAGAACTGCTTTTCCCCATATGCGATATCCATCAATAACTCTTTGGAAAGATACGATACGAAAAAGTTTCACTTTCACATTGTATACTAATAAGATTTACAACCAGAGTTAAAAATATATTTCTGTACTTAAGCTTATCTTAAAACCCATTACCAGAGGTTTACTTTAAAAAAAAAAATATAAGAACCATTACCAGAGTGGAAAATATCAATATATATATGTGTGTTGGTGGTCGCGCCAAACATCAAAAGTGGCGAGAAAGATATGCCGCCAGTAGTTCGAAGTGAAAGAAAGCCCTGCTGGACAGGCACTCTCCTTCAACTACTTAATTTTTATTGCGGGCAAGGGTTCCCTTCGCCCTTGACAATTGGTTCTGTAAATTGTCATCGTTGGCTGACCTTTTCGCGGCATGGCTCTAAGGATGCAATTCAGGATTCTCGGAATTGGTGCGCGGTACTCCTATCTTTTAAAAAACTAAAAAGCCGTGGAGCTAACAACGGTATCATAAAGATGGGATGGGCAAAGTGACGCTGCTCTAACGGTCACAAATGGGAATGGACACAAACCACGTGTTTTCGGACTTTCTCGATTTGGATTGGCACCAGCCTTTAACCCCCAAAAGAAATATATGGTAAAAACCACGGTGTTACACAGAGGAAGAGAGATCTCTTTTTGACCCGAAGGTAACAAGACCTTAACCCTTCCCGACCGAGGCAACTGGTCGAGCTCTGGGTGCCGGCGAAAAGCACCATGAAAGTCCCCGGACTTTGCAAATAAAGGACTCCGCCAAACACTTAAGTACCATGGCCATGGCCTTATTTATTATTTTCATTAAAAAACTCTGGTAAATTAATTTAAAAGTTATAGAAATATTACTCTGGTAATTAGTGCTTAAACTAAAATTAAACTAAATAAATAATTGATTAAATACTAAAATAAAATATTAAATGTCTAATTTCAAGTACGCGTTTCGCGGTAATTAATTGTTGTTCAATTTATAATATTTTGTTTCTTAAAATGCTCCTAAAGCAAGTTTCGATTAACTTCCTGAACAACCGATTTAATAAATAATATTGCATTCTTTAAATATAACCAGTATCGTTTCTTTCCCGAGTCTACCTTTATTAAAATCGAAATCCCCTAGACAACTAAGTGACCATTATAATTCCCCTAGACACCTACTCTCTCTTTGGACTCGCAACCCCCAATAGTGAAGGTTAGCGAAAGACCCGGACCAAATCCAGCGTAGGATTTGCTTTGTAACGTGGAGGGACACTTTCTTTACAAGTTTCTTTTCAAATATAAGATAAAGATCTCCCCCTCTCGCTACACCGTAAAACTATCAACATTTTGTCCGAAATGCAATACATCGAGATTTGTGTTACCTACACTGTAACCATCTTAACCCAAAAATCTAATTAAATTTACAATTAATCATAGAATTAACAACGAAAAACCTTAAATTAACACTATAAAGATAATACTAGCCCTTTAAACTTAAACCTATCCCTTTAAAATAAACTGAAAAGAAATTTTTTCGTACAATAGATGAGGAACTAGCCCCTCAATGTTGACACAGAACTTTCTAGAACGATCCTATACCCCTATATCCATAGTGCAAAATGAAATACCAAGCAATGAAAACTCTTTCCAAGAACCCAGAGAAATGTCACGCTGATTTAGACCCCAAGCAACAAGACCTTGAGTCACTATCCTGGTACCTGGCCCGAGAAACTTCTAGAACATTTTTTTAACCCTTAAACTGACCAATCCGTATTTGGTCCCAAAACAAAAAGTTTTGCCTATTCGCTGTTACCATGAATCCGCCCGGCTACGTCATAAATATGGTCCACTATTCGCCAAACTAAAGTCAAACAACAAACGTCATTATCCCAGAGATCCTTGCGAGAAACTAGAAGTTATATATACAAAGTCCCTCCTGTCCCACCCTCAGTCGATACCTGAAGTGTCTTAACGAGACCATGTCGGCTTACCCTTAAGAAACCCTTAGAAGTCCGGAGTATTATTTTATATCGAAACTTTTATTTTATTCATTCTGATACTTTTATTTTTCGTCAATTTGATTCCTTAAGTTTTCGTAAAAGAAACTCGGAGACATCTATTTTTAACCCCTAAGTTGAAGAAGAGAAGGAGCGCGAGTGCGCTAAATATTAAAAGAAAAAAATAATTAACCCTTAAATCGCGAGAAAAGAAAAGATTCATAATTATCTCTTAACTCGAGAAAGAAGAAAAAAGATCCTGAACCTCTAAGAAGTATATGGAAGAGGAGCAACTTGTCGTAAGAAATTAAAAAACTTGAAACTATTTTGATAAACTGACTTGAAACTATGGTTAAAGAACTTAGATTATGGTTGACGGATTGATTCATTTTTTAAAATCTTAATTTTCTATTTTTGAACATTATTATTATTTTAGTGCATAACTGCTCGATTTTAACCCAAACACCCCTAAAATTTAAATTTGAAACTTAAAGGAGACATTCCATAGAGGTTATAAAGTACAAACCTCCCTTAGATTTAAGTTTGATTTTTTGATTAATTTTTTTAAACCCTATAAAAGTGTGAGAAAATTTATGAACAAGATTGAATATTGTGTTGAATATTAAAAAACTGGATTAGAATCTATTTTGACTCTCAATTGACACATACCATCAAACGCGGTCACTTTTGATTCAGAAATTTTATAAGCCCCTCGTTCCCGTTAAAAGACCTTAACTCTCCACAACTGACTGCATACTAACATCTTGTCTAACGTTAGCGATGATGAATCATTAGTGAAAAAAGAGATAGGTGTTTGTCTTATATTTTATAAAGAATCGAACACCCCACCTTAGCCCCATAAAATCTTAAAGAGCATAAAGAAAAGGCTAATAAATTGGCGCAGTCGGCAGGATACGATACTTCGGAATCCTATCAATATGATGGATTTCGACATGTCTTGAAGAGAGTCAAAGTTGGCTCAATTATTAAAAAACCCTATTATTAAAAACCCCTATATTTTGAAAAATATTGAAAAATATCGAGCAATCAAAATGATGGACACTACCCTTAACTCGTCAGATCTAGTATTATATATCGCCATTAACATAATTTTGTTAATGGTAGGGTTCTTATATAATAAGATATTGAACTTCTTGAGAAACCTTATTATGAAGATAAGTGTTTTATTTCGACGTACCAATGTTGATAAATCTAACTATATGCATGATATAAATCGATTATTGCAAGAAAATTTTGCTTCCCAGCAACAAATAATGCAACAAAATTTTGCTTCCCAGCAACAACAATTTATCCAACAAAATGTTGATTTCCAAAAAATGTTTACTGAGACTATTGTTGCTTTACGAGATAGCCTGAAAGATTCTTAGAAACCTATAGAAATTCCCCTCCCCCATCTTTGAGATCTAACTCAAGTTCGAGTTCGGAATCTGATACCCATCAAATTAATACGAAACGTACGCATATAAAATATATCCATAAACCCGAAGAAAACGTTATTTTATCTCCCTTTGATGAAAATCTTAGAAGAGTCGAAAAGACTAGAAAAGAGGAAGAGAGATTAGACCCCATATTTACATCAACCCCTTATAACCAAAAAGAAACAGGAAAGAAAGTATCCCTCCCCTCCAATTTTGACGAAGAAAAAGTAGCGCATACGAGTATGGGATGATAACAGGCGTAACACTTCAAGAATTATTGACCCATATATCCCTAGCATTCAAAGGACAAGCAAAGAAATGGTATTGGAAAAATATTAATCATTTTCATACCTGGACTGTCTTTGAGAATAAGTTTAAAGAAAAATATTTGGGAGATGGTTATTCCAAAATAATCAAGAGAAAAATCCAAACAAGAAGACAAAGACCCAATGAGAGCCCTGAAGATTATGTTCTGAATATGATAAATATTTATGATGAATTACCCTCTATCCCCTCTGAGCAAGATCGATTAGATCATATAAATTTTGGATTAATGCCCGAATATGAAGCCCTATTAAATCTGAAAACATGTACCACAGTTGATGAACTTCTAGAGGTAGTGAAACAACTTCAACCAGTGATGTGAGTTTTACACCCTAGAAATCAAGGAACAAACGAACCCCGAAACCCCTTCATAAACAAATTCTGCAACTATTGCAAGGAATACGGACATTTTGTTTATAACTGCCCAAAAAGAAGTAGAACACAAGAAGCAACCTTACCCCTTGAATCGTATCTTCCATCAGCTAGGCTCAAATGCTTTGTATGCAATTCTACGGATCATATGGCTAGGGATTGTCCCCTAAAACAAAACTATCAATCAAGAGGAAGAATAGATGAAGATCAAAATACCACTCCTAAAAGAACGGTTGAGATAACTGTCCCACAACATGAAAACTTAATTAACGTGATACGTAATTTCGTCCCTGCAACTGGAAGTATACCCCTAAAATTACCCAATGGCAATTATGCTGCAATCCTAGACACGGGAGCATGTACATCATTTATGGTCAAGAATGTCGCTGAACAAGCCTACCCAGAAATGAACTTTAATCATCTGAAAACGAGAGAATTCGTTTCAGCTTCCCCTAACAGTCCTCTTAAAGCTGAAGGCCCAATTAAACTTCCTGTACAATTAGATGATTAAATGGGTCCCCCTATGGAAATTGAATTTTACATAATTGAGAAAGCAAACTTTTCGATTATATTGGGATCTGATTGGATGACAGATGTAGGTGCAAAACTGAACTACGAGGATCATAGTATCACTTGCACTGTGAATGGACAATGCTGGGTGTTTCCATTTATTCAAAACCCAAGAGGAACACCTACTACTATGATCGTAATAATAATAATAATAATAATAATGTTTATTTCCCAATATATAAATTGGAGGCCAACAAGAAAAGGAGAAACTCCCAGTACAAAGCTTGTTGACCCAGACAAATACAAAAAAAAATACATAAATTAAATTAAAACAAAGAAAATTATAAAAACCAATAGTCATATTAAACCATAGTTATATAGATAAAATCGAAGAGGCATTAAAAATAATTATAATATGCAATCGTCATTTAAAATTTTTTGATACAATTTAAATTTAAAACAGGCTAGCGTATCACTACACCTTATGTCAATTGGGAGAGAATTCCAATACCTAACGACACGAAACAAGGCGACCCAAGGGCTCGTAATAGTAGCCACATCGTACGAGTGAATAGCCCCTCTATACCTACCCTAATGAGTGGATAACCCCTCTATACCTTACCTAACCTACTGTGATTGTTCAATCCTTTACTCCTCAATTCGAACTAGGAAACGATAAAAATGTACTGCGCACACACGACAATTTAAACGAATGTCAACAACAACAAAAAATTATTAATTATAATAAGAAATTACTAAATAATTGTTAAAAGAAGTTAGAAAAATATTCCGCAATATCTTAGCACCAAAAAAATAAACGTCTCTTCGTTTTGAAGCTTTTACAAGAATGAAAGGAAAGGAATGCTGCCCCAAGCTAGTACCTTCTTTTAAAACTCTTCTCGATTTATGGAGAAACGACGTAACTTCTAGTTATAAACACCACCTTTCCAAATATAACGTCGGTATATAGTTCCTTTTGCTTTTTAAAAATCCCCCTCGATTTCTTTGAATTTTGAAATCGGGGGGTGAGATGAAAAGCGTGAAACCCTTATTGTTGACGGGTGACAGGAATTTTAAAGGGAGTATTAAACCTTTCATTTAAATTAAGCCAATACTAAATTCCTCTCTCTCTCTCTCTAGCTTTAAATATATGGAGCAAACGTAAACCACATTTCACAAAGCTTAACCTTACCTGTACAATTAAATGTATGCTTGCACTTACTATTATAATCCCCATCCTTTTAAAATACACGAACGAAAAATATCACCTCACCACAATTCTCTCACATTCACTCTCCCTTCAATGTCGAACGAAACGTTTTATACTGCCAAAGCAATAAAATAACCATTTCTTCGGTTAGCTCTGACTAACTATTTCTTTGGGTAACTCTGACCACATTCCAAATCGCGAAAAACTACTACGACCACCACGCCCACCACCACACCCACACCCACAGGCTCGCGGGACAAACTAATAGCCTCATCGTATATATACGATGCGGCTAAAAAATGATTGAAAAAGTGCATCACATCTAGCTTTACCAATGGAAAATGTCAAAATTTCGTGCCTTTCATTAATAATGACATAATCTAGTAAAGGAAAGGTATAATGACCGTAGATTACCCGGTATAAAAAGACGAGACTAGAAAACTGTCTGAGTGCATACATAGGTAAAAAATTCAGTGTTTTTAAACGATCACCATATTGTGTTCTATTGCAATTTTGCACATTATTGAACCATGACTGGTTCAATTGATAAGAAGTAAAATGTCTCAAGACCCGTTCAACACTGTCAATATCCTTTCGAAAATGAGGAGACCATACCACAGACCCATATTCCAAAACAGGAATTACCAGAGCCTTAAACGCTATAACAGCTGCTTTTGAACGACCAAAAGTTCTATTAATTAAACCAGTCAAGCGCCTGGCTTTAGAGGTAATGTATAAGACATGATCAGCCCATTTTAAATCACTTGAAATAAAAATCCCAAGTAACTTACATTTAAAGACCCGAGGCAAGATTTGATTAGAGACACAATAATCAACATTAAATACATTGCGACGTCTAGTTAAAATGATATATGAACATTTCGATACATACATCTATATTGCCTATTCGTTGATAACATGAATCCGCCCGGCTACGTCATAAATATGGTCCACTATTCGCCAAACCGAAGTCAATCAACAAACGTCATTGTCCCAGAGATCCTCGCGAAACCTAGAAGTTATAAATACGAAGTCTCTCCTGTCCCACCCTCAGTCGATACCTGAACTGTCTAAACGAGACCCTGTCGGCTCACCCTAAAGAAATTCTAAGACCAGGGAGTAAGGAACGTTAGAGGGAGTGTTGATCTAATGCTAAAAAAACCGTCATACAGTGGCAAATGGGAAAGAAAATGGGGGTAGGAATTTTTATCTCCTTTCTACAATTTTAGCTAACGCGCAGGCGCGAGTGACGTCGTTTACTACCGCCAGCAGAGAGAATTTAAAAATTCTCTCTGCCGCCAGCTTCCGCTATCCGCTTCCATCGACTGCTGCCCCACTCACGCTGTTCAACCAACAATCAACGTCTGTTGGGAGGAAACCGAGGCTTAATAAAAATGCCAAATTGCTTTTGTAACGGTTGTAGGAATGATTCAAGGTATTCGCCAAAAACCCAGATAGAAAAATGTAAAATATGGATATTAGCTTGTGGAAGACCGATTTCCACTAGCTTCTATTCACTTTCAATAAATTTCAAGCTTTGTTTTTGGTTTGGGAAATGGTTTGAAAATGATATTTACCATGTCGGGTCTTGTTAAATACTTAGGGTTACTTGAACAATTAAAAAACAACACCTCTTATAGTTAACCATGGCAGATATTCAAACACGATCTTCCCCTGCTAGTTCAAAGCCGGTTTTTAAATTTGACGCATGCGCGCGGACACCGCGACGAGGCCCCGAGTCAGCGCCAGAGAGAGACGAATTTTAGCCACGAAGCGAATGAACGCGCCTATTCACTTTAAGACTCCCTCTCAAGTCTCTCCTCCCTGCTAAGACGTGCGGAGATTTTATTTTAAATCGAAACCTTTATTTTTTATTCGATACTTTCATTTTTATTCATTTGATACCTTTATTTTTCATCAAGTTGAATATTTTCGTAGAATTTATTTTTAACCCCTAGAAGAAGAGAGTGCGCGTATTATTATTAAATCGAGAAAGAAAAGAAAAAAACATAATTAACCCTTAAATCGCGAAAGAAAAAAGATGCTGAATTAAAACCCTTAAATCGTGAAAGAAGAAAAAAAAAGATCCTGAACCCCTAAGAAGAATATCGAAGAGGAGCTACTTGGCGTAAGAAATTAAAAAACTTGAAACTATTAATTAAGTGGCTTGAAACTATGGTTAAAGAACTTGGATTATGATTGACGGATTGATTCATTTAAAAAATCTTAATTTTCTATTTTTGAACATTATTATTTTAATGCATAACTGCACGATTTTAACCCAAACACCCCTAAATTTTATATTTGAAACTTAAAGGAGACATTCCATAGAGGTTATAAAGTACAAACCTCCCTTAGATATAAGTTTGATTTTTTTGTTTAATTTCTTTATTTTGACCCCTATAAAAGTGTGTGAAAATTTATGAACAAGATTGAATATTGTGTTGAATATTAAAATTTGGATTAGAATCTATTTTGACTCTCACTTGACACATACTATCAAACGCGGTCACTTTTGATTCAGAAATTTTATAAGCCCCTCGTTTCCGCTAAAATGGCTCCCCACAACTGACTGCATTCTAACATCTAGTCTAGCGTTTACGAGGATGAATCATTAGTGAAACAAGATGGCTCCGGCCATATACTTTTTGTGCGACGTCTAGTGACAAGAATTAGTATTACTATATTCATTATAAGATGACCCCAGCTAATTTAGAATTTCGGGGTTTTTTTTTATTGTTTATAAAATAGCATTCCTATTATGAATAAAATAAATCTAGTAATAAACTACAGTAACTTACTCATTAGGTTCATTTTAAACTTAACCTACAGAACTTTATCTTAACTAAATTACAGAATAATATTTATTAAACTAGGGTTGTACTGGTAAATGTGAACGATTCTATTTTTTCTTTAAAATTTTGCAGCTAATTTTTGGGCGGCTTAAATTCCTTTTAAAAGGGCTCTATTTGTAGATTGAATATCGAGAATTACGATAAAAATGGTCCAATTATTGTAGGAGTTCGTGGATGAACCAACCTATATACACACCAACTCGGACTAATCAACTTAAGTTGATGCCTATTTTAGGTGTTGCTTAATACAATACCATCGGGGAATAAGCTTTAGCAAGAGTTACAATAATACCACGATAACAAACCTTTAATCGTTAGATAGATCACGTTTTTCGCTAGAAAATTGATACTAATATCTGTGGTTTCGATTCGGAATTCGATTTTATAAATAGAGTTGGAAAAAACCAAGTAAAAATTGCAAATGTTTCAAGGTTAATTAGAATCCTTTTTAAGCTATTTTACTATAAAATAAAAAGTAAAAGTGGTGTAAGGAATCTACGTTCGGATAATATTAACTTTAAAATACATCATTGACCCAAAAAAGACTCAAATTTCGCGCCATTAGTAAATTTATCAATTTAGCGGTAAGAGGGCGGTAGCTACCACTACTTATTGGGCGGGAAAGCGAGAAAACGAGACAGCTGTTATGCGAGGTATCGAAATAAATAGGACTTCTCAACAAATTAAACATTTTGACTCGAGTATTGTTTTAACTATATTATCCTATTATCACTTATCACATCTGCGTAAACTTTAATCTAGGTGCATGAATTTAGGCCCTACGTAATGGTAGCTCCTTCAGGGTTGCCACGGAATTTTCAGAACCAAATTCCATGACTTTTCCAGGTTTTCCCTGACCTTTTTCTCAGATTTTCCCTGACCTTTTAGGCCGAAAGTGTGAATGTTTACAGCACGTTTTAAGTGCTTATAATTAAATAAACTCTCTACATTACGTTTTCCCATATATTTGTTGCACAAAACAAATAAGAAACATTTTAACTATAAATAACAGTCTAAGAGAGCATTTACTATACAAAAACAATTCTGGACATTTTTAAGGATTAATCTAGAGTTTTCTGTGTTGAGAGAGCATGAGGAGAAACTTTCATTACTCTTTCAATAAAGACTTATTCCCTGACCTTTTCGGCCCATTTTAAAATTCTCAGACGTTTCCAGATTTTCCAGGATTTCCAGGTACTGTGGCAACCCTGTCCTTTCCCAGGGCCTTTTTTATTCCTCCCATTTGATTATCATTGTTGTTCACATTTGGGTCCAGTGTTCAGTCACTACCTCCTTCAGTATTTAGGGTCAGGGTGTTTACATTTACCAGCGATTGTTCACATTTGGGGTCCTCTAAGGGTATTGGGAAATAGGATATGGATATTGTGCAAAATTTAGGTGAGTTAAAAAGCTGAAAACAGCGAATTGTGTCTAAAAAATCATATTTCATATCCTGAAAGTTTCTGGTGTCTAACGTTAGCTTCACGGAAGTTATTCAAAGATTTGCAAAAAGTGTTCACAATTACCAGTACCAACCCTATAGTAACTTCCTCAATCGGTTAGTTTTAAACTTAACTAAACTACATAATTATTTGTAAAGTTATCATAAACTATAGTATCATGATAATATTAATTAAATTAAAGTATAATATTAATTAAATTAATGTATAATATTAATTAAATTAAAGTATAATATTAATTAAATTAAAGTATAATATTAATTAAATTAAAGTATAATATTAATTAAATTAAAGTATAATATTAATTAAATTAAAGTATAATATAATATTAATTAAATTAAAGTATAATATAATATTAATTAAATTAAAGTATAATATAATATTAATTAAATTAAAGTATAATATAATATTAATTAAATTAAAGTATAATATAATATTAATTAAATTAAAGTATAATATAATATTAATTAAATTAAAGTATAATATAATATTAATTAAATTAAAGTATAATATAATATTAATTAAATTAAAGTATAATATAATATTAATTAAATTAAAGTATAATATAATATTAATTAAATTAAAGTATAATATAATATTAATTAAATTAAAGTATAATATAATATTAATTAAATTAAAGTATAATATAATATTAATTAAATTAAAGTATAATATAATATTAATTAAATTAAAGTAATAATATAATATTAATTAAATTAAAGTATAATATAATATTAATTAAATTAAAGTATAATATAATATTAATTAAATTAAAGTATAATATAATATTAATTAAATTAAAGTATAATATAATATTAATTAAATTAAAGTATAATATAATATTAATTAAATTAAAGTATAATATAATATTAATTAAATTAAAGTATAATATAATATTAATTAAATTAAAGTATAATATAATATTAATTAAATTAAAGTATAATATAATATTAATTAAATTAAAGTATAATATAATATTAATTAAATTAAAGTATAATATTAATTAAATTAAAGTATAATATTAATTAAATTAAAGTATAATATTAATTAATCTAAAGTAAATTCCTCAATTAACTTACTTGAAACATCATTATTTATAATTATCATCAATCTCACTCGTGAATATATATTTATTTTAATCTCAATTAAAATACAGAATAGTATATATTGAACTATTGTAACTTCCTCAATCGGTTAATTTTAAACTTAATTAAACTACATCATTATTTATAAAGTTATCATTAATCTCACTTGTAAACGTGGACTGCTCGCTTAACTAAGCAGAGTAGCAGACGAGTTTTCAAGAGACGAGTCGATATCATTGGTTAACTCATGGTGAACTTTGCCTGCTAAATCGTTTCTCTCTACATTCAAGACTGATAAGGTTTTAGGAAAAGAACTCTAAGCTTCAGACGTGACTTTGAGGCCGACCTAACGTCATATTAACGTGGTAGTGGGCGATTATTTAATTTCTCTCTCTTAGCGCGAAACGCCGCAAACGCGCATAGACTCGAGATGGATTTGTCTATCCCAGCATTTATGTTATGAAATCAATGCGCTCCGTAAGAATTCGGTGGCGCAGCCCTAGCGTGCCGGGTTTCCAAACCGTAGCGTTAACGTTGGTACGTTCGAGTCCACTTGGGGATTTTGGAAATTTTCGAAATAAAATAATATAAAGTTTAGCTACACTAGGTCCATCTGTTCGCGTTTTAGAGCATTATATGAATAAATTTAAATAAATTAACGCTAAAATGGGCGGGGATAGCACGCGAAAATGGGCGGGGATAGGGTGGGGTTATGGCTATAATGGGAGAAAAAAGGGGGTAATATAGGGGGGAAAGGCACTAAAAAGGGGTAAAAGTGGGGGGTAGTGAATCTTCGGTATAAATGCATAACTTTTTGTCGCCAGATGGCGCACAAAAAGTAAAAAAGAGGTAGTTGTTTATACTTTAACCCCTCTAATAAGAATCAAACACCCCACCTTACCCCCATGAAATCTTAAAGAGCATAAAGAAAAGGCTTATAACATACACAGACTGACACGTCGAAATTAGAACCTCTCCTTGACATACGTCACTCGGAGAGGTAAAAATTAGGTGTGTGCGAATACCACTTTTTGGGTATCGAACTAGTTACGGAATACCAAAAAAAAATTTCCTTATCAAATACAGAATCGAATAGTTTATTCCAAATTGAATACCGAAAAGTTAGGCCTTGCCTTTACCTGCTTCTAAAATTACATCTATCCCTGATCACACCAACATTAAAAGGTGGGACGAGATTGAGAGAATAATCAAAAAATGGGAAAGTTATTCAAATCCCACAAACAACTGACGCCAGTACACCGCGTCTATACTCTCTAGTTCCAGAGTTTTATGGAAATTTTACATCTGCCATAAAGTAAAGGTATTGGCGGAAAAATCGAGGTTGTAGATTTAGTCATTGAAATCCTAGCTCACAGACAACAGTTCAAAAGAACACTAAAATAGATTGCTATGTAAGTTTTAAATTTTTATATGAACCTTTTAGCACATTTCAGTCCCTACCTGCAATACTTCTTAGTCATGTAATTTATTGATGTTTAGCACCTTTCCAACAAAATATCCAAGGATGGACGTTTAGATTTTAGTAAATCGCAATTATCTTTCCATAAACATGATTTTTTTACAGTTATACAAAGATGTCATTCCTTCAGACTCTCGTTCGCTCATCTTTGATTCTTTTTATCCTGATGTTGTCCATTTTTAGTCTGGTGGAGAATATCGAATTTCAAGGTAACTACTATCTCGCTTATTAGGAGAAATTACGAGACTTGTCTCCGACCAAGGTTACCACCCTGTATAGAAATAAAATATGCTATAAGATACATGTTCTGATCTGAGATTGGCTACCATAGATTTTTGTGTTCTACAACTTCTACAGCCTCATTCTAAGTGTTATAATTAAGCTTCAAGGGGTAGTTGTAGCGTGAATAGATAGAAGCAGATCGATTTCTAACAATGAATTCATCAGAACATGATATATTTTTATTTCTCTAAATAGAATCACGACATGAAAAAGCCAGTAAGTTTGTCTCCGTTTATTTTCTATTATTTATTAGTTAAATACTAGTTTTTCTCTTTATTTTCTAATAAAACATTTCGTTTGTAACAGAGGGTAAGCTTGCTATTTTCATTGCGAGTGAATTCAGAACTTACAATATTTTTGGTGCTTTTTCGACTTAAATTCTTCCGCTATGGTTAGATGTTAAATTATTCGTCTTAACCCAAATATTCCTTCGTAGAAAACCGCTTAGATTTAGTCACAATAAATTTTATTTATTTTATGAAAAACATTGCGCCATGAATAGAGGCTAAGTTCCGTTTTTTATTCGAATTACTGAGCTTTAATAACACGTATTTGGTTTATTTCTTTTAAACACCGTATTAAAGGCCGTAAGTGTCTCTACTTATTGCATTAAATTTACAATATAAGGTTTAAGAACAATTAAATCGTTTCACTTACTTGCGTTGTGAATAGTTCGTAAGTATACCCTTCTTATTTTATTAATTCATGCTTGAAAATAAGTTCTATGGTTAATATGACATAAATGTCATAATTCCATAAAATATTTTCTGTTTATTTCACTGATACTCTTTACGTATAGATAGTAAGTTTACTATTTGTTTAGTTTAATAATTATCTCATCTTTAATATCACGTTTCTCTTTAATTTCTTTCTCTTACAGATAGTAAGTTAGTCTGCTTTGCTCAATTTACGATTTCAACTAGAAATACATTTTTCTCTACATTTGCCTGAAAACCCCGGCTATTAACAGTCAGTAAGTATTCTTTGAATATGCCAAGTGCTATATTATGAATAGTGCGTCTAATTTGAGAATATAACAATTTTGTTTTCATTTTGAAACGTTCCACTTTGTATAGAGAGTAAGATTTATCGGTTAACTTGTACATGATTTAGGGAGCCATACTTCAAACTAGAAGGAAGGAATAAATTATCTTACTCAGAGCTACCCATAGTCTACTCTCGTTATGCTTACGCAGTTATTATCAACCGGTGGTTTAATAGACGTACCAAACTTGACGTATGGGTGGAAAGTTCCATCCGTCTTTTTTCATTTATGGCTCCGTGATACATTCATGGAGGAAAAATATTAAGAAGAAGAAACGTGTCCGGCTTCAAGCAATCCGATAATTGGATAATAAGGGTTGAAATGTAGGCTTTTTGGTGAAGTTTTGAGGATGATAAAAGGTTCGTTTAATTGCGTAGTCATGTTTTCTCATTCTGCGGCCCCAGTAGTTCCCCAACATGTTTATCTCATCCAACACTGTTAAAAAATGTTGTCCCAATATGGAAGGTAAAGGTTCCAAACAGCTGACTCTGAGACTGCTCAGTTTTTCGTCTATTTTTGGATAACGTA
The DNA here is from genome assembly GCF_054372755.1 of Phalangium opilio. NCBI lineage: Eukaryota > Metazoa > Arthropoda > Arachnida > Opiliones > Phalangiidae > Phalangium > Phalangium opilio. The sequence goes on along the minus strand of NW_028324180.1, from coordinate 5,735,455 downwards.
ACTAGTGTCCAAAAAGGGACGATCAAATGATAAGCCTGATTTGGAGTCTAATCCAAAATTGGATCCAGCATCATAAGGGATCAATTATTACGCAGAAATGGCCAGCATATTATCCATATTTTACCCAAGTTGGGGAAATGTACTCGTAGAATTCCAATATCAAGCCCATATTTGACTAATATCTAAGGGATATTAAGCTGCAATGATAACCACATTGAATAAATTTCTGATCGATATTGGACTAATATCGAGCCCATATTGATGTGATATTTAACCGATCTCTGCCTAATATATAAGCGACATTGGATAATTGTCGAACAACATTGGACTCATGTGAAGCCTATATACAGGCTTGATTATTTACTTCACCGAGTGCCAGTGCTATGGAGAGGTCCAGTTCATGACGTCTTCATCTGTCAGTGTGTATGTCTGTTGGTCTGTTGTTACTCCCAAGGGACCACATTCGCAGTTTCCTAATCTGAACGAAAGTGTTCTCCATTTCCGGACCATATCCACAGTTTACGGAAATCTTGAAAACTGTACTGACACATGTAAACACTGACCACTATTATAACATCAGTCGTCACCAATCTGCGAGATCTTTCAGTCACTCGCGAAAGAGACATACTCTAGGCGTCAAACGTCAATAATAGCTAGGTTCAAATTATAATAAGAAAAAGTCTCCTTAAACGATACAACAGGAAGTGTGAAAAGTAACTCCCGATACACATAATTATTTATTCAAATTATTTGAGAAAAACCTCTCTAGTCAAAGTTTTTATAGGACGAGTAACAAAGATTGCATATGAAGTCGGTAGACAGGATACATTTCATAGTTTATGCAAAAAGCGAGTAATTAAGACTTTACTCCACTGTATCATGAAACTCAATCCAAAGTTGATATAGGACGAGTATTGATATCGTTAGTTAATAAAAACGGGATAGAGAAGTCGTTTTGAGGTAAATAATCGAAAGATATTTCAATTGTGACTCTCTGAAGTATAGTAGGGGTTAGGGACGAGTGGATTTTCTCTTCTCCGAGTGACCTAACGTGTCTGTCTGTATTTTGTTCTAACTTCTGCAATTGCTTATCAATAAAAGGAAATTACTGCATGTCTATGTAAATAGGTGTGAAGGTAATCCAGAAATATTATTTCACTCCGTCCTTTTTACCTTTACCCTTTTATATTATACCATGAATTAATAATATGTTAGCTCCCTATAAGTTACTCAGGCCCCATAGGCGTAATGTATCCAGCGATTTCTTCTCATTTCGCCCGCGCGGGAAAAAATCAGAATGTTGCGCTCTCTTTTGTCGAAAATAAAAACCCGCTCGTACGGCTCCTCGACCTCGAGTCGTCGGCTGCATTTTCACCAAGGGAGTGTTTTAGTCGTGAATGTTTATGTTTTAACAATTTAACATTAAATCATGGTGTTTGTGTCAGTACTGAGGCAAAAAAATGCAGGAACTCAATGCAATTTACCGATATTGATAAAGAATGCTAAAGATATGAGTTGTTATTGTGACTTGAAACCAGAAAATTATACAACTGAGGTAAATCCAATCCACTGATCTCTAAACTGTTTTCTTAACCGAGGCTACTGAGCGAAATATTCGACTGCTTAAATAGTTCCGATATCATTGGCTAGCTTCCACTACACGCGCTTTCGGGGAAAAACCGGAAAGAAGAGTGAATAAGATTTTTGTTCACGTGGCGGCCACAGAGCGTCGCATATAGTTGGGAAGCCGGCGGCGCGGGAGAAAACGCTGGAGTATAAAAATGAATTGCCTGAGTAACTTATAGGGAGCTAACATATTATTAACTCATTATTATACTAACCCCTCTTTGTTCGGGTCTAGCCTATAGGGCGTTTATGTTGAGTTAGTATGGTTGGGTTTAGCAACAAGAATCGAAGGCATCCATTTTCGGATTAAAGCTTGCATTTTTGGACCCTTATATCGCTTGCCACCCAAATTGGGAAAGTGATTGGACTCATTTTTCAAACAGTGAATCCTCCCACATGTTGTCAAAAATAAGAGGGTGGACCCAGCCATATTTTTCTTCTTCTTTCTTTTTTCCATGCTCATTTTATTTACTCGGCCAAGTCTGAGCATAAATTTAAATTAATATTTCTTTTGAACATTCTGTTACGCATAGGAGGTAGGAATTCTGTTGAATTCGATTATTCATTTATTAATTCTTTGCTCAGTTTGATAGCATTTATCGTTTTTATTTTTTAACATTGTGTTATGCATTGGCGGTAAGATGTCTCTGTTATATTTCAAACATATATTTTTAATTATGTGAGAAGACTAGTTTAAATAAAATTTATTTTATTTTACTCTTAAATATTGCGTTTCACATAGGATGTAAGATTTTTTTTATTATTTCGAATTTTTCATAACAAGAACAAATTCAGGATACCATAAGGGAGTCGTACTTCTTTCGAAAACTGTTACCGCCGTCGTTCTAGGTAACGCCTTAAAATCCGGTTTTAGCGCCATCGATGGGTTATAAATCACATTCAGCTTGTCTAGCCTTAAGCCTTGGCGTTGTCCGTTGTAATGATTTTGCTCCAGATAAATCTGGCTCTCTAGTAGAAAAATCTAGATTCTTTATAACTTCATTATGGTCCACTCTTTTTAAATATATCAGTTCATCATTAACGATTTTAACAGTTTTATTCATGACACAGATCCCAACACTCTAACTAATAGACCTGGCCCCTGTCAGACTCCATTTTCCGTCACTCAGTACAGGGAATGTGAAATAAATGATAATCTAGAGCCTAGAGGGCGCTAGAATATTCCCCAAAAATATAAGCCCCTCCCTCTTTTTATGAAAAGTATGATTTCATGGTGCCAGCATTGTCTTGTTTCAACGTTCTCGAGGTATCCCGAATTCGTTCTTGTTAATAACTATATATATCTCATATCTTAAATTTAATAAATATTAGCCCATTTTGACAATATATATATTCACTTTTTGACATTGTGTTATACAAGTTGGTAGGATTTCAGAGCTTTTCAATTTTTTATTTATATATCTATTCATAATTTGATAACTAGTTTTTTTTTCTCATTTTAAACATTGGGTTTCGTCTGAATAGGCGGTAAGATTTCGGTATATAACCATTGAACAGAATTCCATTGGAACGAAATTCCATTGGACCGAAATAAAAAATAAGTTGTTCTAATTGATCGAAGCTAGTCGGCTGTTCCCAATGGACCTAATTCCCATTGAGCAGACTTCCCATTCCTGTTGGACAGAAGTCTCGTTGGAGCGAATTTCCCATTGGCGCGATTTCGCATTTTATCGTATTCCCATTGAGCAGACTTCCCATTCCTGTTGGACAGAAGTCTCGTTGGAGCGAATTTCCCATTGGTGCGATTTCGCATTTTATAATGCTATATTTATTAAGGTCGTTGAAAAATAAACATGGGCCTTTTCCAAAACATTCTTATTTTCTCGGTTGGCCTAGGGTTAGGTTAGGTTTGGTTAGGTTTGGTTACTTTAGGTTAGGTTAGGCTAGGTTAGGTTAGGTTAGGTTAGGTTAGGTTTGGTTACCTTAGGTTAGGTTAGGTTAGGTTACGTTAGGTTAGGTTAGGTTACGTTAGGTTAGGTTTGGTTAGGTTTGTTTAGGTTAGGTTAGGTTACGTTAGGTTAGGTTACGTTAGGTTACGTTAGGTTAGGTTAGGTTAGGTTAGGTTTGGTTAGGTTAGGTTTGGTTATGTTTGGTTAGGTTAGGTTAGGTTAGGTTAGGTTATGTTTGGTTAGGTTATGTTTGGTTAGGTTATGTTTGGTTAGGTTAGGTTTGGTTTGGTTAGGTTAGGTTAGGTTTGGTTAGGTTAGGTTTGGTTAGGTTAGGTTTGGTTTGGTTAGGTTAGGTTTGGTTAGGTTAGGTTTGGTTAGGTTAGGTTTGGTTAGGTTAGGTTAGGTTAGGTTAGGTTAGGTTAGGTTAGGTTAGGTTAGGTTAGGTTAGGTTGGGTTGGGTTGGGTTGGGTTGGGTTGGGTTGGGTTGGGTTGGGTTGGGTTGGGTTGGGTTGGGTTGGGTTAGGTTAGGTTAGGTTAGGTTAGGTTAGGTTAGGTTGGGTTGGGTTTGGTTAGGTTAGGTTTGGTTTGGTTTGGTTTGGTTAGGTTAGGTTTGGTTTGGTTTGGTTAGGTTAGGTTTGGTTTGGTTTGGTTTGGTTAGGTTTGGCTTGGTTTGGTTAGGTTAGGTTTGGTTAGGTTTGGTTTGGTTTGGTTTGGTTAGGTTCGGTGTGTGGAATCGGATATAGACGAATTCATTTATTCCATAAATAAGCCGGAATTGTCGTTAACAGCAGCTTCAAGCTTGGGCCAAAAAGCGACGCCAGTCATCGTTCTTTACCTCTAGCGTTGGCTCTTGGCAGAACGAGAATGGCTGCTTGCCCCATGTACGGTTGGATTCTCTTCTTGTACTTAATGAATTCATTCACATGACCATTCTGTCGAATGGGATTTCCGACCGAATGGGATTTCTGTCGAATGGGACTTCTGTCGAATGGGACTTTCGACCGAATGGGATTTCTGTCGAATGGGATTTCCGACCGTATGGGATTTCTGTCGAATGGGATTTCTGTCGAATGGGAGTTCTGTCGAATGGGATTTTCGGCCGAATGGGATTTCTGTCTAATGGGATTATCGGCCGAATGGGATTTCTGTCGAATGAAATTCTGCCCAACGGATTCTATCCAATGGGATATAAGCAAGATTTCAATGTTTACCGCAGATATTTATTTTTTAGTTGTATGACTAGTTTGATAACATTTATCTTTTTTATTTTTAAACATTGTGTAACTTAAACATTGTACTATGTCCCTATAGGCGGTAAGATATCTTTGTTTATAGCAAATATATATTTTTCAATTATGTGTTAAGCCTAGTTTCAAAAGATTTTCGTTTTATTTTATTTTTAAACATTTGGTTTTGTTCAGGAAGTAAGATTTTTCTGATCATATCGATAATTTAATATTTTTATGCCCATTTTAACAATATCAGAAACCGATTTATGTACTAAGAACGTCGGATCATAGCTGTAGCCTCTTGTACTACCCTCGCATACTTTATTGAGAAACTTCGTCTGCTTATATTTTGAATCCACCCACAAATTTTGTTTCTAGAGGTCGAAAATGTCTTTGTTATCTCTATTTTCGTGGTTAAATATTTTTTTTCCAAATGGCTCCAGTGGTAAAAAAGCAAAACGGACAACAATGCCATATAACTGCCGATTTAGTAGAATTAAGTTTTAAAGTTACGAATATATTTATTGATGTTTTTTTTCCAATATTTTCTTCAAGTATCTGGTTTTTCCTTATTTTGTACTATAATTACTATTGTAGTACATTTATAAGTTATAATTTTTATTTACTCGCCTTATCATTTTTATTTACTTGCCTTATGCAGTATCTATATTTAAAGCCATGAGTTAATAATATGTTAGCTCCCTATAAGTTACTCAGGCAATTCATTTTTATATTCCAGCGTTTTCTCCCGCGCCGCCCCGTGAACGAAAATTTTATCAGTGAGCACGAAAATAGAGGAGAGTCGGAGAGACCGAATTCTCCGTCAGCCCCCCTTTCAAAAACGTTACCAGTGCCAGTGGCTCTCCAGGAGCGTGGCGCACATGCGCAATCGGCGCAACCGAGAGAGAAAAAAGTCAGAGAAGTTTGTTTACATTATTACGGCCGAGGCTTGAGTTTTACGGTGTCGGTGTCTCGGCGATACTCCGATACTCGAGCCGCTTCGCGAATCGTGCGTGCCGCGTGCTTGCCTATAGTGCTTCGGCGACGTTACTTATCAAATTTGTTTCTTGTTTTTAATCTACTGACCCTTTCCAGTGTTTTATTTTTTAACCTCTCAATATTCAAAGAAAAATAATAAATATGGTTATAATAAAGTATTGTTATTACCGTAGCTGTCGCAATAATTCGAGGCATTGGGACACTGCTCTGTTGTTCAAGGGGCGCACATGTGTTCTTTTTATCTTTTCCGTGGTTAAATCAGTTCTACCGTACGAAATAATCCATCTTTTACATAGGTCAAATATGGTTTTATGTTTGGGGAATGCCGGAATGAAATGAATATAATATCGGGGCTACAGTTTTTCGTATTATTGTAACAGTTTTTGTAACAACATTTCTTATAGGAAACCATTATAAGGCTTACAAATTATAAAAAATTGTCAATTAACCGTAGACAAAGCTACAGTAACCACGCTGAATGCTAATCTCTAGTCGAGTCTAGTGTGTAATGTTAGCCTCTCTCTAACCGTATTTTCGGGTTTACCCTTTTTGAATTTCCCTCTCAAAGGATCACGTGACGTCTTTACTCCTCGGCTGTGCGCCGAGGCAGATGCGCGTAAGAGCCAGGGTGCCCGGCCGTTATAAAGTACCTTCCCTCTTCTATCTCTGACTCTCCTTTGGATAATGTGCTCCCTGATTTTATTTACTCTTCTTTCCGGTTTTTCCCCGAAAGCGCGTGTAGTGGAAGCTAGCCAATGATATCGGAGCTATTTAAGCAGCCAAATATTTCGCTCAGTAGCCTCGGTTAAGAAAATAGTTAAGAGATCAGTGGATTGGATTTAGCTCAGTTGTATAATTTTCTGTTTTCAAGTCTCAATAACAACTCTTATCTTTAGCTTTCTTTATCAATATCGGCAAATTGCATTGAGTTAATTTGAGTTCTTGCATTTTTTTTGTCTGAGTACTGACACAAACGCCATGATTTAATGTTAAATTGTTAAAACATTAACATTCACGACTAAAACACTCCCTGGGTGAAAAAGCAGCCGACGACTCGAGGTCGAGGAGCCGTACTGGCGGGATTTTTTTATTTTCGACATATTATTAACTCATGTTGAAGCCCAATATATGAGAGAATAAGGCGGATAGATGGCCAGCGCGAGTTTTGAAATAATAAACCACTCCCATCAAAACATACAAAGTAGTCGAGGATGGGTAGGGAATCTACTAGGTTCAACGTTCTTCTTACGTAAATCCGTTTTTGACAATGTATATATATATTTACATTTTAATTTATGCACATTGCGTTATTCCAAGTTGGTAAGATTTCTGAGCTTGTCAATAATCTAGTTATTAGTTCCTTTGCTCATAATTTGTTCTTTTTATTTTATTGTGTTTTGTCTGTATAGGCCGTAAGATTTCTCTTTTTATTGCAACAATTTATTTTTTAATTATGTCCAGAGTTTGATTTATATTTTTTAATTATGTGAAAAGACTAGTTTAATAATATTTGTGATTTATTTTGCTATTAAACAATAGTGTTTAGCATAGCGTGCAAGATATTTCTGATTTTTTCAATAAAATAATAATAATAATAATAATAATAATATGCGTATCTTTTTCTTAATTTTTGGGCCTTGTGTTTTGCAAGGTTGGTAAGATTTCTGAGCTTTTCAAATATTTACTTATAAATTCTATTCATTATTGGATAAGAATTATTTTTTATTTTAAACATTTTGGTTTTGTCTGTATAGGCGGTAAGATTGCCCAGTTTACCGCAAATATTTACTTTTTATTTGTGTGCCTAGTTTGATAACATGTATATTTTATATTTTTTATTTTTGAACATTGTGTTTTGCATAGAATGTGAGCTTTTATTTTATTTGGATTATTTCGATTATTTATAAACTATATGCCTATTTTAACGATATATATATATATATTTATTTTTGCACATCGCGTTATGCAAAGTTGGTAAGATTTCTGAGCTTATCAATAAACTAGTTTTTAATTCAGGGATAGATTTAATTTTAGAAGTAGGAATGGAGAACGGTTAGTATTTGCTTCAGTCCGACTCATAGCTCAGTATAGAGCCTCTCCCACCAACACGTAACGAAAAGTTTAAATTATCTTATTGGCTCACTCACTTAAACTACGTTTTGATGACGTTGCTGACAGGAACGGCAAAAAAATTCGTAATTCGTTTTTACCTCTGTCGCTATGTCCTGCCTCTTCTTTCATAACCCTCCTAGGACTGTTAACGAGCCGAGCTGAGCGAGCTTTTTGAAAGCTCGGCTCGGCTCGAGTCAAAAAAACGGCGGCTCGGCTCGACTCGAGCCGAGCTGGCTCGATTAATATATACATGTTTAGTAAAATTGCTACTACCATCGTCAAACTTGAGAACGACTATAAATACCATCCCATGTTTAGGAATGTAGTGGCTCAGTAAAACCCGCTCGGTAAAATATGCTCAGGGTTAGAGACGAAAGATTTTTCCCACGCTTTATTTCATGTAAAAATACAATGGAACGCTATTGGTGGAGAGAAGAAGGACTGAAAGGAAAGAAATATTTCAGTGACTTAGCTCGCGAGCCGGCTCGCTAGTCGTAGTGGCTCGATACCTGTCGGCTCGGCTCGACCATAAAAAAGCTCGCTCGTTAATTAGTCGAGCCGCAAAAGTGTCGGCTCGGCTCGGCTCGAACTCGGCTCGCTCGTCACGAGCCCGAGCTGGCTCGAGCTCGTGAACAGTCCTAACCCCCTCCCCCGTCCCGTGGAGGGGGGTCCAGGACTTTGACGCGCCCACATTACTCTGTTCTCCATTCCTACTTCTAAAATTCAATCTATCCATTCTTTTCCTAATTTGATTACAACTATTCATATTTATTTTATTGCGTTTTGTCTATATAGGCGGTAAGATTTCTCTGTTTATTGCAAAAATTAATTTTTTAATTGTCTAGAGTTTGATTTATAATTTTTAAGTATGTAAAAAGACTAGTTAAATCATATTTCCGATTTATTTTATTATTAAACATTGTGTTTTGCAGAGCATGTAAGATATCTCTAATATTTTCATTTAAATAATAATAATATGCCTATTTTGCGAATATTTTTTTTTAATTTTTGGACATTGTGTTTTGCAAAGTTGGTAAGATTTCTGAGCTTGTCGATTATTATTTTATAAGTTCTATTACTAAATCAATTACAATTATCCTTTTTTATTTAAATTATTGTGTTTTGTTTGTATAGGCAGTAATTTTGTTTTTCCTAAATTTTACTGTTTATTTATGTCCAGAGATTAAAATTTTCGTTTTATTTAATTATCTCTATGCCTGGTTAGATAGAATGTAGGACATATTCCCCTTGCATGTGGGAAAAATTCCCCGGACAATAGCCAAATGGATGTTGATGACAAGATACAACCTGCCACAGGATAAATTTCCCCAAAATGTGTTTACGATAAAAAACCGAAAAGCACGGTTTATACATTACGCCACCAGAACCAGTTCACACAAAAGCCTGCAGTATTTTACGACCTTACTATTCACTACGACGGGGTATTATGACCGGAGGGTTTTGTCTAGAGAGTACTGGCGAGTGGGGCTATTTTGCATTCTTTCCGAGGATGTAAGGAAAATGTCCCGGGGAATTTTGCCAAGAGAGCCTTTCAGACTTGAAAATTTGGGTACCGCATTAGATAAGAAATTAGAAGTATACGAAAGAGTCATTTCAAATAAGGTCTTAGTTTCTTAAAAATACAATTTCACGAACTTAAGTCTTGCATGCCTTTATTGAAAATACTCTATGGATTTAAGAATTTGTATTTAGGATTTACATTTTCTTTATTTCAAATTGGTGCTCCATATCACTATAGAATAGCTGTTCTTGTACAACTTTTTTTTTTCTTTTAAGTTTCCTTACACGACAAGTGCTAGCACTTAAATAATTTAAAATATTCTTTTACAGGAAGAAATTAGTCGGCATTCAATCAAGAGGAGTCAACCTGCACGTAGGAGCTGGCACATGTACACGAATTCAACCAAACAGCAATAATGCTTATAAAATCGGCATTATGTTCTTTCCGATAATTCTAAAATATTACATTGTTACACAATTAAAATTATGATTATTCCGAACTGTATATATATATGGATCAGGTATTTGAGTAGGTTGTAAATGTAGGTTCTAACTCAGTGGTATTCAATGGTATCGATGGTATCGACGACATTTTTTTCTGGGCGCCATTTTGTTTTTCTCTGACGTCATCTTTTTAAGCCTGTCGGACTTCAATCAGATAAGGAAGGTCAAAAGTTCTTCTAATAATAAACACCACCTATCCAAATATAACGTCGGTATATAGTTCCTTTTGCTTTTAAAAATTCCCCTCGATTACTTTGAATTTTGAATTAGGGGAGTGAGATTAAATGCGTCAAGTGAAACCCTTATTGCTGACGGGTGACAGGAATTTTAAAGGGAGTATTAAACCTCCAATTTAAATTAAGGCAATACTAAAATCCTCTCTCTCACTTTAAATATATCGAGCAAACATAAACCACAATTCACAGAGCTTAACCTTACCTGTACAATTAAATGCAATGCTTAAACTTACTATTATAATCCCCATCCTTTTAAAATACAAGAAAGAAAAATGTTACCTCACCACAATTCTCTCACAGTCACTCTAGGGCTTGGACTCTGTTATAGATTACATTAAATTACTCATAGTCTCTTGTACATATTACTTATAGACAAAGGGTTATGAATAACTGATAATGCTATTCTATCCGTAAGGAAATATAAACGGAGAAAATGACAAGCTGTACCAATCAAATATGAATTGTTGATGAACAATAATATATATATGCGTAAGCAGATGAATATAATATTATACGATGAATAAAACACCCATTTCCAATATTCGCTCATATATTCATGAACAACACCATTTCCCTTAGTAAATTCAGATGACTTTTATAGTAAATTACACGCAAAGATATTGTTTTCTACGAATTCATGTAACTGATGTGTTACAATAATAGCGTATTAATCTATTACCACGTAACCATCCATAAGAATAGTGCGGAGATCCAGCTCGCTTGTACACAAATTAAACACTGGATAGTTACTTGCTAACGTTAACGCGATTTAAAGCTCTGTATAAACCATGATGCACCTATTTTCAAATAAGTCAGCGAAGGATTAGCAATAGGTTCAAAAACGTTTTATTATGGTCATATTTGTAATTATATAACAAGCATTATAGTGAAGCCGTCCACCATGACTTCAAACACATAACGGCTGAAATTGTATCTGGCTTTAACGATCCACGCTTGGGTGATACTAGGTTTCCTCCTTTAGAAAACGTTCTTTCTGAAGGCACGGATGACCCTTGGATTGACAAATAGTCCCTCGCCATTGTGGCAACATTGGGATATTTTGTTTCATTAATCTATGGGACAAATTGGATTGGAATTTGGTTTTGTTTGTGATGAGAGATCTCAGTTTCTATTGCCATCTGACATTTTATATAGAGGTGTGCGGTTAACCGTTTCAATCGAATAATTCGATCGAATACCGAACCGAATAATTCGATTCGGTATTCGATAAGCCTATTTTCACTATTCGATTCGAATATCGAATACCGAACTGACTATTCGGTTAAAGTTCGACTACCATAAATTTTGGTCCTTGGCACTAGAGAGACCCACCTTATTTAAAAAAATATCATCCCAATTTTATTTGTCTCCCATCAAAAACTACCAGCAAGTGCATAGGAAAATTTTAAGAAATACTTGACCACCAATGAGGAGAGGTATTTTGAAATTTAGGAGCTTCTAAATGTTCTTCTCCTTGCTTCGTAATTTTATTGGCGAATATTAGGGTTACTACCCGATTAACCGCGAATAGTTGGCCTAGTATTCGCGAATATTAGGGTTAAATATTCGCGGTTACTAGGCTTAACTATTCGCGATTAATCGGGAAGGAAAAAAATTACCAAGGCCCAACTATTCGGTATTCGATTTGGAATAAACTATTCGATTCGGTATTTGATAAGGAAAATTTTTTGGTATTCGATAACCGGTTCGATACCCAAAAAGTGGTATTCGCACACCCCTAATTTTATACTCAACAGGAAATAATCGAACCTTCCTATGCCACTTACCCTCCACCATTCAAGAATATCCGAATTTGGTGACGCTAGTTCGTCCTTTAAATATAGTAGGAGTTCTGAACCTTTGGTACATTTCCTGGCTCGCTTAGGATATACCGACAGCATTGCATTATTTAGGTCTGAACTACATTTGTCCGAAGCATAAGCTGGGTATTCTGCCGGACCGCTATTTGCGTCATAAAACTTGTTGAACGTGTTTAAAACGGCAGATTTAATATTCTTCACAGATGTTTTATCATAATGATCTTTGAAGAAATCCAGTTTGAGGGTTGGATCTACAACTGCCGATAGAAGGAATATTGTAGCGACATCAACAGTTACCGTGGGCCATAGAATAGAGCATTGAGGGTAACGTACTTTTACTCGAGGTGCCGTCTCACCCAACAGAGAAAGCGTGTGGTTACATTCATAAAAATAAAGTTATTTCTATGAATATAATGACATGCTTTCTTTGTGGGACGAGATCGTATTGCGAGTAAAAGTACGTTTCCTACTTCGTCTTTATAACCTATTGCTATCCACTGAGCCTCCACGTTAGATTGTTCGGAATATTACTCTAGCTTATTTCGGGCAAGGCAGCAAGCTTCTTTTAGAGGTCCATCAGTTTTGCTTATTGTATCCTTTAACCTGTCCTGCAGCCAATGATAAACAGGCATAACAATTGAGATGGTAGGGTACTTGGAAACCGATACTCGTCTTGTTGCCAGTTCGAAGTCCTTGGATATATTTTACAAACATAAGACGATTTTAAAACGTATGTCAATGAGCGTTAACTTGCCTTCAAGACGTCAACAAATTCTTCGATTTGAGTCCATTCTGCATCAGAAACATTATATTTAAGGAGGTCCTTTTCACTTCTCATGAGCGATTGTAAAGACTATATATAAATGCATTACAAAACAATCACATAAGTACATTCCGAAATATGCATAACATTACCGGTTTCAAAGTCAGAGCCCTTTTGAGCATGTCGTATGTGGAATTCCAGCGATGTGTGACATCTAATACAAGTGATAAGTCCTTGATTCCAAACGACTTGTTTAAGTGGTGCAGTTTCTCTTCCTTCAAGATGGATAATCGAATGTGGACTATGGCAACTCTCATCTGACATGTCGGGAAAATGGGCAATATATATTGTAAGAGAACCGCTTCCTGGCACTTTACTTTGTGTTACAAATGGTTTGAACGTGACCAAGTACTACGGCCTACTGACACCGAACCACGATAAGGACCACGGCCTACTGACACCGAACCACGATAAGGACCACGGCCTACTGACACCGAACCACGATAAGGAATACGGCCTACTGACCCCGAACCACGATAAGGACCACGACCTACTGACCCCGAACCACGATAAGGACCACGGCCTACTGACCCCGAACCACGATAAGGACCACGTCCTACTGACACCGAACCACGATAAGGACCACGGCCTACTGACACCGAACCACGATAAGGACCACGGCCTACTGACACCGAACCACGATAAGGACCACGGCCTACTGACCCCGAACCACGATAAGGACCACGACCTACTGACCCCGAACCACGATAAGGACCACGGCCTACTGACCCCGAACCACGATAAGGACCACGTCCTACTGACACCGAACCACGATAAGGACCACGGCCTACTGACACCGAACCACGATAAGGACCACGGCCTACTGACACCGAAACACGATAAGGACCACGACCTACTGACCCCGAACCACGATAAGGACCACGACCTACTGACCCCGAACCACGATAAGGACCACGACCTACTGACCCCGAACCACGATAAGGACCACGACCTACTGACCCCGAACCACGATAAGGACCCCGACCTACTAACCCCAAACCACGATAAGGACCACGGCCTACTAACACCGAAACACGATAAGGACCACGGCCTACTGACACCGAAACACGATAAGGACCACGGCCTACTGACACCGAACCACGATAAGGACCACGATCTACTGACACCGAACCACGATAAGGACCACGACCTACTGACACCGAACCACGATAAGGACCACGACCTACTGACACCGAACCACGATAAGGACCACGACCTACTGACCCCGAACCACGATAAGGACCACGACCTACTGACACCGAACCACGATAAGGACCACGACTGACACCGAACCACGATAAGGACCACGACCTACTGACCCCGAACGACGATAAGGACCACGGCCTACTGACACCGAAACACGATAAGGACCACGGCCTACTGACACCGAAACACGATAAGGACCACGATCTACTGACACCGAACCACGATAAGGACCACGACCTACTGACACCGAACTACGATAAGGACCACGACCTACTGACCCCGAACCACGATAAGGACCACGGCCTACTGACCCCGAACCACGATAAGGACCACGGCCTACTGACACCGAACCACGATAAGGACCACGGCCTACTGACACCGAACCACGATAAGGACCACGGCCTACTGACACCGAACCACGATCAGGACCACGACCTACTGACACCGAACCACGATAACGACCACGACCTACTGACCCCGAACCACGATAAGGACCACGACCTACTGACCCCGAACCACGATAAGGACCACGACCTACTGACCCCGAACCACGATAAGGACCACAACATACTGACCCCGAACCACGATAAGGACCACGGCCTACTGACCCCGAACCACGATAAGGACCACGGCCTACTGACCCCGAACCACGATAAGGACCACGTTCTACTGACACCGAACCACGATAAGGACCACGGCCTACTGACACCGAACCACGATAAGGACCACGGCCTACTGACACCGAACCACGATAAGGACCACGACCTACTGACACCGAACCAAGATAACGACCACGACCTACTGACCCCGAACCACGATAAGGACCACGACCTACTGACCCCGAACCACGATAAGGACCACGACCTACTGACCCCGAACCACGATAAGGACCACGACCTACTGACCCCAAACCACGATAAGGACCACGGCCTACTGACACCGAACCACGATAAGGACCACGGCCTACTGACACCGAACCACGATAAGGACCACGATCTACTGACACCGAACCACGATAAGGACCACGACCTACTGACACCGAACCACGATAAGGACCACGACCTACTGACCCCGAACCACGATAAGGACCACGATCTACTGACACCGAACTACGATAAGGACCACGACCTACTGACCCCGAACCACGATAAGGACCACGGCCTACTGACCCCGAACCACGATAAGGACCACGGCCTACTAACACCGAACCACGATAAGGACCACGGCCTACTGACACCGAACCACGATAAGGACCACGGCCTACTGACACCGAACCACGATCAGGACCACGACCTACTGACACCGAACCACGATAACGACCACGACCTACTGACCCCGAACCACGATAAGGACCACGACCTACTGACCCCGAACCACGATAAGGACCACGACCTACTGACCCCGAACCACGATAAGGACCACGACCTACTGACCCCAAACCACGATAAGGACCACGGCCTACTGACACCGAACCACGATAAGGACCACGGCCTACTGACACCGAACCACGATAAGGACCACGATCTACTGACACCGAACCACGATAAGGACCACGACCTACTGACACCGAACCACGATAAGGACCACGACCTACTGACCCCGAACCACGATAAGGACCACAACCTACTGACCCCGAACCACGATAAGGACCACGACCTACTGACCCCGAACCACGATAAGGACCACGACCTACTGACCCCAAACCACGATAAGGACCACGGCCTACTGACACCGAACCACGATAAGGACCACGGCCTACTGACACCGAACCACGATAAGGACCACGATCTACTGACACCGAACCACGATAAGGACCACGACCTACTGACACCGAACCACGATAAGGACCACGACCTACTGACCCCGAACCACGATAAGGACCACAACCTACTGACCCCGAACCACGATAAGGACCACGATCTACTGACACCGAACCACGATAAGGACCACGACCTACTGACACCGAACCACGATAAGGACCACGACCTACTGACACCGAACCACGATAAGGACCACGACCTACTGACCCCGAACCACGATAAGGACCACGACCTACTGACCCCGAACCACGATAAGGACCACGACCTACTGACACCGAACCACGATAAGGACCACGACTGACACCGAACCACGATAAGGACCACGACCTACTGACCCCGAACGACGATAAGGACCACGGCCTACTGACACCGAAGTACGATAAGGACCACGGCCTACTGACACCGAAACACGATAAGGACCACGGCCTACTGACACCGAACCACGATAAGGACCACGATCTACTGACACCGAACCACGATAAGGACCACGGCCTACTGACACCGAACCACGATAAGGACCACGATCTACTGACACCGAACCACGATAAGGACCACGATCTACTGACACCGAACCACGATAAGGACCACGGCCTACTGACACCGAACCACGATAAGGACCACGATCTACTGACACCGAACCACGATAAGGACCACGACCTACTGACCCCGAACCATAATTAATACCACGGCCCATCGAGCACCGATACTTAATGAAGACAAGCGGCGAACGATTTACCGTTCTGGCTTGGACCATAGATCAGACACAAAAAGCAAGGAGATTCCCGACCAAAATCGACACTTAATTAGAGGCTGTGAAATGATAGTCAGACCACGTATTTTTGTACCTTGACTATTGCATTCCCAATAGGGGCATCATTTGACAGCCGGAGAGATTCGTCATCGTCCAGTCCATACTCATCGTCCAATCCAGGGTTGACAAGTTTTAAATAAATTGTTTTAAACTTGGGTTTAAAACTTGTTTTAAACAGCCATGAAAAAAAACTTTAATTTGTTTAAAACGTTTTAAACAAAAAGTTTAAAACATGTTTTTTTATGGAGAAAATTTCGAATATTTTTAACTCTTTTTTTATTTGAAAATGAGCGAAAAGATTAAATAATAGAAATAATAAGCTCCAGTCGAAACCTTCCAATTATTCGACTGTTTCAAATGTATGTTTAATTGTTTGGAGACCCTACCAGTTGTTTTATCCATTACCAATCTGTATTGAAGACTGATATTCAAAAATATGATTAAAGATAACTTGTCATCTACTTAAAGCAAAGCAATAACATTTTTCCTATGTGGTTTCTCTACACTGTTGGTACATTTTACTGTTCTAAAAAGATTACGCGTAATCTATAAAGCCAGGCCTTTGACAGTGGTAAAATTAATACGCCTAATCCGATAACGGAAAACATGAGCTCCTACAAATAAGTAAGGGGTGGTGAAGTTTCAAATGTATGATGAGTTCTGACCAAGAAACTCGGAAGTACGGAAGCGGAAATGACTGAATAGTGGCCACAAAAGAAATCAGGCATTTAAACATTAGGGGTTAAATGTAAAAATTTACGCATCACACTCATTTTGTATCCGCTATTAAAAAATTATATTTTCCTTTTGAAAAGATCGTTTGCTCTTTTTTAAACAGTCAGTAGAATTTTTCAAATATTAAATATTGTATCCTCAACACGTACTCCCTTTTAAATAATTAATTTCATGATAAAATGTTTTCCGAAAATCTAACTTTAAATCGTGTTATAAACAATAAAAACACAAAATTTTTTAACTAAGTTTTTGCCAACCCTGACAAGGACCCTTTCTTACACCTTCAAATTCTAAATTTTAGGAGCTCTTGATTTTCCTGTTTGACTTTGCAGTACAAGTTCGTTGTACGTTGGTCTAGGGGTATGATACTCGCGCTGGTTGCGAGTGGTACCAGGTTAAATCCCGGAAGGTCGCGTCTTAGAGCTTCATATTATAAATTTAGGAGTATTTTTATTTTCGTGTTTTACTTCTCTATACGTTTCGTGGTTCGTTGGTCTAGGTGTATAATACTTGCTTTGGGTTCAAGTGGTCCCTGGTTCTAATTCCACACGGACAATTTCTTACACCTTGAAATTCTAAATTTATTCAATATTGAACGCTCAAAATAATTAATATCATAAAATAATTTCGGAAAATCTAATTTGTTCTTGAAAATGCGTAAATTTGTAGATTTTTCAATCAATTTGGAGGGAATAAATCGACTAACTGTTAAATCAGTTGATTGAATTAAATATTGATTAAGGATTAAATTAATATAAATAAAGAAAAATTGCAATATCGGGACTTCAGTCAATTGATAAACGTCACTCTTATCGTTTGTTTTTTCTGTCTTGGTCCAAAGCAAGACCTTTTTTAATCAAGTAGGTTGTGAAAATAAGCGCCTTGCGCTAGCGGGAGTAGTGGCTTAAATGGAGACCGGCGATATAGACAATTAGATCTGGAAGAGTGATTTAAACATGTTTAAAACTAGTTTTTTTTGTGTTTTTTTTACTGTTTTTTTCTACTTGTTTAAAAAACTAAATTTTTGCCAACCCTGGTCCAATCCATACTCCTCCTCCGTTTGGTGCTTCGGGTTGGATTTCAACTTGTCCAGAATAACTTTCACGACTAAATTCAACACATGAGCAAAACAACGAAGCCAATGTTGCATAGAGTATCGATATCCAAGAAGGGCACTTCTTTCGGCGAGCTCCTTGGAGAAGGTTTGATTGTTGGACGCATTATCCATAGTAATAGCAAATATCTGAAATGGTGGTACTTGTTCTTTTAACTTGAGTCCTTATATAACAATTAACTGGTTTACTTGATTAATGTTTCGCTCCTTCATAAGCTCTAGGAAAACATTGCATATTTCTACACCCGTATGTCTTCCAGGAAAGTGTATAAAGCCTAGAAAAATCGATCTTACGCCCCATGTTTTGTCAATCCAATGGGCAGTAACACCCATAAAGGGTATGCGGTTAGTTGATGTCCAAATGTCTAGGGTATAAGCTATCTGACCATCTATGTTCTTTGAAATACGAAAGTGGACGTCAATGCCCATTTGCATATTAACCGTAGCTACGTTTAAAATGTATACCTCACAAATTGCGTTAATTTTTGGTATTTCCTCCGCATATGCCTTCATTACGTAGCTCTTAATAGTTTTACCCGACAAAATTATACTATTGGATACAACAGAACTCTTTGGGTCAATGGCGTTTACAAAATTTCTAAAACTTGAAGTTTCAACTTCGTCAAATGGTATGTCATTTAAAACGATCCATCGCAACAGTTTCTGTTTTGCATTTTCAATGGCGGTCAAGTACATCTAATAGAAGATATTAATTACACACTAACTGGGGAATATTAATACATATGCAGGTTGAACTATTCACGACCAATGCTAGTTTTCATCACCAAAATCGGTTGCCATGACCTTCAAACAATAAACTAAAGTCACCAAACCGGCCGTAACCATGATAACTTGAGAGGCTATGTTTTACCATTTGAAACGTTTCAATGTCATGGGTATTCAGTTGGTGTACTGAGTAACCAATCTAATTCGAACTACATGAACATTCTGATATGGGTTAAAGGCCGAGTTCCAATGAAATGGGTTCTGGCGAACTGAAGAGCAAGCATCAAGACTGGCAATGGGGATTGAGGCGAACGTCCCGAGCGGCAAGGTCCTTAACTTGAGGCGTTATTACTAACTGAAAAAGGGTTCTTGCAAAATGAAGATCAATAATTGTAATAACGAAGATATACTGTATTGTCGATCTCCAATTGGCAAAGGTCCTCCTTTCACGCTTTTCAGTTAGTAAGAACCCGTCAAGTGTTTGTCATAAAGGGCCTTCCAAATTCAGCCAGGTTGCCCCATTGTTAGTCTCGATGCTTGGTTTTCAGTTTGTAAGAAACCTTTTTGTTCCAGGCCATCATAACATTAAATATGGGCACACAATAGCAATGAGGTGAACCAAGATTACCACTTACAGTTGACTTTAGGTACTCTTCGATCTTTTCGGGATGTTTCTTTTCTAAGTGATATTTCAAGTTACCAGTTGCTATAATGGAATTCTTCCCTTCCGAATAAGAAACACTAAACACGTAATTAATATTTATTGGAGAACCTTCATGTAGGTTACACTAAGGACAGAATAATATTGTCGACTATTCCCTTTAATGTTTGGCGTGTTCGGGTTTAGTTAGAATGACACCGACTTAAATAACCAAAGAAATCAATACTTACTTCTCACAATATTTGCATTTGGCAACGCGTTTTGTTTTACCATCTGATGTTTCGAGAAGAATATTAAAATGCTGCCACACGTCACTGAGGGTACGAGGATTCAGGCGTGATGCATTAGCAGAGCTTGGAGTTACTAACTGTGGTATATGAGGCTCTAAGGTAGGAGCTTCGGTCATGATCAAGTGCGGCGAAAGCGACGTAAAACTATGTATTTAATCGTTCCGTTGTATTACGGAATGACCATTCCCATGAATAATTACAATTTAAAAACTTCTTTACTTTTTTTAACGTTGGATTGAAAATAGGTTCTAGTCGCGCACACCCCAGGTTAGTAGGCGTATAATTATGAATGTCTTCACGATTCTAACAAGATCGTCATACTATCTATAGAGACCTAAAAACAATTATTTATAAAAAAGAAGTTAACGATTTATGAACAACATATTATATTTTAATGAGCGTGTTTATTTGTTTAGCGATATAAATTGTCGAGCCCTGGGATACCACAACTCGTAAAGTATATCCAATGTTACTGTTTATCAAGATCGGGCGAATGCACATGTACCGCTATTTCAATGTTTGTAGATAATTGTTTATCAACAATTTGTAGGCGAGTATAAACGCATTTACACGTTCCTATCTGTTGTTGTATATATAAATATGCCACAAATCAATATAGCAGTAGCAAATATTATAGAAAGTCCGACCTCTACTTGGAAATAATCGATATTTTAAATACAGGTATATAATTTGCATTTTCAAACTGTGTATGTTATTTATCCTCGATTTTAAAAACCGGGTTTAAAAAATAATAGGTTCGCCAATGAGACTGAAATTCGGTATGCGACATTTAAAGTGAGTTTAAAAAATTTCTTTCGTGTTGTTGAGGCGAGATTTAATCAGGGTCTCGGAATTAAGAAACAGATTTTTGCACTTTTATTTTTGTCAGTTCTGGTGGCGGTTTGAGAGCAAATCAACCCAGTTCCTAATAACGGCGGATTATTTAAAACGATCCCTGAACATGAAGTAAATTCCATATTTGAAATTCTATTACACGACTATTAATTTTGTCGAGTGAGAAAGAATCGCCTTAACGCGATAAACTAATCCTCGCTCGTTTTAAGAATACTTTAATTAATTGTACTCATAAAAATCTCACAGTAACGATTTGACACATTTCATTTTGTCAATTCATTTAAAGGGTCGAATGGGATTGTGTTTACACTTTAGAGAAAACTGATAATTTCAGCGTAAGTGATTTACGACTAATACGGAAAGGATTGGCTTACAAAATATAATCATTTAATCCTCGCGATGGTTTTAGAAGACTCATATCTTCACGTTTGACACGCCACGCTCTTTTCTCGGTGGCCATCTGGAATATTCACCCGGTCATTTCCCTATGGAACAACTAACACTATTATCCTTTCGGCGCCCCCGAAGAGTGCCACGTCCACGTCCTTTTCCTTCTTAAACATGGACACTCCAGTAGATTTCACTCATTAACAATTTACTTTACTCACTACCCGATACATTAATTTCCATTCTCGGTTCAATTAGGTTGTGGTTTTAATTGTGTCCACTCTGGTGATTCTGTCACTTTTACTCCTCCTTCACTCCATCGTAACCAACAAATACAAGTCGTTGCCCACCAAGAAAGTTGTCAAGAAAATGGCCCGAGAAACCCTGGGAAATGTTTGGGAGAACGCGTCGCTCTTCTGCGCCGAACGTAAGCGGTTAAGCGCTCGCTTACATTTATTAAGAATTCACTCCCACACGAGCCAGTTTGGTGCGAGGGCTTCAAGATTCAAGATTTATTGCAAAACATGAATGTAAAATACAACCCCTTTGGAGCGGGGCGGCTCACCACTGTATAGTGGGGGCGCTGTTTTAAGGAAAAAAAATGATAATAGTGGAAAAAAAAAAATATATAATAATAAAAGATAATAGACACAAACTACAGGTAAATAGAGACCGGTACAAGCTACAAAATTTTGGGCACCTGTAAGTTCAGTAACTTATTGGGAAATAAATATGTACACTAAAAAAAAATGTGGATAATATTATAAATGTTATAAATGCTGGCGGCGCCACGTGTCTTTAAGGCGTTTCCACCCGAACAAAATATGTTTCACCATAGCTAAGTGAGAGTGGTCCCCAGCGAAGCCCAAAAGGGCGCTAATAGGCATGACGTCAAACGTATTGCGCCAACTCTGAATGTCGTTGTCTATGGCTGTACTTGGGCAAGCTAACAGTATATGGTGTAGATCCTCCACCACGAAGCCGCATAGTTTACAGTCTGGTGAAATGCCAAATAGGGCATTCTGTCTAGTACCGGTTAACAAAGACCCGCACCTCGCATCGAACAGCAGGCCGCCCGCCATAGAACCATCGTAAAAAGGTTCACATTGGGGTTTTTCTTTAAGCCGATACATATGTAGACTTCGTTTACTATTGATTTCGGCACGCCAGTGTGTTTCAGCAGCCTTAGTGACCTCTGCGGAAACAATATCCGTCCACTGCTTTTCAGTCGTAGCTTGGCCTCTGTGAGTACCAATACTATACCTTCGGTCAAGGGATTCTATCCTCGCGAAGAGGGCTGATCGGAAACCGTCTTGTCGCAGGGCACGAAATAATTTACTAGGGAGCATGCTCCCGGGCATTAACAGTAATCGGCCTAAGTACTTTAGTTTACTTTTTGCCTCTCGTTCCTCCATCAAACTCCACCCAAGCTCCCCTTTAATCGCCGCATTGGGTGCATACGGACCTGCCCGGACGGCTGTCCGTCCCACATCTCTCTGAGCGTGATCTTGTGTCGACACAATTGTTTTGGGCAAGACAAGTACTTCGTTGGCATATGTTAGGTCGGGACAGCCACCGCCTTCCATAATGTGCGAGCTACGGAGAAGCTGTTATAAGAGTGGGCCGCTAAATTTCGTACCCCCCATCGTAGTCGCGTGGTCTTCTAAGTTAGCTTTCGGCCATGCTCCTGAAGGTAATCATCGTTGGTTGAAAAATGAACGCCCAAATAAACATAGTCGGAGGCCTCCTCAAGCCTCATCCCTTGTAGGTGATACTCGTATAGGTTCGGAACATCATCATCTCCTCTACGGAAGACCAAGATCTTTGATTTGGCCCCACTAAATTGGAGACCATTCTCTGAGGCAAAGTCCGAACATAAGTTCAAAAGGGATTGGAGATCCGTGGGCGAATGGGCCAATAGTATCAAATCGTCAGCAAAAAGAAGACATTCAACGTGAATGAACCATGGGTCAGTTCGCGGCGCAGACAAATCTACATACGGGAGTCGAACACCTATGCCAGACTCTACAATATTTTCAGCGAGTTGATTGATGTACGCTATAAATAAGATTGGAGAGAGAGGGCATCCCTGCCGCAGTCCTATTGACGATTTAATAGGCGGAGTAGTGACCCCCATAACCCTATAACAATAGGTATTATCCGTGTAGAGCTTCTGAAGTTAAGTTAGGGTATCTTGACCTAGACCCAGACGTGCAAGAGTCTGCCAGAGACGGTCATGGCGGACGCAGTCATAAGCCTTAGCAAGGTCGAGGAACGCAGAGTACATGTGTGATTTTTTATGGCGATAGTATTCTATTAAATGGGAGAGCACGAATAGATTATCCGCTATTCTTCGTCCCGCTCTGAAACCAAACTGGCAGTCACTAAGAAGGTTATTATTCTCTAAGTAAATACTAATGCGTTCCTTCCAAATCATGGCATATATTTTGTACATCGTCGAAGAGACAGCAATGGGGCGATATGCATCTAAGTCTGCTTCATCTTTACCTTTGCCCTTGTGTATGAGCGTCACCCTAGATTACTTCCAACTATTAGGTATTGCCGGACTTCTAAACACAGTGTTGTATACGTGTAATAGACACATTCGCGCCTGGGAGCCCAATGCCATTAGCACTTCGGCATAAATACCATCTAGGCCTGCAGCTTTGCCCCGTTTGAGACGGGTCAGGGCGCGGTGTAACTCCGAAAGATGGATGTTGTCAGTAAGTTCTATGGTCCCCCTTGGGTGATTGTCAGGTGCAGTAGTATCGCGCGAGAGGAGTTCCGTTTCTAGATCTGAAATGTATTCCACAATCCGGTGAGAGATGCCCGCCATGGAGGTTGCCATTGGCCCTGTCTTTGTATGTAGACCCACGTGGCGTTGGGCCGCAGGCTTCGTAGTCTCACGCAATTGTGATATGTAACGCCAAAACTTCTTCCCCTGCGACTTACCGGCTGTTACAATGTCCCGTTCCATTTTATTGTTGACCCCGCGAATTTTCCGAGCTATGAGTGCCTTTGACGTAGCTTTGGAAGCCATATAGACCTGCCATTTCTGACGGATGTCCTCTACTGGGGCCCTGCTACTCTTTGCCTGTCTGTGTTCTCGGCAAGCGAGACGTCGCGCTCTAACAGCCGCTGCCACCTCACTATTCCACCACTTTTTAGGCCGGTACCTACCAGATTTACCAAAACTTAATTTTTTCTTCCTAAACGAGGACTCCATCGTTTTCCGCAGAGCATCCGTAAACTCATCGTATGTTGGAGGGCTAGACAGTGTCGTAGCCCAGTGTTCCATGTCGTTAGTAAACAGCTGCAACGCTGCTTCATTGTCGAAATGCCAAGTGTCGTGTCTAGGACCATTAGTCGTTGCAGACGGTTGCTGTGACATGGGTGTGGCAGGATTTAAGTGTAGTTGAATAGTAATTAGATTATGGTCACTGCCCAGATTCTGCGTCCCATCTTCATCTACGTCGATAGTCGCCACCAAGGGGAGGATGACATTATTGAGGAGAACGTAATCTATGGACGAGTGACTTTCTCTACCATTCCATGTTACTTTACCCTTGCATATTTCGTGCAAATTACCCAGTGATAAGTCCTGCGAGGTGACAAAATCCCGCAGGAGCTTACCATTGGAGCATTCATAGCCGTCTAGTTCTACTATGTGTGCGTTCATGTCTCCTAATAAACAAATTTGGGAGTATCCAGCGTTATCAAGTGTGAGAAGATCAGAAGCGAGGCAGCTATAAATAGTTTGATTCCAGGCTGTTCTGTCAGTCCCAGTTGCGCAGTACACGACCGCAATGGCCATTTCCGGAAAAAACGGGTGTTTTACCCACATATGCTCTACACAAGTCCTGACCATAGTTACCGGATTGTCCGTTTGTGACAGGACGCCAAGTCCCCCACCCCTTTTATCTTTTCCCCACCGGTTGAGGCCCACCCAGGTTAGCCCATCTAGGGAAGGTGGTTGCATTCCATCTCTCAAATGTGTCTCAGCCAAGCATAGGAAGCTCAGGTTACAATCACGTATAACATTAGCAGCTTCGGCCCATTTAACTTCAGAGTTACCGCCCTGCATATTTAAAAAAGCAAACCTGGTATTTCCGGAAATTTTAGGAGATTTTTGGCTGTTCCGTTTCCCCCTGCGTGTACGAGCCCTAGGTACAGTTCGACGACTAGATTGATAGGGAAAATTATGTATTTGGTCTTTAATAATTTTATCACAGGTAACAAAGTTATTCACACTAATATTTATTTCTACAGCATTGGTGGTTCCCCCACATCGCATATGTACAGGTTCCGATGGGGTGGTATCCAGGGCTGGGCCATTGCCCAACCAAATTGGAGGCAGTCGCCCTAGACTTTTAGGTGCGACTACCCCCCCCCCAATAGCCCCGGATATCAGTTTTTTGAAACGGTGGCAAGGGAATCACCTAGGGGATGGTTCCCAAGCCCCTCTGGAGCTTTCTTAGGTTGGCGCTGTCGGCGTGAATACCAGTGTAGCATGCGTTCATGCATTGTCCTGTCCGGGCGAATAGACACTTTCTTAGTAGGCTCGTGTAGGTGATTCCGGAGATTCTTGGCATGCTTAAGGACTACATCCCTCCCTTGAATATTTTGAAAGATAATCCGGAACGGTTTAATATCCGGAGCCTTCTTGCGGCCAAACCTTTCACACTTGGCAACGGAAAAGTCCTGATCGTCAGGAATAGCCAGATTGGTCCGCAGCCATCCTTCGGCACTAGCCGGGACATCAAGAGCCGTATCTTGAGCTCCAAAAACTATGATAGTGAGGCGCCTATCTGCTTTGGGTGCATTGGCCTGGCTAGCTGCGTTATTAGAAGCCATCTTGTCTGCGAGAGCTGAAACCCTAGAGGATAGCTCTACCACTGATTCACGCAGCTCGGCATTTTCCGTACAGAGGTTCAGCTGTTGTTCCTCAATCCGCTCAAATCGATTGACAGTCAGCGTATCTCTACTTAATAGTTCCGCCATAAATGTAGATTGGATACGATCCAGGCTTTGGTCAATTTTGCTCGAGAGAGCCGTATTCATAGTCACCAAGCTATCCACCCTAGCCATCACAGCTGAATGTTGTGCAGTGATTTTCTCGTCAATAACCTTACCAAGCACCTGCTGCAAGGTAGCCATGTTGAAATTCAGTGCTGTTTGCTCTTTACTAATTGTACCCGACACGGGGACCATTTGAGAAGATTCATCAGTACACGAGACCACGTCTTCGATTACCGGTTGGGAGAGTTTGGAGGAGACTGAAGATTGGCTTCTAGTAACAGTGGATTTCTTTCCTTTGGTTGGAGGGGACTTACAGGTTGGGCACTTCCATGTACCGGTGAGTTTACCAGCCATTGCTGGTTTAACCTCCACACATTCAGCGTGGTACCAAAAGGCACAATGGCAACATTCAATCCAGGTGTTAAGTTTTTCGCTACCCCTATTAATAGGGCAGTCTTCGGCCTGGCAAGCCTCACAGCGATCCGCCATCCCAGAGAAACTTCTCTGTCAGAGGAAACGATCTAATAATTAGACGTACCACGAAAGATATCACAGTGTTTTGCCTTGAAACAATGTCCCCAACAGGTCAGGCGCATTAAGGCCCTTTGTGCGGTGCGCCTCTAAGAGGATTAGGTCCGCTCTTCCTGACCAAGTCAGGGGACAAAGTCACAAAATAAGTCAAAAGGGACGCGGTTGCACGGTGTGTGGCAACTAAGAACTAACAAATGTTCGTAGGCCAAGGCTTAACTCAAATTTACCACTGGGAAGAAAGGCGTAAGATTTTCCGGATCTCCTCTAAGGTTTAGTGTTCTAAAACCGTAATTGTTTCCAGTCCTTATTAATAGTGATGCTTCAATAACCAAAGATGGCTGGCTCTTTAATCACACATGCTAACTGTATGATTCTGTTCCCTATTTAGCGATTCCCTCCGTTTTGCCCCACATTACTTGTCGACTGCTGGCTTCGTCGTGGCTGATCGGAGTGACTTTCATTCTGTTTTACTTGGGTTGTTACATGCGGACGGAGTTCTCGACGGAAAGCTATGAATACACCGACACACTCTCGGATTTGATGAAATCGGAAGTTACACCAGCAATGACTAAGCAAACATGCATGTTACTCCAAGTTTCGATGAACGTCTTTCTGTACGTTAAGTTTCTTTATTCTTCTGACCGTCTTGGCGCGTATCTACAGGAAGCCCAGGACTGTGTTATTAAGGCATGGCTACCCAGGTAGCAAATTCACGTTGACACAACGTTTAAACGTAGCATTGAAAAAACGTGTGTATTAACGTTTTTAAAACGGTGATCATGTCACCTTGAAACACGGTGTTTACACACGTGTTTATTTTGTGGCAAATACATGAGAAATCTTGTTTATTTCTCGTTTTAAAAACGTGTATTATTAAGTAGGTTAACGTGGATAAATCGTGCGTTAAACGGTTCCAATTAGGTTTATTTTTCGGGTTATTTGAACGTGTGTAATAAGTTAATCTAACGTGTTTCAAAAGTTAATTCAACGAGTGTAACAACTTAATCGAACGTGCACCAAAATTTGTTTAATGTGTTTTATAAGTTAGTTGAACCTGTGTATAACGTTGGTTTAACGTGTTTAAAAGGTAAATTACACGTGTTTAATAAGTAAATTACACGTGTTTAATAAGTAAATTACACGTGTTTAATAAGTAAATTACACGTGTTTAATAAGTAAATTACACGTGTTTAATAAGTAAATTACACCTGTGTTAGTGTGTTTTAAATAAATTGAACGCGTTTAATAAGCCATTTCAAGTGTGAAACTCGTTAACTGTAGGCGTCTAATAAGATATTTGAGCGTGCGAAATAGTTTAATTTTACGTGTGATAAGACGTTAATTAATAATGTTAAAGACAATTATTGAACGTGTAAAATAAGTTAATCAAACGTGTAAATTTGTTTAATTAAACGTTTATAATAAGTTTATTGAACGTGTGCAATAAGTTAGTTGAACGTGTGTAATAAGTTAGTTGAACGTGTGTTATAAGTTAGTTGAACGTGGGTAATTAGTTAATAGCACGTGTGTAATTATTTAACTCGTGTTCTCAAAGTGGAACCGAAACATTGCCAGTACTAGCTTCGGCAGTTTCATTTGTAGATGCAATCCGAACCAATATCACAGCAATGACAGGACTAATACAAAGCCTAGTTATCAGTTGTTATGTATAAATGTAGTATAGCTAAATCAAAAGATAACAAGGCTTTTGAAATATTAAAATTAAACGATTTTCTTGGAGTTTTGAAACGAAACATAGCTTTATAGCTATACAACTACTAAAAGAATCGTAATGCCGACACATATTTACCATATTTTCATTTTATATTTAGCAAAATCGAAAAAATTACAGTTTTGTAAGAGTCCTATTCACGCCAATACAAGGGAAAAAAGCAATAAGGGAGTATTAACCGAGGAGTAGAAACTGAAAACTTCTTATAATTATAAAAATTTATGGCTCAGTTTTTTTAATAAGCTCTAATTCCTACTAGGGCTTTCGTTGTTGATTATAAAAAACCAACCGTCTCTATCCTAAATCGACTTCTCAACAACGTCTTAATTACTCGCTTCATATTAACTATGAAATACGTAGAGTTTCAACTTCATTACTCGTTCAATATATATTTGACGGATGTCTTTCCGATGAAGGAGGCTTTTCTTAAATAATTAGGGTTATATGAATGATATAAATTAGTTTAATCGTCACTATTTTACATTAATTATAGTTAAGTCGATTTAAGAAACTTTATTCCTAAAATCATTTTAAACATAGCTATTTTTAATGTTTGACTTCTAGTGAACACCCTTTTAAGAATTTTTGTAAAAGGGTATATAAGGAGACTGATTCCTAGATAGGCGAATAAGAAAAAATGCAATTGCGTGAACCTTTGGCGAAAGCCCTGCCATCGGGGGCTAGACGATTCTCGTAACCATAGACGCTCGCCTCGTACATTTTAACCCTAACGACAAGCTAATTTTGCAGATTGGTGTCTATGCGGTATAGACGAAAGACCAGCTCAAGGTGGTGTTTGAAGCCAATAAGAACTGATTGGTGTGTATGTGGTATTTTTAACCTACGAACGCGAGGACAGAGACACGTCCAGTAAAATACCTCCGTGACGTCATCGAAACTCGGAGAGGTGATAACGATTGATTATAGCTTTTTATGACGCAAGACATGTACGAAATATCAACGTTTCCGAAACGTACAATAATAATGCAAAATTAAGGGTCATTTAAAACCATTTTCACGCGTGTTGTGAACGAACTTCTTATAAAGACTTCAAAATAAAGCTTTTGTATAAATGTGTTTACAACTTTCTCGAAACTTAAATCAAAAACGCAAAACTAACAGTCTACTTAACACCAATTCGAAACGTGATTTTAACCTAAAATGAACGTATTAGTTATCACTTTGTATAATCGTTTTAACAACGTTGCCCAAATATACAGTAATAACGCTAAACTAACGGTCAATTGAACACTATTCTCAAACGTGTTACGAACGTAACATATAGTCCTGAAATAAACGCTCTTGTATAAACGTGATAACAACGTTGCCAAAACATACAGTAATAACGCTAAACTAACGGCCAATTGAAAACCATTCCCAAACGTGTTGCAAACGTAACATGTAGACCTGAAATAAACGCTTTAGTTATCACTTTCTATGAACGTGATAACAACGTTTCCGAAACATACAGTAATAACGCTAAACTAACGGCCAATTGAACACCATTCCCAAATGTGTTGCAAACGAAACATGTAGACTTGAAATAAACGCTTTAGTTATCACTTTCTATAATCGTGATAACAACGTTGCCAAAACATACAGTAATAACGCTAAACTAACGGCCAATTGAACACCATTCCCAAACGTGTTGCAAACGTAACATGTAGACCTGAAATAAACGCTTTAGTTATCACTTTCTATGAACGTGATAACAACGTTTCCGAAACATACAGTAATAACGATAAACTAACGGCCAATTGAAAACCATTCCCAAACGTGTTGCAAACGTAACATGTAGACTTGAAATAAACGCTTTAGTTATCACTTTCTATAAACGTGATAGCAACGTTGCCGAAACACACAATAACGCTACACTAACGGCCAATTGAACACCATTTCCAAATGTGTTGCAAACGAAACATGTAGACTTGAAATAAACGCTTTAGTTATCACTTTCTATAAACGTGATAACAACGTTTCCGAAACATACAGTAATAACGATAAACTAACGGCCAATTGAAAACCATTCCCAAACGTGTTGCAAACGTATCATGTAGACTTGAAACAAACGCTTTAGTTATCACTTTCTATAAACGTGATAACAACGTTGCCGAAACATACAGTAATAACGCTAAACTAACGGCCAATTGAACACCATTCCCAAACGTGATGCAAACGTAACATGTAGACCTGAAATAAACGCTTTAACTTTCACTTTGTAAAAACGTGTTATTGACGTTAAGAAAATCCTAAACATCTTGAGGTAACTTATGTACCAAAAATAAACGATTTTCTTACGTGTGAAGTACACGTGAAACGTTTTCAAAACATTGGCACCAAAAATCTACTCTAAATCAACGTTAATTTGCTACCTGGGTAGACGCACTTGATCCGAAGAAACTTGAAGACGATTTAACTCATTGATTCCTTGATGAGTTCTTTCCCTTTATTTCCGGGAAGATAGCAGCGATCACAACGATCGAACTGCTGATTTTTACTTTGGACAATTATTACCGGCGATCAAAGGAGGATTTTATTTTTCGCAACAGGACGTTTCCTTCGACTACCTACACACCATGTTCAACACCTCTTGGGTGAGAAGCAGCCCGCAACTGCACGAGTTCCTCCAACTGAGGTCGGTAAAAATTTTATGGTAAAATTATAAGTTGATTTGACGAATGTTCAATCGCAGCATGGCACCCATTTCGAAACGAAAGTTTTCAAATTCCTGGACCTTGAGCTCGATTACAGGATTGAAAAGCTCAAGTGAGAGAAACCGTTGAAAACCGCGGTTGATTTGGACCTGAGTAGCGTCGGCGTTCCTTTCTACTTTCTTCTCATGTTGTTGTCAGGAGCAGTAGCCGTCTTCATAACAGAAATAATCTTCCACTAATTAACTTTAATGATGCAAATTAAGAACGTCACCACACCAAATCTAAATTTCTCGATAATACATTATGCATCCAAACTTTTTATTTACTTCGAAATATATTTCACCAACAAAATCCCTGCGTGTTGCGATCTACTCTTGAACTTATTGGGGGTAATTATGCACTTATGACACGAATGCGATTAAACAATTACTCACTCTCGTGTAAATTTAAATAAAATTAATTTTACTTGAAAAATATGGTTTTAGTTTCATCATGAAACTTGCGAACAGAATAGTTTGTCGTTATTTTTATGACTAGGGAAAAAGTGAAGTTAGAATTTCTGTTTGAAATTAGAAATTATAGCGAAAGTCCAATTTGAATTTCTTGAAAATTGCCGATACCAAATAAAGTTATATCGTATTCAAATCTAAAATGTTATCGTTGATTTTAAAATAGCGTCAATGATGAAAGATGGATATGAAACTGCTATTTAGAAATTGCTAGTTGTTGGAAGGTACAGATATTGTATTCTCCACTAAAAGGTGAAAGATTAGAATTGTAATAACGGCTTGAAAGTGTTCGATAAAACCTGACCTTTTATATTTCGCCTTATTATGAAGTACATTTAAAGGGCAAGTCTCATTTGAACTACAATTTCTAAATCCAATTTACGAAAGTACCAAAATTCTTCTTTTTAAAATAAGACACATTTCGTTAAAACTGGTTCTCATTTAATCAAGATGTAAGTTTTTTTAAATATTTTGAAAAACCAGGTTGACCCAAAAATCGATTTTGATATGCGAAATGACCGGGAATTTATTTCTTTCCCTTTCAGTGTCATAATTAGGTAAGAGGTTGTCTCACGTGCCACCTCTCGCGTAACGTTTCAAATTAAGCTTAGCAATAACATTGTTTTTAGGGCTAACCGTAAGACTTAGCTATTGCAAGAAGCGATATCAAGTTTATTAGGGAGAAGGTGTAAGATGCCTAAGTATCCGCGCGCCATAGTCCCAGTCCCCCTTTCAAAATACAAGGGGGACGTAAAAGGAGGCCGGGCTATTTCGCCTCTCCTCAGTCGGAAAATACGTAATTTTCGTCATTCGTGTCGCGCTGACGTGAGTTTTCAAGAACCAATGAGATGCTGGTTGTAATTTAGAGGCGGTGGGGATTAACTCCGGAGTCCGGACCTACGTTAACGTTTGGCCATAGTGGACTTCTCGATTTCGTGGCGGTCGGTCGTGTTTTCTGTCTCTGCTCGCCCCTGTTTATTTAGTTGTTTTCTGTTCTTTTCTCTTTCTCTGTCCTGCCTCTCCCTCCTTTTCCTTTCGCTTCAGCCATGCCCGCGGCTGGCAAGAAGAAAAAACGTAAGAAAGCAGACGATGCTTCCCGGATGGATTCTAGCGATGGCTCGTCGTCGGACCAACATGAAGACGACACAACAAGTATGGACCAGGAGAGACCTGAGCTCCCCTTGGAACCTATTATACTCCAACCCCAGGAAACAAGAGGACAACCCCTCACCCCGGAAGAACGCAAAAAACCGCACTTGAGAACCTTCCATGATGTAAACTTTATCCAGCTCTGCGAACATCTCGAAAATACCGTGGAGGAGTGAAGGACTTGAAAGTCCTCCGTGGGGGGGCGCAGTTGGTTACCCCTCTCACGACGGATCAACTCAACGCACTCAAAACCTGGAGAAACGCCCTTGGGGTTTCTTTCAAACCCATCCGGCCAGGTTCCAGCAGAGAACCTGGTATAAAAGGAGTAATAGCAGGAGTCCCTCCCTCCCTCACTGAAGATCATATTCTTCAAGCGATAAGGAAAACCAACGAGACCATTACCAGCGTCACCCGCCTAGGACCAACCAGTAATATGTACCTACTTAACATCAACTCGGAGACCCTCCCGGCGGAAGACCGTTTCTATTACCAGAACTTTAAACTAAAATCGTACGAAAGACGCCCTATTTTCTGTAAGAATAGCAAACGTTGGGGTCATCCCGACAAGTACTGCCGCGCCACATTCAGATGCAACAAAAGAACTCCGGGAGAATTGGTGGGTTTTTGTGACCTTGGTGACACCTTAAATGAATTAAAAAGTTTGGTTAAAGTTAACGACCCAAAAAAGCAAAATAAAGTAGAACTAGCCTCAAACATTTTTCAAATCATGGTAAAAGGCAAAACATCAAAACTGAAGTTCACCCTAGCCTATTTTCCATGTTTTAGGCTCAAAGCCAGCGAAGTAAACTGCCTGGTAAATGAATGTATTGAACGTTTAGAAATTATGGACTGTAGAGTCTTGTATGTCATAGGCGATGGAGGCTAGCACAAATCGAACCTTTTTCAAGTCAAATTTTGAAAGCCATGACAGCAGTGGTAATGAAATGGCAATACCACACTAAGGCATTAATTATTGCGGTAAAGAGACACCGGAGCGCCTATTATTTTTTATTTTTGATCCTCCACACTTAGTGAAAACTGCCAGAAACTGTGTAGAAAGTAGCGCAATGAAAAGTAAAACAGGGGCACTTTTAAGAAATAAGAAACATATTCTTTGGGAACATGTCTCAAGATTATATTTCAAAGACTGCGTAAGAATACCAAGGAAGTATCCAAAACTGAAGTTCAG